>NW_027116800.1:11200000-12400000 GCF_024137725.1 Prorops nasuta
GGCATTCTCATCGTTGAACTCGCTTAAACGAAAGTAGAAAATGTCGGATGCATGCGCAAATTCTTAACGATGCTCTTTTTCCATCGTTAAAGTGAAAAATTTCCCGGTTAACTGGATACTGCGCACGGTGATGCCACTTTCACCTCTGGTTTTCTTCCCCGTCGCATCAATTTACTCTCATTTTCCCAATTTTCCTCTTCCCTTGCAAAAAACACCACGCACGTAATTTTCTTATTCGTTATCAATTCGAGTATCTTACGAAATTTCAGTTTTCTCGAATGCATGGTAAAATAAGTGAAGCGAAGCTTGATGATCAGCCGTGGTATATTATCCTCGTCAGAGTCTATTATTAAACGACATAATTTTTCTTGAAAAACTTCCGAGAAGCTCGCATAAAATCTCTGTTCACTGTCGACATTTTCCTGGAGCTTTCAAATGCCTCGAACAATATCCCAGCAATTTTTTTCTTATTATCAGTAGTGGGCCTATTTTTAGATGACATCATTTTTCTCGACGAGCCTCGAGGAGAGTTTAGGAATAAATTTTGTATCATAAGGAATATATACCGAGTCTAATATACCTTTAATTTTGAATTCCAAACTCGCATGAAAGCTATGAATAATCTGTAACGATAAATTCTAATCAATGTGATTGGATCTATCTTTATTGTCCTTTGGTTAAAATTAAAAAAAATTCAACACATTTCACACGTAATAGGATGAACGTTTTATGGATGAGAACAAAAAGACATTGACAGTTTCGAATGTGATAAGCAAGAGTGTCTAGTTTATCAAATATTGTTGTTTTGACGTTCCCTTTTTTCACGAATTTTGATGGAAATTATTCACTCTCCTGTTTCTATAAAAAAAAGGAAGCTTTTCAGTGGTACAAGACAATGATAAATAAGACCAGTGTAGCGCGAATGAAATTCCAGTGAATGTAACGTACGTTTTGTTGTGAAGCAGCTATCAAATGGATACCGAGTGCGTTACAAACGTGTGTGTGTGTGTGTGTGTATGTGTGCGTGTGAAATTGGAGTTAACCTCATACGAAACTGATGTCAAATAAGTTTCGAGGAACGTTATGCGTTATGTCGTCCGTCATACATACCTTACAGCATACAACCTGTTTTCCAAACAATTGCTAAATTTTCATCTAATTAGCGTGAGAAAATTTTTGGAAAATGAAAAATTCATAAGGTGATTCAATATTTTGTAAAAATAAAATTTGCATAAATGCAAGTTAGTTTTTTTTTAAGAAAGGGGGTGGGGCAGTGGTGTGTGGTATAGGACAATTATGGTACACAGAAAAGGGGTAATAAAAAGCTCGTTCAGAATATAAGCCAGCAGTGAACAAGAAGAAAATCGATATGTTTTTATACCATTATACGCTCCCACGAGGGTTTTAAGAATCTTACTTAAACTTGTTCCCTCTACATAGCAGCATGACGATTTGTCTCTCTCCAACTTTGTCACGTATAACAACAACAAACAAACCAACAACGATGGAGTATCGTAGGAAAATGTTTGGAAAATGGAAAATTCATAGCGTTGCCCGATTTTTCCTAAAAAAAAATGGTATAGTTGTGAGTTATTTTTTTGGTTTATTTATCTTAAGAAAATAGAGAGGGTTGATTAGTGGTTTGTATATAATATTGGACAAATAAAGCGTAGAGAAAATAATGAATAAAGGTCTCGTTGAAAATGAGGCAGCAGTGGACAAGAAGACAATCGATATGTTTTTATAACATTATAGTCCCACGAGCATTTCGAGAATCTCACTTAAACCTGTTCCTTCTCCATAGCAGCGTGACGATTTTTCTCTTTCCAACTTTGTCATGGTCTGTCGAACGGCAACAAATACACAAACAACAATATTGCGCAACAAGAAACTTTTATCTCTTGCGCACTGCACAGGCTTTTGAAAGCCGATTTTGCACTCGCCTCCGACAAATGTTCGAAACTTTTCCAATAAAGTACCCATCTCACCGTGCCGAGCGAGGCACGTACGTGGCTTTTTTTCTATATTTATTTATCACATTCAGGAGGGGAAAAAAGTCCCATGGCTCGTCATACCCAATCGCTTTATTCTTAAACCGAGACAATTCTCTGCACTCGGAATTCACTCAACTATCGACAGCCACATTTCCCCCTGCCCCACCAGTGCCATTGCTCCAAAAAACTACAAACACTTCCTCCATCAACAATGAAAATAAATTATCAAATTAATTTTCATCGATGCTAATAAATATTATTACTGATTAAAAATAAACTGTTAAAAATATTTAGTCGTTGAATATTATAGCGCGATGGATTGAAAATTGTTATTTCGATGTAAATGTAATTAGTATACATAATAATCAAAATATTGCAGTATATATAGCAACGCGTATACGATGTAATTGTTTTAACGAGGTTGCTATGGACGGGGCTGCAGAGTGGTGGAAAAATAATGGCAGCAAGTAGTATAGGAATATAGTATAGGCTGGCTCACATCGCATGCAAGAAATTGGTGAGCCAAGCGTGGAAAGAGCAGAGCTAAAATCTTGGAAAATAATAGACTTAAATGGAAGTAAATGAACTAAGGTTATTTCGAGTAATTTCCAATTCCATCTGTTCTCGAATGTTAAGCACGTCGCTCACGAGCGGATAAAGCAGAATGACTTGTACCGCGGATTAAAGTATAGAAAGTGGCTCCTGTACGAGCGGAAAGGAAACTTTCCGAAGGGAAAAAGAATGGAGCTCGGAGACAAAAGAGATGAAAAAAGAGACCCAGCTCTCCCTACCACAGCTTCGCTAAATTCCCTACCACGGAATTTATTACTTTATGGTATATAATAGGACATTATTTCCCAGTTCCCCTTTCACCGATAAAACTAGTAAACACCGATTCAACATTTCGGTTCAATAATTACATCTTTGCACGACCAGTTTTGTAACAACGATGAAACTATAAGGGCTCGATAGTAGAAACAAATATTTCAAATTAATCTAAAATTTCTTTCCTCGTCTGGATATTGTGATAAACTGTAAACAATTGCTTTAACGTTACAACGACAATTGTGGAAAATCTGATAATCAATGATTATCATTGTAAATTTACATGGACCTACGAAAGGATAACTACAGTTACTCGTTATTACCAAATTCTTATAAAATTGGAAATATATAAACTTATATGTCAACAGTAGTTTGTTACAAAATTGACTAAAATTATCGTAGTCACATGACAAAAATTATTTAGAATTTCATTAATATAGGAAAGAGTATGAATAATAATTGAATATTTAATGTATCAGAGCTTGAAAAATGAGAACGGAAAGTGGTAAGAAAGGGAGAGTCTAGTGAATTGAGAGGGTTGTATAGGAAAGTATAAGAAGGAGAAAATGAAAGAGACCAGTGAGATAGCAATGGTGGTATAATACGAAGAGCAGGTGGAGAATTCCGAGGCTCAGCTTGCGTGCAACTGCATATAGATCGTTGACGTTCCGTGCACAAAAGGCTTAGCCAGCAAAATGCAGCTGCTGCACTTATCCTCTTATCTCCTTTGTTTTTAATTGATTATACCTTTTGATCCTCGTGTATGCCAGTTTCCTCGTCGTCTCTTTCCTATTTTCTCTCATTGTCCACCCTTTGTCCCTCTCATTTTCTCGTCGACTCTTTGAAAGCAGCAATACGATAATGGATATTCGGTCGAGTTGAATTGAAAAAGTTCAAGGATTCACATATACCAGATTAATCAACGTACCTGCACGTATCCTCATTCCATTCTCCTCGATTATTATCTTTATAGCACGATTAATCGACGTTCCTCGGAATTATCGTTCCGTGATAAGGCCGGATCATTCGCTAAACAATCATTTTTCAAGAACCTTATCGGGTCTGTATCCTTTAATATTATGGAGTCTGTATATTTATCTGTTATATTGATATAGGAAAAGGAGACGATTCGATAAAACCATTCTTATTGAAATATCGATCAGCTCCTTCAAGCATTTGCACGTTTCTCTATTTATTCTATACGCTGTGTTTGCGTTCATTCTTTTGCTTGGAATATTTTGTAGATCGTGCAGTAGTCCTGCTATATATATGTATAGTAGCACTCTCCCTCGTGCTTACCGAACGTGTCGAAAGCTCCGAATGGCTCGCACTGTGTCTAACAACGAATATTAGTCGACGAACAAACTAAAAGTACAAACACACAAATATAGGTGTAACTATAAAAACAAGTGGAGAAAATATTACTAAACGAGAAATTCTAGAAATGCAAAACGAAATGTTGATCGAGTATTAATTTGAAATTCTTTAAAATTTACGAGTTTTTAAAAATCATGCATGGATTTCATGTTTTAAAGTGGTCATACAAAATATTTATATTACGCAATAGTGAATAGCAACATTTTTTTTATCCACCTATTTTAAACTAAATTATACAATCCTGAGAGGTAGTACATTTTTATTCATTCATTTTTTTTTATTTTTAGTATTATATATGTCATTTCAATTTTGATAACGAATCTCAGTGCTGAATTAAATCAATAGTGGTTCTTGTTCAAGACTGACTAAAGTAAGCTTGTGTCAAATGAAATTTGCAGAAGTGCCTGACGACTCTGGACCTGACGTCACTAGGAGTTGGCTCCTGCGTTGGGACAGGGATGTACCTAGTCGCAGGAATGGTGGCGCGTAGCGTCGCTGGCCCAGGCGTCGTCATCTCGTTCATTATCGCAGCCATTGCTTCCATTTTCTCTGGTAAGTACCCAAATTACTTTTGGTTCTAATTATTTTCAACAATTTATAAAAAAAAAAGAAACCATATAGTAATATAATATTACAATTTCGTTTGAAGCAAATATATATATATTTGTGTAAATAATCGATAAAATCTATTTTCAGATTATTTTAATATCGTATATGAATAATAAAACTTTTGAATAAAATATTATATACAAAATACATAATTAATTGCTGAAAGTTTCGAGACAACTAACTATTACCTCGAAGTAAAAAACAATTCGATGGAATAAATAGACTCACAACCATCACTTATGACTAACGTAGGTTTCTTTTTTTAAGATTCTACTTCATGGATCGTGTTCGATCGATGAGAGTAAAATTCTATACCTAAAAGCTTCCAATGCAAAGAGAATATTTTATGCCCTTCGCTTCGTGTTTGCAAGGAAACTTGACAGCAATACTTTCCTTGAATTATATCCGTTAAGTTTGCTTGAAAAATTGCTATTTACCATTGATGGTTAAATTGTGTGAAAATTAGAGAAGCAATATAAATGTAGATTTTTATTATTGTAAAGACATGATAAAAAGTTTGTAATTGGATTAATGCAAAACAATTAGCAATATAAGAATAAAGTAAATTACTTTGAATTTTCGACAACATAAATAAAATTGCACAATTGTTAGAAATTATATTTGTGAGATATTTTTGTTTCCCATCTTTCGAGCCAGATATTAGAAAACCTTATATCTTAGAATTTGTTTGAATTACTGTACTTTAGAAAGAATAGTTTTATTAAGAATTTTTTTGTATATTCGCTTCATTCATAGATTACTTGCCTTTCAAATTTCACTGGTTAATTATTTTTATGTTTGTTATTGATTAGAACTTTTTTTTTATTTGAAAAAAAGTAATTAACGTCCTAATTTATTATAAGGCCTGGGGGAGGGGGCTTCTTCCCTACCACGAAAGTGAAAAGACGAAGAAAGCAGGGTTAAAGTTCCAAGTTGCAAAGGTGGATATTTTTCCGATATGGGAAAATGAGAAGGAATAGTCTATCGAAAAATCTTGCAAATTCGGTTTGACTGGCGAGTAGAAACTCCAGTTTTGAGAACACCTTGCAGGACTTGTTGAAAATTTCTAAACTGGATGAGGATGCGTGAGTATGGGCACAGTATGCCCTTGGGAAAAAACGATGGTGTCACTTCTGGATAAGGAAGGAAACGACCCTCCTTCTATATATTACGAGAAAAGTCAAAGACTATATTCCACATGTCGCGTTATATCGTCATATTTCCACTTTTCAAATTTCATCACTAATATACGTCTCTTCTATGGTCTACTATACACATAGTACTTGATATAGTCCATAGTATTAAGCCATCTCTATTCACTAAATTATTCGTAGACATTTAAATAGTCTTGTTTGTACTACGATACGGTATAAGTATAGCCTGATCAATTCATGCTTTTACTACTTGAAGTGAAACTATACTGGTAAAACTGTGATTTTTGCAAATTGATTGTCCATTGTCAACAATTCGTAGTAATAATTTCATTTTCCAACAAACACAAAGCTAAATAATAATAATACATATTGTTTAAAAAATTGAAGGAACAGGTTGGAAACAACAAACTTTGTAACTGAATAATATAAAAAGTATATTGGCTCTAGAAATTGAATAAATGTCGAATTTCGAAGGTGGTAAATCGATTTGAAGGGGTTAAGGAAAGTTAGGTTGGATTATAAATAGGCTATAAATAATAAGAATGATCGATCCTGATCACGGCGGCTCGGCTGGGTGTTTCGGGTGAAAAAGTTGGTTGAAAGAGATGGTTGACTACTTAATCGATTTAAGTCGTGCCACCGCATGCTAATTACTAGTCTTTTGGATAAAACGCTAATTAGGTATCTACAGGATGACTATACCGCAGCAATGAATTAATAATGGGGTTAAGCTGGTTCTATGTTTTAACACCCTGCTCCCCGCTCACTTTAATCAGTTTGTTTTACGGTTAATATATAATTACAAGTTGTTGGAAAGTACCGTTCATTCATTATCATCGTCAAAGAAAAAAAAAATAACCGAACCTCAAAAATTGCTAATGATATTAGATCAAAGAGTCATTTAATTATGACGATGCTTACTAACTTTGCATATCAACACACACATATATATATAATATAATTAATAACACACTTTGTCATGTTAGGTTATTTTTACATGCTTCCATAATACTAAATTTGATAATAATAATATGTAAATTATTGTAAGCTTAAAGAAGGAAATTGACTCATTAAAAAACATCCAACGTTGAAAAATATATATAATATTTATTGACTCGTTGTTGGGGGGGGGGGGAGTTTTTCTGTTTTCACGCAAAAATCGTTAATGCATTGATATACCCACGGTATTCTAATGGAATTTAAATAAGCTGTCAAAGTATATGAATTTTACATTTTTACACGTCCTGTATCGAGCTCAGTGACATTTTAATATTCTTTGTACCATAACGCAACCTGAATAAGTTGGTGGAGTGAATTGTTTGTCGAAAAGAAAGGGGAGAAAATAGCTTATTTAGACCTGCTCCTGGCGTTTTAGCTTTTTCCTCGTACTTTTCAATTTCTGCGAATTTTCTTTGCCATTTCTAAATAATTATATAACAAACGACATTTTCTCTTGGATCTTTTCTTTCTCGGTGGAACGGTCGTTTTACCTTTTGGATCAATTTTTTTCTGCTTTTAATGGTGGATCAATAAAAAAACTACCACGTCGTTGCGTTAATATATTTAATAAAGGTGTAATAGGATCTAAAAGCGCGGTTATGAAATCGCAAAACCAGTCTCACTGTTTCATTCAGAGCGTTATGTGATTTTATTAAAGCTCTATATCACAAGAGACACGTTATTGTGTCGATGGTGGGTATTTAAAAAAATGCGTTTCTCACTCGTCACTATGATTCACCGTTGACGTAATAGCTGTAATCCTGCCAGTAAACGAATCGTAATATCGTAAAACTCTATATCTTTCAATATATCTCAATTTTTCTGACTAGTTTTTTTTCACTGAATATATGCCATAAAAAATATGTGATTCGAAAGGAAATAACAGATATAGTATTGATACAAATCAGTATACATATGTATAAATAATCTTATATCTCGATGATTTTTTAAAGTGCAACTGGAAATTTTTTAGTCATTTTATATATGAAATAAAAAGATTTTTCTTTGAAGTATCTCTGTGTAAATACGTATATGCTGTATCATATTCAATTTGCACAGATAGTTCGTTTAACAAACAGTATTCTCCTCGTGTGCCATAGCATCCAGGAATACTTCCAATGCGCATATGGTTCAACGAACTTGCTGAATACTAACTAAATTCGCCCTGTTAAAACTTTGCCGGGAAATCCATCCATCTCCCCCTCTCCCCTTCCCTCCCTCCCTGCCCAACTATTTTAGACATCAATAACGAAATCTTATTAAAAATTTCACAACGTTTCAAAGCAATTTTTTACATTGTTTTACATAAATTTGACTGAAAGTGATTGAAGAATAATTTTGTGTCTTTTTATTATGTTTCAGGGGCGTGCTACGCCGAGTTTGGAGTTCGAGTGCCTCATACGACTGGCAGCGCTTACATGTACAGTTATGTGACGGTGGGCGAGTTAATAGCATTCATTATTGGATGGAACATGGTGCTGGAGTATCTTATAGGTACGAGTGCATGTGCCTGTGCCCTTAGCGCTTGTCTCGATGCCCTGGCGAACGGAGCCATTTCCGGGGCAATTGCCAACACCATTGGTACCCTTTTTGGTAAGTATATTTTAAACTAAAACGACTGTAATCCTTAGCTACCTCTCTGGTCCATAAACAACCCTAGCTTATGAATCCTCTTTCGAATTTAAAACTAAACCTTTTGACCAAATATTAGAAATTTAAAAAATTTTTTATTTTTATTATAGTATAGTAATAAAAGACATTTGTTTCAATTTTATATACAATTTCTCAATTTTTCTTAGAACCTTAAAATTCAGTTTTGGTAATTCCATCGTCTATTTTGATAAAGTGACATTTAAAAACATTATATATAAATTTTATTTTATCCTCGATCGTAGCAAATGTTTTAGTGCTTCGGATCTAAAAAGATCCAATTTGCCAACAATCTTGTACATGGCGAGTGAGCCAGCTAAGGGTTAATATTATTGAAATTGTTTTTAAACGTTCTTTTTGAATCACACTTGTATTTTTTTTTACAAAAAATTATACTGTTTGAATACACTTTTAAGCAAATATGTAAAGAATTTCTATAGAAGGATATGGCAATAAAATTGATGGAGGCGAATCGCCGATAAATCGCGATGAAATTTCAACTATCATATCAGAGAGTCAGACAACATTATTGGGAATGCCGATACAAGCGTAGATAGCCGCAGCAGCTTTCCACTGGAATTTATCGAGATATTAGAAAATCTCGTATTATTAGCATAGTCGAGAATGAACTCTCGTACATGGCATGATCAAATAAACTAGTGCAAAAGTTGGGAAGAATATTATGCACGTATATGTGTGTATGTAGATGGGAGTGTAGGTGTGTGTGTATAAATGGCAATATTATTAAAACTCAGCACAGAATCGAGCCCTTTTTATCTTATCCAAATGTTATCAGCTTTGCCAGCGCTGGAATCTATTATTAGGTCCTGCTATTTTCCCCTGAGATACCTCAAAGAAAACGTATTGAGTATTTAAATATACGCGTGGCAAGCATATTTTTCATCAAAAAACTCATTTGCCTCTCGTTAAAGCAGATCTTGCAAATTACTTTGCAATTGATGCATAATTTATTCCACATTACAACCCTCGATACGTCATTTTTATTTCAGTCACTATGATTAATGTGTTTGTTAATTTTCATTCGAGCCAAAAGTCTTTCTGCAATTTTCACTCGTTTCAAAAATATTCCTTTTAATTACAGACGAGAATCTCATTTGCATTACTTTAATGATACAATTACTTTGTGATTTATTCGATATTTTTTGCCTCTGACTCTATTGTATTTTTTTCTTCTTTTGTCTATTAACCTTAATTGAATAATTTGGTGGATTTTACAATAATTCGTTTATTCATTTTTCGAAGCCTCAAGTTTTTCTGTAATTTTCAGTCATTCCAATAATAGTCCTTATAATTTTAGACCAGAATCTCATTTGCATTACATTAATCTTACAGGCTACATATTACTTTGTGATTTATTCAACATTCTACACACACTTCTGAGTTTGTTGCATTTTTCCTCTTATGTTTATTGACATTAGTTGAATAATTTTGTGGATTGTTTAATATTTGAAAAATAGGGAAATGAAATTTTCATAGTTGGTTTAGATTTTTGAAGGTGTATTCAGGTGTGAAAGAGAGGTAAAAGTTCTTTGAGATGTTTCTACTTTTCCAAGGGCACTCTTCGTCGACACTTTGACTAGCTCGTAAAAAAAGAGTGGAATACACAAAACGGGCAGTCGTTTGCTACCCTTCAAATTTACGGTCAGTTACCTATTTATAGAGCTCTCTCTTTCTCTCTAGCTCTCCCTCTCACTCCCACCCTCCCCCACCCTTACCATACTTCCCCGTTATCTCTAATGCACAAATTTTGCGAATTCTAGTTATCCTAAGAACGCGAAGCAACAATCTTTTTTATTATTGCTTTAAATTTTGTCAGTTTTGAGTGGTTTATATTGGTCCAGAAAATATTCGAATCTATATTTAGGTATGCACTTTGATTTTAAAAATTTTTGCTATAACCGAAGCATCGACAATACCTTGTTCCGAGAGTTTCATAAAGTAAAAAGCAGAGAGCGCTTTCAGCCCCATTTTTCTATTTACTCAGCCTTAAACGCATTAAACTTTTCTTGAGTTAACCAAGCAACCTTTTATCCTGTTCTACTTTTCTTTCATAAATTCTCCAAATTGATAAAAGATGAATTTTTTTTAATGAAAATTTAATTATTTACAAGAAAATTCCGTTCTTAAAGGCAAAGTCAAGCGAGCGTTTAATAATAATGGCTGAAAATGGTATTTTAATATAGTAGAATTCTCCAATATTCCTTGAAATTAGATATCACACATTGCATGGAATACATAATATTAAAGATATCTTCGCTGATCTGAATAGTGATCTGTAGTCAGAACGTGTCTTGGATAGATACATTCAGCGATTCGCAAATAAATAAGGTAAATCCGATATTGAACGCTGAGGGGAATGATAATAAAAGTGTGAGAAAAGAAAAAATTAATCCAATGGAAAATATAAGTCAAGTTATAAAGAGTAGTCAATCGGTTGTAAAATATAATAATAATCTCTTCAAATGGTAAATTAACGTAACGTGTAATTCTGCAATATTCCTTGAAATTAAATAACGTTCATTATAAATTATTAAAGATATTTTAAATAACCTTAATGGTGATCTGTATATAGTCAAGATACGTCTCGAGTAAATGAATTCAGTGATTCGTAAATAAATATAAAATAAAAACGATACTAAGAGCTTGAGAAAATGTAAATAAATGCGTAAAAATGGAGGAAATTAATCCAATGGAAAACGTGAGTAAAGCCATAAGGAGTAAGAAATGAATTTTAAAATATAACAATAATCACTGCAAATGGTAATTTAATATTCAGCATGATTTTCCAATATTTCTTGAAGTTAAATATCATTGTAATATAAGATAGTAAAGATACTCCAGATGACCTTAATGGTGATCTGTAGTTAGGACATGTCTCGAGTAATTAAATTCAATATATGTGTATGTGGATTCGCAAATAAATAGAATAAATCCGATACTGAGAGCTGGAGAAAATAATACTAAAAGTTTGGAAAAAGAGGAAATTAATCCAATGGAAAATATGAGTAAGGCAATAAGGAGTAAACAAACAGTTTACTAGAGTGATTGAGTAATAGAAAAAATAGCACGTGGATTTTTCTCGATTGGTTGACTATTGCAAGGATGTATAAAAGCAAACAAGATTCAATTCACAATCTGACGAACTTGGTAAAATGAAGAACCTGATAGATTTTACTTAAAGCCAAGAGAAAATTCAATGTGTCGCGTACGTCCTGATACCTTCAGAGACAAATGAATTGATTGCGAAGAAGAAGAAGATGCTGTAAAAGCTCGACTACGTCCAAAATTCAATTCCTTTTCCACACAAGCCTCTCTTCACTCTTTCCTAGTAATTTCAAATCAATCAAAAACCTGCCTCAGTAGGCTAGCTTTTACTTATTCCACTTAATGTAAACCTGTTGCTGACCTAACGAACGTATTCCTCGGAATTTCATTGAAAAATCTGACCAACTGCATGAAACCGCTGATCCATCAAATTTTAGTTTCAAAATTTTAGTCAAATCTGCAACGAAGTGCATCCATTTCGTCAATCCTATCCAGAAACTGACCAGATCGTTACACAAGTTTGCATATTTTCCTATTAAAGGTAGTGGAATGGACTCTTGGGATGAATTAAGCGAATCGATTCTGACACAAATTTCAACAACTAATTTCTCAACGATCGATGTGGCTGCAGTATTGCGGATATAAAAAGTTACTATACCAATTTAAAAAATAAACTATATACGAAAGTTTTACCTTTATTTCTGCCTGTATTATATGCGTATATATACGTATGACAAAAGAATTATAGCCGAGATTACAGTATTGTAAAAGCTCCACTGAAACGTAAAAAAATTCTGCTTCAAAGAATAGAGCAGACTGTTACCCGGATTAAATATAAATTAATTTGAAATAGCTTTCATTGGTAAAATTTGAGGGTTTTCTATTTCTTGAAAGGTCTTCTTGGACCTTTTTCTTTGAGCTCCTTCGTCAATCTTGATGACTTTTCTCCTGAGAGCCTGCGCCACTGCTTACAGCGTTACTCGTTTCCTTTACTCCCACATAAAATACATTAAACACTTTTAGGTCACTATTCCTTCCACCTGTGAAGTCTCCTTCAACCCCCACCACTCTTCTTTCATTCTTCACAAAACAATTACCTCGCAATCCAATCACCACATTTTGTACTCGCATGGCTAAAATAAATAGATAAATAAAGAAATTAATTAACTTTATTAATTACAAATCTCATCCACATTGCGAAATCATGACCAAACACTGTAGGCAGTCAAGATACAATTGTTATTTACAAGCGCACACACTGAAGGTTATATTCAGGAAAAAGAATTATTATATAGCATTAATGTACAAGTAGCACTGAGCATAATACTGTTTATATTCTTTGTAGTAGATTGCAATTTACATTAATTGCTATAATAAAAGATGCCTGTTTATGATGGAAAATTCGTGGATGAAAAAGTTTAAAAGTGGAATAATTTGAAATATGGTCAGACGGTAAGTGGTAGTATTCCTTTCTTAGCAGGAGGGTTTGCCCCGGATTGTTTTTCTTTGTTGAAATGGATGAGAAGAGCCAGTTAAAGCAGGGTCGCGACTAAAACGTCGAGTCGAGAGGAGGTGGAAACTCTGTTGGACGTGGACTACAAAAAGATCTCGGCTTAATTAACTTTCGTCATTCAACCAGGCAGCCAGCTGCGTTTTACGGCCAGTTTGGCATAAGTATTTTAACTGTGGCAAGTGGACTGGGAGATCAGAGTCGAGACACTAGCATCCCTGTGTGTGCAACCTTTCCTCTCACTCTCGTATATCCCGTGTAAAAGTGAAAATTATCAGCATCCTTCATAAACCACGCAGGCGCATCTGCCGAAAGCGGAATTTCATTAAATCGCCCATTACTTCATGATGCTATTTTGTGTTACGAGAATACAATGGAGGAGGTAGCTAATTAATAGCACAAATATCGATATCCCTGCTGAGTCTGGCAATAAATTAATTATCAATCTCAGTTCACTGTGATGCTTTAACGTACGTCACATTCGCGTGGGGGAATGAAAAATGGAACGATCGATCGTCAAAACTGATATTTATTGGTATCCTAAATGATACGTAATGAATAAAGGTAGGTTGAGGAGAGGGGAGGGAGGGGGGTGTTAAATAAAATTTTAATGATCGATAGTACAACGATGACCAGGTTATAAATTATTCGGTTTTTATCGGTTTTCTGGGAGGGGGGAGGAAACTCGATACTATAATGTGGCAGCAAGTGCGGTGTTGGCCACACGAGATAGTAGAATCGTCGGTGTTTCAACCAACGATGCCAGTCGCTTACACGGATATCCGGGCATCCGGAAACCCGGCTAAAAGCACAAAGTGCGTGCAAGCCAGCTTCAAACCGATAGAATCTCCCGTGCTGCCTTTTGATATTCGATATCGAAGCGCATTGTCCCTTTGGACAAACTTTGCACAAAACTTGACCAATTTCTGAAAATTACGAGAGATTTTATCCTGCCGTCCATAACTCGGTCTTTCTGCAGGAACAAAAGTGACTTTCCGTATTTAACGAATATTTTTAAAAAGTTCGATTCTATTTCCATTTGACAAATCGAGGATCTCGGTTCGTAATTATTTAACGTTAACGAGTCGACCAATATGGCAATTAACGCGTTTCGTAGTTGACTGATTATAACGCCACATCCGGATGTCACTTTAGAGGGAATGTTTAGCATGGAGGGAAAAAGCAATTAAAGATCCATATGTGTAGCTGGCATAGTTTGTCGCGAGTAAAATGTTTGAAGCAACTGGAGAGACGACATAGTGGGAGGGGGTGAAACAGTATAATGGGGGTGGGAAGGGGGTAGAGGTTAGAGGGAAGAGAGGGGCGCTTGCGCGGATGAGACTGGGTCTGGCACCTGTGGACCTCATCGATCCGCAACCGGTTGGCGCGAACTAACCATACACGCTCCTACACTCTTTTACTTGCATCCTATATACATTTATACCTCACCATCAATCTCCTTTTTTCTCTTCGCCTTTCTTTCGCCCAATCACCTCCCCTCTTCTCCCCTTTCACACCTGACGATTTAACTTTTAAACCCTCATCCACTATTTCTTGATTAACAAATGCCTTCCCCCCCCCCCCCCCACTCCCTCCCACTCTCCACGTCATTCTTTCACAAGCAAACTTTCCTCGTTCGTTTCATAATTTTAAATCAAACATTTCACACTTTCCACACTCTGCAGTGAAATTTCAATAATTTTTGTATTTATCATTAATTTTATATATAAGTATATACAGTTATTTCTTATAGAAAAAAAATCATTTTCCTATAGATTTATTCCCTCATCTATACGTCTCTGAACTTTGGGTCTCTTTATCGAGATTAGAAATTCTCCGTGATATTACATGCGAATTTATCGGAAATGCATGTATCTACGGCTGAACGTGATATTTACACGACGATGGTTATAATCGCGCGGTTGGCAAATTTAACGCCAGCCGCGGAATGAAATTTTGCGAGAAACGCTATTTACGTGATTTAACACACTTGCGCTAATGTAAGAGAAAATATTACAGTTATTTATTAAGCAGTATGTTGCCACTGTGCGAGATGCTGGATTAAATATTGCTTTTTCACGAACGTTGACGTTCTCTCAGAATAATATTTGTCATCCGGTTAATAATTGCATTTTGATCCTCCCCTCGCAGCTCGTTAAAGCCCATTGTTTCATTGGTCATTAGGGTATAGCCTTGTGTACGCACATATATATATATATATTCAGCGAAGAATTCGATAGAGATTTGAGGAAAGAAATTTAGACGAGAGTAAAACAATGTTAAAGATGAAATTGGAACGTACGGAGAATCGAAAATGTGGCGATCAAGCGTAGGCTGATTCCAATTTGGCTGATAAAAGAATTGGACGAGGGAAAATTTCGGAGTTTTATTATCGTCGCAACTCGTGATCGGCATTTCCCCTTACTCAAGCTTTATGTAATCATTCCTCCGGAGTTTAGTCCCTGATATTTCGAATTCAGGCCAACTTCTCCTCATACGAAAGCTTACCTTGTATCATATAGGGTGACTCAAAAATTCTGTTATACTTGAATGTATTCAAAACCATACGCTTTTAAAAGAAGTAAAGTCATTACATAAGTACATTCATTTTTTAATAAGATATTTTAAACAGTGGTATATACATACGTTTGTTCATACGTGACATTACTAAGGTCAACTTTTTTTAAATTATAATTCCTTATATTTCAATTTGTGTTCTTGTAATGTATCGCGAGAGTTTTCCAGGGCCCTATATAATTTTGTCATTTCGTTCACTCGTTTAATGGATATTTCAAATTTAAATTATAAGTAGGTGAGCGACACTGTGCATGTGTGCGCAGAGAGTTCGTGTATACTACTTCAGAGTAACTAACACTTATATGGAATTTAAAATATAGAAGTATTTAAATGATCGACAGTGAATGAAATGATACATTGATTAGTGTTTGGAAGGCTCTTGAATTTAAGGTATATATGTAATTTAAAAAAAGTGATTACGTTTAATAAAAATTTGACCTTCATAACACCCCGCATAAGGTCAAGTACATACTTTGTTTAATTGATATTTTTTAAGTTTAAATGTATAAATATGACTTATTTCTTTCTGAAACTCACTATTTCCAAGGTATTCTTCGGTAACTGAACTTTTTTGCCACCCTTTATATATAGAAAGTCTAAGTTCTCGCACGGATTAAAGTGACCCACGTTTTAACGCGCCATTTTCTGCCAATCCGAATTCTCCATTAGTCTCCAGTAATTTGTCAGCGATCAAGCACACTTGCCGAGATTGTCCCAAAGGACCAGTCATTCGAGCCCCCATGAAATATTTACAGTTTCACTTCGACATCGTTCCAAATACCTAGGATTGGTGGAAATCATATTGTAAAAGATGTTTCGTATAATTGCGATAATCCGAGCTAACTTTATAATCAACAAGTTTCGTTACGTATATTTACATTTTTAATTTTGTAACAATTCTATACTAACAAGAGTTAAGTTGATTTTTTGCAGTCTGATGTAAATTTACAACGACAGTCATTGGCTATAAAGTAGTCCATAACTGTTGCTATAATTTTACAAACAGAAATTCTTTTTCAGTTTAATGTAAATTTACAACGACAGACATGATTTACAAAGTGGCCTATAACTGTTGTGTTATCATCTTACAAACAGTTATTCTTACGAAGTCCTATCTAAATTTACAACGACAGTCGTGGATTACGAAGTGGTTTATAACTGTTGCTGTAATATTACACTTATACTTTTGCATTATGCAATATTACCATAACAGTAGTACGTTACAAAGTGACCTATAACTGTGTTGTAATTTTACAAACAGTTACATCCATTCGCAGTTTAACATAAATTCACAACGACAAGCGTGCATGGATTACAAAGTGCAATTGTTGTTGTAATTTTATAAATAGTTATTCCTCTGCAGTCTATGCAATGTAACTTACAAAAATAGTCATGGATTACAAATGGATCCACGACTGTCGTAATTTTATCAAAAAATTTTAAAGGCGCCAAAGCAAAGAAAACGCGGAGGAAAGCTAGGCACGAGGTTGATAGATGAAAGCGAGCTAATTTTACGGAAAATAGATTAATCGTGTGTCGCCCTTGAGGAAACTTTTGAATTTCGTAGCGTCAATTGTCGAAGATGGGAAGATCTGGAGCAGTTGGAAATTCGCGCAGAATATTCCAAGGCATTTCGTGAATAAATGGATAAGGGAGTGGTGAGTAAATCGAATGGATCGGGACAGGGCCAACGTTCAATTGTCTAAACACACGTGAGATTTCTGCGATTTGACGTTGCGATATTTTCTATAGCGAACGTGGCTCGCGAAAAGTCACGTACAGGAAGTGATTCCAGTCGCAGAAGAGGAAATCGATGTCGCCTCGGTGCACTTGACTCTTTTCTCGACTGAAGGATCCCAGCTGCAATTCCTAACCCCCCCATTCATAAATTATAAATCAAGCCAAATAATTTTCTATGATAAATAAAATATGGTTTCAATTGAAGTGTTTGCTGCAAAAAGAACTTTGAACATTGGAGTATCTTATTTATACTTATTTTAAGATATATAGGTTTTGTATATCTATTCTTTTTTTGATGCAGCAAAGTTCCCAATAGTTGCTTAAAAAAATGAGCTTTCGAGCGAGGCTTTTCGCAATATTATATCGAATTAGCGAGGGAATTTTTAAGCTATGAATAATTTTTGCTACATGTTTTTCAGGACGTCCGCCAGATTTCCTGGCATTTGTTATCACGGTGCTAATGATGCTGCTGATGGCAGCTGGAGTAAAGAAGTCGTTGGTATTCAATAATGTACTGAACGCTATCAACTTAGCAGTCTGGGTGTTCGTAATGGCCGCTGGTATGTTTTACGTAGACTCGAACAATTGGGCCGAACACAAGGGCTTTCTCCCCTTTGGCTGGAGCGGGGTAAGTTATTCCTTCGAACACATTGTTATGTTATATAACCACTTTATTTTTAATTGATCAATAAGCCATAACTAAAAAAATCTCCACCGAAAAGTTTTCATGACAAGGAATTTATTCATTCATGGAATTATTATTATTCCTATATTTTGTTTTATATACGTTTGTCGATTAGAATATTGGAAAACGAGAGAAATATTGAGCAAAATGTAATTACAATTACAATATAAAAACACTTCAATCACGCTATAATTTAAAATTGAAAAAACAAAATTTAGAATGGGAAATATGTGGATCCTTCTAGGAATGCGTTAGCTGAAATATTTTCTTCGATTACTTACCCCTTTTTTCATTTCCACTATAAATCCTAATTGAATATTAGAATACAATTTTTTTTTAATAATAATTTCTGCAGGATCGAATCTGTGAGTTTTATCGCGATTGGTGTAAACGGCGTGGTTTTGATGAAAAGGGAAAAATTCTTGGCAGGCGGAAAATGACGCGTTTGGTCGAGGAAATACGTCGAGGCGAATAGGCGCGGTTCACGAGGAAACAAAAGAAAACTTGTTGCACTGGATTCTCCTCCGGGCTTGTGGGACGAGAAAGCTACTGCTCGATTTGTGCAAAGGCTTAGAGAATTGAGGGGAAGGAAAATTTCGAGCCGATGACAAGTGGAAACGAGTGACCGAGAAGCCACAGCAACGAAAAGATAAATGCCTAGGACAAAGGGGAGAAACTTGAGTGAACAGGATAGGAAATGAGAAAATGTAGCATGAAGGAATGTTCCAATATTTACATACAGGAAATCAGGCAGACTTCCCAAAGGGACGTCATCAAAAAAAGAAAATATTCAAATAAATTTTCTCCATTTAAATAACTAATATTGTCTATCATAAAATGACTTTTCATTATTTTCATGGACATTGTTCGTAGCTTTTTTAATTAACCACAAATATATTCTCCCTTTCCAATACTTTTTTCATTGCTTCGACCATAACTCGTTGTTTAATTGGAAAATCCTGAAAATTACTTTATAAATAACATCTATGATAAAAATATGTGAAAATTAAATCTATAACGTAGTAAAATCGATAATGTTATGAAAAATTACAATCATTATGTGAATTTCTAAGAATCCTTGGTTCATGCTAAGATATAATTTTTAAAAGCTTGTATAGTATATTTAAAACTCTGAGAAAACTCTGAAAATATTGCTTCGACTTTAATGTACAAAAAATGGTTATCATTCCGAGATAGAATAATTTTTACTGGTTCCTCCTTGATATAAATAATTTTGATAAAATAGAAGCAAAATAATCGCTTTCCCCTTGAATCGTATTCCGGATGGCAGAAATTGGTCAGCGTTTCGGGGATTGGAGCAATGATTCATTTCAAGGTATTATCGATTAACCGTCATTGGTAATGCAATGTGTAATAATTTAAAATTGCTTATTAACCCTGTTAAAGATGTGGTGAATCTGCTATCCAGATTTCAGTGAAAACTAATGTTCGAGTGTAATATTCTTTGTAGCCAGAATAAAACGTGGAAGGGCTTAATTGTGAAATGGGGAAAAAAGAAATAGTCGAATTTAGGTCAGTGTTGCAATCAGGAGAGCTTGGTGTCACGATGGATGGGCTTGAAGAGAAAATGAATAGCAGCGTCAGAAACGGCTGCTCTGCGTATTTATTACGCTGCGTCTAGAATATTTCTGCTTATGGCACCCTTCTCTTTTTTCCTCCGCCCATTTATTTTTCTTAGCCTCAACACCCGAAGCACACCCCTTGGACAACAAAAATCAGCCTATCGAAAATTATTAATCGCGTAAAAAAAATTGAATTAAAAAATATGGTATATAACGAAAGAAATCAGTTAAAAATATTATCTCCAGCCACCCTCTATTTTTATTTATCGTTGCTATACAGTTTAATTATTTTGTTTATTCATTCGCGTAGCAATTATACTTGACTATCCCTGAGTTTTAATTACATCATTGAACGTATCTTTTTCCAGTTGTAAAATCCAATGCTTTATTTGCTAACTTATCCACTGGCGTCGTGTGTATACCTTCCCTTCCCTTCTTCCTGTACCATTTAGTTTAATACACAACTGCCACTCCATGCGTTGTTCAACAGAGTCAAAATCGTACATAGCAATAAAGCTATCTTGTAACTATCCATGCACACGAATCTGTAATTAAAGCTAATTGAAAATTTAAAAGGACCATTGTCTGTCGACATGTGTATTATTAAAAATAATGTGAAACAACGAAAAGCCTGATAATCAGAAGTCAATACTGGCGTGGAAAATCTACTCGAGTACATTTAATGTTTATTTTCTTCAAGAAGGAGCAAGAAAGCCTTCGGTGGCTTGGTAATTAGTTATTTTCAAGCAAGGAATTATTTTTTTTCTACAAAATTTCACGTGTTACTAAACACTAATTAATGCACTACCCAGATCCCCTCTTCATTTGCATTTCTTTATTTACCTCCGAGTTTGTTCCACAAAACTTAATGTTTCCTGCTCAATCTCGTTGCAGTTTTCGTGGACAATCGTGGTAATTTTTTTGCACGAAACTCTGACCCTTGTAATCTGTTCACTCACGTATCTTCCCTCTACGTTGTAATCATGACTTTAACTCTATAATTTGCTATCACGATCGATGTTCCAGGGTTTCGTTCCAAAAGTGATAAGAATCGATTTACCTTTTCAAAGGCCCTGCACCTTATCGTATTTCGTCAAAATTCATCCCTCTCAATTTGACATAAATTAAATTAAAGTTCCAATTTCACTACTCGTCCAACACTATCATTCTTGGACCATCAAAACCTAGATTAATTTTATTTCTCAAAATTATAATTAATTGGTGGAGATTTTATTTACTCACTCGTAACGTGTTGTGATAATTATACGAGAAATGTTCATTAATTTCTTGCAGGTTTTCACTGGAGCAGCAACGTGTTTCTATGCATTCATCGGATTTGATATTATTGCGACAACTGGCGAGGAAGCAACAAATCCGAAAAGAAGCATTCCCCTGGCCATTGTTTCTTCGTTGGTTATTATTCTCATAGCTTATGTCACCAGTAGCATGATCTTGACTCTTATTGGTGAGTGAATCCAATTTAGCTGTGCAGCGCTATTTGCTCTCACGTAAAAATTCGCCCAAAATACGACCTCGCCAAATATTTTTATTACTTTTTCTCCACAAGTGTTTCCCTTTTTTATAAAAAAATATCCCTGTAAATTTCTTTGCTCCTATCTACGAAATCGTTCCTATTTATCTCTCTCGACAGAAATTAAATCTATAACTTAACTATAAAAAGCTAGAAAAAAATAAATAATAATAACATGGAATTAAAACAATGAAGAAGGATAGTATCAAGAGCCTCGTTTGTCACAGCAGATTATTTATATCTGAACGATATTGTGTGACCTTAACCTGACCTGTACGATTCACATTTTCGATTAAATTGCACCTTGCAGGTGACATCATAAAAGTATTGATATACTAAAATAAGCGTTAATGCGTTTAAATAAATATCTCGTTAGGAATACGTATACAGGGTGTCTCATAATCAGTAATTTTTCTTTAATGAATCAACAAATGATAGAATTTGGAGAAGAAAATTCATTTTGCATTTTTTCCTATTATCAATCAGTTATATATTATTAGATGAATAATTCGACCAATCAGATGATTCTCTTGAAATTCGTTCAATGCCAGCATAAGTCACTGCTCCCAATAAAGTTTTTAATTTTTATACATATACAATCGTTAAATCAAGTTCCATATCCATTTAAAAGAACTCCCTCTATAGAATTTTATCTACCATTCATTTTCCTGAAAATTTCTGTTCCTTAAAAATGTAGTTCCGTACGATGAGGTGGATCAGGATTCTGCGTTGGTCGAGATGTTTGGTCAGGTCGGAGCCAACAAGTGCAAGTACATCGTAGCTGTTGGTGCACTCGCTGGCCTGACTGTCTCCATGTTCGGCAGCATGTTCCCAATGCCTAGGATAGTCTACGCCATGGCTCAGGATGGCCTCATTTTCCGGTAACTTTTCACAATTTGTCACCTCGCACTTTTTTTTATGAAAGTCAATCCCTGCATGAAGAATGTTGCTAATTTGTCTCGTGTGCTTGCAGGACTCTGAGCCAAGTCTGGCCTGCAACAGGTACTCCAGCACTAGCAACCCTAACTTCCGGTTTGGCTGCAGCTTTTGCAGCTCTCCTCATCCAGTTGGAAGTTTTGGTGGAAATGATGTCGATCGGTAAGAACTTCCTAGCTAACGATATAAATGCACACAGAAAAGAAATGCTTTTGTTGAAGAAAACAACTTATACCAGAATAGTGGAAATTAACAATATATGTAGTCAAGTTTATATAACAAACGATTGATTCACTTAAGTAAAAATTATTTCATTCACATTCTTTTCTTACTACAAAGGAAGAGCATGTATGTATAGTTCTTGGCAAAAAACGTTGCTTGGAATATTCGTTATGTATTATATATAGAGCGTCCATGTAACTCTTATAAAACCGATAAATTTATACGGAAAAGATCATTTTAAGAATAAAATTCTTATACTATTGTTTCATCAAGTACTTAATTAAAAAGTTATCAAGGGTTAAAAATTTCTTATTTAGAAACTTTGACGCTTATCCGATAGGAGAAAAAAGTCTCGAAGCAAAGAATTTTTAATTCTTTAAAACTTTTTTATTAAAGACTGGATAGAGAAGCAGTATAAAAATGTATTTTATGAATTTGTCAGTTTTGCATGAGTTAACTTGTCAATTTGTTCGGATACAAGCGAGCGTATAAACAAAAATTTGATTTTAGTAAACATTCGAAGCAATTGTTTATCTATATAAAATTGTGCTCTCTTTCATAGTAATTTTTAAACATCCAGAATTTACCAATGTTCGAAGTTTATATAAATGTTTTTCGAGTGTGCTGAACAATTTGACAGCATAGTTTAAATTTCAGGGACCCTTTTGGCGTACACTTTGGTCTCCACTTGCGTATTGATTCTAAGATACCAACCACACTCGACGAATCTCGTGGAACTTCTACCGCAAAGTTTGAGAACGCCTTGTCGTTCTCCAACGAAGGAAATTCAAGGAAATGGTCAGGTGGCCTATGGCAAGGAACTAAGACCCGATCAACTAACGACGGCACTGAATTCCGTCCAGGCAGCCCAATCCGAACTCGCCGCACCGAACAATGGACAACGCGTAATGGTAAAAACCATCAAGACAATTTTTTTTTCACTTTCTTCTAAAAAAAAAACTTGCAATTTTCATTCTTATCAACAAATACGCTTACCACAAACTTTCGTCGGGTTATATCATGCTGTAAAAAGCAATCCGAAAGTTTACTTTTGAACCTACGAAACTTCAGTTACGCTCTAACACTCGATCCACAAACAGCCTTTCTTAATCCTATTTTCATAAAGTCATTCGTGCCTGATCAACCTAAAATCATCCTTTTTTCCGTAATGGTACACTGAGAAAAAAATTATATCATACAAATAAATGTTTTTTTAGAACAGTGACAGTGAAATATTTATTAGATAACAATACAATAGGTTCATTAAATTTGAATGGATTAAAATTTCCTTTTATTCCATCAGCCGACAAAAATTTTTTTTAAATCAAATTATTATTATTCTCCATCAAAGTTTCTTTCAATAATTCCATGCTGAACCCTCGAGTATTCGAGAAACGAATGGATAAGTTTTATGGTCCGTTCGTTTCTGTGAGGATATTTCACAATTGTAAAGTTGATTGAAAGTTTTAATGATGGAACTCGATGGATCGCAATTTTGAATTTTAGGTACGACGAGTGAGAAGAGCGAACAGCTCATCGCCAGATTCGGATGACACTTATGGAGGTGAGGAGGATGAGATTGGTTTGGGGAAGGATGATCAGTATTTGGTGAGCGACAGGACGGAGAACAAATTTTACGGAAGTGTACATGCTGCTGCAGCTGCCTCGAGTTGTGGTAGTACACACCAATACCCAGGAAACACACCAATCATAGGGCCACCTTTAAATTACCTGCAACGTCGATTACAGGTAACCCAATCTTTTCACGATTCGTTCCAAGAAAGCAGAGAAATACCGAAACCTCGAATCACCCTGGAAAATGATAAGGTCGATTAATCATCGTTCGAGCATTAAACTTCCAACTGTCCTTATCAGTACACTACATATAAATTCGATAAGACGTTATTTAAAACTCGTCAAATTTGAAGCCTCCATTTAATCATCGTTTGTTCCCGTTTTTATACTCTGCTTATGCACAGCCACGTTGATGTAACATTTTTCTTATAGCTATATGTCCATTTTTGCAGGCAGCGCAGTATCTTTGTCCAGCAATTTTTCCATGGGTTGATCGAGGACCAGCTACGGAAGCTTCTGGTCGTTACGTCATGAAAATGGTCGGCATCCTTTATCTACTTATTGTCATTTTTGATCTGATCATCGTTTGTGGCATGGGTAAGTTGACCAAAGATACTTCTTCGATATTTAAAGTTATTATCCTAATAAATATCTATTATACGAGAAAAAGGAATGTTATTTTTGTTTTTGAAGATACATAAAGAAGTATATTCGGAGGTTTTTTAGAGTATATTTTAATGATTAAAATGACTCTTCAAAAGATAAAATTTTCAAGAAAAAAACTAAATTTAAACAAACACGAAAACATATATAGGTAATAAAATGACACCCAAAGCTAATAAATGTTAAAATATATTGTTTTTAAATCGTACTGCAACTATACTTGGTGTATCAGCATTATTTATTCAATTATAAAGCAAGATTTTGTTTGTCTCATATTTAAAACATGTCCGACTAGTACAGTAGATATCCGCTAGGAGAAGTACCCAAGCCACTTTAACAGTCTCGCACTATAAAATCCCAGACAGAATATTGCCTTTACCAAACTGTGCGATTGCAGGTAACATGGGAACCTTCACGACTATTTTATTATTCGCATTCCTCTTCGCCATTATTGGAGTGTTACTCGCTATCAGCAGGAAGCCTCAGAACAGGTCGGTATGCAAATCAGAAACTGTACAAAAAACATTAGATAATTATACCAGAGCCGAAATTATGAATATCCTCCAGTCTGTAATAAAAAAAATATATATATATATAATCATAAACGAATTAAACAATCGATATATCAACAACGTTGAGAACCAATGGTCAAATTTCTGTTCTGAAGGAACACGTTGATGTTCATGACTCCCGGCTTGCCTTTCGTGCCAGCTATCGCCGTCACCGTCAATATTTACCTGATCTTCAAACTCAGCATCCTAACCTTGGTCAGATTTACGATATGGATGACTCTTGGTAAGTGCGACGAGTTTTTTGTAAGAAAACAAGCAAACAAAGTTTATCTAAAATATGCACTTGAAAATAATGATAATCATTCTTTCTCCATCCGACAATTTTCAGGGTTCATAATGTACTTCCGGTACGGCATAAAGCACAGCAGTTTGGAGGAGGGCAACGAGGAGAATCCGGATGACGTAGTGGGAGACGGTACGGTTGGTAATATCGAATTGACGGTAACCGATCATCACAGGCAGCAGGCGCAAAGACAACACCAGACGTCGTACGCGTCACCAGATCGCAGCATCTACGAGAGTCAGCAGCTGGACGCCTTCGGGCAGCCAGTCTTCGGCAGCACCGCTTTCGTAGAGCCCTCGTCGAGTCAGCAAGGTCAACCGCAACAGCCACAGCAACAACAACAACAAAAATCCGCCACTAGAGCCCTATTCGTCCCCCAAGACAGCTTCCCCACATGGGACGATTGAGCTGATATCCAGCACGAACGAACCTAATTATATACATAGTTTATAAATATTTGCCTGATTAATCATCCGACCATTATCCAATCCAGGATCGCGTCGGACATTCGCCGGTGAGAATCGACCTTACGGAGATCGCACAATTTACAAATTTCTCAGTGTCATCTCTTTCTTATATCTTTTCCTGTAGGGCAACCAAAACAACACCAAATATTATAAATCAACTTGTTCGGAGATTCAGCAGAAATGCTGTTCTCCTTTTCGCTAGAGTCCAACTTCACGCGAAAGGAATTACGCGAAGTGAGTGAAAAAGTTGATATAAGAAAGTTGGATTGGGACAGTGAGCGATCTCCTTGGGGTCAAAGTTGTTGACTACTATTTGGGACGAACGTAGGAAATAATTTTGCGGCAATACTTGATATCTTAGTGTAAAAAACTTCGTTGAATTGGGGGAGGGGGGTAAGGGGGCTTGCGCATGCATCGCGCATGGAAATAGCAACGAAACGGTCTGGTTAGAGAATAAACACGAAATTCGAGCAAATATATGAGATGGGATATGCGATATAGTGTAAAAGTTTGAAAAGACCATTACCATTATAATAGTATAAGACGAAACTTGTGTTTTCCAAGAGAGCATTTTAATTGCTAAATAAGTTCAAACTTAGTCAGTGCGATGTTTGAGATTATAAGAGAGAGAGAGAGAGAGAGTGAGGATCCTTTCGAGCAAGAATGAGAGTATACGAAAGCGTGTGCGAGTGAGAAAAAAAATTATCTTGCCTAAATCTAGTCTTTCCCAAATGAATTTTAATCTAAAAAAAAAAAAATATATTGTAATCCTATACCTAAGCGTACTATAATACTTAACTACGTCTTACCTCGAGTTAAATCATTTTCTCTATTAATTTACACACAGTTTGTATAAATCCCCTAGAATTTAAGGGCGTGATGCCTCTCGTTGGAAGTGTGGAAGTTAGTGTATTAGAGAGTGAAAAGAAGGGGGGGGGGAGTAGAGCAGTGAGTGTCTCATTTCGCATATGTATATAATCCTTGGTGTTTCGAATGAAATTATTTGTCCTGGTAAATTCGCTATTTGCGCTTGTCTGTCCGTTAGTAAGAATCGTACGCAATTATAGCGAGGCGAGAATATAAGTACGAATTTTCGCGTTTTTCGCGTATACTTCGCGTCTGAAATTTTCGATAAAATGCACAGCCCAAAGTTTATAGTTTCTACGTGTAGCGGGCACGTCCTTTAGAGAGACGAATGAGAAAAATTATTCACGAAAGTGACTCTGATCAGAATTGTTTATCGAAACTCCAGCGAGTCTCATTCATGGTTCGATAGACGATTCGTCGGAAAAACCTTATTCCACCTGAAATTAGTACACGAGCTAGAGGCAACGCACAATCGTTCAATCTATAGTCAATTTTTGAATGAAAATGAAAGATCAGTGAGTTGGAAGATTTTTGTCGAAAATCAGACAATTTTTCGAGCCATTCTAATATTTACTCGTGATTCGTCATTTTTCGTGCGAATAGCGCCGATTCGGTGGATTTTTCTAGAAATTCCATTTCTTTCATGGCGCTTCTACAATCTTTCAACGAATGAAATTGCTAATTAAGCTTTCTTCTTTCTTAACGTGGAAAAGTTTAAGTTTTTCGTTTCGAGTACAGCGCCTTAAATTCTTAGATAGATCGTTTATAGCGTCCTCTTTCATACTCTCTTAGCTGCAATCGACTCGCCTATTCCAACCAAACTATTCGAGGAAAATCGAACGTAGGAAAAATATTGTCGAGCGTATTTCGAACGAGGAAGTAGAAAACTCGCGAAGGTCATCGAGTATTCGATCGGATTAGAAATCGCGAGCTGCTAGTCGAACTTGATTATTTTCCGAGTTTCGATTCCTAGAATTCTTTAGCACACATCCTTTCCTATATATTACAGTAGTATACCTAACGTGACCATACGTTTCGTTGCCAACGGGATATCCTGTCTTTAGACAGATTTTTTAGCTGTCCCCAAATATACACAGACTCATGACCCAAACCTGTCCCGTTTATAAAAATTTTGAAACATAAACAAAAATTCATGGTAACTACATGATAGAGCCTTAGAGCTAATAACACAAGTAAACAAAAAAAAATAGGTATCGTAATTTCTCGTTTTGAGAAATAGAAATAAATGATCACTTTTTAAATGTACCCCACGTGACCACACGTCCCATTACAAAAGGGACAATTCCACGTTTATGTAACTTGCCCAAGATTCAGAAATTAGAAAAACAAAGTAAAACATAAACAAAAACCAATGAAAGCCATCTAATAACGTCTAAAGCAAAATATACAATCGAAAGTTCCGTTTTAAAAATAACTGGTCACGTTATATATACCATAATACACAATTGAACAGTCCAAAACATGTTTGCCCTCTTAATGGAATAAACCCAAAGAGAAGCACGCTTCTCTCATGAAACCATTCCATTCTATTCGCGAGAACTTTCAGCAAATTTCACAACGATAAACTATATACATATATATAAATACATGGTTACTGTAAATTGAGCTGGATCGTTTGCCACATGGCAAAAATTCCGAGAAGCGTTTCAGGGCTGATGATAGACTGATCGTTGGGAAATGAGAGAAGAGGAGAATTTCCTGTTTACCTTAGAAACGATTTTCCGCAATGTTTCACGTCGAGATCGGTTTCCTCCAACTGTCCGGTATCGATTTCTCGATTTAGATGGATAGAGATAGATCACTATATAGACTAGCGTTTGATCGCAAGGAGAATCCAGGAAGTGACAGATACAGGGGATTGGTGAGCGAGCACCTCAAGCTTGTGTTAATCGATTTTCCTGATTCGCGTTTACCGATCGGTGATACATTTACATATCAATGTGCGACGCTTTTTTCGCAGTAATCGCTGGGAGAGAGGAATTAGAGGGGGAGGGATTTAATAAGAGGAAGAAAGGAAGAAATTAGGGAGAGGAAATGTGTGTACGTATATGTGTCTGCCTGTGTGTGTGTGTGTGTGTGTGTGGGCTGGAGAGAAAGAACTATATACATATATTTATCTTGAATTTTTAAAACGTATGCGTTGGGAGCTGTTAATATACGTTGTTATTGAAAGTTTTATGAACACTTTAACCATAGCTATTGTTACATCCCTAAAGTCTATATACCGTACATAACCCTAATATTATTATGATTTCTCGCCCCACCCCTGTAACCTGAGGTCGTCGTAACTAAGTATACATCGGGCTCTCGACGAAGCTATATCTATACTATATATATATAGTATATATAATCCTGCTATCGTATTATTAACACGAAATAACATTTTCCGATAGAAAACTCTTTTCAAACTCTCCTACTCGCGTATTAAAGAATAATCTGAAAATCTATTTTAAAATTTGTATAATTTTTCTTATTAAACTTTACACATATTTTTCCTACGAAGATAATCTACAATACCAACCAAATTTTATCAAAACATTTTAATGAAACAGAAATATCGAAGCAGAATCATATCAAATAGGAAAACATATCTATAAAGTGCAAAATGTGTCCAAATTAATGTACTGATAAAAAGAATAATTTTGAAATATTTAAATCTCTTCGTACACAAATAGAGAGTTTCTAAAACGATTCGTCGTCTACTTTCGGTTGACTGATTGCAAGTGTTAATAATACGGGAGCAGGCTTAATTTAGATTAGATCGTCGTCCGTTATTTGATTAAGGAGTTTAATGATCACAGACGGTTATAGACTGCCACTGTCACCGATGTGGGAACCGAGGCTGAAAGTTTTACGCGAGAGAAAAATCTACTAGATTTTTTCGACCTTTGCCTTTTTAGTTAGTCTTTCAAATTTTTAGATAGGAGAAATGGCCTATATATCTCGATAATGGCTGCGCTTGCAGGATGATCCGAAAACGGCCGAGACCAAAATTTCAAATCAATATATACAGGGTGTTTCTTAAATTGATGCAAACCTGAAAACCCTAAACAAAAGGCCCAATTTTCAGAAGAAAACTCTTATAAAATTATTTAATATTGACAGTATTTACCGAGTTACGTAACAATGTGTTTAAGCCAAGAGGCTGCATCAATTGTTATACAACTTGGTAAATACTTTAAAATATTCAGAAATTTTATAAGATTTGCCTTCTCAAAATTGACTTTTCCATTTGAGGATTTCTAGTTGATATTAACTTAAGAAACACCCTGTACGTATATATTATATAAATATAAATATATATCGTCCGTCTTACAGCGATTCGTTCTTTTCGCCAAAGCAGCACACGATTCAATCCACGTGGCTCCTTCACGATTTTCAAGTTTTGCCCTATCTCGGAGCATTCTGTACACGCTACGCTAATATATTTTTCAGTCGCGATTGTTATCGGTAGCTGCGATTCACTGCGGGGATTATCTTCCAAAACGGAGAGAGAGAGAGAGAGAGATGGTATGCGTGTTTCTGTATGTGTGTGTAAGGGATGGATTGGGGGGATAGAAAGCGAATAAATCTACTCGAGCAAGCAGAAAAAATAATTCTACTTTAGTAAAGTATAACAAATAATATAATATATATTTTACTCGAGTCTCTCCGTTAAGAAAGTTCAATGGAAGGAACGAATATTGAAAAAAACCTACAAGAGAAAATAAACATTGTATAAATAATCGAGAATTACCAAGAAAGAACGGTTAAAAACTCTGAGAAGTATACAATATATATTATCATGTATAGATACGATTATACATAAAATATATTTTATCGTAGCAAAAATTCCAAGTAAAATTGGTTGAGTTTGGAGATTCGACAAGATTGAACGAGATTGTCGGAAAGAGCATTGGTGTTCAGTCGAAGCGAGAAATCTCGTTTTGCTGGGCAAAATAGTCAAGGTGAAAACCCGAATGTTTTCTCGGTGAATGGCGTTAATTATTCATTTAACAAAATCGTATAATTGTCTTGTGTATTGTATGGGGCAGAAGGTGAGATAAATTGGTAGCGAAAATTTTCTAGAATGGAAAAGAGAACACGAAATGAAGGGAGGAGGGGGGGGGGGGGGAGTGAAGGAATGAGTGACAAGTACGAATCGTATACTTAATTTCTCTCGGGGCAGTCGAGTCGAGGGCACTCGAGATATCTGGGGAAGATACCTGTGCATCAGGACGACAGAATTTTCCATGTAATATAATATACCCTTACGTAACTACGTTGTTTAATATTGATAAGGATCAAAAATAAAAATGATTATTCAAAAATTACTTTCTCTGTACTTTTTTGAAAAACCTATCAATAATTTCCTATCTTTAATATTTTTCAGCAGCGCTCGATCCATTTCGATCAAACAAAATCAAAGCTCTGCAGCAATAATTGCGATCAAACGGAGGTACGAAGCGTTGTGGTCGTTTTTGAATTTATTTCCATACAGATATATGTTTATATTGCGAGGTTCGTGAATTTTAAAGAAGGAGGGAAACGCTGTTGGAATTCGTCGGTGCTTATTCAGACTGAAAATGCGCGATGACCAATACCTGACGAGTGTATATAGAGATGGTAAGGGGAGAGGGGAGAGGGGGGGGGGGAAGGAAAAATAAGAAGAAAAGGCGAAGTGGAGGAAGAGGATTGTGTTGGGATATGTGCTATCATGCATTGGCCAGTGGATACGCGTAAAAGTCAAGAGAGGAAATGTCAAGGCTCGCGTTGGACGCCGGAGGCGCGATCTTTCTTTCTTTCTAGAATCGTCGCGCTTTCTGATCGTTCCCGACCACACGCACACGCGACTCTTTTATACACTGTCAATAAACTCCTCTCCTGTTACCAAAGACACTTGAACAAATCCTATTCATGCCATTCCCCGAAGCCATTGTTTACTTTTCCATCACAACTTTCCCTATATTAATAATAATTTTTCCAGTCTAGTCTTCAAAATCAAAGATAAATTTCTTATCTATTACGAAATTTCGTTTAAACATTATTTTTCAGAGATTTTATTTATATAGGTTGTCGAGGGAGACATTTACACGCTTTGACGAAGAAATTTTGTCAGAATGAGTGTAGAAAAAATATCCTATTTTATTATAAAAAACAAAGCATTTTTTTTCATGAATTTTTGAAAGATTTCGTTTGAAAAGGGACGTCGAGATTTGTACACGCTTTGATGAATGAATTTTTGAGAATGAAGCGACGGACGTGAAAAAGCTGGTCGAGTGCGAGAGAGATTAAGAGGAAGGGGAGGAAGGAGGAAGATGACACAGATGAGTTCTTGCGAAGCGAACCACGAAGGTAATAAAAGCTCGAAAGGATAGTAACCATCTCGTAGTCTTCATTTGGATATCAAGGAGGAAAGATCTGTTTCGTTCTGTGTTTGTTCATCGAGATAGAATGGCAGCCTCCTGTACATTTTTTCATCTTCTAATCGCCTGTTTTGTTTTCGTCGCTGCAACACGTCAGTACATTTTTGTTTTTCCAAAAATCACCAACTTATAATCTTTCAGCAGTAATCTTTAAAAATCCAACCTTCTTCATAATATTTCTAAAATTATATACGATTAATACGAACTAACGTAAAATTGTTCTTCTGCAACAAAATTAATAATAATAGAATAATCAATAAACAATTAAAGTAATTTTCAAAAATAATCTTTAGATAAAATCGTTGTTCTTTTTTTAAAGTTCGAGAGTAACAGAAGATTAAAGTGGAACAAGTACGATAATAAATCGTGTCAGATAATACGTATTTGCAGTTTTCACCACTAAAATTTTAACGTTTCGTAATTTGGGATTTTCAAGTGGCATTGGTTGGAAGACTTGGAAGTCTTACACGAAGGAGAGAGAATTGCGTAAGCCGCGCACCGGTTCCTCCTTGCTAATGCATGCGATATCTTCGCGGAGGTCATATCGAACGTTCAGACCCACCGAAACTTTCCCTCCTCGTTCATTCTCTATAATTACGACCGGTTTCTCATCCCCGCCAATCATATTTTATATACGCGACGCGTATTAATTATTTGATGTGTCCAAACACTTGCTACTAAATACTAACAGCATCCGCTATAAAAGGAATCACACGCCTCTACTGATTTCCCAAAAATCCAGTAATTAACGCACGGATTAATAAATTGCATAATATATGCAAAGGGACAGTTTAACGCAAAAGCTTGGTACACGATTGTATTATTGTACAATATAAAAGAATAACATATATCTGCACCAGACATTTGATCATGAAAAGCGATATTTAAATTATTGGTAATATTTATTTAATTGCTATAGCAATACGTGTCATCTGTTAATTTATAATTTATCGTCTCATTGGTGGAAGCAATTTACTAATGCTTTAAAGAATGTTAGTTATTATTTAAACTTTTTTGTTCAATTTCGTGTTTATTTCTTTTATATTTCTTCATCATTCGACGATATAAATGTAACAAAGTCAAGTTACTGTGATCCATTACACATCTAGATCTATATTAATGGTAAGCTTAATACGAGACTAAGTGCAAGAAGATTTTCGTTGCACGCGTGTGCACACCTTTCAATCCTTTATTGTTTTGAATGCAAACGAAGAATTTAAAACGCTTTGCCCAACGCCATAAAATCGCTATGTAATTTTGTGCCTATAATAATTTGATTTCCCATACGAGATGTCTGGCATTGAAAGAAGAAGAATTTCGTTAAAACCGGTTTCAAAGTTCTTCATCATGGGTGACACGAAAGCGCATCTATCAAGCGCGAGACGCGTTATCGTTGTTGCGTAAAAAGAATTTCAATTCACTCGCGCTTTAGTCCACCTTGTTTATAAATATTTCTTCGTACTACAGTTCTCCGCACCATGAGGCAATTTGCCCTAAGGCATCGAAGAAACTTATAAACAAATTTCTCGGATCTAACCTTCATGCAAATTAATATAGACGCGATATAAAAGCTTTTTGAAAAAATATATTAATTAATATCAAACACGAATATTCACATGAGGAAAATTATTTTTCAGCCGCCGATCAATATCAAAGGTATTCCAAAAATGTTTTCTTCGATAACCACTTGGGTGGTGGCCACCAGGTAGCACGACAAACGTCTTCCGGTTCGTGTCCGGAGAAAAATGGACGATTTCCGGTTCCATCACAGTGCGATGCCTACATCGAGTGTATCGACGGAGTTCCGGAAGAAAAGCTCTGCCCCGAAGGTCTTCTCTTCAATCCGGAAGCTAGATTTAATTACCCTTGCGGATATCCAATAGATGTCAATTGCGAAGGCAGATCTCAAAGACGTAATTATTTATTTCATTAATGATCATCGTTAGTTCATTATAATTTATCTAATAGACATTAATTATCGATTTTATGCCGTTCTGCAGAAGCTGCACAGCCCACCAATGAGTGTCCTCATCAGTATGGATATTTCAAGGTTGGGGATCATCAAAACTGTGGTCAATTCATGAATTGTGCAGATGGCAGAGGTTATATTTTCGACTGTCCCGAAGGCTTAGCTTTCAACTCGGAGACGTACAGGTGTGACTGGCCTGATCTGGTACCAGATTGTGACGCTGAAGGTAAGTTTCAGAGTTAAACACATTATAGTTTATTTTTTTATTTTTGAAAAAAATATACATAAATAATTGTTTAACCCACAGCATTCCTCGGCTTCCGCTGCCCCGAGATGAAAGACAGCTTCTACCTCCCCGGAGAGATCAGATTCTACCGCAGCGCTCATGACTGTCAGCATTATTATATTTGTGTTAATAATAGGCCAAGATTGCAAAGCTGTGGCGAAGGAAATGCTTTTAACGAACTCATCAATGCCTGCGATGCTGCGAAAAATGTCACAGGATGGTATAAGAAAGCTTTATTTTGCTATTTTTGTTATTAAATCGTAAAGATTACAGTGTAATCTTTTTACAGTTATAATGGATTCAATAATTATATATTTAATTATATTTATTTCTTTCAGCGCCGTACCGGAAAGTCCAGAAATCAGCGACACCAGAGGACAGCCCATTCAACTTTTCTAGTATTTTTTTTTGTATGTTTATTGGATAGAAAATAATAAATAACAAAAAAATTTAAGACATTCGATTTTTTCTATTATTCCGCACACTTTTAGCAAAATATAAATTTAATTCTTAAGAATGGTATGGCTTGGGTAGAAAAGAAGACTAAAAGATTTATGACGTCACGCATTCGCGTATACCAAGCTATATAAGAAAACATGTATAAGCTGTAAAGCGTTGCAATGCCATACTTTAGTGCACTCAAGAATAGCCACGTGACGTCATACATCAAGCGTATGTCTCTACGTCTATTCCCTTTCTCTATTCAAGCCCTATCTTAAATGTAATTTTTAAAAGCTGCTATTTTTCGAGGTTATTCGCGATGGTATATTTTTATGGTATATAGATAATAGGAAAAGTTTAGCATGTGTATGGAAACCCGAGCTAACCATGTCGACAGTATAAAGGGTTTTTATGACCTATCTATAATAAACAGTACAAAGCGGTAACGGTAAAAGGCGGGATTCCGCATTGAATTCTGACTAACTACCCTTTGTAATACAGGTAATAGCTGAGTCAGATTAGAAGCATCAAATTCCCACCATTTTCACTCGTACAAAACAAAATTGCATTTGTGTTAGCTTATTATAGACTACAGGTCGTTACAGTTAGAAAACTGAGAAATTCGAAAGCGGCTCCTGATTGGTCATCTTTGAAAAGCTTGAGTGCGTAACTGTTTGGCGTTAGACTGCAGAAGCTACCTGTACATGTGTATGTTTATTGGCCAGCGCCTTTTCCCTCCATATCCAAAGTTTATGGATCGCTACGCAATCTATAATATTTAAAAATTTGACTATAAAAGTATCAAACCGTGAATAGTGACATCACTCATAATTAGTGCAGCGTCATAGTTGTCGGTCAGTCAGTGCAGTTAGTCTCAAGAGTTTATCAACTACAAGTATACAGTGCACACAGTAATTATATTAAAATTAAGTTATCTTAGTAACAACGGAAGCTAAATTACAGAAGATGAATAAATTAGCAAAGTTAATAAGTGAAATTAGTGAAAACATACAGAATGAACAAGCTGAAGTTGAAATCGGTGAAACGCAATTAAGAAATCCAAATGTTTATGACATTAATTATATACAAGTAAATGAAATAACTACAACAAGCTCGACCTCGATAGATTTATCTTCGCCGTATGAAGAGGCAAATTGGAGTATTCGTGATGAAGATATTTGTTGGAATATGGAAAGTGCTATTGACAAGGAGACCGATAGAACAGATGACTCTTTTGCTTCTTTTAATGGTGAAAACAGAATATTGAGGAAAAGAAGGTCAAAAAATTGGGAAGATTTAGATTACAGTACTGATGAAGATGAGATATCAGAAGATACTGAAGATATAAAGCTTGAACACGAAGAACAAACAAAATTGGCGGGAGATTTTGAAGATCCGGTGGAAGTTCGTAGGTTAATGGTAAAAATCTGGATAATTATTCATTCTAAAAAATATATATACAACAACTACTTTTGTATTATAAAATACATTTTATTTTTCAGCTGAAAAGGTTACACGTTTTTCAAAAAAGAATTACGGATCTACTGAGTAAAATAGAAGAAATGGAAAAGATGGATATAGATTGATAACAATTATGTAAATAATTTAGATATCTTTATATAAAGTTTAATCGAGATTCCAATAAATAAAAATTGGAGTTATAGTTTCTGGAAAATGAAGAGCAAATTATACCAGAACCAATTATTTCATTATTTTAATAATGTACAAATAAAACAAAAAATTGTAAATATTTTATATAAATATAATTGCATATTATTAAATATTTCATTAAGTGTAAATTGTTTATTATGCATATTAAAATTAAAATTTATGTATACTTAATAGTCATAAATTATATTTAGAGAACAGTAATATGCCAAATACATAATAATTATATAGTATTTAATTGTGCTTGAAACGATCGTTATTCTTCCCTCTATTAATTATAACAATAAACATTTTCATTAATATTTAATTTAAAACTTTTATTATAATATTACAGTTTAACAGCTTTTACCAATTACAAGGTTATTTACACAAATCCTAAACTGTTCAAACACTAAAGATTTAAAAAGCTCGAAGTAGTTTATCATTCAGTCGTATTGAAATATTTTCGCGTCTTCCTGTATATAATATCGAGTGTTGTGAACTCATGAGTATTTAATCTCCCTACAATACCTCCCTAAGGAAACTAATCTCGCACATACGCCTTGTTGCCTTCGCTCGAATGAGCCGACCACTCCGTTTCAAAACCTACTAATACAGCCGCGTATAAAGAACTTTAACCGGGATCTGTACGCTTCGATGCACGTGGGTGAAAATGAGAACCGTATTGTATTTTTGGACCTCTCAGTTTTTCGCATTTCTCTGATTCGACTATTCGATTAATTCCCAATGAAAAAGCCTTTTCGTTTAGCCGAGCCGCTAGAGAAGAATACCGACTAATGGCTTCTCGTTTTCATCATATGCATGCGCATTCCAATAAATTTATGATCCAGTAAATAAATGTTTATTAAGAATATTAATTTTTCTAAAAGGTTATATTTGGAAAAAATAAGTTTCTTTCAAATATAAGCTAAGAAAACGCTTGGTCCAAATGTATAAATACATATTTATTTTACAGAGAAGAATTCTAATTTCTTTCTGTAAATTTTCATCAAAATAGCAAGTATATTTTACAAGTATAAATATCTTCATATTACTCTGATGAAATTTGCAAAAACTCAAGAATCTTAATGTTCTTTGATTATAAGGTACTCCCCGTACATCGAGGGAATAATTTTAGCCATGTATTCCTGACATCATTTTAAGAAAAAAAGTCTTCCGTGATTTTTCTCTATAAAGCGCGTAATATATGTATATTAGGGTGGTCATTAAAAAAAATTTTTTTGGCGGATACTTAAAAAACACTAGTTAGTATTTGATGAGAAACTACAGTGGTTGTGAAACCTGTGGCCTGACGAATGATGGAAACACGTGCCTCATTGCGATCAAATATAATTTTCGAAGAATTTTACAGTTTTTCGCAGATAACTCATTAAATATTCGATTCTATGAAAAGATGCATATAACCTTTTCTCTGAAGAATTAAATTCTACATAATAAAGATTGTATACATTTTTCTTCTAGAATGCATACTAATCGAGATATTCTTGAAAAATCGATCCTCTTTTTCGTTTATACACATTATATTGATATGTTTATATGAATAATTATTTTTAGTTTACCGTACAATTAACATATTTTATTAAATTAAGAGAAATAAAATGTGTAACTACAGCGAAATAAGAATAACTACTCATATGAGCATGTCAATATAATGTGTATAAACGAAAGAGAGGATCGATTTTTCAGGAATATCTCGATTAGTATGCATTCTAGAAGAAAAATGTATAGAATCTTTATTATGTAGAGTTTAATTCTTCAGAGAAAAAGGTTATATGCATCTTTTCATAGAATCGAATATTTAATGAGTTATCTGCGAAAAACTGTAAAATTCTTCGAAAATTATATTTGATCGCATTGAGGCCCGTGTTTCCATCATTTATCAGGCCACAGGTTTCAACCACTGTAGTTTCCCATTAAATACTAGTGGTTTTTGGGGATCCGTCAAATTTTTTTTTTTAACGACCACCCTAATGTATATATTATATTATTACAAAAATATTCAATTATTTAATAACGTTTAAATGCATGGAGCGACTGTATGTTATACTTAAGCGAGTGGTCCCCCTTAGCGACATTTATAAAAGGAATGAAATCTGAATAAAGACGATATTAAAAATTATATAGTTATCAACTTAGGTTTTCACATTGATATACTTATTACACATTGTTCGTAAAGTTTTCTTCTTACAGCTGTGTCGCACATACTCCTCGCAACAAATTTGTTTAAATTATTGCTATATAGTCTTTTCCATGAAATCAATAATGTCGATCTTGTAATTTCTTTTGTTGTTCTGCATAAAAAAATAATAACGTAGAAATATTAGATTTGTGAAATATCATCGGGAAAATATCATCCAAGAATATTACAATATTGGCGTTATTGATGTTACAAAAGAAACAATAACTATAATTTAGTCGAATTTACTATGAAGAACACGAGCGTACACAACTGTAAGGGGGATAAATTGTGAATATTATTTAAATATTATCAAATAATATAAAAACTTATATCTATATATAGATATTTAATTTCTAATAACGTGTTTATATATTTTCTATTCCTCTTATAAATCTCGTTATATAGGCACCATTTGCTTGTATAATATATGCTCGTTCCATTTAAACATTATTAAATATTTTAATATCTTTTGTAACATATAAAAAGTCAGACTTAAATATAAGTAACGACTACATATTATGAATACCGGCCTTTAATTTCATACCAACATTTGAGCACACGTAGTATACTACAATTTAGTTTCGATATATCTCATGAATCGTCATGATGGCGCTACAAATGCTGGAATAGCCAACAACAATGAAGTAGCTACACTGGGTACATTCTGTTATACTTTGCCAAAATGGAAACGGACTTGTCAGAATTGTCAGAAACAATTAAACATGTTAAAGATGTAGATAAGCTGAAAGAAATTGGTAAAAACAACAGGATGACAGAAATTTTTGAGGACCTTTCAGTTCAGCAAGATACTTTGAAAACAAACACCGAAGAAGATGAGTCAGTTGAAAGCTTTAAAAAACCTATTTTATTAATAGGATCGAAGAGTGGAAAACGACATAAATTTCGTATTATAAGTGACAAACCAACTATTGAAATTCAGTCTAAAGTCGAAGAAGAAAAAAATAAAACTGAACTAAATGTTGACAGAGAGGAAGAAGTACAAGATCAGGAACTAAAGCTTTCCGAATTAAATTATATACAACCAGAACAAATAAACACATCAAGCTCTAAGGATTTACCTTTACCTTATAAGGAACCAAGTTGGAGTGGCATTCCTGAAGATGAATACCAAATTGAAATATTAAAATCTGGTGTCATTCTTGAAACAATTGATTTAAGCAAAAAGAGCTATTATGTAATTGGAAGGCTACCTTCCTGTAACATACCCCTTGCTCATCCAACAATTTCAAGATATCATGCAATACTGCAATACAGATCTGTACCAAATGAAAATAATAAGAAAGGCTTTTATTTATATGATTTAGGAAGTACTCATGGTACATTTTGGAATGGACATCGTATAAGGCCTAACATGTATGTTAAGTTACATGGAGGCCACATGTTCAAGTTTGGTTGTAGCCAAAGGAAATTTATTTTGCAAGCTCCAGATGATGATCAAGAAGAAGAGTCAGAGTTATCCGTTACAGAATTAAAGGTATTTGTTGCTTACAGTTTCAGAGAAAGCCTCACATTTATATGATATTGGAAGATAATAATAATGACAGATTTTAAAATAGCTCTATGTACACAATTAATGCTCTTATATTAATAATTATAACATTGGTAAGTGTATAATATTTTAAAACAAATTTCTATATATTTAGGAGCAAAGACGATCAGAATTAGAAGAACGTGAAAGATTGGAAAAAGAGTATAAGCTTCAAAAGGAAGAAGAAGAAAGATTGAATAAAGAAAAAGAAGAAAATGAAGGCATTGACTGGGGTTTGGGAGAAGATGCTGATGAGGAAGGAGACCTAACAGAAAATCCCTTCGCTATCGCTAATGATGAAGAATTATTTCTGGATGATCCTAAGAAAACATTGAGAGGATGGTTTGAAAGAGAAGGATATGATCTACAATATCAAACAGAGGAAAGAGGTTTTGGACAATTTTTATGTTGGGTAGAGTAAGTAGAATATTCAAAAAGATTATAGTGAAACCTGAAGTTTAGTATATCAATTAATAAATCATTTAGCTTACCCATCGACACAGCAAGCGGAAGTACTGTAAGAGCTGAAGCACTTGTCAAGGGAAAAAAAAAGGAATCTGTTATACAGTGCGCTTTAGAAGCTTGCAGAATTCTGGACAGGCATGGACTATTGCGTCAAGCTACACATGGTATAAATGCTAAATTATATATTCAACTAATTTTATTAAGTTTATCACTTTTAATATAAGATTACTTATTATATTTATACACAGAAGCAAGAAAGAGGAAGTCGAAAAACTGGGAAGAAGCAGACTTTTATGATTCAGATGAGGATGAATTCTTAGATAGAACCGGAACCATAGCAAAGAAACGTGAAAAACGCAAAAGATTAGCAGGAAAATCAGAAAATCAAGTGGAAACACATAGTTCACTGGTAACTTACTACATTAATAAATAACTTAAATAAAAATGTATAGTATACTGTAACACAATAAAATATATTTCTTTTCTAGGTTGAAAAGCTAGATATTGTTACAAAAAAAATTGTAGAATTAGAATATAATTTAAAGGCCTCTGAAAAACTGAATAAAATGGATATGACTAATGATGACGAAGATGCTTTAGATGCATTTATGTCTAATTTAAATTCAACTGCTTTAAGTAAGGATGATAAAATTAAAATAAAACTGGAGTTACAAGGTTTAAAGAGAGAAGAAGAGAGGCTAGTTAAATTAGTTAATATTTCGCGACCAGCAAACTTACCACCACTCACACAAATGCAAGTAATTGACGATAAAAATATAAATAAAAATCCATTACCATGCATAACTCAAAGAAAGCAAAATCGACTTTTATCTGATGTAATTATAATATTTACTTTATTTAATAATCTTTATATTTGTTTTATACTATACTATTTAATTAGAATTGTTTAAACAGTAATATGCGTTGATAAGCTTTTATTTTTACAGAAAAATGATCATTCTCATGAGGTAGAAGCAAAGATTGATTTAAAGAAAAATGAATGTAATTCTGAAAAAGAGGAGGAGGAAGAAGACGAGGGATCAAAAGATGAGAAAATAGAGAATGTTAAGTCTCTAGCATCACAAATAAATACTAATGATTTAAAGACTGTTAAAGATAAAATTACAATAGATAAAAGTTTAAAAAATGAAGAAATGTCTCAAACTGAAAATTCTAAGAATAAAAGTACAGATGCCACTGAAACTAATGATCTTAACCAAAAAGACAAAGCTTCAAAAGACGATGTAATAACTAATAATACTAAAGACGTGAAAACAAAAAAGAAAAATTTATCCAAGAAAGATAAAGTCTGCAAAGAGATGTCAAAATCGTACGACCAAACTACGTACAGTGAAAATTACTCGATGTGGATTCCACCGCAAAATCAATCTGGTGACGGTAAAACTAGCCTAAATGAAAAGTTTGGATATTAGAAACGGCTGTTAATTTTTAATATTACAGCAGATAATTGTAACATTATTATATTATAGATTATTTTTTTAAATGTCTTAAGATGTTTCGACAATTAAAATATGTATTTATTATGCAATGAGAAAAAATAGTTGAGACATGCTATTTTCATATATCTTATTTGTATATTTTTTGTATTATTTGTTGTTTCTTTTACATAAAGCTAAATAAATAATGACGTAAACTGTGATGTATAGAATTTAATTATTTTGTTATACTTAATTGTTAAGGTATATTGTTAGAAGTAAATTTTTAATTTTATCCAAACATCTAATAGTGGTGCTAGATTGAAGATATTTTAACATACTTAATACACAAAGCACGCTATTTAACACGCTTCGGAATAAAATCGTAAGAAGACACGTATCTCCGTAACTATAAAAGATATGGATTTTAATTTAACTTTTTCTAAATTTTATATTATTTGCGTTCAGAGACGTTTTACACAAAATTTGGAAAGGAAAACCTAAATGTTTTTTTATATGCACAATTCGCGACGTTTTAAGCGGTTGAGTCATGGAGTCATTGTAGACTACGGGCGGGGAGAGAGCCACGCGATGCACTACGCAAAATGTACTCTCCAGTCTTATCACTTAGTTTCAACAACTTTAAATATGTTAGAATATCTTCGTTCTGGCATCACTTATTTCCGAATAATATAAATGATTTTGCTGAATAAATTTTCAGCTTACGGTATATATATTTAAGTATCAATTATTATTCTTATAAGACACTTATACAAATAATTTATCTCAAATTTGAAATGCTTGGCTAAAGAAAAATGAATAATAAAACTATTATTTATGTATGAACACTTTTATTTTAAAATATTTGCTTATACTATGCCTTTATAACTATTAAAAACTTTAAATAATCTAGTTTTTATGTAATGGCGTATCGTGTATATACATACTTTCTAAACTTCGTGAAAAGTATAGAGATAAATTTGTATACTCTTTTAAAAATGCACTATAACATACGTAGTTATAATTGTAAATATCACTGTTTTATTATTCCTACTGATATTTTCTCTGTGCAACATTAAACATCAATACTGTATCACGAAATATTGCAATCAAGTATATTTTTTTATAAAGCCCTGCAGTAAATATTGTAGTATCTATAAAGCATAACACAGATGTTCTAAAATTCGTATTCCTGTTAATAATGCAAGAATACAAAATTTTATTACAAAATAAGAGTACATTGCACAGTATACCGTTTTTAAAAATGCGTATTAAAAACGCTCTAATTTGTCCTGAATTCTCTAAAATCAGAAATAATTTGTGATACATTACTTAAATATAAAAAATATCTACACAATGTAAAATTAGTATGTAAAAATACTAATTGTCTTTTGATTCTTAAAACTCGTACGAAATTTAAAAAGAATAGCTCCTTCCTCTATATTGATGATGTACATTATTTTAAGCAAGTAAATCTTAAGATCTTATGAGAATGTTTCTTGTCTTCTTGCTCATTTTATATAGAATTGTCATTTCTCTTGATTTATGAAGACAAGAAAGAATAATCAATTTATACATTTGTATAAAATCGTAACAATATCACATAATCCACTGGTCTTATAAAGACTTTTTTGCATACAGTCAAATTAATGACTTTTTTTCCACATCTCAGCAACATCACATACTCCAATATTGGAATAACAAGTTTGATTTCTAATTGCACTAAACTGAATCATTCTGTACTTGGACTATTTCTTTTTATTTCAAATGTTGTTGTTGGAATCTCAGTAATAAGTATCTTTTCCTTTAATAGTTGATAATTTCTAAGTCTGGACGCTGCATAATCCTATAAAAAAGGTAATCTTATGTCTTTACTTCTTGTATAAATATTGTTAAAAATTCAAATATATGAAAACTTTACTTAACATACCCAATAACCGAAAGGAATTTGAGACAATTTTGCATTAACAATACTCCAAAGACCCCAGAATAAGTGGCTGGCTAATGTGAACACTTTAATTTCTTTCAACAATCGGTCTTCTTCCCCTTTACCTTCTTTCCCAACAGTCTTCAAATAGTTTCGTATAAAGTTCAGCTGAGGATATAAAAGTCAATTATTAGTATTATATACAGAAATAATGTTTAAAATGCTTGTTTAAAAAGTTACTCCTAATTTAACTTTAAATAAAATATAATTTCTTTTGAACATGATAAATATCAGAGAGAAATTACAAGTAACTTATTAAATTAGACTGGGAGATTTGTAAAAAGTAAAAGTGAATGAATATATAAATGAGAAGACAAAATTCTAATATAATTGTGGAAAGATGCAGTACCTACGCATAAAGCTTATATATTATAGATGTTTATTAAAAAAAAATAAATATGATGGAATAATTATTAAAACTTTATAGGTATAGCTTTAAATAATCTTTAATCTTTATCTGTGTAAATTGATTTGAAAAGATACGGCAGCAAAAAAAAATTTAACTATATAATCTTAAGTTTTATAAATCTTCAATTTTTATTAATTGATAGAAATGATGGAAGGAGAATCGCCAATAATAATTTGGTACGTCAGGTTAAAAAGATTATTGCAGACCTATTATGTATATTGGCATGTTATCAATTAAATATGTCGACTTGTTACAAGCTAATTTGTTTCACTGGCCGGAAGTCTCATTGCGTATTTATCATTATAGAGATTATTGAGTGACTATTGTGAGGTACTCTATGTTGAAGATGCGTAGATGTGGAATTGGTGTCGCCGTTGACGGGGGCACCGGTGGACGTGGATTCACACACAAAGCGGGGCACAAGAGCGATCCCGACTAGCAGTTCATCGTACTGGCAGTTTCATTTCTCTTCACATTGATGATTACAGACTCAGAATCAACCTTGCCTCCGAGTAATGCCATCCTGTGAAACTAATATATACACACGCAACACACGCCAAGGTGTCCTACATCCCTCTACCCTTTTTTTAACAACATAATATACAACATGACCTTGGTGGATTCAGCAAACCATACAGATCATAGTTATTCGGTAAATCTCAATTATTTCTTTTTAAAAGTCACTGACAGTTTTTATCGAGCAAAGAGGAACGGAAAATGATTAAAAAAAAATTTTACACTAAGTTGATGGCTTACCGATGTTAACCCTTCCCCTCCCTGGCGCGAACTTACCTTTTGTTCCTTCGTGGGACCGTTAGTCATTTCGTGGAAGAAAGGATAATCTGCTTCAGTGTAGTCGTACTGCCATTCTACGAAGTGATTAGCCAAATCGAAAGCTCGGTAGTTATAGGAACAATATTCAAAATCTATCAAAACTAATTCTGGCTTCTTGGAATTTTCTCGCAATAATATATTACCCTCTTGCATATCATTATGACAAAACACAACAGGATATTTGTGCTGCTTTACAAGAGACCTAAGAAAAGAATAGCAATTAGTAAGTTTAAAGTTTTTTTTATGATAAATGAGACGTTTATAGAAAAGATTACAAAATTCGTAGACATTACAAATATAAGAATATTAAAGGTTCTCAAACAGAAACTATCAATTTGATATATTAGTGAGTGACGCTATTTCTACTTTACTGAAAAATGTTAAGATCTTCTACTGAATCAGTAAACGCCTCACATGTTAATGATATATTAATAGAGTTTATTACTTGAACCAATTGACTTCTCTCCTTAACTCTAAAGATTGTATTGCATTAAGATTATCCAACTGACATGAATCAACATCTTTGGGACTTTTTAATATATCCTCCGCAGTTTCAAGCCAGTTGATCATGGTATCCCACAGCCAAGTTGGCTCTTTACTAATAGGCACTTGCATCATGTGAATCTGACCCATCTTTTCAGCAATTAAGGCGCTTAAAGTAGGATCGCCTAATTCCTTTGTAAGTAATGGACGTGCAGGTATGTATTCCTCGATACGACCTCCAGGAAATACTCCATGCAATTTCGGACCTAGGCGCCTTTCCGACAGAAGAGTAAATATAACGGATTCGGTAATTAGACCCTCTAGGGCTCTCTCCCCGTGTACCTGACCGTACAAACGTAGTAAAACTTGACGTGGCTCTCCTCTCATTGGAGCTGCTTCTTGTGGCAATTGAACATTGTACAACCAATTGCTCAAGCCTCCACTGAAATAGAAGGAAAAAACCTATGTATATATAATCTCACAGGAAAAATTCTCTAAATTTGAAACCATCTTAGCATTAGATTTATTTAACAAATAAAAAAAAAATATTATTTTTCAGCAAATTATATCGTAAACGACGTAAACTATACAGGGTATACCATTAAAATCGTATCATACCATAGATACAAAGACTCAACTCGGTAAAAAAAAAAATTCACAGGGCTTTTTAGAACCCCTGCTTATTTAGATTTTACAAGATCTAAAGAAAAAACTAATATTTTATACTTTTTATGATAATTACGTTTCACGTTCATGCTCTGGTGTGTTTTCAGTAATACCACCTCCTAGTATATTAATGATAATTCCATCAAATACATGAACTGATTTTAAATAATTAAATTTGTTAAATTTAAGATTTCTCATTGATCTTTTATACCTAATTCTTTTCAGGGAAATATTTTCGGCTGTAACATGCTTCCAAGCTCCACGCAAATAATCACGGCAAATTCTAGCTGCAGTCTCTCTCATTTCGGGGTTACTTTCGGACATCTATAAAAATAGAAACAAATTGTAAAGAAAAAAACATACAATAAAATCATAGCTCCATTCCAAGCGAGTACTGTAATTATTTTTGAACGAATTTAAACTTAGCTTACTCCATCATAAAAAAGCTTTACTAATAGTACTCTAAACAACCGCTGGTCCATCCATTTGTGACCTTTTTATTAAAAAATTTTCTTTGTTGAAACTTTAATTAAATATATATAAAACTTACTATAACTATATATATATAATAAGTTTTATTAACGTGTCCTTACTGCTATCAAATATAAAAAATATTAAAGTTGAACGAGAAACGATATTATTATTCTCAAACAGAGACAATGATCACACGTGTCGAAGGAAATCTGTTCGATTTATCAATTACAATTAATCTATCGTTTATTATAGGACAAAATATCGCGATACGAGCAATAATGATTAAAAGGCTTTTATATCAAGTGGATTAAAAACGGCATAAGTTATTTAAAAATTGTTAAGATTAAGTTATGTTTATATTTGACTCATCGTCAAATATGAATGATTTTTGGTTCTACAGCTAACAAATATTTGTAAAGTTACTAACACAACGTAGAGATAACTGTGATGAGTGACAGGAAGCTTCTGAACCGGAAATAAAAAACTGATAATAAAAAGCATCATATGTACTATATTGTAGGAGTCCGAAGTAAAAAGGCAGCTGTTACATTGCGAGTGATTCAATGGCAATATCAAATTAACTCATAAAATTCGATGAATTCAATAAGTTAAGTGCTGGCGACGCAATAAAATTAACGTGATTTTAGTTGACCGTAAGTTGAAACGTTTTATTAACGAGGACAACCCGCATGAGTCAACGATAATGATAAAATTAAAGCACGTGCGCCTAGACCGATAATAACAGAGGTGGAAAGATTTTATTGACACTATTTTAAGTGAGTAGGGATATCTTGTTGTCGTTTCTTGATCTCAATTCCGCGCAAAATTTTCTCGAATAATTTTCAATTTTCCTCATGTTCTTTTACGGTGCACCATCACTACTATACGCCACTGCCATCTCTACTCAAAAAATCCCCATACAACAGACTTGCGCCATTTTCCGATCAATATTTGTCTTACGTCACGTCCAACTGGTCTTAGTTCACTTTCTATGGTGGCTTAAAAGCAAATGATCCATTAACCGCTGCTATTCTGCCAATCACATTTTTTAGTTGTAAGTGCAAGAATAGCTTATTCTTTTATATCAGTGTATGCGTGTATATATTGTGGAATAAATTGGTCATTTTAGTTTTGTTGTAATACTATTAATGCGAGACTAAGTCAAATCTATACAAAATAATGATAACAATCGTTTAATACAACAATTTACATAAAATTTTGTAAACGATACAGTTGCAACTCAAGAGCATCGTGAATCACGTATTTCGTGTCCTCGTTTGTGTTTACGGCATTCCATACTGATGATGGAGATGGTTTTCGTCAAAACATCAACTTAGATATTTTGTGATAAAATTCATCAAAAAGTAAATAGGTGGTAGATCGGAATTTTGATTGAAATTTATGAGAAGACTGTTGTTGTAATCGAAGTTCTTTAAAGTTATAAAAATAAACATATTGTGGTAGTATTATTTTCCACTGTTATATCTGTGTAAATTATTTCGTAAGGTATTTTAGTTTATTCAAAAGTACATAGCAAAAATATACAAAAAATACTATTATTTTCATAAATTGTCATATTTTATCAATCATCTTTTACCCAAAGTACTTTAGATTATGTTATTTATTACTTAAAATAACCTTCATAAGCTTCACTTCTTTACATACACATATAATTACGTAATTCTATTATAGAAACGCTTTAAAAACGGATTGGAAATTTTTAAAATTCTCAACTATATATTTTCTTAAATTTTCAGGCATACCGCGTTAATGACCGTTAAAAGCATTATCGAAGTTTGTATTATCAGAGGTATTTGGAGATAAAGGACGGAATTAAAACTAGTGACTAAAAAATATAGTGTAAACTCTAAATGCACTTTATCCTCCAAGTGTAATATACCACGTATACAATAATATACATACCTTATTTCCACAACCCATGATGAGTTTTTTAAGAAACCTTATAATAGTAAAATATTCGAAAAGCCACAAAAACACTGTTTATTTATCACCTCTTGTTTCAAATTAAACAATAAATCAGAGAGTTTAACGAGATTTATTTTAAGTTTCTATTATAATTTATTTTATCTGTAAGTAACAGTTTTATTGGATTTAACCTCAAAATCTCTTACTTCCACTATTTGGAAATAAAAGCAAGTATTTGGAAGAAGATATCTTGATTTTTCGGAGAACAAAATTATCTATTTTCTTGAAAGGTATAAAAATCAAATAAAACAAATAAAAAGCGCCAACTTGTCTGCTCTGTATTCTGCAAAGTAAACGAGGAAAATGAATACAAGTAAAGGTAATAGATATTATTAGTATGGAAAATGCAGTGGGGCGGGGGGGGGGGGGTAAATCCCAAAGGCCTCGTCGTAGGGCAGGTAGTGGGGACTGGTGGGGACTTCCAGTATTGGTCCTATTGGTAAATGGTTGATTACATACTGTGTAGTGTAGTGTTAGGTTAGTAAAGATCGTTGGTGAAGCGTAAAGCGTATATAGTACATACAATGCATTCAATCATGAGTCTGCACGTCTGCACATATTCACTATTTATTTTACCTACGCTTTAATTATTTAGTCCACAAGTAAACTAAGAATTAAAAACGTCATAAGCACTTTAAAAATAATTGTATAATATTATAGTCAAGGTTCTAATATAAACATAGTATATATTACATAAAGTGGATAAACTTTAAAAACTTAATTTATAATTGCATAGAGAGTAAAATAAGTTTTCTTTTTGTTGAAGAAGGGGATGTTTTTAATTCGTATATTCTATTTAATTGATATGGACAATTTTTAATTGATATAATTATGTACATAATAGGGCTGTGTAGTTTTCCTAAATATTTTATTTGAAATTTTCCATTATGATGCGGTTCAGCATACAGCTGCGCGGATGCAGAAATATAGTGAGCGTACTTAAATGCTGCATGAATTAAAAAAAATTCCGTCAGTTAACTTGCTAGATAAAACGGTTCAGAAATTATGTAGCAAAGAATTTTTTTTAATAATTACAAGTAGATCGATAATTTTACCAACTATTTCTAGAGCAAAGCATATTTTTTTTACAATGAAATGTGATTTTAAATTTTGTTTAAACAAAGCAAGAAATTTGAATAAAATACTTCAACTTTGAATAACAGTAACAATTAAAAAAAATATTCCTTAGCTACGTTTCTGAACCATGTTACCTAACACAAATAGATTTACTTCTTTCTATATTATAATTTCAATATATTTTTTTAAATTTATGCAACACTTAGATACACCCACTTATTTGTGTCTTTGACAATGTTTGTTTTAATTCTGGTAGTTATAAAGATCGATTCACGTATTCTACTGGTTAAATAAAATTTTTAGTTAATTGCAGTAAATACGGCGAATTTGTGTGGAAAATTATTCTCATTATTGCTTGTATTTATATATGTGATTCTAAGCATAAAATATAATATATATTTAAAAATCAATAAATAAATATGATTAAAATTCTCATGGCATTGAATTATAGAAAGTTCAGTACATTTATTTCTCACTCTTCTACGCTTTAAACAGTTTTGTCCTTGAGAATTACTTTTTCGCTTTGCTCTCTTATAACTTATGACTACTGTATAGCTGCAGGTGTTCATCGACATGGTATAAAAAGAAAATGAGAAGCATTAAAAATTTATATTTTTACAAGTGCAATTATAACGATTGAAAGTTAAAGTTTAAAAATGAGGAAATTTTTAATTATCGCCTCAATATTCGGGTAAGGCTTTAGTAAACAAAAATATACAAAATAAAAATCTTAAAATTATTCTTTATCGTTCTGTGTGCAGATGAATGTTTGCAAAAAATAATCAACGTGTTTTGATTAGATTAGTATATTCTTGCTTGAGCGGTCTGTTCGCTTCAAAGTATAAACTCATATAATTCCAGATATCTGTTCAATTTCTTAATACGTTTGAAACCTGACCGTTCTGTTGAATTTTTAGAAAGCAATTCTTTGTAAGGCACACTAGTTTGTTAATTAATTAATTTATATAACAACCAGTTTCAATTTTAGATATATTATGAGTGCAACAGGAAAAATATCTATAACCACGGAACCATGGGGATCGATCGATGGAAAGACAATCGAAAAGATTACTTTAAAAAATAGCAAGAAACAGGAAGTCGATATAATTTCATACGGTGCGACAATTACCGCTGTCAGATTACCAAACAAACAGAACGAGGTAGATGACGTTGTGCTTGGTTTTGATAGCATTGATGGTATTTATTATTCATTTTTTTTTAAATAACTCTAAAGTTAATTCGTTAAATAATTTTTAAAACCATTTCAATTATCATTTATCTACGTAATATTTCCTTGCATATATGTAATCAACAGTTTTCACAATATACTCCTACATTCGCTTTACAGCCATTAAATTATATATATAGTTAAAAATAAAATATTTTTATATAACGTTCAAAACTAAAATTAAATAATTATTAATTTAAGTAATTAATATTATTGTAATAGGTTACAAGTCCGCAAAAAACCCATATTTTGGGGCTACGATTGGAAGAGTAGCTAATCGAATTGGGAACGGTGAATTTACGTTGAATGGAATTCGATACAATGTGTCGAAAAATATTGGAATAAACAGTCTTCATGGTGGTTTCAGTGGCTGGAATGCTAAAATATGGAATACAACAATTGATAATGATCGCGTTATTTTTACATTGCTTAGTGAAGATGGGGATGAGGGATATCCCGGCTCTGTAATTGCTTCCACGACTTTTAAGCTTAATGATAATGGTGAACTTTTGGTAGAAATGAAAGCTTTTACTTCAAAAGCTACGCCAATTAATCTTACTAATCACAGTTATTTCAATCTTGCTGGACATGTCTGTAAAATAATTATTTCCATCTATAATTGATTTTCTATATTCTTTAAGTTTTGCCATATAACAAGTTCAGAATTATTTTTAACAGGGAACTAATGCAAAAGAGATTTACAATCACAAAGTTCAAATAAATGCTAATGAATGGACAGTAACTGATTCAGAAAGTATTCCAACTGGAGAAATACGACCTGTTAAAAACAGTTTGATGGATTTAAGAAACCTAACAAGAATTGGTGATGTAATCAATCAAGTACCAGGTGGAGGGTATGATTATAATTTTTGCTTACCTGAAAAAACCTGTATGGATAAAATTCAGTTTGTAGCCAAAGTTCTTCATCCTGAATCTGGAAGATATTTAGAAGTAAAATCGAATCAGCCAGGAGTTCAATTTTATACATCAAATTTTCTCCCTGAAATGGGGAAAGAAGGAATTTTAGGAAAAAATAATAATGAGTACTTTAAGCATGGTGCTTTCTGTTTAGAAACTCAAAATTATCCTGATGCTATTAATCATGTAAGTATTTATTCTGAAAAAGTAAATATATTATCCATAGCAATTCATTCTTTTTACAGAATAATTTTCCAAACAGCATCTTACTGCCTTCCAACCTATATAAACATGTTGTAATTTATAAGTTTGGGATAAAAGAGTAATATATTTTAATAAAATAAAAACTAATACTATTATTTTTTTTTTATTGTAATGATGTTATTGAATATTATTTTATATACAAATAAATCATTAAGAAATTATATATACCTATTAATCTTTTTACTTCAACGTCCTTGTATGAATATTTGATATAAAAATGCTTTCATTGGTTTGTTGATAAAGAAGGAGAAAGATTTGTTTCTAAGGGACTATGTTTTTTAGTTGTTGTTATTGTGTCTAAATTTTCTAATAATCTGTCTTCTCTCTGCTGTTTAATCGGTTTGCTTGCAGGCGTAAAACGATCAGATATCTTCCCTTCTAAGTTGTAACCGATAAACCCAATAACAAGTGCAGCAGGAAAGGTTAAATATTTTACATTTTGTCTCATAAATTGATAAATTAGTGGCCACATTTTCTGCAATATAAATTAAGTATTAATTTATAACCATATATACACACAAATAGATTTCTTAAAGCTTTAAATATTAAAATATGTGATTCTTTAATTTTTACTTATGTTTTTCAATATTTTTATTTCTCTCAATTATATAATTTTGTATTTATATGACAATTGAACTTACCGCTTGCCAATAGGTTATATTACAAATTTAATTTACTCCAATTATATTAATATCAATAAAATTCTACTGGGTCTCACATTAATTTACACAAATGAAATATTAATAACCATAGTATTAAGAAGTTCAAAATATAAGTTCTATAACAATTTGAAAAAATAATCGAAAATCATGTACAATTCAGCATTTATATGTATAGGTTAACTGTGGTACGAGAGAGAGCTCGTGTGTGTGTTGTACAGTAGGGGTAGTGGTGTAGTAAAGCTTTCCCGAAGTGTCTAAACTAAACTAGTCTAAAGTGGTCTAAAGTATGCCCCTGCCCCCTGTTGAGATTTGAGTTGGTTTAACGCATTCATTGCCATATGTCTGTTAGTGGATATTAAAGTTAAAAAAGCATGGCATGATGTATTAAAAAAATGTAATTTGACAGATGGTTTGACCTTTAATAGTTTTAATTAAGCTGAGCTCTGAACTGAAAAGCCTAAAAAATACTAATAACTGAATGTTTCGAAGATCAAATTTTTCAGTATTTAGACAAGAACTTTTAATTATAGCAATAATTTACAGTGTAATAAAGAATGCAGTAAAAGGAACAGAGTAAACATGTGAGGCTTTTAAGATATAATAAAATTTATACAGTATTTATAATATATATGTATGTATAAGTTAGATAATAATTATACACTTTGGTTATCATATTAATGCACTGCTGATTATAATTAAAAGGCTTATTAGATAATAGTACATTTCAAATGCAATTAAAACTATGTATTGTTTAAACAAAAGAAAGTATCTTATTAAACAAATACTTATAAACTTATTGATTACACCAGATTTTATAGATACTTTACTTTTATAAAAAAATCTAATTTGTATTTAATATCAAACCATCTTATTTCATATACTACAGATATAATTAATTTAAAAAAAAAAGTTATATAGAATAATAAATTCTATTAATGGCAGTGTGTGAATACACTAAATTTCTATATTTTAAAATATAATGGCAATCCTTTATAAGTATGTGATATTATATTAAATAATAGAGATCCTTAAGTAAAAGCTTTACTTATCAAAAAGGCCAATTTGATAAATATAATATATAAAGATGATAATAACATTTAAATGTGATAATACCACTTATACATAAAATTTTACTATTTATTTTTTTGAGCATAAATGTAAGAAAATATGTACCACTGTAAATTTAAAGATATCAATTTTTCACATAAGATCTTACTTGAGATAAATGGAAAGGAATATCCAGAAAATCGTATACAAAAAATTAATATCTTTAATAGTTGTGGAAATAAATGCTTTCTTACATCCAAGTCCTGCAGCGTTTTAAATAACGTACCCTGTATACACTTTTTTTTATCAAAGTAAGACGGTACATTTTTAATTTGTTATTATCATAAATATTATGGCCGCGTTCGGGAATCTACTGCTAGAACTCGCAATGTCATTTTATCTTTGTCAATCCGTTAGTAGTAAACACTGATAGAATTATTCTGGAAGTACTGGTAGTAGATTCTCGAACGCAACTTATATAAGAAGCAACTAACTTATTTATTATAAAAAGAAAATCGTATTTGGTAAACATACTATACTGAAAATATTTTTTTAAGTTCAATATTTACAAAACTCTTATTTATATATTTTTATATTAAAATATTTGACTGATGATAAGCTAAAGAGTAACTGGAATGAAAGTATTTATAAAATACGATAAGTAATTGTAAAAAATGGACAATAAAAAGTTTAAATATAATTAAATGATTTGTATCACTTGTAATGAAACAACAATAAAATTATAACATATATTTCTTTTTTATTTGACTCACTTATTATTCACACCCACACACCATGTGGATTTTTACTTGTAGGCACTGCAGTTTCCAGTTGCCTTGGAGATCCTACCATTTTTCGTGTACTTCCAGGTTTATGTACACCTACAATTAAATAAATTAATAATCTATAGATTATATATTTACACGTGACTCTTTTTATTGAGAGAAAATCTATTTTTACCTTCTAACAAAGATTTAACTTGTTCATCTTGACAAGCAACTGCTAAGCTTTGTAAGTTTGCTTCTTTCATGTCGGCTACTAATCTTTCTACTTGCATTTTTTTCTCTATAATAGCTGATTCTATATTCGCAACTTCTACTTTTAAAGATTCGGCGCATTGTGTAGCTAAGTCTGCAGATCGCTTAGCTTGATCAACTTCAGCCTGAAGTCGATCGACTTCACCCATCATTTTTCTTTCCATGATTTGACGGTCATCTGATTCACGATTAATATTGTGCTGTTCTACAGCAAGTTCTTCCATAACCAACCTGTTGAATAGTTGATTAGCGAAAAAATTGTAGTAATAACATATGTATTATTATAATATTATAACATTTACCTTATTTTATTTTTACATTGTAATAATTCTGTTTCACAATTTGCAAGCTTAGAACGAAGAAGAGTTATTTCTGATTTTAAGGTTTTTTCTTGTTGTCTAACAATCTCACTTTCCTCTTCAACATGAGCTAATTCTTTCAGCTACAATTAAAAATAAAATAACATAAGAGATAGGAAATATCTTTTCACTTGGAGACCTTTTACATACTTGCTCTTCAATCATACGACCTGTTGATTCTATACGATTTACTTCTTGCGAGATGAAATCCATTTGGTGAGCTTGTTCCTTATTTTTACTTTCCCAGTATAATATTTCAGCATCAAACTTAGAGAGAAAAATGCTAAAGCTGAATATATCTTATATGCAATATACTAAACTTACCTTTGTAAGATCTGCTTGCTGTGCACTAATAGTATCTTTTTGCTTATTAACTAATCTTATAAGTTCAACATATCGTTGTGTATAAGCAACTGTAACTATATTTTGTGTCTGTCCTGATATTTGATTATTGGCATGAGTTGGAATTTTGGAATCTTGAAACTCCTATGTCAAGAATTTAATCAAGTTAATACATGATGAATTCATTTGTCTAATTAATAATAAAAAGCAAATACTTGAATCAAATTCCTTTTTGAATTTCCCATGCTACTAGGGGAAGATTGGTCCTCTTTGTGTATTTGAAAATTTCCACTATTTGCATTAGGTAAAAACTGTGATCTGCTAGGGCTACTTAAGTTTGGTGGTGGAGGATCACGGTATGGAGGTAACGTTCTTAATGGTGGTGAGGCTGGACCTGGTGGGTCTCTATATGGTGGGACTTCACGTACTTTCTTTTGAGAAAGATGCAAATTACCTAAAGTCAAGAGGGTAATAATAAAGCAGGAATTATATTTTTCTTACATATAACATTTAAATATGTTATAATCTAGAATATTTTATATTATTGTAATATATTACCATCACCACTAGCTCCTTGAATGGGTGAATGAGCTGTTCTCTGAATATTCTTACGAGTCTGCAAATCTTTTCCTTTTAATTGTAATGTAGGTTGTACAATAGCAACATTTTCCATCTGTGACTAAAATATCAATAAAAATGCAATTTAATAAAAGTAAAACTAATAATAAATAAAACTTAAACACTAGATATTTAAATAGTTATATAAGAATTACTTCTGAATTGTTTTCTGATATGACTCCATGAAATCCGCTATAAGTTAATGATTTTCTCATAGTACGGTTTCTTTCAAATCCAAGTTGCATATCATCAAAGTAAGTATTAAATGCAGATGAAACATTTTTAGATTCAGTATGTTCTTGTGTGCTATTGTTAACTGTTGTATGTTCAGATAAAAGACCAGGGATTCCATTAATTTTTGTTCCATAAGATAACCGATTACTAACAACATTTGCACTTTTATTATTATCTGAACTAGAACGTCTTAATATTAATTGTACTTCTGAAGAATATTCTCCCCATTTCATAAGCACCTATAATAAATACAAAGTTTGTTGTTTTCTTTATTCAATAATGGAAAGAAATAACCAATCTATTTAGGACATATGAATATATTAAACCTTTAGTGGGCTTTCATAAGGTGCCAACAAACGTTCATTAGTTCTCCATCGTTCAACCAATGTAAATCTACCTGTTTGGGCTGTAGCATGTGCAAGAGCATAAACTACATCCTACAAAAATAATATAATATTAATGAAAACATTCTTGCTACTATAATATTATTAAGAGTTATTGTCCTACCTGACATGTAGTGGTTTCTGTTACACCACAAACAATACGTTGTATACCTTCCACCCATACTTTTAGCTCCATTACGTCCTTAACAAACTTTATCTACACAAATTATATTTCATTTCAAAATAAATACTTCAAATTTTAACTTTTTTGTCAAAATTTACTACAATAAATAAATAGTTTTCGTTGAAATTGAAAAATTGTTAACAAATAACTTCTAAAGTTTCATGAAACATTATAGATGAATTAATCAATTAATGGCAACACATATTTATAAATATTTTTCACAGTGAGTATCATGGAAAATTTCTATGTATAATTTGTTATTGCAAATAAACGATGAATAATTTTACTGATATAATGAGCACCGATTTCATTCACTCTGAATGTATCTATGTCCATTCCGATTTCAATTTCAATCAATTTTTATCTTAAACACAATTTGTTCCTGTTTTTAAAGATTAATTTGCAACCATGGTTATGAATGAAATAGCTGATGACAAAATGACAGATAATTGCATATTGCATATAATGAATTTAATGCTCTATTGGTTCTATTCCAGTTGTCTATGTATATAGTTCTTTCATTAATTCCATCATGTTCTTACCTTACTATAGTAATTGCTTTGCCAGCCTGACTAGTCTTTGCTCGTTTTTTTTCTTTTTCTGTTGCCACTTTGTGCAATTGTGCCAACTTTAAACAGTTGTGTAGTTGAATGATTCTTTTTGAAATCTTACTACTATTGGATAAAATTCTAGGAGCTAAGAGCAACAGCCAATAACTTATATCGCTGCCTCAACAGTTTTTTTCTAATACCTATCGCTTTTGCAAGTGTGTGTGGGAATGCTGTTGTCTAAAGCTATATATACTTTTCTCTTATTTCCCGTTAATTCCATTTTCCTATCCTCCATTAGTTTTCTATTTCATGATTGTAACAACACACACTAATGATGGCACAAATAATACACACCCCGCCCACATACATCTACAACGTCATAGTTGTATGTACTACACATATGTATACAGCTGCATTGCTACATAAGTAGGAAATTGAATCGTGTTGTTTTCAGCTATATGTATATTGTAGTAATGTATATCATTTTCCATGTAGAGGTACAGAGTGAAGTCAGTCAAATTATAAAGGAATCAATTTCCCACTAAAATTCTACAATGAATGTCACGTAAAATATAGGTTTTCAATATGTACTACTGACAGTTCGAACCGAATGCAGCCTACATTACATTACACCTGCATACTATGGACGTGCCGAGTGCCGGCCGACTGTGCAGGTCACTGGTCATGCCTGTCAGCAGTGTCAACTGGTGTCAACCTCAGCAGTCAGCACAGTAGCGCGTCAGCGCCATTTTGTCTATCTACTTTTGGTGCGTGTTGTGCTTGTAGCGGCTTTTATCCGGTATTAGCAATTGTTAATTATTGGTGTGTATTTACTAACTCTTTAATACATAGTTAAAGTGTAGTTAAAGAGTACATCGTTTGTTTATATTGCCTAAGAGAAAACTACATTGATAGCGTATTTTTCTATAAATTGAAAAATCTCGAATTGATTCTTCTCCACAAATTCACGGCGTCTTATCAATTTTTGTAAGGTTCGATTCACAAAAAACCGAATAATTAATTATTTCTTTTACTGCCGTACCATTAATAACTTTCTTATCTAAATACATTAATTTTTTTCTACAACCTTATCTTTTTTCTTTCTTCGTACGTGTTTATGCTTTAGATTATTCAAAGACCTTAAAATGTTCAAATTAGCGTTTCTAACTTGATTATTTTTAAAATTCGAGTATTGCTATTGTTTCTATTATTAAATAAAAATATGTAATATTTTCAAAAAAAGAAGAGGATGATAGATATGTTTTCTAATTTATCTTCTTTAGGCACAATGTCTAATGGAAGCGGAGATCATGATGAAGAAGGTTACGTTGTTAAGTTGAGAGGCCTTCCATGGTCTACCACTGTTGATGAGATTATGAAGTTCTTCAGTGATTGTAACATTTCACATGGTAAGAATGGTGTTCACATGACTATGTCTAGGGAAGGACGTCCTAGTGGTGAAGCATATGTCGAGATGGATACTGAGGAGGATATAGAGAAAGCATGTAAAAGAGACCGAGATCACATGGGTCATCGATATATTGAAGGTAATATAGGTCAAATATATATTTATAGTTCTCTGGAGTTCTTGAATTGATATTATAATTCATGTTAATTTCTTTCCTATTAGTGTTTAAAGCTAAAAGAGGTGAAATGGAATGGGTAGTAAAGAGAAGTGGCCTAAACTTAGAAAATGCAATGGATGATGGCTGTGTTCGCTTGCGTGGCTTGCCATTTGGCTGTTCTAAAGAAGAAATAGCTCAATTTTTTTCAGGTATGTAAGATTAAGATGAATCATATAACTGATACTCTGAAAAATTTTAATGCTTTTAATATAATTATAGTATAATAATCACTGTTTATTATAAGAGTGAAACAAATCAGACCAACAGTTATTTTAAATGAACCATTTTAGTTTACATTAAATTTGTTTCAACATTTAAAAGCATTAATTATGTATAAAAGAACTTAATATAATTTGCCATAAATTTTATAGAAGTAGATTAACAATTGTAAATTATCACTACTTTTATTTTCAAATTCTTACTTTAATGAATATGTATTCATTTAAAGTGGTAATTATTTGCCTATTAAAAATTGGGTAATGCCGGTTAAAATTTAAGATATCGCTTTTAAGTTTTTATAAATTATTATTTTAATTGTATTTTTGTGTTTGCTAATTATTGCCTGATCATATTCTTTTAAAATTATTGAATATTAATTCTTAGATTAGGTACAGTAATATTTGTTTCTGAACAAAGATTGAGAATATGAAGTAAAACAATTGGTATAAAACTGCAGTGACTAATTGGACCTTGCTTTCTCTTATAAGGGTTTAATAAATTGAAATTGTTTAACTCATTATGGGCACTACGCTACAATGTCGATGTTTCATTATGTGTGGGTCAGGGTTGGAGATATTGCCGAACGGAATTTCACTACCGACAGACTACACGGGCCGCAGTACTGGGGAGGCTTACGTTCAGTTTGTTAACAAAGATGTTGCGGAGCGAGCTCTGCAGAAACACAAGGAAAAGATAGGACACAGGTGGGGCACTGATGCTAGCTGGGTTTGGGTATACTTATTATGATTTTTCAATATCATTTTATGATTGTAGTACATGTAGGTATATACATTTTGTTAGCTATTAGAGGGACAACAATAGATGCAGTTTTTTTAACAGTCCATATGAATTATTTAAATTAATATATATATATATATATTTTTAAATATAATTATAAGGATTACGTCTCTTTAAATTTTGATTTGAATTGTTTTATTTTGCTGCAAAAACTAATCTGATAATTAGGAAAGGAAACTTATAATTCACTTTAAACATACTTGTATATAAATATAATAATTAAATATTCTCTTTTAAATGTATAAAAATTCCATAACTTCTTTCTCATTTTAATTAACAAAATGCTTCCTAATTAACGGATTACTAGAATTTTTATAACATTAAACCAAACACTTATTCATTGGACTGTAGAATTTTTTTGTTTAATTTATTATATATTTATATATATATAACAACAATATTGCTATGTTGAAAAAAAAACTACATCTATAAAACAACATTAAGGTAAAACGTTAGACGTGCGTAAGCAAAGTACTGTTGGCCCAACTAAAACCTGTGGGGTGGGTGCCGGGCGGGTGGTACCCCCTTACATCGTCACCAAATCCCATGGGAAGCGGGTAGGGCTGACCAATGAAGGGTACGGGCACAACAAAGGTGGTAATCATGGAAATATTTTTATTTAAAAATTTTAATTGCTTACAAATGCACTTTTTATACTTTTTGCTTTTATAGCTTAAAGTTGAAATACCTTTTACCTAAGTTGTACTCAATTAAAAAATGCATTTGTGACTGTAATTTACTTGAAGGTCATCGATGTTGCAAAACATGAAACTCTCTATAATCATTTGGACATAAATAGATCAATCATCTCAGTTAGAATTTGTTAACTTACTTTCTCCTCAAAAGATTTGGTTTTATATTGTTGAAACAATTAATTCATCATTGCATATCTTTTTTTTTCAAGTATATTATTATTATAAAATAAATTAAAGAGTCATTAACTAGATGATTGCAAACGAATTACTGAGGTGCTTGTGTGAAAAGTAATTGAAATCACGTAAATAAAATATAAACCATTGGCAGGTATATCGAAATATTCCGGAGCAGTCTATCCGAGGTACGAGCTAGCATTGGTCCAAAAATTCGTGGTGGGCCTATGGGCGGTTTTAACCAAAGACCAGCGCCTTATGATCGCCATGACAGATTTGGCGGTATGAATCGCTTCAATAACAATGGCAGAGGCTCCAGAAACAGAGGGGGTAAACAATAATTTGTTATCCAAGAAAAGCAGGAATATATTATATTAATAACTTTCAAAAATCATTGCAGATTTTGATGGAGGTCTTTGGGCTAGCGGAAACAACTTCAATTCCCGTGGAAACAACATGGGGATGCGAGGTGGAATGGATATGAAGGGCGGTAATTTTAGGGGCAGCGGTGATAATTGGAGCGGAGGAAACAATAGTATTCATTGCATACATATGAGAGGCTTGCCTTTTAGGGCTACAGAACAGGATATTGCTGACGTAAGTTGTTAAAAAACAAATACGTCAAAGTTTAGTTATATAATTTATTTAACTATTGCAAAGCTTTCTTTTACTGTTGTTTGTAATTTAGTTTTTCAGACCTATTATTCCTGTCAATATAAGAATAATTTTAGAGAACAGTGGACGAGCCTCTGGAGAGGCCGATGTAGAATTTGCTTCGCACGAGGAAGCTGTAAAGGCAATGTCTAAGGTTGGTTTAAAAAATTAAATAATTACGTATGTTTGCTATAATAATATATTAAACTGATTTTACAGGATAAAAGCCATATGTCGCATAGATATATAGAGCTATTTTTAAATCCTAATAGCGTTTCTGGAAGTATGTCTTTAGGCGGAATCGGTAATTTTTGTGGAGGTAACTTTATTTAATTTCAGCATGCTATATGTAAAGTTTACTAAACTTTTAATTAATTGTCATTAATGTTAAATGTTGTAGGTTTAAGCAACAATTTCAGGCCAGGATATTCACCGAGTAATAGAGGATTCAACAGTCAATTGGGTGGAAATAACTATAATAGTTTTTAAAATAGGATAATACAATCTTTTGATAAGTGATTAGAAGATGTGGGTGTCATTTTACATTCAAACAGTACACACAATTGTATGAAACCGTGGATTACCAATTAATCTTTTCATTTAATACTTTGATGAAACGATTAGGTATAAGAAATAATGTAATATTTGTTAGTTAATAAGACTCATTTTTCAATTTGGTAATGTAAAAGCTTATTGAGCACACGAAATTTGATAATTAATAAGATGAGAGAAGTCTATTGAATCAATTTTGTTAATTATTCAGTTTCTTTGTTTTACTCACTAGTTTATTACAGCTAACGTTTTCCTAGTCTACTGGATGTAGAAATTATTTAAAAATATTTACATCGTATTAAGAATTCATATTCAGCACTATAATACTTTTTAATGTTATCCAAATACATTAAGAAATGTAACACTTTCGAGAATACTCGTGATGAAGAAAACAAGATTTACATTTAAAATTAAAATTAATCACTATTCTCGAAATTAAGGTTTAAGTTTCTCTCATTAATTATACAGTAAAGGAATTGGCTCTTCCTTAGATATTAAGATGTGATTGTCGTATAAGGTGGAAATGTCAATATTTCGTAAAGCGTAAGACTGTGACTTCAAATCGACGAATTTGATAATGCAGATCAAAAATTATGTATGATACGGTTTTCTTCTCATCATCTACTTGATTAGCGTTATCTCAAACCGTGTAAAAAATAAATTGTCTTGAAGATCCTTTTTCACTCACAACATTGGACAATAGTTTCTCCAACTGGCAGTTGGATGTCCAACACTAATAAATAAGTTTATGTAAAATTAAAAATCTTATCAAGCTGTTTTATATTTTCAAAGTTAAGGATAAGGTAAAAGTAAACAGTTTAAGCAAATAATGTAGTATTTTTTTCTAAAGTCCAATTAATTTCTAATGTTATCTTATTGTTTCAACCAAGATTAGATTACACACTCAATACCTTGAACCAATTTGTTGTATGTATACGCCCTGACTTTTATTTCAGTGATTTTCGCAAAAAGATATCTATCATATTTTGTCTGTTTTATTTATTTTTTTTACAATATGTCGCTCACTGACCGCAATAACAGCACAAAGAATTCATCATTTTGTGATATTGACTAATTTCAAAATGATTAATTTTACATAACTAAATAAGATTACATTGTACAAATAATCAGTATTGTACAATTTATTACAATGGCATTTGTACCAGTGTTATATGATCTGATGTTATGATAAGTGGGTCTAATTTTAACAAATGATTAATATTTTTGTTATTCGCCTACATCTTTTACCTAAGAGTGGCATATTTGTCGCTGCCAATGTTATTTAATAGTCGAACATGAAATAAGATTGTTACAGAGATTTAACTCAAATTTAAATTTTTTTGAATCGTGTCATTATTACAGTCGGTGAACAATATTTATTAAAATTTAAAAATTTAAGATTAACGAGACTTGACTTTCAAAATGTTTTATAAATATTTTTATTGCCATTGAGTTTAAGTGACTAACAGTTTTTAAGTTGTATTACTTATATAATGTCTCTCTGTATCACTTATCTAAATTATATTTGTATAATATACAGACTGCTTCTATCAACAAGCTTTCTTAAAACTTGCAACGCTTGTGTATGGCTGAATCTGAAACCTCCAGTGTCCTCACTCCACGTTCACCCCTCTCTCTCTCTCTACTTTATGAGATCATTGAACGTCGATACCAAAATCAAGTATCAAGACTATCAAGTGTCAGTCGTGCCAGTTTACTACACATGTGCTCGAGATGAATGTGTGTCAACGTTCTGAGAAATATATAGCTAATTGAAATGTTATTTTTCAGTTAAAACCGTGCTTTGATTCGCTAGACAGTTCTCGGAACTAGAAGTGAGTATACTAGAACTTGAAACGATTTCTCGTTTCGCAAACACAGGGCTTAAGTTTTTTTATCGGTTTTTGTTTGTATTTAAATACTTGTTTATATACGAAAATAATTATAGTATTTATATCAGGTGTCTTTCTTTACAATTGTATTTATAATTATTTTCGATTCAGATATGTTTCCCTATATAGGTAATTTAAAGATTGTGAGAAATAAGAACAAATGTAATTGATATCGAGCGTAACAAAAGAAAAACGAACTGTCAGTGGAACAGAGGTAGGTAGGTAGAGAGATAAGACTGTAAAGAGTGTAAAGTGTAAACAAACTATTCAGCAGAATTCAATTAGTTCAGTTGCAACACTTGCAACATTTGTAGTTGACTGGTAGCTCTGGCTGACTCTGGCTAACCATCATGGATGGAGAAGGAAAATCGCAAGAATCGGATAGTCGGAATGGACAATTAAACCAAAATGAAAGGTATTCTGCTTGATATTGTATAATAAAAACCATGATTATAATGACTAGTTATAGAATATATATGTCTTGTTTACAGACTTACAGATGACACAAGCACACAACATTTCTTACTTCCAAATGCAGATGCTCGTACCCCAAATCATATTTTGCAATACAATATTCATAAAAAGGCATCTAGATATAATAATGCTCTTAAAAATGCTATACCCTATCGATATGATAAAGTGTAAGTACTCTTCTAGAACTTATTTAATTATCAATATACATTTTAATATTGTTATACTTTTCTTTCTTTTATTATGTTGTAGAACTGAAAATTCTATGCCAATTGATAGTGCTGGCTTAGTATCTTATATTACAGTCAATTGGCTGACAAAATACATACTTAAAGCATACAAGCAAGATATTACTGTAAAAGACTTACCATTAATTTCACCTTATGATACTTGCAATTATAACGTGCAAAGGTAAATATTAAACATGCAAGCTATTATATGTGAAATTTAGGATTGGTATTTTACTACATACTTTTAGGCTTGAATTATTATGGAAGGAAGAACAAGAAAGAAATGGCTTTGAAAAGGCATCATTTACCAAAGCTGCTTGGAAATTTGTACAGACTAGAGTTTTTCTCACATTTACTTTTTTGACATGCTCAGTTACACTGGGCTTTATAAGCCCGGTAAGATATACATTTTATGATATATTAATTATTTTAAACAGATATTTGATTAAACTTTTCATTATAAATCAAACTTATTTTGTTTAGACAATATTAATGCGAAAAATATTGGAACATCTTGAATCGTCAGATACCACAATATGGGATGGAATGCAATTAGCAATACTGTTGACATTGTGTGATTCATTAAAAATGTTTTTTTTCAATTTGGCTTGGTTAACAAATTTACGAACAGCACTTAGATTGAAATCTGCGTGCATGACTTTAATTTATAAAAAACTGCTAGGACTCAATAATCCAGGCAATCACAATATAGGCGAAGTACAAATTTTATATAATACATGTTATTTTACTGTAACGAATATCAACGTTACTCTTTTTTTTTGTAGGTAATTAATTTATTCTCTGTGGACAGCCAAAGATTATATGATGCAGTAATTTTTACACCAATGATAATTAGCGGTCCAATAGTAGCTGTTTGCAGTGTAGTTTATATTTTATGGTTATTTAATCCAATAGCTTTATTAGGGATGACTATATTTCTATTATTTTATGTCTTCCAGGTAAGAAAAGAATATACTCTGTGTGTGTAAATATTTACATATATCAGACAAATTCAAAAATATATTTATTCCTATAGTATTACATATCACGGGGAATTGGACATTTTCGTCAAACTGCTGTTACAATAGCAGATATTAGAGTTAAACTTACAAATGAAGTTGCAGATTGTATAAGATTGATCAAAATATACTCTTGGGAAAAATTTTTTCAGCAATCTATTTTAAGTAAGTATTTTAAAAAATTACTCTGGATGTACAGGACATAAAAATATTTATCTACAATTTATTTGTTAGGTATACGTGCTAAAGAAGAAAAGTTATTACATAAGACAGCATTCCTTCAAAGTATTAGTATGTCTTTAGCTCCAACTGTTCCGGTTATTTCATCAATTGTTACATTTTTAGCACACTTATCTCAAGGTGGCAGTTTAACTGCTGCACAGGTATACAGTTTTTAACTATTTGTTTACTAAATTTAACTTATAGTTACCTATTTCAGGCCTTTCCTCTTGTAACAGTTTTTACAAATCTACTAAAAATGGCTCTAAATACTCTTAAAGGAACCACGCGACAGATTATAGATGCTGCAATCGCTTTTAAAAGATTAAAGGTTTATAAAAATAGTTAAATTTATATTATCATGAATTTGCTTTCCAAATTATTTATTTTATAGCACGAAAGCCTGCACAATGTAAATGGTATATTTATCATAAGGAGTGGGTTTAATAGCTATAATTTTACTTCTATTTATTTATTAAATGCACTAACAAATTTAGAAAGCTGTATAAATATTAATTTAGTGGAAATGCAAAAATACTAATATTTAGAGAGAGGAATAGTTTTTATGTTTGAACAACTTTGTTTACTTATCTACTGTATATAATATAAATAATGTTATTAGTGAGATATTGGTGGGTGCTAAAAACATTGAGTAGTCCGATTTATCAAAGCCATTTTTTTAACTATTATTTGTGTTGTATATAACATAGCACATGATTGTTCGCAATCGTGTCGATTAATATTTTTTATCACGTAATAGAGAATGTTTTTAGTTAATTTTATAGCCACTACTTCTTTACAGGTATTTCCAATTGTATCCCTGTTTCAAGCTCAAATTCGTAATTCCTTTATGTACGTGCAAGTGGCCTTACTTAGTCTCGCAAATGCGAGAATTGTATTTACAAGGATGAAGGTTTAAACTTTCTCTTTTTTTAATCTGTATATCTTTTTTTTTGTTTCAATGATACTATGATTATTTCTATTACTTTTAAGACTTACATCTGCAGTCTCTCTATAACTTTTTAATTATTAGAATTAACTGTAGTAGTTTTGCTTTTCCAGAATTTTATGCTATTAATTAACTTTTGCGTAAGCTTTACTTTAAATAATCTCTGTGTCTATAAGTATAATTGTCGGCTTCAAAGCTTTAATGTTTTATGTGTGCTTCAATACTGTTAATTGGCATATGTGTTAAATGTTATTCTTTTTGAATGCTTTAAACCTTTCTGGGGTAACAAAAATTATCAGTGGCATGGAATTATTTACTTCATTAACATAATAAACTACATACTAAGTCATCGAATAAGCTCAAACTTGAATCTAATTGATATTTATTTTAACTATTTTTGTACAGAAACTGCTAAGCTTAGAGGAGATAAAAAATCCTTTAACAAAGCCAGTTGTGAAATCTCAAATAATAGCAATTATTAATGGATGTTTCTCCTATAATGTAAGAGACGAAACAGATGCAGATTTAGATATAACCATGTAAGTATAAGTAAGGTCGTAGGTTCATAATATTTTTAATTATTAAAATTAAATTAACTTTTATTGTACGAAAATGTTTTTCAGACCATTGAAATATGATCATTCAAATCAGGATAAATCACTAAATGACAGTAGCAGCAAAAATATTGCATTCACTCTTCACGATATAACATTTGAAGGATTTAAAGGGAAATTGACTGGTATATGTGGACACGTGGGTAGTGGCAAATCTAGTTTATTATTAGCTGCGTTGGGTCAAATGCGGATGTTGAAAGGACGTTTAATGCGTGATGGCACTTGTGCCTATGTAAGCCAACAAGCCTGGATTGTAAATGCAACTTTTAAGGAAAACATTCTTTTTGGAGAACAATTTGATGCAACGCGATACTATCAAGCCTTAACAGTTTGTTGTTTGAAGGAGGACATAAATATGTTACCAGCTGGAGATGAAACTGAGATCGGAGAAAGAGGCATAAATCTTTCCGGAGGGCAGAAACAAAGGGTAGCTCTTGCAAGAGCACTGTATGCTAATAGGTAAATAAGCTCTACATTAAACAAATCTCTCTTCTTTCCGTTTTATATTTTACATTATTACCCTTTTATTGCAGAGAGATTTATTTTCTTGATGACTCTTTGAGCTCAGTTGATGTTCATGTAGCTGCTTACATATTTGAACATTTAATTATTGGTGTACTTAAAAATAAGACAGTACTGCTGGTCACTCATCAAATCCAGGTAAGTCATCAAATATTTAAATAATTTGATTAAATGCTATAAGACGACGTAATTTCTGTTTCTTTTAGTTTTTGAAACGTTGCGATTATATTTATATGATGCAGAGTGGTACCATAATCGAACATGGTACACATGATGATCTAATGGAACTTAATAAAGAATATGTACAATTTGTGAGTGCCGATATACCGCAAGCTAACAAATTATCACAATTAGAGTAAGGCTCTATAATTCAATTTTTCTCTTCAATGACTACCTAATTGTTACACTATTTGGTAAATTTTAATTTAATTTATTTCATAGAAAAGTGCCCAGGGTAATAGATGAATTAAATGCGAGGAAAGAAATATCTATGACAGAAAACAATACTTGGCTCAATGATAAATCAAAAGTGTTCCAAAATAAGGGTACTATTGAGATAAATTTGAAGAATAATAATTTTGTTCAGTATGTCTGTATATAAATATAAATATAAGTTTGATTTAGGCGGAAAACTAATTGCTGAGGAACATTTTGAAAGAGGTGTTGTTAAGCCAAATACATATCTTTCGTATATTCAATCTGCTGGAGGATATTTTGTCGCAGTTTTAGTATTTTTGGCATTCTTTTTAAATATTGGAACTTCTGCATTTAGTACATGGTGGCTTGCTATATGGTTAAAAGCTGGTGGAGGAGTAAGTATACGTTTATAAAGTATTTTATATAGTGATGTTAGTACTGTAATTAATATCTAAACTTTTCACTTGTAGAACGTAACAAATTCTGAAATGAATGGCATAATCTCCAATAATATTAGTGATAACCCTAATTTTAACTTTTACAAGAATATTTATAGTGCTTGCATAGGCGCAATTGTACTGACCAGTTTAGTTCGAGGGTTAGCAATTATGATACCAACGATAAGAGCTTCCAGTAACTTGCACAAGAAGATTTTTGGTAAATTGATAGACGCTCCTTTAGAATTTTTTGAGACCACTCCGATTGGCAGGATACAAAATATTTTCAGTCGAGATTTAAATGAAGGTAATTAAATATATAATAATAATATATACAGTGTTAACATTTAACGGCCTATATTTAAAATTATGCTTCCCATAATTTACAGTGGATTGCTATTTACCGATCAGCATAGAGCACGTCATACAGTATATTTTCCTTTGTAGTTTCGCTATCATTTTCATTTGCTCCGTGCTACCTTGGTTTTGTATTTTCTTAATCATCCTTGCCGGTTTATTCTATTTTATTAGTAGATTATACAGGTGAGAGCCTTATTTTCAATAACCAAATGGAATAGGAATAATATGGGTTACTGAGGATTGACCCTTTATTTTTATAGAAAAGCTGTGAGAGACTTTAAGCGCATAGACAGTATGTCTCGATCTCCAATTCTTAGTTTTGTCACTACAACACTGCAAGGATTAAATACGATTCATGCCTTTAACAAAGAAAAAGAGTTTATTAAAAAGTAAGAATTCGGTAGATGAGATTTAAGATATTTGTAAAACCCATTTGTAACGTAATTTTTCTGTTTCGTGAACAGGTTTGAAGAATTAAATGACACAAGCAGTTTATGCCATAATATAACAGATACTGCCGCAAGATGGTTATCCTTAAGATTGGATAGCTTAGCCGCTGCCACAACTTGTATTTGCGCTTTTCTTGTAGTTTTTTTAAAAGGCGATATTTCACCTGCACTTGCAGGTCTGGCTTTGACTTATTGCGCTCAAATATCCGGTGTCTTCCAATTCACTGTTAGAGTGATGAGTGAAGCGGAAACTCGCTTCATTAACGTAGAACGAATTATATATTATATAAATGTATACCTATTAATCTGCAATTTCACATGTATCATTCTCTTTTTGTATCGTACACATGTTAAATATTTATTTAAATTTTAGACTTTAAAAAAAGAGGGCTCATCCACAAGTAATCCAATTATTAAGACAGACGAGAAGTGGCCAGCGAAAGGAGAAATAAAATTCTCCTCTGTTAGTATGCGGCACAGAAAAGAGCTACCACTTGTTCTCCACGACATTTCTTTTACAGTAAAGAGCGGAGAAAAGATAGGTAAAATATACTATTTGCGTCTTCAATAATAAAAAAAAGAGAGTAAAAAATAAGTCTGATTTTTTTTAGGAATTGTTGGTAGAACAGGTGCAGGCAAAAGCTCCTTGCTCGCTGTGCTATTTCGATTAGTTGAAATTTCTGACGGATCGATAAAAATTGACGACATTGATATATCAACGATAGATCTAGAAACTTTGAGAAGCAAACTCTCGATTATTCCACAGGATCCGGTTATTTTTAGCGGAACGATAAGGTTTATTCCATTGATAAACCAAGAAATCACTATTTTCATTATAAGCATGATATTAATTTTAGGTCAAATCTGGATCCTTTTAATATGTGCACTGACGAACAAATATGGAGCGCGATTGAAAAAACTCAGCTAAAGGAAAGAATTTCATTAATGCCTGGAAAGCTTAATGAAAGTGTTGACTCCAGTGATAGTACTTTGAGTATTGGGGAAAGGCAACTCTTTTGTTTGACAAGAGCGTTGTTACGGAATAATAAGGTGATTCATATATCGATATTGAGCCCACTTTAAGCTCCGCAGTAGATTAAACTATCTCACATTGATAAAAAAATAAAGGAATAAGATCATATTTAATTTTTTACTTTTCAGATAATAGTTTTAGACGAAGCGACCGCTGCTGTAGATCCGGAAACGGAAATTCTCGTGCAAAATACAATAAAAAAAGAATTTATAGACTGTACCGTTTTAACGATAGCACATCGCTTGCAAACTGTCAGTGACTCCGATCGAATTCTCGTTATGAGCAAAGGTCGCGTTGTTGAATTCGACAAACCGTCTGTCTTACTCTCAAATCCCGATTCAGCGTTTTCAAAAATGACGAATCCATCAGATAATGTTCATGTTAAATAAAATTACAATTTTTATTCATTTATTATTAACTTAGCAGTTTAAGAATCATTAAGTTTTTGAATACGTTTTGTACGAATAACCGTTATAAATAAAAAAATAAATATATGTAATAAAGTAGTTTTATTAATTAATAATAGAGAGAAGTAGCTGTGTGTGTGTGTGCTAGTTCCTATGCGTATCTCGTTATAGGCGACTAAAATGGTTTCTACCATCATTTTTATAGTACAAGAAATAAATACTGTACATTCGTTGATCGAGTTCAATAGGCAATAATGAATTATTGTTTTTTTTTTCTAATGTGGGGTGGATAATCTAGAGACGAGTTCACGTTAGGTATTCAAAAGGGCCTTGAAATATTGATTATGCATTGTATTAGTGTGAAAGAGAGGAATGGTAGGGAGAGAGAAACAAGCATCACTGCTGATGCTGCTGGTGCTGCTCATGCTCCGGTTTTCTCTGCTCATGCTCCGGTTTTCTCTGCTCATGCTCCGATCTTTAGCAAATTCAGCCTCTCAGCTTTGTCGAAAAGCTGACCTGTCGGTCTGACGATAAAATGTTAAACGTCAAGCCGGCAGGTTGTTGTCACTGCTAAGATGTTTATTAGTTGTTAAGCTTTATCGTTGCTTTATGTGAAATGTAGTCTATAACATTGGAAATTGCCGTTAAGGCATTACACGATATCATTGATATCCGACAAAAAAAGGTGAGCCACTTCTCGCACTGGGATACACTTGTATATTTTAATCTTCGATTCTCTCATCACACCCAATCAGTCTTCACTGCAATACTTTCTTTCCACTCTTCTTTTTCTTCTATTCTTATTTCCACAGTTCTCGATAATCTCATATTCCAATTTTTTAATATTTTATTTTAACACCGATCGAAAACCTCAACTTACATAATTGATTAATAACTGACAATTTATAATTAATCAACCAAGATATTGTATATACACATATTCACTTTATTTTTGGATCAGAGCAAATTTCGTCGCAATATTCAAGGGACGAAATAATGAAGCTTGATTTTTGTTTGTAGGGGATGAAGAGCTGACTTTTGGAGATATTCCAGAAGTTTTGATAATTTAGGTGGTCTAGGTCCCACGATCGCGAATACAGCATCTGTTTATGATGTTGGGCCGAAAACAGAGTCTCAAAGGGGAGCCCGTCTTGGCTGATTATGGCCCGGAAGAGTCCCTCAATGAGAGCGCTGATATCGAATGGGTCAACAAAGTATGCGTAGCATATATATTAAACTTTCTCACACTTTTTCACTAATAGCATTGTATAGTAGTAAAATTGATCTATGCTGAAAACGTAGAACTCTTGTTTTTATCACGAGACAATGCTCTCCAACTCCACACATGTATAATTAGAATTAAATAATTTCAGCTTTGGGTACGAAGGCTAATGAGACTTTGCGCTTTGTTATCTTTGACCTCGGTTTGTTTAAACACTCCAAAAACTTTTGAAAAACTACCACCGGTTCAATACGTCACTTTTATCTGTGACTTGGTAGTGACGTTTCTCTTCACAGCTGAAATGATTGCCAAGATGCACATACGTGGAATAATGCAGGTATTTTGTAAAAGTAAATTTTATTACGAGTTTTCAGAGCAACGTAACAATTATTTATAATAATCTGTTTATCTCCAGACGGACAAGTCTTATTTGAAGGATCACTGGTGCCAGTTTGACGCAAGTATGGTCTTCTTCCTTTGGACCTCCGTAATACTGCAGATGTTCGAAATGCTAGGCTTTGTTAACAAATTTAGTTCTGCTTCTATAATGCGAGCACCGAGACCTTTAATCATGATACGTTTCCTTCGTGTCTTCCTCAAGTTCTCTATGCCCAAGGCCAGAATCAATCAAATTTTCAAGTGAGCTTTAAACGTTTAACTTTTAATAAAAAATTCTTATTCCTTCTTATAAAACTGAAGGAAAAATAAAATGAGAAATTAATTTTTAGACGTTCGAGCCAGCAAATCTACAACGTCACATTATTTTTCTTATTCTTCATGTCGCTTTACGGTTTGCTCGGAGTGCAATTCTTCGGTGAACTGAAGAATCATTGCGTTTTGAACACGACGAATCCGAATCACATAACTATCAACAGTTTGGCCATACCTGATACATTCTGCTCGACTGATCCTGAATCGGGATACCAGTGTCCCGAGGGGATGATTTGCATGAAACTGGAACTCTCCAAGTACATTATGGGATTCAATGGTTTCGACGAATTTGGTGAGAAAATATTCAATCGACCCTCTATTATTCCTTTCTCTTGTTCTAAACAATTTGTATGGAACCACACTGATTGATTGTTCAGCTACGAGCATATTCACGGTGTACCAAGCTGCGTCTCAAGAAGGCTGGGTCTTCATCATGTATCGAGCGATAGACAGCTTACCAGCCTGGCGTGCAGTTTTTTACTTCAGTACGATGATCTTCTTTCTCGCATGGTTGGTGAAGAACGTCTTCATCGCCGTCATCACGGAGACCTTCAACGAGATCAGAGTGCAATTTCAACAAATGTGGGGAGTTCGAGGCCAAATCACCAATAGTTCAGCCTCCCAGGTATAATATACAGAAAAACAAAAATATTCTTCAATTATTTACTGTATTAATTCCCCATCAGATTTTGGCTGGAGACGATAATTCGTGGAAACTGATAACTTTGGACGAGAACAAACATGGCGGCTTGGCATCACCCCTCTGCCAAGCAATTTTAAGATCGCCACACTTTCGAATGGTCGTAATGTGCGCAATTCTAGCAAATGGAATCACAACGGCGACCATGAGCTTCAAACACGACGAAAAGCCGAGGCACACTTATTACAATAGTTATTATTACACAGAAATCGCATTCACGATATTCCTCGACTTGGAGACGTTCTTCAAGATCTGGTGTCTCGGATTTCGCAGCTACTACAAGCACTCCATTCATAAATTCGAATTGCTCCTTGCCATCGGTACAACCCTCCACATTCTTCCGTTTTTTTATTTATCTGGTTTCACGTATTTCCAAGTAAGTATCGTTTGCCTGTAAGCTTTGCTTCAGATATAACGCTGACGTATTGCATTTCTGCAAAAGGTACTCAGGGTAGTTAGACTGATCAAGGCGTCGCCAATGCTGGAGGATTTTGTTTACAAAATTTTTGGTCCAGGAAAAAAATTAGGTAGCCTGATCATTTTCACAATGTGCCTCCTGGTAATTTCTTCCAGCATCTCGATGCAACTCTTCTGTTTCCTTTGCGAGTTCACAAAATTCGAAACGTTTCCCGAGGTAAATACCACACAAAACAAATTAAAGGCCAGCGTTAATGGGTTTGACTTTCAGGCTTTCATGTCCATGTTTCAAATCCTCACGCAGGAAGCGTGGGTGGAAGTTATGGATGAGACTATGCTGAGGACACACGAGACAATGGCACCATTCGTTGCAGTTTATTTCATTCTCTATCATCTATTCGTAACTTTGGTAGATAAAACAATTATATTTGAGATATTAAAAAACTGGAATGGAAATTAGTAAAGCAATAAAAATAAACGTGCTAATATTATCGCAGATCGTGCTGAGTCTTTTCGTCGCTGTAATTTTGGACAATCTTGAGCTGGATGAGGATATTAAAAAACTGAAACAATTGAAATTCAGAGAGCAAAGCGCCGAAATTAAAGAAACTTTGCCTTTTCGATTAAGGATTTTTGAAAAGTTCCCGGACAGTCCTCAAATGACTTGTCTGCACAAAGTACCTTCGGACTTTAATTTACCCAAGGTATCAAGATTCGATGTAACATTAAAGCTTGTCAATGAACATTGAGAAGTAATGCCTTCTTCACTTCTAACAGGTTCGAGAAAGCTTTATGCGACAATTTGTTCTGGAAGTGGAGGACGAGGAAAACGAAGGGACAAAAAAGATTAATGAGACTTTCGACTCGAAAATGATATACAGAAAACATCGTCCAGTTAAGATTTTAAATAATCCTCCGAAAGTGAGAAATGTTGCTACGAGTTTGAAAAAGGCTGCTGTAACGTATATAATTAAGTACGCGACCCACCCGTAACGCCAAACGTATTCTTAATTTTAATCCTTTAGGAAATTTTTCATTGGACGATCCGTTTTATTTTTATAGCGATTCGAACAACCAGAGACTCTTGTTAGGAGACTCTGCTATGATTCCGGTTCCAGGAAAGGGCCTATTGAAGCCGCAAGGCACAGTGAGCAGCGCGAAGCAGCTCCGAATCGATCAGAAAAAGTGCGTGCCAATGAAAACAGTAACAATTATAATAGTGAAAGCTTTTTTTATTTTCATTCATGTACAATGAATGCAGGTCAATTCGAAGAAGCGTTCGCAGTGGCTCGATAAAGTTGAAGCAAACGTACGAGCACTTGATGGAGAATGGAGACATAGGAGGCATTAATCGAGTGAGCTCCTCGCGAAGCAGGCCACACGATCTGGATATCAAATTGTTACAAGCCAAGAGACAACAGGCTGAGATGCGAAGGTATTGGAAACTAACAGAATGGTGATCAATCTCTTATGCTTTTTTTGTAACTCTGTATACTTTCTAGAAATCAACGCGAGGATGACTTACGGGAGAACCACCCCTTCTTCGACACACCGTTATTCGCAGTGCCTCGTGAGAGCAAGTTCAGAAAGATTTGTCAATTACTCGTATACGCGAGGTACGACGCGAGGTTAAAGGACCCACTGACTGGAAAAGAAAGAAAGGTTCAATATAAGAGTCTACACAATTTTTTGGGTCTCGTCACTTACCTCGATTGGGTGATGATTTGTGCCACAACGATGTCTTGTATTTCAATGATGTTCGAGACACCGAAATATCGTGTCATGGAAGTTCCAGCATTGCAAATAGCCGAATATGGTTTTGTTATTTTCATGAGCCTAGAATTAGCATTGAAGATATTGGCTGATGGCTTGTTCTTCACACCCAAGGCCTACATCAAGGACCTCGCTTCCGTTTTGGACGTCTTTATATATATCGTAAGCTTGAATATTAACTATAAATGACGAATTGATTTAAGGCAAGTTGTTCCTGAGCACTGTCTTATCAATATCTTTAGATATTATTAAATTTGGTACATAAACTCTATTAATAAGAGTGTTAATAAAGCTAATTTTCGTAGGATTTTAATAGTTGTAATTTTGTCTTCAGGAATAACGATTTTCCTTAAAATTGTAGGATCAGTTTATAATAATATTTATATCAACATATTTCTTTCTGTGAAATAATATTCAATGTTAAACGATAGGTCAGTTTGGTTTTTCTCTGCTGGATGCCGAAAAGCGTTCCACCGAATTCCAGCGCTCAACTTTTGATGATATTACGCTGTGTCAGACCCTTACGAATTTTCACCCTTGTTCCACATATGAGAAAAGTCGTTTACGAATTGTGCAGAGGATTCAAAGAAATTTTACTGGTAACTGCATAATTATCAATCTTTTCTTTTCACGATTTCTCTATTAAAATTTCTATTTTGATATTATTACACTACCTTCCAGGTATCTACTTTGCTGATTTTGCTGATGTTTGTTTTTGCAAGTTACGGAGTGCAATTGTATGGTGGTAGACTGGCTCGTTGTAACGATCCTACAATTTTAAAACGCGAAGATTGTGTCGGAGTCTTCATGAGAAGAGTCTTCGTGACGAAAATGAAGCTTCGTCCAGGGTCGAACGAAAGTTATCCATCCATACTGGTACCACGAGTTTGGTATGTATTTAGAAGAAAAAATACTTGTTATATAAAAACCTGTTAAGTATTTTTACCATTAATTATGACGAATATCTTTTTCTAGGGCAAATCCAAGACGATTCAATTTTGATAATATCGGAGATGCAATGATGGCACTTTTTGAAGTGTTGTCCTTCAAAGGTTGGCTCGACGTTCGTGACGTTCTCATCAAGGCCTTGGGACCTGTAAGTGTTCTTATAAGCTCCAATAAATCAAATGCCTCATTTGTTCATTTTTATTTCAGGTTCATGCTATTTATATCCACATTTATATATTTCTTGGTTGCATGATTGGTCTAACTTTGTTCGTGGGTGTTGTTATTGCCAATTATTCCGAGAATAAAGGCACTGCTTTGCTCACGGTTGATCAACGTCGTTGGTAAGTTTCAATTAATAATCGATATATCTAAAATCGTTAATCTGACCAAATATTTGCCCTACAGGTGCGATTTAAAAAAGCGATTAAAAATTGCCCAGCCTCTTCATTTACCACCAAGACCAGATGGGAAGAAATTTCGAGCATTCATCTATGATATCACTCAACATATTTATTTCAAAAGATTTATAGCAGGGATGGTTTTAATCAATAGCGGCCTTTTATGCGTTTCTGTGAGCATTCTTTCAATGATTCAAGCGATCATTTATTGAACAAACCAAGTCATTAGTTTATATTTTTTTAGTGGAGGATTGGCAAAGAACACACCAAAACTCTAGCCATGGTGTCTAAAATACTAACGTTAATTTTTCTGGGTGAAGTAGTCATGAAGAATATAGCTTTTACTCCAAGAGGGTACTGGCAATCCAGGAGAAATAGATATGATTTGCTAGTCACAGTTGTTGGAGTAATATGGATTATTATTCACAGTACCATGCAGGTCAGCAAATTATGAGTAAAAATAAAGAGGCACAGATTTTGTTGTAATGAAGATTTCTTAATATTTTAGAACGACTTATCATACGTTATTGGGTTTATGGTTGTTATTTTGCGATTTTTCACCATCACCGGGAAGCATACCACATTGAAAATGTTAATGCTAACGGTGGGAGTCTCGGTATGCAAGAGTTTCTTTATCATATTCGGAATGTTTCTTCTGGTATTTTTTTACGCCTTGGCTGGAACAATCATGTTTGGTACAGTAAAATACGGCGAAGGTATTGGAAGGTAATTAATTTCACTATCGTAAAGTTCATAGTTCAGGCACGTGCAATATTATTAAAGTTCATGATGAATATTTTGATATATTTCATATAATCAATTCATAGACGTGCCAATTTTGAGTCTCCCGTCACTGGGGTGGCGATGCTTTTTCGTATAGTCACCGGAGAGGACTGGAATAAAATAATGCACGACTGCATGGTGCAACCACCAAATTGCACTCCAGCAGATAATTACTGGGAAACCGATTGTGGAAATTTTCACGCTTCCCTCATTTACTTTTGTACATTTTACGTTATCATAACTTACATCGTACTCAATCTTTTAGTGGGTTAGTATCGTGAAAATCAAATTACTCAGAGCTACCTTTCCTCTACTCATTCTTGGACTATTATCAAAATCATTTTCGCATTTCAGCTATTATAATGGAGAACTTTTCATTGTTTTACTCAAACGAGGAAGACGCCTTATTGTCGTACGCCGATATCAGAAATTTTCAGAATACCTGGAATGTGGTTGATAATCATCAGAAGGGGGTGATACCAGTTAAAAGGGTAATTATAGCAATTAAATTCGTGCGCCGACAGGGATGTTTGTTTTATAGAGACACGAGTCGATGACTGAATAATGACACAGTAGTACCTTTTAGGTAAAATATATATTACGCCTGCTGAAGGGACGACTTGAAACCGATCCTCAGAAGGATAGACTCCTCTTTAAATACATGTGCTACGAATTGGAGCGATTGCACAATGGAGAAGATGTGACTTTTCATGATGTCATTAAGTAAGTTGCAAGTTTTATCAAAATCAAATTAAAAGATGAATTATTTTATAAAACGAAACATTGTTTTAGCATGCTTTCCTATCGATCAGTGGACATAAGGAAGGCTCTGCAATTGGAAGAATTGCTCGCTCGAGAAGAATTTGAATATATCATTGAGGAAGAAGTGGCAAAGCAAACCATTAGAACTTGGCTAGAGGCTTGCCTAAAGAGGAAACGAGCAGCAGGGGTAAAACATATAAAATAGTCTAGCTCTTAATTTGATTTTGTATACTGGATCAATTACTTTTGATTTCGTAGCAATTGTTGCATAGATCGAGGTAAGAATCTAAAAAAATTGAACAAATTTCAGATACAAGCCAATCAGAACAGTTTGATTGCTGGATTACGTGCGACAAATGACGCTGCGGCTCTTCAGCAAGACCAGGAGGAGAAGAGCAAAGAGGCCAATGCTGATAGAGACGAGGAGCCTGAGCAAAAAGTGGTAAAAAAACCAGTGGCTCTTCCCAGATCGGATAGTACCGGTAGTGCCTCAGGAAGGAAATTTTTAGCGCCAACTCTGTCAGATCCGGCATCCGTCAGAACGGAAAAAGAGAAAATCGCAGCTTCCAAAAAGCGAAACAACAGACCTCCACGTAAGTTTTACTCTTTATCAATAAATAAACATCAGTTGGATAACTTTATTATAGTATTAAACAAACCTTTGAAACATTTTATCGTGTATAATAAAGCTTAAAAAAATGACCAAATATACTATATCATGTTGTATAATTGTAGAAAGTAGAAAAGGTATCCAAGAAATGTTAAATATTGAAAAATAAAATATTACATATACGTATAGTAAAACAAATTTGATGGATTGTTTCAGCAGCTGTTAAAAACAATTTGCCGCACCTAATGGGGCTAATAGAACAGGTTAAACCGACGAGGGAAACGTTTAATGCCAAAACCACACCACCTAAAGTGCCCAGTATCATGCTGGAGGTTCGAGAATGGTGGAAAGACCAATTAGACCGCAGTAGCGAATCTAGCGAAGAGGACCTCTAAGTTCCTTTAATCATATAAGATTAGGTCATCATAAACTTAAAAAATCGTGAAAAATAATAAAACCTTTTTCAACAGTTTGGACAAATAGAAGAAAAAGAATATGCTGTATATGTAAGAATCATTTTTCAAGAGTTCAGTTCACACATTTCTTCCATCACGCGTTAATTACTTTCATTGATTTGTATCGCATCATGTCAAAACGCACAAATAATTCAATTTATCGCAGAGCCATTTAATTATAAATGTTAAAACAATTACAATTTAAGAATTGAATGAAATAGAGGTCAATAATATTTTCTTTGTTTGCTTCATTGTGTTGCATTAGAGCAACTACGAATTGTTTTGTACTTTTCAATTTAGCACGTAAATTGTGGATGAAAAATAACAAGATAATTATTAATTGCATAGTATACATATTGTATGATGGAATATGTGAATGAATAATTTATTTTAAGAGCACGAGGGAATGCCAATTAGTTAGTAAAATACTGGAATCATACGTAGCTGATAGAATTAAATTCTAAACTAAGAAATGCAATTAATCAATGGAGAAGCATACTTGGCCAAAAACACCACTGTTATTAAATATTTTATTTATATTCATAACCCTTTACTCTGCTGCAAAATTTTTCTCACAAAGAATTTTGTCAATCTAATTTTACACCTATGTGAATCAACTATATTATTTTATCACATGATTATTGCATAAAAATGTAAGTATAGCCTAATTGCGTGATTATGTGATAATGTAATTATAATTACGGGTTGATTTTGGAACTGTAGAGTTTAACATAAACAAGTCTTTTCTGTATAAAAAAGTAAGTCATAGAAGAGTCCTCCTGAATGGATTGAAGCGTGTAAGGTGTGTAAGTTAGAATTATTACATATTTTCCCTCGTGTTAAATTTTCTTTATTATCATTTAAGATGCACTAGTGTTTCTTAAGCGAAGACTCAGGTTTAGAGAAGTGCTTGCCACTCGGTAAGTGTTCCCGAACTCCTCTTAGAAATATTACAAGTAAATTGTTAATCGTGTCATACATATTTTATGCTATATGTTGATGCCGAAGTGTAGATTTGTAGACCTATTTATGAAGAAAGCAGTCACCGGTTTTATAAAAGGCTCGTTTAATTCATGAAATACGCTATAGCTTAAAGTCCACTCAAAGCTATTAATGAAAAAGGATGAACAGAAATTGAAGCATTTTCTCATCTTTTGTAATCCGATCAAACAGAATTCAACGGAAGAATTAAATTGAACGAGACGCTTGTATCGATTTGACGATATTTTTAGAGAAAATCGTATTTTGAGAAATTGTATATTACTAGATTTATCCAATTACATAAATATGTACACATGTGTGTAAATCTCGACCCACCGTCTTTCTGTTCGTAAATCGCCAATAAGCAATCTCTTCATTTTCAAAACATTCTATATAATATCTATATATTCTCAAATGAACGATATGATACAGTAGCATTTGTCGCTCTTTTATCATAACCAGAAACATCATCAAAAAAAAATTATTTAACAATAAAATTAACGTGAATAGTAGATTTTTATATAAAAAAGAAAACGGAATGAAATGTGCGATTGTTAGCCCCATCGAACTATTACTAATAAAAGAGATAGGTGAATAAATTTACATAGCACAGCTATTTATATTCATATACGATATGAGTTGATTTTATAAGTATATATTTACACGAAAGAAACTTAGCAATGTAAACTATTTTATGTTTACATTACTGTAATAAATGTTGATCATTGTTGTTAGTTTATGTGCCAATGTGTTGCATTGTAACCAATAGAGCTTAATAAATGTTGTTGAATTCAAATAAACCGCAATTGTAAAATTTGTTCCTTAACGATTTTAATTGTAAAATACAAAAAAGACCAAATTTATTTGACATTGAAACTTATTGTAATATAAGGAGATATCATAACGATCATTAAATTATAAGTAAATCTAGTTACATAAAAAGAAATTTGAGACAAAACGAAAAATGAAGCATTGAGCGAAGAGTGGAATGTAGACAGTTAAATTAAGAAAACATTATCATCTGCAGTCATTATTCGATTATCATCAGACAACTTATTAAGGGCAGTGGTGATTTCTCCTTCTGTAAACTGCGTTGTGGACTGGCTATTGACATATTCACGTACCCTATTCAAGGGCAGTGATTGTGCTCGTTGTTCTTGGAACAACTTGTGCAGCAGCGACTTAAATGCAGTAAATCTAGAAAAATCCATTAACGATTACATATTTATTTGTTGTCCTAGAGATGATAGAAATTCATCCATTATTTTCATATTCGTTACCTTTCTGTAGTGATTTCAGCAACGGTTTCTTCAGTGGTTTTGGCCTCCTGTGTTTGTCGGGTGACATCTTGGGTTTCACGAGTTGCCCTCGTAGATTCTTGCGATCTCGTTATCCTTCTTTCTGCTTCCTCAATATGAGAATCATCATCACTCTCATATTCGTAAGGATCAATATCGGCTCCGGGCTCTCTGGTCTTCTTGCGTTTCCTTGTTTTACCTTCTGCCTCATCTTCGACGTCTTCGCTAGTTTCACTGTCAACATGGCGCCGCCTTTTCTTTTCCTTTTCCAATACTCGTTTAAAGTAAGCGAACTGAACTAATTCAATTGCTGCATTTGCGTCCTCCACTGTAATATTTTTTGATAATCTCGCTTTAGCATGGGCAGTTGATAATCGAATTAATGTCTCCAAAGTACGAGCAGTTACCGGTTGTGTCTATATTTGAAAAAAGTATTAATTGGCTTATTAATTTTTCGTTTTAATTCTTTTCCTAGCAGAACGCGCGTATTTTAAAATACTCTACCCTAGCGACATCCGCTTCGGCAACGTCATCCGATCGTAACTTTGAATATTCCTCAGCAATAACTTCACTAGCCTCTTTCGTTAATTTGGGTTTCATGCAGCGGGCTATGTGGATATACTTACGCATAAAGCTAACGCTTAAAATTTGATCTCTGGTGAAGAACAAGAAAATCAGTGTGATGTAATTAACAAAATGCAAATTCAGATCAATTGCTTGATATACCTCTTTGCTACCGATTTTCCATGTAAAAGAGCGTCGTGCTTTTGATATACCGTATTTTCCGTTTCATCGGTTATAACGTCATCAGGATTCTTCGTGCTCAATACATCTAATTTGCTTCCTAATGGCATTGCTTCTCCATCTTGCTCAGTTGGATTTCTGTATCGATGCATTCTCACCACATGATCTGCTATCGTCATATCTTGATCCGAATCAACTATGTCTAGCATGACGAATAATAAATCAAAACGGGACAGCAGCGAATCTTGTAGACCAATATTTTCCATCGGTGATTTGTATTGATCATACTAAAAAAAAAAAAAAGAATTTGAATAAATTTATATTGATATTAGTTGTCTAACATGGGCTCTTACCCTTCCATAAACCGGATTAGCTGCAGCCAGTACTGAACAGCGTGCATTTAAGCTAGCATGTATTCCAGCTTTTGCAATGGTTACTTTTCCTTGCTCCATAACTTCGTGTATAGCTGTTCTGTCGATATCTGACATCTTATCGAACTCGTCTATGCAAATTACTCCACGATCTGCTAGGACCATAGCACCAGCTTCTAATCTACGTTCATTGGTCTCTTGATCTACCGTAACAGCCGCTGTTAAACCTACACCTGACGATCCCCTACCTGTAGTTGTAATAGCACGTGGAGCAGTGCAAAGAACATAACGTAAAAGCTGTGATTTAGCAACAGACGGATCCCCAATAAGCAAAATGTTAATATCTCTGCAAGAAAAATGTTAAAAAACTATAATACTTCTTCTGGATATAACTGTAAATTAGATATTTACCCTCTAAGCCTAGTTCCATTTGGCAATATTTTCTCCATTCCACCCAATAAAAGACATAAAATTGCTTTTTTGATGTAATCATGACCATGGATAGATGGGGCCAATGATTTACTCAGCAATTCAAAAATATTTTTACACGGATTATTTTTACAAAGCTTCTTACACATATCCAAATCATCGCGTGAAACATTAAGATTAGCGTCCTTACTGAGCTGCATAATATTATTTGCTATTAAAACAGTTCTGCAAGAAAATGATTAACAATTGTAAGTACTCCAAAACTGGGCAAGAATGTGTAATTAACATGTGAACAAACTAAAAGAATAATTACCTAAAAGTACCACCAGTATATCCATTTTGCTTTGAAGGAAGACAGCGATAACTTCCAACTATTTGCACTCTGTCGCCTGGTTTGCATAAATCTACTAAATCATCATCGCAAATAATATCAACACTACGAGGCAATTGACCAGTTGGTGCTTTTTCAGGCATTTCTTGAATACTAACAGTTTGATGATCTTTGTAAATGGACAGACCAAATTCAGTCTCCAATGGATTACCATCTTCATCAGTTGTTGGATATATCGCAGACTGAGGAAATGCTTCCATCGAGGTCAAATCTGTATAAGCCCTTTCCATAACAGTGTTTGTAACGCTGCAGTAGTGAACGCTTCTAACCACTTTTGGTCTCACCAAAGAACCTTAAATTGTATACAAAATTTCGTATAATGCACACAAAATTTAACATCAAAATCTAAATACTTACATTTTGTAACAATACCCTCAACACACACTAAATTACCCAAATATCTTGAAGTAAGTGTTCTTGGAGTAACATGTTTGCTACCAAAGCTTCCTTCGAAACCAACAAAAAATTCAGTATTAGATTTAGCAAATTCTGTATCCAAGTTGCCAGCGTAACGTTTTAATGCCCTTTGAAATGCTAATTGCTCTTCGAAACAGTTGTTTAATAAACTGCAACACAAAAGTAATTTTAAAAAAATGAAAAAATTTTCGAATTTTGAAATACTTACCTGGCCGCTCGTTTTGGATTCTTTTTCCTTAAATCATTAATATTCACATATAATCTATATTTTTTGTCTTCTACCATATCCTTTACTAGTCCAGCATATATTCCTTTATCCTCCTGCAGAAAAGAAATTGAAAATCAATCAAATACCATATACGATAGGTAATAGAAGTCTTACTTAAAATTAAATAAACCCACAGCATCGTCCAAAAAATCGACATATTCGCGCTCAATTTCTTCTAGCGCATGATCTGTATCAATTCTATCCATGTTGTTTCTGTCAATATCTTAAATAATGACGCAATAAACAAATATTTCACAATTATAAACACGAGTATGAATGAATTATTTCTTCATTTCAGGAGGGATCGTTTGATCAGCGTCGAAAGTATGTTCGGCTCCATTAACTGACCGAATTTGGCGGGAAGAAGGAAGTACTATAAAATTGTCGGTAAATTATCAACGCACGTAATCCATTTTTCTGCCGGTAAGTATGCTATCTTCTCTTTGCTATTATATAGATTTTATTAAAATAACGCATAACTAAATTTTATATCTTACACTGCTCTTAACACAACTGTATAATCGTATATATATATATAATTAATTATTGTAAATACCTATTGGATCGTATTCCAATGATACTATACGTATACAAAAAATAAAATATAGAAAATATGAAGTTAAAAAGAATATATCGTTTATGTCTCTTTGCATCAGTATAAATATGCAAATGACAGGATAACTTTGACGATGAGATTGTTCGGCTCGCTATACGTATTGAATTAATCGAATAGGGGAAATTATTATATTAGTTAGGGCTAGAGTGAAAACTGGTAGATGGGGTAACAATGTATTATGTACGTTATCCTATCAACCCCTCGCGGAAACCGCAAACTCCTATCCCCTTTTAGCAATTCGTTAACTGCTACAAAATTGACTTTAGTCAACTACCAACCATTCAGTCAATCCGGTAATTTTCTATCCAGGGGAAGCATTTAACAATATTGTAGATTAAACATTACAATGAATTCTACTTTGTATAAAATATATATACGATACAGTACGACTGATAAGTACCCTATTTTTTATTAAACTTTTATTGGAAAATATTTATACACATACATATATAGCTCACTGGTTGTATTAATCTCATAAGAGATTTCGGTATTTTCAGATATTACTAAATTAAAAATGATTAACTTAACGCAGACAATGAGTTTACACATTACACAAACAATTAATATCGTGCAGTTTATTGTAAAAACAGTGGTACCAGTGTTATATAATATGATAGCGTGTAATTTGGGTCTAATTTTAACAAACGCTCAATATATTTATCAATTACATTTGCACATCTTTAACAAAAAGTAGCACAATCACCAAAGTAAGCAGAGATTAGGAGAATTACTTTAGGACGAATTTTATTCAATAATAGAAAACATAAGATTGTTACAGAGGTTTAACTCAAATTTACATATCTCCAATTGAGCAGTACAGAAAATATATAGGCGATATATTCGCTCTGAGAAATTCGTAAGAACAAAATGATATTTAAAGGAAACTTCTATAAAAAATGATGAATAAGTTTGCAAAATTAGCAATCGATTATAATTTTTTAATGGTGTTAAATCCTCAGCAAATTAACAAAAATAGTAAAGAGTGTATGAGTAGAACATTTATTCTTTAGTGGCTAGTATAATGCACCATGGTAAAAGTTTATAGAGGAATGTAAAGGAAAAAGTGGAAATGTGTGGATATATTTGCTCTGTTGGAGTACATAGAAAATTGGTATAGAATATATTTCAATGGAATAAGAAATATCCAGTGGGTGAAGCAATATGAGGGAGGGGACAGGACTAGTTCCAATTTTCGATCGTATAAGTTGATCGCTCCGATATTAAATTCTGAAGATGTCACCTCTCACGATGAGTAGTGATACCTGACTCAGCGCCAATCATTAATAACTTTAAGCGGAGAGATAGCGCTTAAATACCCTCAGCTTTAACAAAAATACGCCTCATTAGCTTATCTGCAGAACTCGTTCCTAATAATGCAAACTTTATCATCAACTATTCTAGGATACGCATCATCTCGCTGCAGGACAGTGATGTTTCGTAAAACTGATGAATTTATGGAGCTGTAAATAGTGAAAGAGAGAGAGAGAGAGAGAGAGAGAAAACAAGCAGTTAAAAATTAATAGTAGAAGCGTAAAATTTAACGACCAGTATCTATTACGATGTGAAAATGGAATTAAAAACAAGTGAATTCTATGTAAGTAGTTAAAGCTGGTTAAAGGTAGTATAATGGGGAAAGAGTAGAATTAAAAATAGTTAAGTTCCTTAGATCAACTGTATAAATCTAGGCTCTCTAATGCTTTAAAAAGAAGAATAAAAAAACCTATAAAAGTTAAAAATAATAAAGAGGAAAGAGGTATTAAAAGCAGTCAAATTCCTTCGATCAACAAAATATTTAAATACAGATTCTAATGCATTAAATAAATGAATAGAAAAAATAGAAATATTGTGTGAAAGGGTAACCTATATTAAAAGTTGAAAATAGAATAAAAAATATAAGCAGTAAAAGCTAGTTACGAGTAGAAGGATGAAAAAAGGGGGAAAGGGAGAAACATATGTTCGGAGGTGGATTTACATATGGGCAGTTGGTATTAGGCGCTAACCGCACTGGCCAGCCAAGGATGAATATTCAACAGTAAACAGCGGTAACAACGCTTGTAAAGTGTAATGCGTGCGTTATATAGGGTTAGGGAGAGGAAGGGTAGGGTGAAGGGGTCGAGAAGGGGCCGAAGGGGGTGAGACGCGAACGATGCAAAGTGGTCAGAGTGGTCTCGACTCTCGCTCGGCAGCCTTTAAACGAATTCCCGCGTTTAACACGGATGCTTTGGGGGTGGGAGAGGGTTATTATTTACGATATTACCACTGGTCCTAGCAACCAGTCAAGTGACCAACGTCCACACTACCCTCTAATCTTCTCGCCAGCAGAAAATCATCTCCTGGTTAGATATAGCACGTTGCACCTTCGAAAATTATCATAAACCTCCCCACTGGAGTATTTTCTCGCCACGCAATCGTTAAGCTTAATCGTTAATTAAAACTAAAGCACCGCGAGCGCGCGATTACCCCGATAAACTGTCCGATTAGAAACGCTAGCTCGGCACGATTTGGCTTTGTAAGAACTACGGGTATATAAGAGAGAGAGAGAGAGAGGAAGGAACTTGTGTGAGAATATTCAGTGAAAGACGAAAGGAGAATAAAAAGTTGAGAATATTGAGATTGTACGCGGGAGGATAGATATAAGGTCTTATTTTGACGGGTTATTGAAGCCAACGCCTGGGAAGAATGCTGATTTCTGTCAAAGGTAGATATATTCGAAGCACACGTCGTATTTCACGCCTAATTTCTCATGAACTAGCTACTGAATATTCCACCCATTCGATTCTATGCTAGCCACGCGCGCATTCGTCTCATAAATGTTCAGATTTTTCCACCGACAAAGTCTCTCTCTCTCTCTCTCTCTCTCTCTCTCGTAACTCTACCAAAAGAAGAAAAGAAACACTAATAATAAATCTCCTTACCTTATAGTATTGTCAGTTTTCGAAAAATGAACGATAATTCGTGCTAGAAAATACGAGCCACGCTTATAAGCACACTCTGCGTGAGGATTTTTGGATCATCTTCCGAGCGATCGATGGATTAAGACAGTGGAGTCCAGTAGGAAGGATAATGCGAAATAATTTGGTGGAACGCGGAAAGATGTAAATAATCGTACATGTCGTTGGATGCAATAAATCTCAGAGTGGCAAGCAAGCGGCCCTCGGAGCATCGCCACCCTAACGACTGCCATCTCTATAGCAATGGGGTGTATTCGTGATATATGTCTTCTCTATAAAAGCCAGAATCAAAACACCAGCTTCCCCCGAAATGGCGTTGTTTGTCCTTCGACCAGCAGACATCAAGCCAAAGTAGTCCGTATCGGTAATTTCATTCTATTAATTACCATTTTTCGCATTGAGCTGCTTTACTCTCCCAAATCAACTTTCACCCCAAAAGCAACCTAACGCAATTATCATAAAAATCAACAATTTCTGTGAAGAAAAATTATTATTACAACTATAGAGTAAAATCGTTGTTTTATAATATTTTTTGTATTCACGTATAGTCTCGTCAATTGGAACGAAGCAATTTTTTATGAAAATAAAAACTTCTGTTTTCGGTCACTTTACTCTAAAAAATTATTTTTTACCTTTTATCCAGTGTAATGTATGCAGTTATAAAAAAATCAGCAAACACACGTACAACATCAATGTACAAAAATTTAAAGATTAAAATTAAACCCTTTGCAAATCTCTCTTTTCCACGTGTCGTCTGATCGAATAGACTCAAAGATTTTTTGGTGAAAATCGAAACTTTTGCAAAAGTTTCCTTTTTTTTATCCAGAGAATGGGATAACGAGGCGATTCTCCCGTTGATATCTATTCGCTGCCGTCTCGTTATTGAATTTGAAAACTTAGCTTGGCGTCGACCAAGTTGAATTCGGTAACGGGCAATCAGATTGCTTCTGTTGGGACAACGAACCATCTCGAACAAGGCTGCCCCTCCCTGCTGGAATTCCATCCCTTGTATATATAGCTTATTTATCAAAGAACTTTCCGGGAGTTAAACGCCAGTAAATTTTCCACGGGGAAAAGATACAGCGAGTTAATTGGCCACACTACTTCTATATATATATACATATATACATATACATATAATAGTGTAGTACAACAAATTAGATATAACTTGATGATTTAAGTGACCCTTATTCCGATTATCGAGATTTCCGAAAGAATAATGAGACCAAAGGATTGCACGTTAATAATTTCTAAGAAAAGTCACAGACGAGTAATGTTTAAAAAAAAATTAAATAAATAATAAGAAAAGAAAAAGTTGTTCAACCGTTATACATCATCGGTATGTGGATCGAAGAAAGAAAGTAGCACATAGAGGTTAATAGTACATAGGAGAAACATATAGGGGTTTGCACGCAGGGAGAAGACTTTATGGGGGCCTCGGAGTATATTTCCTGATTGAGCGAGCTAATCCACGCAAAGGAGGTTTTATCGTCTAGGTATACCTAATCGAAGGGTTCTCTTCTCTCGGCGGCGCACGAATGTCGCATATCGCTCTCCTCCGACGGTCTCTCCCATTCGGGACAGTTCAAACATACTTCAAAATCCAACTCACTTTCCAAAAGACATTCCTCCTCCTCTCTTTTATTTTATGGACAATGCCGCGTCTCGATTCACCGGAAAATTTCACCCAATCATCTCCGCTGCTTTATAGAAAACACTATTGCATAAGTCACGAATATTCCTTTCATCAGCTGCCTTCAATATTCCACAGGAAATCAGCCAAAATTTTTCCAATCTTTTTCCAATCTCTTTCTTAATTTTGTATTATTACATAATTAAATCCGGAGATCCATCGAGGCGCGAAATACAATGTAAAATCAAATATATTCAGTTATGAAAACTGACCAAAGTCTTCGGGATCTCGTGGTCGATTAATCAGCGCTGAAAGTGGATATGGTTGGAGCTGGGGCGAATTTAAGGGAGATCAGGACTAAATCCATCCTAAGAGGAAACCGGAAATCCGAAACATGGTTCGGGCGGGTTTTAAGTTTAGTCTTTTAATCGTAACTCGCGATTCGATAGTTCCACAGCGACGTATATACGGACACTCTATTTTTATTACCCCAACCACGCAACGGAGCTCCGTCTGTTTACGGCAAGTCAGACTCTCGTCCTTAAATATCCTGCGGAGAGCCTCGTCCTTTCAACAACACCAGTGCCATCCAATTTTCAACGCAAGCCCACTTTTCCCTTCAACGAAACTATAAAAAAAAAAGAACGTTTAAAATTATTTTATCACAATGATCAATATATTATGTAATATATACATATATATATAAATAATATCACACGCAGGATTGATATATGTTTTTTTTCTCTCGTTGAAAGGACAAAGAAAGGAGTTGTTCAGTAGTGGTAGGTTAGGTTGGTGTTACAGGAGTGTAAAGAAAGCCAATGGTCCGTGTGCGGTGCTTTATGGATCTAATTGAGCGCGGAGATAACGCGTTCGGATTCAACCGTAATAATCTATCGTGATTCCCTTTAATGGCGAAAGTAATCGCTGCTGGTAGCTTAACTATATTTCGATGAATGCAACTTTTCGTCCAACAAATCATTTCTCTTCTCGATCGACGGATCGAACCTCGTTTTCCGCCAAACGCGAGCGTGCTTATCTGGCTTCCTGTATATACACCGTTATACAGAAATTAGCGATACGATACAAAAGTTTGTCCACTTGTCGTCTATTGACACACACGCACATGGCTCTTAATATTGGGTAATTGGAAAAGTTAAAGATTCGTGAGAGATACCGGATATATATATATATATATATATATATAGTGCATACATGTGTATATGTATATGGGTGGAGGAATTTTATACGTATATCTGATCAGAAGGAAGACGCAAAGCTCAATCGTCGCTCGGTATATAAGTATTCCCGAAGGCGAAGGGCAATTTGTCCCGGTCATTTGGCGAGTCCACGGGGACACCCTGACTGTAATCCAATCACTAGCCACACTCTCTTTCTCTCCCGGTACATGTTCGTCTTTCACCTTATTCCCTTTATCCCCCTCGCCAAGCTTCAACGCCCACCCAACCCTAAAACGTCCGGTATACCCCATCTCGCAATCGCCACCCACCCTCTCCTTTTATACTCTCCAACCACCCCTCCCCCCACCCCCTCACCCTATTCTCACGAATCCTCCTCATTTATCCTCCCGCAATCCCGACCAACTGACAATTAGACCTACGAACCATCGTTCCACTCTTTATATACGCGTCATACCATCGTTTTCTTTCGTTTCGTTTCGTTTCGATTCGCTTCATCCAGGCTCCACCCCCTTCTTCTTATATTCATTATCCAAATCGTGTATTCTGTAACGTCCTTAATTCTTACCGACTTTTAAAAGACTCTTGAGAAGCGATTGTTGTAAACTGCAAAATAACAAAAATTTACTCTAAGAACTTTTGTTCTTCGATCGAAGGTTTTGAGAAGTTTCTCGGATTTAGATTTGTGCATGTGTTTGTTACATGTTGTACCATTCTTTGGTTCCGTTTCGTCTCTCGTCCTTGTTTCATTCTCTTCTTCATACGCACTATATTGAAACTGTATATTGCATATAATCGTCCCTTCTTACCGATATTGAAATCCCTCGCAATGCAATCTTTTAATGAACAGAGAAAAATAAAAAAAAATCTTTTATATATGAACATTCGTTCTTCGATTGAAGATTTAGAGCAGTTTTGTAGATTAAAATTTGTATGTGTTTGTGTGTCGTCTCTTTAATAGGTTCTCGATGGTCAAGGGCCTCGCCGCAATCAGGAGGAAGGAGTTTTCAGTGGATATCGAAATTAATTTCGAGTCGCGTAGGGGTGATGGGTATTCCGGGGGTAGGGGTGGTTGGGGTATATGGGAGGTAAGGAATGAGTGACACGCTCGGATGAACGCAAATGCTCGTAAGATTGAGCCGACCGAATGATCGAACGAAGCTCCTTAGAAATCTTGTCGAGAACTACGCATGTGTGTGTTTGTGTGTTTGTGTGTAAAGGGCTCTTGCCGGGATATAGTAGCGCGATATAGTAATACACGTAAGACGGAAAAGGGGTGGTCACGGAGATAGAATCTCGCGTTTGTAATGAGATTTCAAATCCAAGTCCAGAAGCGGCTTAAACTCCGATCATGTTCGGGCATTTTGCCTTCTTTCCACTTTACTCCGTGTGTTCTCTTCCCTTGCATTAACCTGCAGGCGCGTTTTCAAAACGATACCGAATAATCCTTGTTATCCCAAATACGTTAAATCTGTTTATTCAATATTTTAACGTTTTTTATCATTTTCTTTTTTTTTTAATGAATTTCCAACAATTTCAATCAAGTTTTGAGGAACTCAAAAATTTTAATGAATTTGCAAGGAGGGTGGTTTAGCGGAAAAACCCTGAGTTTATTTCAGGAGTGAGAGATAAAAGTGTGTTCGCCGAACTGGAACAGATTATTCGCAAGTAACTAAATTGAAATTAATATCGCGGCAGAAAAGCATAAATCAGAGCGTGCCGCTCTATAACGGTTGAATACTAAATCACATCCCAGTAATTGGGGAATTGCTCACCCCGATCATGGGTGGTGTAGTAACCGGAACATCCTAATGAATAACCTTATGATATCACGGATATTGCTTCTTCCCCTCGACAATTACCACCCAATCTTTTTCTATTGTTCGTCCTTCTCAGAACATCCTTGCAAGTGTTTTCAGAAACGATTGTTAATAAAATATTTCATTATTATTCTCTTTAGCCATTTCTAGCTGGTTGACGTCATATGGAATAATGTATAAATTGTATAATATTTATTTTTCTTTGTATATAAAGTTGCACAGAAAATTCATGCAAAAATAATTATCTGGTTGAATCTTAATTTCAAGATTATTATTGTTTTTAGGAAATTCCAGTTGGATTAAGTCACACAGATGGAATAATCCACAAATGTAATAACATCTATTTTGTATGCAAAGTTGCATGGAAAATAGAAACAATAATAACAATCTCGTTGAATTTTAATTTGAAGAGGAAAGGGTTGAGAAAGTTGGAGGAAATTTTTTGCGAAACTCTTATCGTTGCGCGTAATGAGGAAAAGTCGAGGAGAACTATACAGGGATAAATCATACACTGGTGTATGGTGTGTATTAAGCGAAAGAAACGCTGGTGGATTGTAAAACGCGTGCGTTTTCGCCAAGATCGTGCCTGGAGGCAAATAGCATACGTGATCTTTGTTCAGTGGGGTTCTCCATGGGATTAGCCTTGTTGCAAAAAGGGCGCCTTTTGCGTTTCCACCTTCGCACCGACTCTCTTTAAAAACTCCACAACTGACCTGACTCTAGTCCAACCTGTCAAAGGTTATTTTGCTTTTGTCAACGAAAGAAAAATTTCGGCCAAAAATGCAACCAGCTAAAAACGATTTCACGCGAAAAATGAGAAAATCGTATATTAACTTTAATAAATTTCAGAGGGTAAAATAATAATAATAGTATGCTTCGCATTTCTGGGGTATATACAGGCGTGAAATAATTTCAGCGAAGTTCCGGGGTAAAATTCGGGTTGAGAAACGGATCCATGAAGACAGAGAGAAAATTGACTTACAATCCATTTTCCGATTCATATGATACATTATCGAAAAAGGCAAAAAGATAGGAAGACGGTCGTTGGTGATGCAGGCTCGCCGATGACTGAACTCCTTGGATCGGGACCTAAAATATGTGTACGACCGTAAATCCTATCGCATCCAGCGCGATCAACCCTCGCCCGTCCAATCATATAACTGTATGAGGGCTGACGCATTTCCGAAGGGTCTACCCTGGATCTCTATAAACTCTTAAAGATGTAGAATACTCTACCACCACCATCACCTCCGTTAATGTTCCTACACTCCTTTCACTTTTTTATCTTCTTACCTATAGCACTTTTACTCGACTGAAAATCATCCATCTTCCGTCGAATTAAAAGAATAAAATAAATCTCTAATTTATCAGTGCGTAGCTATATTTATACTAATATATGTATGTATATAAAAGAAATTGCTGCTGTATACGTTTACTTTACTATATCGCAGTGTCTAATTTTTCACAAAATTTATTTCCTTAAAATCATTCATTTACAGCTTAATAATTAAGTATATAATAATTAAATCTACAATTCTTATCATAGCCCACGAAGAAGACTGATATTATTCTATAATAGGTTTGAATATAGATTATCAATATCTATATTGTTTTGAAAGGGATTCCTTGGAGTGATCAGTGACAGGATGATTGCTTCCTCTTGCAGAATTCTGGCTCCCCCACTCGGTCCACGTTTACGACTCTGAAACGTGTAAAGATAAAACGTGTTATTATGTGAAATTGGTTATGTTGGCACTTAAGGTCCAATTGGGATGTAGCTTTAATGAAAATTCGGTTATGCGTGAATGGTCGATTCGCAGCTTTGCAGTTGCGGAGAGTGTCTATAGGGAGATCTGCATAAAGAGGAGGGTAAATTTTTCGGCAGCGAAATCTCATAATAGATGAGAGAGACTATGGACAGCTGCATACTAGTTCAGTCCACGAGAGAACTGCCAATATCCACTGGACATAAATGTTTTACATGCAATAAGGCGCTTGCCCCGGCTGGACGAAACTGCCCGCAGTCCGATTTTATTACTCGACCGCAAAGGGACTTTGACAAGAGAGAGAGAGGGTGTATGGAAAAATGGCCAGGCTTCTCGACCAGTCAAAGCTCATACTCTCTGAGAGGTGTAAAAAACAGCATGCTATATAAATAAATGCTGCTCGCTGCAATTCTCTCTCTTCCCTCTCTCTCTCATCTTAAAACTGGCGATTCAAAAACACATCTATAAATTGGTGGATAGCACCGAAAAATGGATTTACATTGATAAAGCGACAGGAATAGCAGGGGAGGGGGTAGATTTTATGTCTGCAGTGAGAGAAATCGTATAAGGTGGAAAAAGTGCAGAGAGTAAGAAGGACTTCTCCATTTCTCTCTCTCTCTTTTTCTTCATGGAAGGAAAATGGAGAAGAATCGATGCCTTTCTTTCCATTTCCCATTGCAGCTTTCGAGCACGTCCCCGAGGAGTAACTAACTTGAACGAGAGCCGGGATAGAGGGTGTTAAGGTAATGCCCCATTAGTATGTGGACCCCGTAGTAACACCAGTACCGCACGCTGGTCAAACTGTGGCTTGTCTCAGCTCTCTGACGCTGACCCCCGTATTGCCACCTCCCCAACTTTCTCTCTCTCTCTCCCTCTCCCTCTCTTTCTCTCGCTCTTACATTATCCATCTCTCTCTTCCACACCCCAGATGACATACTCGAGCCAGCTACGAGAATGAAACCTGTCAATAGTGGGCTTGTTACCGCGACAATGATCGGCTTAACCAACGGGAAGGATTCACCAGCACGTACTACATTTTCGGGACACTGGACACTGAATAGAGTGTCAACGTTACTTCCGTTTCTAATTCTTTATAAAAAAAAATTCTTACTTATAGTCTCGTTGGACAATTTAAAAAAGAGAAATTATTAAAGATAAGAATGAGGGGTGGGTTTGGGTTTGCAGGAGAGTTTAAGTGGAAACGGAGCTTAAATAAGGTTTAGAGTTCGGGAGATTGGAGTCGATAGTAAAATAAGCATAATAAGGAAGGATAAAAAGGTGTGCGTGCGCGAGAGGGAGCAAAAGCATAGCGCCACTTATCTCGTTTCGGCAACAAGCTTGCAAGTCATCCTCCCGTTCGGCGTAAGAAGACATTGATGTGAATTAATGGTAGCTTAAGTCGTATAGTTAGTGCCTAAGTGTTGCAGCCTGCTGGGCTGGGGTGTCGCTCCTTATACGATATTAATTAACGCGACCCCAAAATCTCTTCTTAACCCCTGAACTCAACTCCTGCCTAAGCGGCCGTTCCCTTCTCCCAGCCCCGAGCCCCGAGGCTCGAGAAACCATGCACCCCTCGCGAGGCCCTCCAACCAACGTTTTCTCTAATATTTCAATGATAATCCGAGTCCACGTCCAAGTGTCGATTGAAAAATGGAGAAATTCCAGGCAGCGGACGGTATCTTGAACAAAAGAGCAATACGCTTCAACGAGCTTCATAGCGTATTGTCACTTGTCTCTTGTAGAGTGCATTGTTCCACGGATAGAGTCCACTTGATCACGATCCACCGGCACTCTCTATAGTAACGTTCGTATATCCGATAAGGCGAGTCGATTGAAATTCGTGTACGCCTCCCCTTTGTACACCTATCGCAACTGAGAATCGCTCATCGTTTTGCTTCCACAAAAAATCAACTCACCCGCCACTCCCACCACTTGATTCCCCCGCTCAACGATAATCCACCCATCCTGCACTCGAACCTCCGTCTATTTTTATCGATATTCTATTCAATTCAGATTTTCACAAACATCCTCGCTGGAAAATTATGGAATTGAGGAACAGGAAAAGTTATTCGACACTCTGTCGTTTTTATGTTATTTAAAATCGTAACAAGAAGAGGAAAGGATTTATGGCACTGGCTTTATTGGAATAATCGACAAAGGCGAGGTTCGATATTTCGAGGTGGATCATGCAGCCACGTGGATTTACAAAGGGGATAACTTTTCTTCATTGGAAGAGAAAGCATGTGCTGGACCAAGTAGCCCAGGGATGTAGAAGCGAAGGACTAAATCTTTAATATTCTATTTAATATCAGGAATTCTCTAGCCGATGTCCAGTGGACGGCGCCGATATAAATCAAATCGAAGATATTGGCCGTTTTTGCCAGCAAGAGGGTGCAGATAGCGGGACTGCCTCACGATATTCCAGCTGCGGGAAATATAATTGTTTTTAGGGATTATAAATATCACTTTCTTCCATATGTCACGAATCCTTCTCTTTATCCCCCCCCTCCCTCCCTATCCAGTAGTTTTCTTGATTCTTTTCAAAAATTTCCAACTTTCTACCCTTCGATTTATAACGAGTTACGTTGCACTAGATTTTTGAAAAATTATACACGTGCGAAATATGAAGTTAAAGGGGTTTAATGAGACTCTCGGTGGGCGTAGGAAGAATGTTATTAACGCGGGTTGAATACTGGAATAGTGGAGGATGTGAACGTGGCAGCGTAACGTTGGGAACCGGACATTAATAGTACGTCCCAGGGATGACACGACGTACCGAGTGTCGTCCTTGACGGCTGCGATTGGCCTCGTTAAGGATACCGTTCGTCCGAGCCGAGAGTGCACCCTATATACTCCGGGGTATAATATACGTGCACGTATCCATTTCCTACTTGTACAAAGCGTTAATAAAAAAAAAAGTCACAAATCTCAAATACATAGTGGAAAAGTGTAGCTTCAAGTTTTCGAGGAAAATTGTGACCGTGGCGATGGAGTGAAATTGGCTTAAACGCTTTAGTCCCGAAGCGTGCGAGTATTATATTAACTGCCTTGACCCGCGCGGTCATCGCTGTAATTAATTCAGCGGAATTGCGAGCGGGTCCGCGAAAGAAAAAATGTCGAGAGCCAGAAATGGGTTAAAAGCGTAAAGTACGAATTGTGGTAGTGGTGTGTGTGCGGAGGGCTGGCGATTCTGGCCCGAGGGTTCAAGCGGAATTCACAACGGTGATTTATCGTGCGTGCAGGGGTGGGGGACACCGCCGAGAAATTGTTTAAAATAGACGGCAAAGGGCAATTTAAACGATCCCTAGGCGTGCCTGATTGCGTAGGGAGTGTCGAGTCTGGTGACTCGAAACTGAATCGAATTTTCTGATATGTGGCCTACCTACCCCCGATCAACCCCCACCACCCATCCAACACTTCTACCCCGTTTACTTCAAACTCGACCCTCTCAAAAACTTGTAATCATTCCTCTCGCTGTTATACCGATGCATTTCACCCTATGTACGTATACATTGTACAGAAGTATGTGTTAAAAATCTTGCAAACCTTTGCTTGGTCTTCGTTGAGAAAAGATTTCAGTAAAAAGTCGATAGAAATTGTATGCACGTTTATTCAAAGCTGTAAATCGATCTAATAAGGCCTCCTACTCAACTGGGTGCCTGGCGACTCGAAACTGAATCGAATTTTTTGATTTGTGACCTACCTATCCCCCATCAACCCCCACCACCCATCCAACATTTTTACCCCGTTTACTTCAAACTCTACCCTCTCAGAAATTCGTCATCATTCTTCTCGCTATTTAAAAGATTCATTCAATTTTCTTGTAGTATATGTCAAAAGTATTCGATGTAACAATCCACCCTCGTTCTTCGTTGCGAAAAGATTTGAGCAATAAGTCGATTAAAATTGCGTGTAAGTTTATCCAAAGCTGTAAATCTCTTTAATAAGGCTTCCTCCTCATCTGGGACATTCTATTCACAACAATCAACAATCATCTCATTCAAAAATTTCAAACTGTACAATAACAGCAGATGAAATGATTATTTTCCTTCATATGTAATTATAAAAAATAGATCTTGGTTGCTCGATTTGAATTTAAGTCGTTGTCATTTTTCATCAAAGAATTGATTCCAAACCTTCAAATAAATAGAGTAATTTTATGGGGTGAATTATTTAGATCCATTAAAAGAGTAGCAAATTTAGTTAATGAGGCGAAGGTTCGATTGAGTTCCCGACAGTCTGCTCTACTGGGACCTATCCTCAGTTCGTTTCACTGTCCATTGTGTGGCTTCCACTCTTGACTCAATCTCCACCTACTTAACCTTATTCAACCAACTGTATAAATCTCAAACTCTCTCACCCTGATTTCAACATTTAACCTTTTGAGCAGTTAAAACCAAATAATCTAACTGGATGTTCTATACAATAACAATTTTAACCTTCGGACTCAACTAATGTCAATAATAAACAATTTATGTAGTAGTACGAAATAAAAATTTGAATGATGAATTTATTATTTGTATCTATATTTTTTTCACTATCAAACTCTGTGTTTCGTCCTATAATGTCAATTCTATCCAAACGATATCAGCAGCACTAAAGCAAAAGGATTTTATCGTCACTAAATTATTCGAATGTGAAAGATCATGGTGGCAAAAGTATTCGGCACACTGGATGAAAGTTGTAGTACTGTAACGACCCTGAAGAAGACCACCCTGACCTAGTCGAACAGTCAGCTCGTCTAAAAGAATCGATACCTGCTAATCAGATCAAACCGTTCCACTTCCCTCTCGTGAATATATTCCCATACGTGCTTCAAAAAGCACATACTATAGCAAATAAATCTGTCGTTAAATAGATTTTAGCAAAGAAATTTGCTAAAGTCTTCAGACAAAATTTGACTTACATTTTTCTTAAATCTTATCAGAATGCAAATATGATGAGCAGTAAACTATAAGTACAATGCGCAAATTTCTTTAAAAATTACAACAGTCGTGAGTAACTTGGCATAACCCACGACAATCGTTGTAAACTTACATTGTTAATTTAATAAAAATTTGACAACAATATAATTATTAAATTATTCTTTTACAGGTATTTGTAAATTTACAATGCCTAATGTGGATTACAAAGTAATCCACGATTGTGAAGTTGTGTAATTTTCTAAAAAAAATGTAGTCTACAGATAAATAAGAAATTTGGATAAAGTTAAAAAGAGTATAGTTAAGTAAAGGATAGGAATGATGCCGGGGGCTATAAAGCACGACTGGGTGGTCAGGGGCTATATTGTCCAAAGGAGGAAGAAGGATGGACAAGATGAACATGGACGGGTCAATAAATAGGACGGAGGAGAGGCGAAGTGAACAAAAAAAAAACACGTTATATTTATAGTCCAGTTGATCGGACTCTGGTCGTACCAGTCGTAGATCGGATCTCACTAAATCACTATGGTCTACGCCTAGGAAGGAGTGAACAGGATCCCCATACAGAAGCAGTAGAATGCTTTTCCCTGCTTCTTCTATCATCATAATATATGACTCAAGGACGAGCGACAAAAAGTAATCGAACAAGAAGAATAAATTCTACATATACGTACAATTCACAATTATTCCATCTGTATATTAAAAACTTCACTTTTTGTTTATCTTAATCTTAAAATCGCTTGGAACACTGTAAGAAATTTCCTCACTTCCAGACACTCTCCTTTCATAATTCTGGTACCGTCGATTCCATTTAATCTCTGTCACATCTGAATTCTCGAAGGGAAAAAGAGATTTTCAAATATATATTATTGAAGGACTAGAGAGCGAAAAATAATCAGACCAAAAGAGTACCCAGCACCATATATACGCGTATACAGTCAACAATTATTCCATCTTAATTTCACTTTTCACTTATCATTATCGTTATTCCCCCAAGTTGTGCCGGACTATCGTAAAAGAAAGAGGAGAAAAGTTCTTCTTGAAGTTTTTGAGGATTACTTTGGAATTGCTAAGGGAGAAAATTTATCAGGGCTCGTTTCTTATACTATCTTAACTATAATTGTAGAACAGTCGGCAAATTAAAGGGGGTTGGGGATCATTTTTATCCGGCTAAATTCACGCGACGTATCTTTTCCCCGGTGCAGCTAGAGTGATGTAGGAGGGTCAGAAGGGGGAGAGGGTAAGGGGATGAATGGGCGTAGGAGAAGATGCAGAGAGAATGAAGGAAAAAGAGAGGTAAGAGCGGGTTGGCAAGCGTGCCGTTACCCTCCTGATTCTCAGTCGTTCCGGAGTTTTACCCCTCGCAAAATTAAGTCAAACAGCTCCGGGGTGGCATCCCCCTCCCCTCCACCCCCTACACGTTAAGAGCGCGACAACCATCACGATACTCTCTGCTGCGACCAAAAATTCAGACAATATTCGCATCCAATCGTACACATATTTTCGTACATAGGTACTCCCTCTTAACTATACTGGAGTCCCACTCAAGGTCAGCAAGAATAGGAATCTGTTCGAGTCAGTTTGCGAAATTAACGTGTAACGTGAAATCTATAAGGTCGAGTAATTAATTCTCGAACATTTGGAACGCGTGACAACCATGACGATACTCTTTGTTGTAACTAAAATATTCAGACTATATTTGCATCCAATCGTACATATTTCCATACTCCCTCTTAATTATTGCAATCCCGTTCAAGGTCAGCAAGAACAGAGATTTTTTTGAATCAATTAGCAAACTTAACATGAAACGTGATATCTAACAAATTTTTTATATAAATAATCTTCTCGGCGATACTGTTTCTGAGGTTGCCTTGAATAGACGCAGAGGGAAAATTTTTTCTTCGGTGGGTAGAAAATGTAATTAGTGGATTGTAGTCGGGGACAGAGATGATATGATTTGCGGGCATCGATGCGAATTTCGTAGGAAAGGCGATCAGCACGCCCGGTTGGGGTGGAGTCTGATCGGGTTTTCCAGTATTACACCGCGTTACTTCTTTTTTGCAAAAAAACGAGGGACACCGACTACTCCAATCGTCCAGAAGACGTCCAAACGTTAAACGCTTTAGGATTAAATTGCTGCTGCGTTTCGCTGGCGTGGTTTCGATTTAACCACCCTTTATAACTGACTTAAGTCACGCGTCATCTCTCATACGAGTGTTATATGTGTGTATATATATATATATATCACGGTTTCCTTGTGACTTTGACAAAAAATTTAATTTAAATCATTTATCATCCAATCGCTTCTTTTTAAAGATAAGTATATTTTCAAGCAGTACTTTTCAAAACTTATAACTATTCAACTCGTGTTACCTCGAGAGAGTCAAAGTTATACTTTGTGGAGAAATATTTGCTGTTGGTGAAATAGTGCAGTGTCGGCTTCTAACGTTACCGTCATTTGAGACGTCCGGAACTACACGCGTCAGTTGTCTGTAAAGACTTTCTTTTTCTACTGATACCTTCGATTCGCTTTAACCTAGCTCTCGTTTCAAATTTTCCACTACGGTTTTTCAAAATTTCCAGTGGGATTGACGCAAAACTGGATTAATAACAGTGATAACTGGTGCGTTGTAACGAGTCAAGGGTGGGTAACGGAGAGGTGGCGAGAGTGTGGGAGAACGAGAGGGTTGTAAGAGGGAGGATAGGCGGAGCTAACGAATTACGAGGCGGCGGCAGAAGCAGAACACGACAGCCAGACAATTCGCCTCGTTATTCGTTCAATGTCAGACTGTAATATTTCACATTTTTTCTAGATTTATTTAAAAATTTTCCCTCGAATTTTCAGCCCTGTCGTTTTGCTAATAACTTTACGTGAAAAACGCATTTTTCCGGTGGCACGGTAGGTGCCGGGAGACCGGCGACGGCGCGGGCGCAACAACGGCGCAACTCCTCTCTTCCTATCCCGTCGCACGATCACGCTGACCACCTCTTTCGTGCCCTCTCGTATTCTCCTCCTTACTCAACCGAGCTCTCTCTCTCTCTCTCTCTCTCTTTCTCTCTCTATAGATCCCTCCCTCTCTCTGCCTACAATCAAAACTTTCCACTAATTTCTCTTTTACACTGTCCCATATAGATCTTTAAATCTCATTTTTTTAGATTTTCATTAATTAAATAATAATAACATAAATAAGAAGATAAACATTTAGAAGAACGATTGGCTGTTTCGAAAACTGCTCGTAAGCGAAAAATCTGTTGGAGAAAACTGGAGAAAGACAGGCAAAGAGAGGGAGGGAGGGAGGGAGGGAGAGAGAGAGAGAGAGGTAGGATGCTTTATTCTTATAATGCAGAACATCCTGGGGAGTGCTTATAAGGGCAATATGGTCCATCGTACTTTTTAGCATTTTTATGAGAGCTGCCGCTGACAGTTTATTTTATTATATCGCTGTGCCACCATCGCCAACTCCATATCGTCGTCGCCTCTGCTGCCCATCGTCCATCTGCCCAGGAGACTCATAAGTCGAGCTGCTCAACCACCCACCCTCCTCCCCCTTCCAACCTTCTCTATTTCTTCCCCCTAACCCTCTAAATCCAAATCCACTGCAAAAAACACGATAGAATAAAATCACTCCTAGTTTATTTAAAAATGCACGCAGCATGGAATGCATTGACCAATTATTTCTCAACAGCCCACTCAAAGTATTTCGCTTACACACCTCTTTCGTTACGCAACGTTATAAAGCACCGAGCGATTTCGTAAAGAATAACGGATTTCCCACGAAGAGAAGGAGGTTCCAAAGAACGTTGTAACGAAATCAAGAGGTAGGGTCATCGTCCACCGGAGAACCAGTATTTTTTCGACAATTGACCGATATCCCAATTAGCATTTTCTTGTATCAAATATGGAAAAAACATTGAATAACGAGAGATCCATTTAACGAATTTATTACTGCGACTATTGGTCGAGTCCTGAAAGAGACGTGGGTGGCTCAGCGTGGACCTCGGAAATGTTTAGTTATTCTTTTGAGTCTTCTATACAGTACTGCATCGAGGATGTGGAGGATAGTTGGTAAAGGGAGGGTGTTTTTGTAAAAAGAAAGAAGAAAAGAGAAAGAGAAAGAGAGAGAGAGAGAGAGAGAGAGAAGAGGGGGTGGGGGTGTAGGCTTGTGGCGATCGGGCAATAATACTAAAAAGATAAAACCTTGGGGGGTGGGCACCCTTCGGGCAGTGAAGCCGACTATTGCTCAGAAGGTAGGTGGGCCATAAGCTGTGGACCTTACGTAAATGGTCCTAGGGGCAAGTTCTTCACTCACACATATACAGCCAGCATAGGCAATCGTTCCTTTACCAACGCAGCTCTGCTCACTACCACAGGCGAATGCATATCGGAGACAGATTGTTACAATAGCCGAGCTACGTACGGGAGAGCCTCGCGATGTGCTGCGCTAATAATGGGCGGGATTGCCGATCAGCCAGTTGACCGTGACTAGATAAAAAATACTGCGCCAGTCACCCTATTCCAACTTGCCACACACACACACACACACGTCCATACGTATGTATATACGCGAGCATTCTTTACTAGGAATGCCACCAGCACCACCCTGTCCCTCCGTATACCCTTCGCCCTTGTCTCTCCTCCCCTGTGTCCACTTTCGATATCCATGTGGATCCTGCAGGATAATAACAAACAAATCGCTCACGTCTCTCGATCGTCTCCTTGCATTGATCGACTCCTTTGCCAAACAGACCAATTATTTTGTGTGCGTGTTTACTTACTACAATAAACTGAATATTTTTTATTAATCTAGCTTCTTCTATTGATATATAAATTTCAGTTTAATAGCCAAAGAAATGGTCATTTATTTCTGATTTTTCTATACATATAATTGTTGGCTGCAAGAACCGTTGATCCTTATCTCCAATGATAATTGGTAGAGACAGTTATAGATTGTTGGATCAGAGAGCAGAAATGATTCATGTATACATCGTTATCGACTAGTAACCCCATATCACCATATCAAGAGAATGCAGAGAATGGCGGGGAGGAGTGAGTGGACGGAAGGGGGTAGGTGAAAGAGGATTGCTGACGTTATCAAATCTTCCCTTCTTTAACTTTTGTTCGTGGTAAGAATAAGCATGACGTCACAAGGTTAAAGAAGAACTAAGGATTAAAGAGTGTTATACATATTAATAACAATTGATTGTTCAGCACAATTATTGGTTCAATGATTAACAGCAGACTCGTGATGACTGGTAAATGAATATTTTTGTGGACGATCGATTATTGGGATCGATTATGCTCAACGGAGAGGGAGAGGGGGTGAGGGAAGGAATGAAAAAGAGAAAGGGGGGAGAGTGATATTCAGTGAGAGTAGATGGAAATGCGAGACGTTGGTGCAGAGGTGGTTGCATGATGGTAGAAGGGTAGTAGTGGCAGGAGATGAAGATAGGACACGATGTCGTCGTGACTTGACAATAAAGCTCGTCTCGTACCGTTCCCACCCCAAGCCCTAGCGCACCAACCCCATCCCGTTTGCTTCTTCACCCTTCAAACAAGCTCTCCCGTTAAGGTTCGTGCTGCTCCCGCGTCATCGGACAGTCTCGCCACCTGCTTTACGCTACATCCACTTTATGCTGCAACACACAAATGTGCAACCCTTTTCCATTCCATGTAACTCCCTCAAACCAGATTCTCGCTTATATATACATAAATATCTATTTTAAATAATTTAATATGTATACGTAAAATAATTTCTATACCACTGACTTTGTCTTTATAATTAAAAGAAATTATGTTACAGTACAACAAACTAAAGTAAAACCCACTTTTTCCACCTGACTCCCCCTATCCTACATTCATTCGAATATAAATATATATTTTAATATGTTTATGTATACAGTATATTATAGCTCGTATACAACAACTTTTCAAATAACTTTTGTTTTTTCGAGATTTTAAAAAATTTCAGTCTATATTGCAACACGCAAATCTGCAACCCTTTACGCCTGCCCCTCCCCTACTTAATGTTGTATACATGAAGTAAGAAAAAATCTGTCCAAGTCCTTTGCTCTTCATTTTGGTAATTGTAATCATGGTGAATAAGAATCTTGGAAATATCGAATGGGGCAGAGATGGAAAATTCGCGGAAAGGAATTTCACGTGTTCTTTGAGGATCAGCGGGTGAATCAAAGAGTACACTGTTAAACCTGTTAAAACGATCAATCAAACTGTCAGTATGTCGAGCGCGGCGTCTGTCGGAGCTCGGAGGGTTCTCGAGGGTCGAGGACAAACCCATTGTCAAACAGCCCCTACGGACAAGTCAGTTAAATCCTCATTAGACAACTTTATCTACTTCGTTGCTGCCTGACATTCCGCAAAAGTGACGATGAATCTTTTCAATCAACGAATGAAAAGCAACACTCGCTGGATACGAATTTAATGCGATTAATAAAGATCACTCCTCTTACCAAATTTTACAACTTCCATTCAGATTATTCGACTTATGTTTCATATTACAAACTCGTCAACATTGGCTGAGGTACCAGAAGGCGATTATTTTATTCACTGCTAATAGTGGATAGAATCGTGAGTAATAGGAGATAGAGCGAAATTCTATTTTTCAGACTGATGACCAATATCTGGCTATTTAAGAAGGAGAGGGTGGGTCCTGTGCGTTATAGAAGAGACTCACAAAAAGAGTTTTTCTTCTAGAACCGTATATTAGAAGGGAAACAGCAAAGCTTAGCACAATAAACTTAGGGTATATTTTATTATGTATATTTAAAGTATAGAAATAATTTGTTGAATGTATAGAAACAATTATAAATTGCAAAATAATAAGCCCCTCTCGTAAGCGATTTGCCAATGTAGTTATAAATTGACAGGAAAGATGCAGCTCGTAACTTTATTATTGTCTGAATAGATAAAAAAGACAAGAAAATCTTTAATTTTCTTTTTTTTTGTATCAAACAAAAATTGCATTACAGCTTTCCCATTAATTGGAAACTACAGTAGCAAGACGCTCATCGTTAGAGCTCATTGCTCTGGTATTTATTATTGTATCTATTATTCCCTAAAAAATTAATTTTTACATTTAAAAAATATATAGGAAAATATACTCCTAGATTCTTTAAACTATGTTATTTTTTCCCTTCCAAAAAATCTTGGATAAAATGATTTATCTATGTTTTCTAAAGCAGAGAATCCCCCTTTTAAACATGTCCAACGAGGAAAATGTATAGCGATTTCTATCCAACCAATTTCTTGTTTTTATTATAAACTTGACTATATAAACTGTCATTCTTTTTTTTACGTGTAATAAAATTGTTCACTCCAAAATTAAAGGAGAAAATAAGAATAAAAATAATTTATTTTACATTTTTGTTATTTACTATCCATGCCACGACGGTAACTAATGATAATAATAATAGTAGACTATTAATTGAAGAAGAACGTTAATCATTGCCCTTTGGTTCACAATTGTTCGTGAATCGAGAAACTTGTTTAAATGCAACATAAAACTTTCGCATTTCGCAAGTGAGTAATTGGAAATTGGTTGGTTAATAAGGTGTAATGTATGTTTGGCGAGGGGTTGGTAGGGGCGAGGGGAGGAGAAGAGCAATGCATGAATGGTTATGGGGCATGTTAGGGTTATGAATCGCGCGATATTTTCATGAGCTGCGGGTTTCGTCGAAAAAGGAGAACGCATTGTTTACCGAGCTTCCGCCTCGATGAGTAGGATTCATCGTCGAGTAGCGCCGTCAGCAAAAACGACGAGCGAGTAAAATCGGAGGAACGTTAAAATTGTCAGCTTTGCATTCTATCATATAAAACCTTACCAATCCTCACTACCGATATTCAACCAATCATTCCCAATTTAATAATACCCTCAACATTACCTATAATTAAATGTAGCTTGGCAGCTTTTACGAGAACACTTTTTCTTTTTGAATTCTGACAGTCGAAACTTTCCGTGGCAAAGGATGAGTCATCCGCAGCTCAACTGTTGAACCCAGTCAGCATATTAATGTCAACATAACGACTGGCAACGCTAAATATTGTTACCTTATCGAAATGGTGTTGTAAAAAGGAAAGGGGTAATTTAAGAGTTCAGGAAGAGAATGAAATATTTAGCTATTTCAAAACTGCCTCTTTTTATTCAATTTAATCCTATGATAATTACACGTATAATTCTGATAGTGTAAAAGTTTGTAAATCAGTTGCTGTCAAACAATTGGATGATATCGTTAAAAGAATTTAAACTAAACACATTAACTTTCTTCACCAATAATAACCAATGAAATTATAAACATAATAATTATACTAATGGTAATAATAATCGTAATATAGCAATGATAGTAGTAATGACAGTAATAATAGTGGTATTAAAACAATAATAATAATAATAATAATATTTATGATCATAATAGTAATATTAAAATAACAACAAATTCTCGTCGACGTGGATATGCAAGTTTAGAGGATTGAACCAAAAAAAACTTGTAACTCTGGAATGTCCTTTAATGTGATTTTAGGAATCTTGGACTTCTCGACGTTTCATAGCGACTGTGTGTGCGTTAAAATTCTTAAAGAAAAAATTGATTTCGTTCAAGCTCTAAAATATCATACAACGTAAGTCGATGCAATAACGAAATAATAGCAAACATCCGTGAGAACGATAGAGAGAGAGAGAGAGAGAGAGAGATTTCAACGAAGCAAAAACTTTGTTTCCGTCTGCGGATCGTAATCAGTCAGGTACTGTAAACAACAATTAATCCGCAACAATATAATCTTAATAAGAAAAAAAATGTAATATTGTTCTCATGCCTCCTCGTATACGTAATAATATTTACATTCGATAATCGACTCTAATTTCCTAACGAAAATCTTTTCGTCAATTCTATCGCCCTTTGAACAGCTTTAAATCTATAGCGAGGATATTCTCGAGATGCTCGCAGAGATTTACAGAGAGTATTTAACAATACAGGCAACGCGCGACAAGTTTCAGCATAGACTATCGGATTCGACGATATTCCAATAAAAATAGACTGTTATCGATCGAAAAGGATCGAGGGTGATCGTAAAAATGCAATTTGGCTCGATAGATCGTACGGATTCGGCCAGATCCCGTAGGAAAGCGTGTCCTGTCCACAGTCCGTGAAATCCTTCATCGCGATAGACACTGCAAACAAATATCGAAAGTTTGTTGGAAAACTGATATAATGTTAATTAAAAAATGCACGTATAAGTACACAATATTATATTATAATTTCACTTTGCGCATTATCCAGCAAATGTTCAGTTATTCCCTATATGTATATACGAACGCGAGATAGAGGACCACATATATATATATATATATATATATATAGGAAGAGGAGTTGTCGAGAGACAATAAAGAAAAGAAGAAAACTATGGAAACTTACCCGTAAGATCGTTTGAATTGTCTCGACGGTGGAGGTAATTCGTTCAAGTCCAGCAGGCGCCTCCTTGACGCTGCCGATGTCACAGGTAAACCTCCGGACTTGATGGGGCTGGATGATGTTGGGATTGGGACTGGGATTGGGGCTGTTGCTGCTGATGGTGCTGCTGCTGCTGATGCGTTTGGTGCTGATGCTGATGTTGCTGATGCTGATGCTGCTGATTCTGCGTCGCTGCCTGCGGCTGATTATGATGTTGTCCATTGACCTGGTGACTCTGACGGGTCTTCAGGACCTCGTACCTCTGCTTGAACATATCGCATTCTTGCTTCACCCTGGCCACCTCGATCTTCATCCTCTGCAGCTCTATCTTCACCCTCTGCAGCTCGTTCTGCAAGTTCCTGTTGGTCGTCTCGAGATCCTGCCGTTGCTGCAATCGCTTGCTGCGACAGTTTTGGGCGTAACCACGGTTCTTCAGCGTCCGTCGCTTCTGCTTCAACCGTACCACCTACGACCACACAAATGAACGTTCTTATTTATTCTTACCCCCCGTTGGACCACCCCATTCCAACGATCTGCGCTTATGTTTATCACTTGAGAAGGTTGATCCTCTTGATCGAGAGATTAAATGACACTGAGAAGAAGCAGGTAATGTAAGGGGAGGTGGAAGGGGGAGAGGAAGGGATTGATAAAATAAGCCGAGAACATGAATGTTTTTAACGAGAAAAGGAGAGAGACCTCACTCACCTCTTCCCGCGGGCAACCATGGAGGCGTTTGTTTAGCTCGCGAACCGACAGTGACATGAGTAGCTCGTCGTTCATGAGTTCGTCTTGGGCACTGTTTCCGGTGCAATTGGGGTAAATGCCATTTCCGTTCCTCTGAGCCGAGATCGAGCCAGCAGCGCCGCAAGAGCTCACCGAGCAAACGCTCATTGGTCTTCCCGGCTGCATCGACATTACTTGGATGCTGTCTTCCATGTTTTGCATGACACCCCCGCCCGCGGGAAGTATACAGCTGCCTGGACTGGGACCACCGTAGTACTCGATGTGACCCGACATTGTAATGTAACCACCTAAGGAGACAACACAGCAAGACACTTGGTTTCAGAGCAGCTGTCTATATATATAAAATAGATGATGGATATCGAGAAAAGGATAAGAAATCTGCGGAAGGAGAACGCACCAGTGTGCCTGGACTGTCGCTGCAGCTGCTGGAGCTCCTGGAAATGATGATGATGCGAGGAGGAGTTGGAGGGCCAGTCAGCAGGGTGGGGTGGTTCCGGGGTTGGTTCCTGAGTGCAGTGTGGCCTCAGGTCGAGGGGCTCCTGCCTGAGGGACTGGGTCAGCCACGCCATGCCCCCCTGCATCTCGTCCTGCTGCAGGATCCCAGCAGGAATGCTTCCTGGTCCTTGCTGCAGTTGCATCAGTTGAGCGTTGTGGCCGTGATGATGCTGGTGCGTGCGGTCGTTACGGTGCAATTGCAAGGGGGGTGGTGAAGCTGAGACCGGAGGGGTGTCCGGGGGTGTCCCTGGATGCGAGAGCGTCGTCAGGTGAGGCGCGGCTGCCCCCGGAGGCGCCTTCACCAACACTCCCTGCTGCATCTGTATGTGTGGCTGACCGTACAGGGGATGAGGCTGCTCCAGGTCGTGTGCGGGGGGTGTCAATGGTGCCATCGTCAACCCCTGACCTGCCTGGATCTGACCACCCCCCGATAACTGCACTACCTGACTACCGTTCACCATCACCGTCGGCGAACTCATTCTCACCTGCTTCGTAAATCAAAACCATCTTCACTTTTCCTAGTTTCCTTTGTTATTCACGTTTTTTATAATCGTTATAGCTGCATTAATCTTGGTTTCTTGAGATCGCGCGAATGCTCGAGATTATCAAACGTTGTTTCATTGGAACCTTCTCCGTACGTCTCAATGCTTTCTCCCAACTTAATTCACGGATTCGATAAGATCTAACAGTGATTGGGTTACATTGTATGTATATTGCGCGTAGTATGGGTCTATCGTAGCTTATCTCTAGCTGCACTGCGTGCATGCTTTTAATGGAAACAAATGAAAGCCAGTGACCGTCGCCGAGCCGAACAGATAAGATCTCTGAACATTTTATTCTCTCGTTTGGGTAGTGCAAATAGCCATGCACATGTGTCTCGATCGTCGCGTTATTTTCGGGTTTAACGTTGTAATTTCACGAGTTCAGCTTGATTTTCGATAATTCTACGTAGAAAGGTCGATCGAACGTGTCTGGAGTAAAAGGAAAAATTTCAAAACGCGCAAATTATTAAGCTCCCCCCCCCCCCCCCCAATGGAACCTTATCGACGGGTCAGAGAGAAGATAGAAGATGGACGCGTTAATAATAAATCATTGGAGAGACACGATAAGCGTCTTATTAATAAATCTACGAACGCCGAGAGATTTAATCGGAATACTTAGCGCGTAGGTATTATGTCAGAAAACGGTGAGCTCAGCATTACAAAGAAACTTTGAAGAATCATCAGTTTGCCTGCTACTGGTATTCGAGAAAAAATGCACGAGTCGAGACATTGACCTCTTGGTGAATTTTCTCGAGTCTGGTTGTTTAAGAGTACGAGAGGGGAGGGGGAGGGGGAGTGAGAATAGTGCTTACCTCACGCTTAACGTCAGCGGGATCGAGATGATCGAGTACGAATTCCTGAACGTATTCACGGGCTAAATGATCCTCAGCTTCCATTTTAACCTGATCGACCTCCACCTCCACTTCTTCTACCGGGTCCGTCGCAGCCGCATACGGAAGCGTCTCCTCACTATCAACACTGGTGCTATCACAACCACTGCTGCTCCCGTTGCTTCTACAACCGACGCCTTTTCCTCCGCCTCCACCTCCTCCTCCTCCTCCTCCTCCCCCACCCCCACCTCCACCTTCCCGCCGATCCGTCGTCACCGTCACCGTTAACCTTTAAACGCCTCGTCCGATTACTACTTTCCTTTTTCTACTAGCTCCTTCCTTTCTCCGGCTAACGCCACCCCCAAACACAAAAATACACACACACACACACAGACACAGGCACTCGTGTGTGCCAGTCTATTACCGATTCGAACGGTTCACACTGCTCCTTGCACTTTCATCCCCTTTCGACACACTTTCTTTTCTCCAACACTCGCCCTCATCTCTCGTCCCAACAACTGTATACGAGATAACCCGATGTGAAACCTTTCCCTCTCTTCCTCCCTCTTTCTCTTTCTCTTTCTCTGCAAATCCAACTGTTGCTGTCTCGTCAGAAGCTTCCTGGTTTCCTCCAACTCCCCCTCCGGTCGTTCGTCCAAAATTTTTCGAAACTGCGATGAAAAACCTGCTGCGTAATTTGTTTATATATATATATATATATAATTAAGCTATAATAATACGCTTTAAATAATCCTGCACGAGACTCTCCGTTACATAAACGAATAATCGGATTAATCCATCAACGATCCAAACTGTTTCGGCTCAAAAGTTCTTACGTTCGAGGTGAATCGACACGCGAGTTTGGTCTAGAAGAAAAGGAAGAAGAAAATGAAACGTGGAGTGTTGGGCCCTTGAGGAATTTCCTCTGTATCGTTGTCGCACAAACACTTGCACTGAAAAGCCACGATGAAATGTAAAATAGGAACGGTCATTCGGATCCAAGATGACGTCCCCTTTCTCTCCCCCTCTTCATCTATCCCTCCCTAATACTCCTTGATATTCGGATATCTGTGTATTACAGAGTGCTGGGATTTTTGGCACGTAAATAAAGTTTCGAGGTTGGAGGAAGGCGCGTATAATGAAGAGACGTAGGTGGAAGCGAGGAATCAAGGTGGGTATATAAATGTTGAGAGTGGGGGGGAGGGGGGATTGGGTCGGGAGAAAATTGATAGCCAAAGAACGAGAGGGAGAGAGAGAGGACGATTAAAAGAGATAAAGAACGCGTACCGTAGAGCAGCGAATGCGTCGATGGAGTGAATTCCCACTCTGATTGTTGGAGGAAGGAGCTAGCTGGCTCGGAGCTCGACTCGGGTTCGCGCTTGCGTTTTAATGTTAGTGCGCGCGCCCTCGCGCGAGACTACCTTTCCACCTCTCTCTCTCTCTCTCCCGCTCCCGCTCCGAGTGAATCTCTATTGCGAGGGTGGAAGGTGCGAAGAGGAGCAGAGAGGACGGGAGGTAGGAGAGAATCGTAGGCGGAGTCAAGACAGCCTACCCGGAGAGTCAAAAGCCCATTGGCCAGTGTTAGCCGACGTGCCGCCATTTGCAAGCTCTCCTCGCTCTTCGCTTACCTCCGACTATATCGCCTTTCCACTGGATCCTCCTGCAACGAACCTACCATTAATTTCTAAAATGATTATTATAATTTTTCTATCCGGCTCCCTCGCACCTCATCAAGAATTCAATTTTCCGCCCTCGACGACCACCCCTTCCCACCCACCCCCACCACCCCCTCACTCTCAACCCCTTATCGGTGCGCCACTACCACCCCCAACCTCCACCAACTCTTGCTTATGACTTTTTTCACACTTTTTACCATCTCTCCACCCCCTGCAGCATGTAGACTTAAATATAGAAACTGTGCAATCGTATATAGAATATAGAGAGTTTATCCGCGGGACGCGAGCTACAATTTCAGTGGAAGAGATTGAATGAAGAGCGTAGGATAAGGGAAGCGGACAGGGCGAGAGAGATAAATAAAATTGCACGAGACTCGCATAACTTTCATCAGATAGTCGAGGGAATAAGGCAGATTGCTCGAGTAGTTTTGGCAGAGGGAAGAGAAAGAAATCACGGGGTTGCATCTAAATGGATATATATACACACACCACCCTCACTTAGCGGCCTATATATCTCCAATGCCGCGACTTTAAAATGATGCTGCTGCTTCATGAATATCAAATTCTCGCGGCTCTTTTCACCTCCAACCTCGCCCCCCCCCCCCTTCTTCATCCTACGCTTAGAATTGTTTCTCGACTCTTCCTTTCCACCTAGCTAAAAATCACATTATTTCTTTCTTGCTTCATAATACACGCGTGTATATATATATATATATATATATATATAATGCCAGAGAGCGCACTGCGATCCTCTTGAAAATAATTGTCCGTAAAGTTGATCTGCTCGTAGAATTCTTGCTGCCTGACAGACCGATCTATCGATCTCCCCGAAGCTTTGCTTTGGGCTCGGCTTACGAGGAACTTTACGAGATTTACGAGAGTATTCGAAAGTCCGTGCATTACTAGTTTTCGCAAACTATTTATTTATCGAGAGGAGCATCGGGGTACTCCATGCACTGGATTCTGGGTACCACGGGAGCATCGAGTATTTTTAACGGGGGATGGGAGTGCGAAATAATGATAAAGTGATAATAATGGTGTCCAATAAAATGGTGATGAGACTTGTAGGGGGAGGGGGGATGGATGTATCGAGTGGAAAAAGAGGGAACAGTAGGAGAAGAAAATTGTTCGAGAGAGAGAGAGAGAGAGAGAGAGAGAGAACGAGGGGCATAAAGGTGAGGAAGAGATGGAGAGGGGTGAGGGGCGAGAAGAGGAATGAGGGAGAGTGCTGAGCCAGCATAGCCGACTAGCCAGCCAGCCAACCTCCTGCGCATCGATACCAACCAGTCAGCCAACCTACCAATGAACCTACCAACGTACCTCAACCCACCAAACCAACTTTTTCTATCAGAAAAATCTATATTCCTCCTTGGCCCTTCTCCTATCCAGCCTATTTCCTTACATACGTATATTAGCAACGTACTTGCAGTCTCCCGCTTGATTGATTCACTCCCTCCCCCCTTAACGCGAGTCCCACAAGAAAAACACCAAACCACCCTCCTCCATCTCGACACTCTTCAAATTAAAGATAAAATTGCCAGAGTCCATATACCGGGGACTCTGAGTATACATATGTCATATAGTATATATACGTGTACGTATAAATGTAAATAAATGAAAAACGCAATGCGATAGCGTAATAAAAGATAGAGATAAAGACTATCACACCGACGAATAGAGATAATTAGCGAATGAAAGAGTGGTTTGTGGGTGAGAAATAAAAATGGCACATGTGGGAATGAGGTGTAGAGTAAGAAACGATGTAAGGGATTAGAGTTTTGGGGTTGGAGGCTCGAGGGGTGGTGCGGAGCAGTGCTCGCTCACTCCCACGAGAAGCGCAGAGATTTGTTTGCCCTCCGTGGCTTAATTATTCTCGGATGATCGCTGCCTGTATCGGACTTGCGAACAATCGACGCACAACTGCCATTATCCCTGTCATCCCGATTGAAAATATGACTCTGCAATCGAGAAATCCACCCCTTGTAATCGCGACTCAACAATTATTACTGGGACCCGCATATATACTTTCTTCTTATACGAATAAATCTGAAAATCAAATTCTACAAAAATGAAATATTTCCACTAGACGGTGTGAGTTTTAGTCGAATGCAGAAAGGATCATTCCTTCTCCCTTCCTATATAGAATTTCCAATCAGCCAATTAGAACCAATGACGATATAGGAGCTACACGTGAAAGGTCGTGAAATCTCCTATCATTACAGATAGCCTACTGACATACATCATTATTAATCTACTCGAGCAACTTTCTTGCAACAATCTTATATAACTACTCGCACAGCTCTTGCAACTTTGTTCTCTCATCCACCGAGCCTATATTACTATATATATGTATATACATGGTCGACCGAACCGAGCCTCTCGAGTCGATTTATTAATCGTGTATATTTATTATATTATTAAGAGCCATCGACAATGAATCCTTGTTGAACGTCGCGTCTCGACACGTGCTTTGCAATATTATCTCTGTTTCTTCCTACTCTCCTTTTTTTCTCTCCTTTTTTTCATCGCTTTTCACAGATAGAGTCCGGTTACTGCCTCGGGCTTTCTGCTTATTCAGCATACAGCCGGACGTGACGTCAGTGGGACACCGCGCGTGTAGATTGCAGATGCCAGCTGCGACTCGACACCGCAAAGTTCTTCTTCTGCTTCTTCTGCGCCAAGAATTCGCGACGCTTATTATTCTAACCTGGCTAGGGCTTCGCATTACGACTCTTATTCCGTTCCGTTTCCCTATCCTATCCCCCCATCGCGTCCCCCTCCATTCCTATTTCAACCCCCAAACTCTAACCTATTATTTTCTAATGTGTATACAACAACGAGAAAAAAATAACTCTCTCTCTCATTTATGTAATATAATAATATGTAACAATCACGTTAAATATGAGCTATATATTGCAATATCAAACATCTCTCTCAGTCATCGTGAAAAAATTTAAAAACAAAAATTGAAAAGGGTAATAATTGTACTTCTTTGTTCGTTAGAATACAAACATAATAAAAGGATAGTATAATAGTGCGTATAGCCAGACCTTTCGTCATTTTAGGTGAATCTTTTTCATGTGCGTATATACAGTTACACATTCTCAGTTCCCTATGTTTGTATCGAAACGCACCGAACGAATATACCGAGAAGAGAGATAACTCATTTATGTAATACAGAAATATGTAACAATCCTATTATAGGAGCTATATAGTGCAATGTCAAACGTCAGTGATCGTGTAAAACTTTAGGAATGATATATAAGTGGTAAGAGTAATAATTGGTGGTATCGATGTAGGACGCGAGTTAAATTGCGCTATCGAAATTTCTGGATCAGCGCTTGCGAACTTGTTGCTATGTCCTCCGGGAGGAAAAAATTGGAAAGCACGGCGCGTGTTTGATCTTATGCTGTTGTGATCGAAGGTCGTGCCGCGCTGCGCTCTAGCGTGTATGTATGTATGTGCACGTATAGACATACACAATTGGAGTAAAGTTGAAATCAATTTTATCGAACCATTCGGCCTTCTACATTGTTGCACTCTACTTGCCAGGGTCTGAATCTTTTCAGAAATAATTGCTTCTAATCTCCGACTAACACTCGATAATCGCTACTTTATTATTTCTTCACTGCGGCGAAGCGCTACCACATACGTCATCGGTTCCTCTTGCCTAAGCATTTTCTCGCTCTCTCTCTCTCTTTCTTTTTTTATTTTTTCCTTTTTTCTTTCTTCTTTTTTTTCAGTACGAGCTACGCGAATGTATGCACACACACACACACGCACACACACTACACACTGCACCACCCCCTCTAACAACTCATATTACTCTACTTTGTGCTATTACATACTCTCATATTTTTGTCCCTTTCCACTTTTATTTTCTTCGTGACTTACTTATGTCATATTTAATGTTAAATACACGCGTCTTATCCGCGCAATAATATTAACACAATGTATAAACTATTCTACGCAGTAGAATTTTATTAATATTTTGTTTCTATTCTACGTGACTTTTTCATCAGGCTACGAGACTGTGAGGGGAAGAGTGAAAAACGATCGATATAAAATGGTACTCTTTATTATCGTTCTTTTCTACTTATTGATGGTCGAAATATATGAAAGCGGATAACCGCGCATTTGGAGATTTCCGGTTAGCGCCGGAACTGCTACCATATTTGTCACTGGAGTGTTATTAACGATACGTCTTTATTGTTTCAGGAAGGAGGAGGGATGAGACGTGGAGGAGAACGAAACTCTCTTTCGCGTATATAGAAGAACCATTAAACTGAATATAGTACTATATATATAGTATAGCACAAAAGCATTCTACGATTCACCGCTTTTAACTCGTACTTATTGAATATTTTGCTGATCGATGATCTATTATCACTTACAAGGCTCGATATTTGCTAAAATATTTGCGTGCCGCGGCAACATTTGAAAAAGGAAGCTCTCTCAGCAAATTTCATTCCGTCGCTTTTAGCAAAGGAAGCTTTTATTCGCTATACATCAATCGAAATATACATATTTATATGCTCGTCAATTTTTATGCGAAACATTGTACAGTACAAATCGTACATCTAATTATTTATAGGCTGTATACATTTTAAAAATAACTTTAATTTAAAATTAATTTATATTTAATATATATAATCCTTAATCATTTTTTAATTATTTCTGAGCTAGAAATAAATATATTTTTGAAATTGTATAATGATTTATCTATAAGCTGTATACCTTTTAATAATAATTTTTTAGTTTAATAATAACTTATTTAATAGGTAATCCTTATTAATTTTTGGATTATTTGTAGGCTCTAAGCATAAATATATATATTTTTTTGAGTTTCTTTTCATCAAATTTTCTTCCCAATTTACAACTTCTGTAGTGGCGCAAATTAATCTCTCACCCGGTACAACGCGTGTATCATGATTTGCACACACGTAAGGTAAAAGCATTCGTGAGCGCACAAGCTGAATCCACATTTCCCAAAGAACAATACATTAGATGAGTTCTACTAACAAACTATTGTCCGGTAATTGTCGGTTTAACCATTCACCATCCTGTCGCATCACGTATACTCTTCAAATGGCACATGCGCGCACGTGTGCGTGTGTGTGTGTGTTAAAAGAGAAGAGAGAGAGAGAGAGAGAGAGAGTCGGAGCCTGGCCAAGCCTATCGGCTCCTCCCAAGTAATGCAATCTAACGCTTAGCCGCAACACAGATCAAATCAAGCGCATAATTGCTATCAGCTTGCTTTTCTTACGAACTCTTTCAAGATAAGCCAAAGTTGATCAAATTTTTCTTTCAATATACCTTATGATAGTGCCAGAAGCAAATGCTCCCAATTCACCATATACTATGTAGATAATGTGTTCAATTTTAAACCTATATTTATATACTACTCTTTTAAATTTATTTCTAAAGAAACATTTGTGTTTGGAAAAAATCTTATCCCTTGAGTGAAATTCTTAAATTAGAGTATGTATTGGGTTTTGTTAGGAGAGAGACGAATGTACGGTGTTAAAAATCCAGTGTAATTCGATCTGGGATGAGAATGGAAGGAACCGAATGAGCAAGAGCAGTTTTATTATAGAAGAGGAGAGGAGAGGAGAGGAGTGGAGTCGGTATTTGCTGGTACGTCGGCTGAAAGGGATGAGAAGAGTGAACCGAGATAGAGCAAGGGTTGAAAGCAAACATCGTTAATTCGCACGCTAAATCCCGGCCGACCGCTGAAGCAAGAGGGCAAAAAGTCAACATTACCGCGGTATCTATATGCTCCCCAAATACTCTGCAGCAGACCATGTAATGCAGACTCGCGTGCTTCTTCGAACGGCAGATTTTCCCTCGACTCGTACTCCTCCACCCCCTCCCTCCTTCTACTTCTCCCTGACTCTCTTTATCCTTCCATGCTATCCCCCCCCCCCCCTCTCCTACCTTTCTCAATTTCAACCATCTCGTCCTCCTCTACACCCCCTTCTAACCCCGACCCTCACCTTTCAATTGTCTAATTGGCAAATATATCCTATTGTTTTTCAATGACTCGATCGATAAAGCTTCCAAAAGCCTCTTTTATATTTGTCCAGCGAAGCGATAGCAAAGTTCGATGCGCTGCTCCAAACAAGAGGAACGTTCACTTTGGTCCCGTCCAGTCCCATCTTTCCCTGACCCTGACACTAAACTCGAGAACGTGTCAACGAGCCTCGTGCGACTATTTACATTTCGTGAATCGTTCATCTTTATCCCATTATATGCACATGGCCAACCTCTCTAGTGAGAATGCCTGCAAAACATCATTCTTAGCTGATTTATAATTGCAGTTATGTACTACTTTTATTACAATTGACTTTCAAATATTAGCAAAATTCTGACAGAAACCGGAATTCTAAATTTCACTTTTGAAACAAACTGGCAGAGATGTCTGTATTTTAGTTCTCATTCGCAAACGGATTATAAATTTATCAGACGTGGAGTTTGCAGTTATATTGATAAAAGATAGAAGTAAAATGCTTCAATATTTTTATTGGCAAAGTATATAGTGCAATAGCAGCAATCACAAAATAAAAGCATATTATAATTCTTTTAACAGTCGTAACGAATTTCTGTATTATATAGATTAATATAATGCAATCTGATTCCGTTCTTGGAAATATATTATGTACAAAATAATTTGTCTTATATCATATAATACAAAATTAGACATAATTAATCAGTAGTTATTTTACTTTTTAAGCTTCTTATACTTATTAAGGCGGGCATTTTACGCATGTGTAAACTGCATTTAAAGCTTAAACCTTAAGGACGAGATTGATTAAAATATCGACCAGCATTGAGTTTTTTCACTTCACATAAGACATTCAATACATTTATATTTAAATCTCGTGAAACGGAGGTCGATTTCAATGGAAAATTATCCGTCCTTAAGAAATTAAACACCAAAAATTGGCCTTAATTATCAATAGCTAACCATCTATCAGTAACTTGTTCTATTTGTTTTGTAATAATAGGATTTCTTAGGCGTATTTTTACTTCGAGTTGACCACCAACAGCTTTTCTGCCATCCATTAACTGAAAAAAATATTATTAATGAAAACCAGAAATCTCTATAGTTGAATAAAATAATGCTATAATTCATTACCTTATACGAATCGTGTATTGTGCACTGAGTTTCGAGGGCTTGCAGCTTAACCGACACAGTACCCAAAAGAGTGTCACTCCTAAAGAAACCACTGAAACAAGAAAGACATGAGACGCATCTGAAAATATATATGTAAATACAGTTTTTTTCATACCCTATAAAGTTAAAAATAATACATATATTACTTTTACTATACGTTAGTTACCCTTTTGCCCAAACTTGACATTTCAACGAGTGTCTTTTAAACACTCGCTGACACTGTCTTGAGGTTCGATCTACAATTCCTTTCAACAGAAATGTAGCATTGTATTCAGGATTCCTCGTATCTCTTACAGTCGACGTTCTGTCGGTAGGAGCGTTATCACTTGGAAAAGGAAATTCGTAAATGACGTACGTGTCTCCTTCTTTAGAATAATTCGTACCTCTTATTATTGAAATTTCAATATCACCGTCACTTAACTCTGTACAACTTCTACAAGTAAACAATCATTGTTTAAAAAATCCAAATATTATTTATACAATTAAATGAAGAATATACTAATACTAACTGTACAATAGCATATGTTTTTGTCTCGTAATGATGCTGAGGTGGTGGTAGCGAATCTCGTTTTCGGATTTTCAGCATATCCAAATCCCTCGTATAGCTAAGAGCAAGCCGTTCCCACCTGTTGTACCCTGGTACGTCTCCTAATGCTTTAGAGTGGTCTCTCGTTGTTAAACACCACTATTACAAAATAAATTTTTATAGGCTATTTTAGCTATTTTATTCTAAAATGTAACAATCGTACATACTTTAACTTGTTTCATTAATTGGGCCTCAAGGTTCTCATATATTTGTTCATCGGTTGCAGATGCTTCATCTTCTTCTAAGCAGTCATTACTAGATATTAATGTAAAACTGTCACCATCTGCCGGGCCTAAATTGTGCGATGTGAGTTCCATTTTAGCCACAGGAGATAATGGTATAGAATTCATGTCGACTGGCAAGCCACACATACTGGCTTGTATCAGCCGATTTAAACCTTTAGACTGTCTAAGATAATCCCTTGCCAGATCCATATCGCCGTCCTTTTTAGCACTTAAAGCTGCCTGCTTGAATTCGTGCTGTCGTTGTAATAATTCCTTAGTTTGTTTTTCCGCTCTTGATGTAGCTGGCTTTGGTCTTTTAGCTGTAATTTTCGATGATATAATTTTTAAATAAACTAATAAATTTTTTAATAATCTTTCATTCAAGTACCTCGGTTTCCTCTAGCTGGTGGTGTAGGAGGTTTATCATTCGGTGCCTCAGGTCGATCTCGTGTTTGCTCAGGTGCAGCAGGTAATTGTTCATCTTTGTCTTTGGTAGCCTCATCAACTGTAACTGATGGAGCATCTACAGCCTCTTTTTTAAATGAAAGTGGTGCATAACCAGGTGGTGTTGGAAGTTCGTCAAAAGGAACTGGTTTTCCACGAGCAAAAGCTTTAAGAGCATCTTCAAATTGTTTACAAATACGACCGTATCTGCGTGCTTTAGATGAATTTTCTTCGTTTTCTGCCGCTACTTTAGCACGTTGATAAACTTCCAATCTCTCTTTCAATGCATCGCCGATATCTTCAGTACTACCACTTCCTTGTAGCTTTTCAACTGTTTAAATGAATTGCTAATAAATTATAAGTTTTCCAAAAAGCTTTGTATTTCTTATTAATTAAGAAACAAGTTTACCTATTAATGGTGCTTCTGGTTTTGATTCAACATTTTCTAAATTTTTATCCGTCGCTGAGGCCGAGGACATTGAGGCTATGGGTCGATCCGGAGTAGGTGGCATGTCGGACAAATCAACAGTTTCTCCATTTTTTATCGCCGCTATTACAATATCGAATTGTTTCGCAGTTTTCGCAAATTTTACAGCTTCTTCCGTATTTCCAGCTTTTTTCCATGCAACAGCAGCTAATCTGTACTCTTGTTGTCTTTGTATCAATAAATTAAAGGATACTTCATCTATAGGTGACTTTTCTGTTGGTTGCTCAGTCACAGATATGCTTTCATTTTCAGATGGCTCATCAGGTGGAGTAACAAGAGCTGGTTCATTTACTGCAAAATAAATTTGAAAATTGTAATTGTTACAAGTATCATTAGTACTCGTGATTTCTACTTTTATTACCTGCAGGCTGTTTCCTTATAGAATCATCTGTAGCTGAGGGTGGTAAAAGCGGAGGAATGTTGCTTTCATCAATGCTTCTACCAGCTTTAATGTCTTTTAGCAAATCTTCTAATGTTTTAATACCTCGTCCAAATCGTCTTGCTCTTCCACCATCATTTTGATCTAATGCCTTTTGTTTTGCTAATTTGTATGTATCTAATCTTTCTGTTAATAATTTGTACAACTGATGCATAGAATCATTATTTTGCCCCTCCACAGGTTCTACACTTTCCTTCTCTGAAAGTATTTCATCTGGCTCATCACCACTAATTACTCGAAGTTCATTCTAGTTAAGTAGAAAAATTGAATTAAAATTATATAAATAGAAACATTGAAAGAAACAAACACACTTTATTCCTATTGTGAAAAGAAAATAATACCAATAGCTCTGGGTCATCTTCATCTCCGGATAAATCTTCATTGTCTAAATCTTTTAAACTCTCCGCTACCATAGCATCTAAATTTTGGTCATTATTTGGTTTTGCTCTTGCTACAAAAACAATTTATTATATCAATTGTATACTAGAAATTTACATGCTGATTGTAACTTAACAAATGCATAAACTTGAACAATGTACCTCTCTTAATAGGCTTCTGTTCACCCATTGTTAAAGCAGCCAATTCTGCTTCTAAATCATCATCGTCTTGCTCAGCTGCCCCAAGTTGATTATTAAATTCATTGATATCTGTAGGTACTTGAAAAATTCCATACTAAACAGAAACAGTATTATAAGATGTATTATTTTCTCAAAAAAATTTTGGTTAGTAAATACAATGAGAATTACTTGTTCTAAACTGTCAGGTGTCCTTTTTGGTTTTGCCGATAGTAATTCCTTTTTTCTGCCAAACATTTTATTAGCTTATAGCTTAACTACGCAAAGTTGCTTCCGCAATTGCTTCTGAGCCAAATGACAAGATTAAACGACTTTATGACTAATTTTAAGTGCAGTTCATTCTTACGTCACGACTACAATTTTAATTGTGTATGCTTATAAAGAGATACGTTATGAGGAATGTATAATTTGTCCTTTCTTGATAATTTACTGATATATTAATCTACTAATTAAATAGCCAGATTTTTTGGCTGCTTTCCGCCGCAATAGCTTATAATTACTCTATTAACTGTTTACAGCTTAACCTTAAAGGTGTCTTTACACGTAAATCGTAATAGCCGTAATAGCTAGTAATAGATAAATAGCTCAAAACTTGAAACAGCTGCACTATACATAGTATACACCTGTATGCATGCGCCAATATGCAATAATATGCACTTTCGCTACTCTCTTTAGTTCCTCGTCTGTTCCTATCTATACTAGACAATAACTTACGCACAGATTTGACACATCAATTTCACGTTAAAAAATACTTCTGAGAAAAATGCTTTTAACATACAGTTTTTTATAATTTGTTGAAAAAGTGTGGGCGTAAACTTTTTGGACCAATCAATATTGCACCATCACACAAATACATATATGATTTTGTGTATATATATATATAAGCATACGCGACTATTAGCAAAGTGTTACGCCCAATTGTAAACGGCTCCTTAGTCATATGATTCTCTCGTGAGACAGAACGGTTCTGTTAGGTGTTTCCAGCTCAATATTAGAATCAATCATTAAACTTTTTGTACTAAAGTACATATAAATAAACAAACATGAAGGGCTGCATGTTTAATATTGACGGTGGTTATTTAGAAGGACTTTGTCGTGGTTTCAAATGTGGAATTCTTCAGCAAAGTGATTATTTGAATTTGGTGCAATGTGAAACACTTGAAGGTAATATATAGACTTACAATTAAACACTTAAGCTAAAATCATTCTGAGATGTTTGTTTTTCACAGATTTGAAGTTACATCTGGCTGGAACAGATTATGGAAGCTTCTTAGCAAATGAGCCATCTCCACTCTCTGTTAGTGTCATTGATGATAAACTTAGAGAGAAGCTAGTTGTTGAATTTCAGCACATGAGAAACCATTCTGTTGAGCCATTATCACAATTTTTGGATTTCATAACATACAGCTATATGATTGATAATATAATTCTTTTAATCACTGGTACTTTACATCAACGTCCTATTTCTGAGCTGATTCCTAAATGTCATCCACTCGGTAGCTTTGAACAAATGGAAGCTATTCATGTTGCATCCACTCCAGCAGAGCTGTACAATGCAGTATTGGTTGATACTCCATTAGGTAAATGAAAGCCAATATTTAATTATTTATCTGATCATAAATTTTAATTAAACGTATATTTTAAATTTTCAGCACCCTTTTTTGTTGATTGTATATCTGAGCAGGACTTGGATGAAATGAATATTGAAATTATTCGAAACACACTTTATAAAGCTTATTTGGAAGCTTTCTATAAGTTTTGTAAAGAAATTGGTGGTACTACTGCAAATACTATGTGTGAAATACTTGCTGTAAGTTAATATAACTAAAACTATTTCATTTACAAAACTAATGAATTAATTTTATAGTTTGAAGCTGATAGACGAGCTATCATTATTACTATTAACTCCTTCGGAACAGAGCTTGGTAAGGATGATCGTGCAAAATTATATCCTCGTTGTGGACGTTTGAATCCTGATGGATTGGCAGCTTTGGCTAGAGCAGATGATTATGAGCAAGTTAAGGCTGTTGCTGAATATTACGCTGTATGTGTTATTTAATTATTTTATTAAATTAGATAAATAAAATGTTTGTAAAATAAAGATATGTAATTGCATTACTTTATTTGCTATACAGTAAAAAGCAATGTTTTAATTCTTATTAATTTTTTGTAGGAATACAGTGCTTTATTTGAAGGAGCAGGTAACAATCCTGGGGACAAAACATTGGAGGACAAATTCTTTGAACATGAGGTAGATCAGCATTATTATTTTAAGAGAAGATATTTTTGTTTTGCTTTTTCCAACTCAATAATTTGAACATTATTTTAGGTGAGATTAAACGTGCACGCCTTTCTCCAGCAATTCCATTTTGGAGTATTTTATAGTTACTTAAAGCTAAAGGAGCAGGAATGTCGCAATATTGTCTGGATTGCAGAGTGCGTTGCCCAAAAGCACAGGGCAAAAATTGATAATTACATTCCAATTTTTTAAGGCCCAGAATAGATAATTGAATGTATTATCCACATATAATGCTTACACCGACATAAGTTCTTACTTTTAAGAACCAGCCAAATTCTTTATCCATTCCGATCTGTTTTATTTTAATCGGCTTAGTATAAATAAAAGCCAGTAATTAATTCTGTTTATTTCTAGTGAAAACACAAAACTGTATTGAAAAATTGTTAATAATGTTACTTTCAATGCACTTTTACAGCAATCAAGCTGTTTTGCATTGTGTCAAAAAATTTATTAATGTTATATATATATTATAATAACAATTGTGTAGATCATAGTATTTACAATATATGTATTTCTGTAACAACAAATCACATCAAATCATAAAGTGCTGTATATTATTTATATATAAAAAATAGATTTTAAAACTTTCACGCATTGTATGTAAAGTGAATATGTAAAAAGAAATATAAACAACTGGTTGTTAATATTGTTTTCATTACTTAAAGGAAAGCGCCGACTCCAAATATTTATTTATAAAATTGAAATTTGATACATATGTATGCTTCCCCTAGCTATTTTTCTTGATTGCAACTTTTTATTTTCCTTAAATTGTTTGAAGCTAAAATTTAAAAGTTTAAGGTTTTTTAACAAACTTTTAATTTCATTATGCACAAATGAAAAAGAGACTAATTTATATATAATGAAGAATATCTTACCTAATATTTGATCTTCCAAGGGAATTAAATCTGCATTTTCTATCCAAAATTTATCACCTATAATATCCTCTGCTAGAACCACTACTCTTAATGTTAAGTTACTTGATGCATTTGGTATACGTTTGCGTATTAAAGTTGTACCCTTTCTAAATATAGGAAGCTCGTTATTGTAATTTATACCAAACTTTTGATAAAGCAATTCATTTTTATCTGATGATACAGTTCCCCTTAATTCTTCTTCTGCCTAAAATGAAATATAATGTAGACTAAGCCTTCATAAAATCATAATATTAATAATTAAAATTTAACTCTGATAAGATTTAAGCATTACCTTGGCTGGTGTCATTTTGCTTTTCAATACCAAGTTCCAAAAGCAGGTATTATATAAATTATTAATATGAACATCAGCTTGTCGCCATGATAAGTAGTCTCGTAAATTTTTATTACTAGGATATAAGACTACTCTAGCATCAAAAGAAGGTGGATATAATAAGATTTTAGTTGGAAAAAATTGTGACCAGTAAAATACATATGATGATGAAAATAAGGAATTTACAATTGACATAAGTTTGGAAGCTAGAAAAAATGTACTATTAAGCATAATATGTTATATTCTATGTCCAATTGTATAAATTACCTCTACGATTATATGACTCTGTATCTTTTCGGAAAATAAAAGAGTATTCATCACTTTGTCCATAAGCTAAAAGTATTTCATTATAAGTATCCATAACATTTACAGCAGCTCTGTTCATCAACTCCAAAGCAGATAAATCATTTGGCTTATTAAATTCATGTTTGTCACTAAACTTGGAGAACTTTTTTCCATCAATTCTAACTACAATCCAACAATTTGGTAAACAAGTATCTTCACGTTCAAACGCTTTCACATAGTCAAATTTACTCTTTGCCATTGTTATTGATAAATTAATATTTCTTTTGAAGATATGATTGTATACCTTTTTAATTGTGAAACACAAATTAATTCTTTTTTCATTCATCTAATTGTTTTTAATAACGTTCATAACACTAGGTGAGACAAAATGAGTAAACTTTCAAGGCACACATCATACAGTCCAATACAATTATCAAATTCAGATCCAGAGTAATCCAGACATTCCAGACCCAGTCATTCCACTTCCAGACATTCAGACCTTCCAGTCTATAAGTATAGTGTTGACTTTGGAGCGTCAGTTCAAGAATCCACGTGTTCTCTTTCGGTAAAAGTTTAGGTTAGGTAGAAAAATGTTTATCTATCAATTTGATATTTAGAGGGGAATCTTTGGAATTTATGACTACATAAAAGTCACGCTTACTGCATGTGCATACATACTACGAGTACATTGTTATTTTAAAGTATTGCTAATTGATCTATAAGCTTATTTTTTCTGGGTAATGTATATCAGCTCTATCATTAATTTATAGTACATATATGTTTGCAGGGGGTCCTTAACTATTTCAACATAATGGATTTACACAGAAGATTTAGTGAAAATTTAGCATTAGACTTATCCATATTTACCTCTGTTTGTAAAATGGAATCAAATATGGTATTAAGTCATTTAGTGGAATCTTTTAATACAGAGATAGTACTAGCAGACAGTGGTATAGTAGATAAATTGAAAACATTACGAATGATACTATATAGTGAATACAGATCAAAGTATAGTAGTATAAACAAAGGGATTAATTTATCTCAATGTTCCACAATTAATAACATGAATATCTTTATTTCAAGATTATTCAATATAGTGAAAAGAAAAAAGTATTTGGAAAATGAACAGATTGCAATATTAAATGATGTTATAATATTGCAGTTGATGTTATTTTATAATGACCTACAATTTAAACAATGCTTTCTAACACTAATTACCACAACAGATATCACTGATGGTTTAAATGAATCTATAGAAGTATACATAAAAAAAAGTGAATACTTTTTGGATGTTCTACGTCTAAAAAATTTTATAAAAATATCTTTAGATCAGAATATATTAAATGACCTAAAAGAGATATGCCTGAATTATATTGCAGTTTGGCTAGAAAATAAAGGTCAAATAAACTGGAAATTGTTTTCTTCAATTTTACCAAAAATGATAGATGCATTTGATAGTAAAACTGTTATACTGTTTATTTGGAATTTGATTTTTGAAAAATTGAATTGTTTAGGTGATCTCCTTGGAGCATTAAGTATTATGGTGGATACATGTATATTGAATGAAAGTAGCAAATCTAATGATTTATATTATGAAATGTATGAAAGAAAAGAATTATGGGAGTTAATTTTAAATGGTATGTCTAGTAATATTCAATTACACAGAAAACAATCTTTATTCTTGTTGAAAAGAATCAGTGATTTTTTAAATAAAATTATTCAGGAAGATAAAACATCAAAAGATGAATATAAAAAATATCCATTTGTATGTAATGGAAAGAATGAATGGTCAATTAAGAGTATTAAAATAAAGTTTTTTTTGGTAATAGAAATATTAGAGGAGAAGCCTACTCATTTAATTTTACCAACTATGTGTTATATACCTGATTTATTAAAAGGAAGTGAAAATCATTCATCATGTGGTGGGAATTGCTTTAATATAAAGTGGATTTTATGTATACTTAAGAAAATGATGAAACACAGTAGTGAGGCTATTGTCAAACTAGGTATATCATATTCATGCAAATTGGAGAGCAACGCTTTTAATGCAGAATTTTTAAATATATTTCTGAAAGCTCTTAATAATACCTTTTTATATGAAAGTACTACTGATGATTCTCCAGAAATTGTGAAAGAACTTACAGAATTATTATATCGTGAAACATTAGCAGATGCAGAAATGACAAACAAATTTATAAATGGTATTAGTCAAATAGCATGGGGACCAATTGCTTTATTCTATGTCTTATTAGCTTTAGAAAAAGTTTGTTGCGAGTTAAAAAATGATATAACATGGAGCTTCTGCGAAGTGAAAAGTGTTAAAAAAATTGTTTCAACAAATTTAATTATTCACTCATATCCTATTAGAATTGCATCTCAATGTTTAATGCTCAATATAATTTCATACTGCTTAAAAAGCATAACAGACTATAGATCATTTACAAATTTATTGTTGGAGTTTCCATCAAATGAAGCTATGACTTGTAATTCAAGCCCATACTGTGCAATTGCAAATCAATTGAAGGTTCTAACAAAACCATCTACAAGTCAGGATTTTATCATTAAGGAAATTCAAAACTATCAATATGATAAAATTCATGCTGGCTCAAATGCTAGAATGAGTCCATCTGCTTTTGCCTTAGTAATACATCTCCTTTATGATTCCTATCATATTCAAAAACCTAATAAATTTGTTGATAAACTTTTCTTTGAATTTCGTTTGACAATTGATAGTGTATTGAACAATATTGACCAAAGACCCTATGGAAATATTCCTGTAATTTTTGATACTATTGAATTATTAGCTTGTTTAATGAAACAAAAATATTCTTCAAAATATGAAGAATTTAGAAATCTTGCATATCCATATATTGATTCAATTTTAAAGTTCTATACAATTATACGCTGTCACATTGTTACAAAAGCATATCCTGAATTATTTTGTCCAAAGAAAATATTAAACTATCTAAATGTAATAGAAGTTTTTTTCACGACTTTAAATGAAGCAACCCCCTTATTTAATTCATTAGAAGCAAAGAATAAAATTTATACACAATGTGAACACCTTTTAAATAACGATATTCACATAGATAATGTAGAATATCATTTACTATGCTGTTTGCACCTTTTGCATTTATATGAAAAAATTTTCTCTGTAAATATTTTAAAATTTACAAAATATCAAAGTTTTATACATAAGAAACTTTCTCTTGTCTTATCAAGCTCTGGTAGTTGTAATTACAAAATAGTATCATCTTGTTGTATGTATTATGCCAGAATATTGTATTTATCGTTAAATCAACAAGGCATCAGTAAATCCACTGATCAATTAAAACTTTTTACATACCTAGAAGATCTCCTTGCATATGGTGGAGAAGAGATTGTTCCCATAATATCAGGTATACTAAAAACAGTTATCATTGAAGATAAGTTAGAAAATGAATGTGACAAATTGAAATTGAAGAATCTTCTATCACATTGTTGGAAAGAAACATTTTCAATGGGAAAAAACAAATACTTTTGGAAGTCTATAAAAGTTCTCAGTAAAATTCTTATAAATTCTAAACTCAACGTGGTATTAGTAAATGATGAAGGTCTTATAAATGAGGTAAAATCATTAAAAACAAATATGAAATTCAAGATTTTTATGATTTATGATTATCAAATTTTAAATATTTCTTAATTTCTAACATCATATAACTATTTCAGTTCTTACAGAAATTTTTGGATGAGTCTGAAAGAACACCTAGATTAAAACTGATTTTGCTAAAAGTAATAATAAGGGAAGAAATAAAGGAATATTCAAGTTGTTTCAAAAAACTGCTATTATCATGTTTATTACATGTGGAACTCATTCGCCGTGATAAAAGGATAGAAAATCAAACTATATCATATATTTCAGAAAAGTTTCAGAGTACTAATTTTGGTGATGAACAAATACACTTGTAAATAAAAATATACGACATGATTTATACATACTTGTACACAATATTATTTAAAAATTATTTTATATATTTCAGACAGTGCAGTATTGATAAACTAATAAAATTGCATTCTACTATAGCTTTAACAGCAATAGTTATAAATAATAAATCATTTACCTCTGACTTATTTTTATCTATCCTAGAGGAACTTTTAAGGGATAAAAATAAAAGATATTATATGGATTCTTACTTGCATTTAAAAAAAACAAGACTTATGGAAATTTTATTACTAATACAACCAGTTTTAATGGAGGTAAATATAAAAACTTAAAGTCATTCAAAAATAAATGTAATCTTCTTTACAGGAAGACTGTTTAAAACTACAAGGTGTGCTATGCGAATTACTGCTATTAGAAAGTAATCAATACAATGTACGTTTATTGCAACAGTGGCTATTAACTAGGATTTATTTATATAACGAAAAATGGATTCATTATCAATTTATGAATTTTTTTCAAAGGGTATTCATTTTTTTAATTGGTTTTTTACACTTCCAAATATTTTTTGACATTCATTAAGTATTAGGGTTTATTTTAGTGTATTAAGACACGTATTAGTTGTGCAGTAGGTGCGGCATCAATGACTTATCATCTTGCAACAACACTAAAATCAGAATACCAGGTTCATTTCATTGAGTCAATTTTACCATTAATTGCTCAATGTTGTATGGCTTCCAATCACAATGTGCGCTTATATAACCAGGTAATAATACATTTTTCTTATTCTTTGATATTATCTAAATATTCACTTAATATCATTCCAGTTTGTATTACTAGAATTAAATAAACTATTTAAAGATATAACTAAAAGAAAATGTGAAAAGTATGACGTAATTTGTCTAGCTGCTGTTAGTAATTTAGAAGAAAATAATTTTAACGATCACTCAAGTGTTAAATGTGATTTTTATCTTAACCATTTCCAAGTATTATCTGATTATAATTATGAGGTAAAACTTTGTTAAATTATTATTATTTTTATACTTGATACCTAACTTATAAATGCTTTAAATTATTTGAATACTGTTTCTTTAAATGCATAGACAATTTTTTTCCAAATACCTCGGCTAACAGGTATGGGCAAGGATCAGTGGCTTGAACCAGAGTCATTTGAGAGATTATTGTATTATGTACCATCAAATTTAAATGTTGATATCATCAAAATTCTTAAAGCTGACCACAATTGTGCACTAAAAGACTTAACAATTTCAAAACGTTTAAAAAATGATACAGGTTTTTTTTTTACTATATGATTTTTACAAATATTTATATTCAATAATAAGCTATGGTTTCAACAGGCATGCCTAATCCTTTAAATTATCCTGAAAAAGAAACATTGAATTCTTTTCACGATGTTCAGAAAAAAATTGATCCTTGGAAATTTGAAAACTTAGATTCTGCTAAACATACCTCTGATAATAATGAAAACGATGGTATTATTTTGGTTGCTTCTCTTATTAATCGACAGCCAAATCTTGGTGGACTTGTTAGAACTTGTGAAGTATTTGGAGTAAAACAAATGATCATGCATGATCTTAATGTGATAAAAAATAAGGAATTTCAGAGCCTCAGTATGACAGCTGAAAACTGGGTTCCTTTAATTCAGGTAACTTGAAGTTTTATTAAAGATGTGTAAAATGTTTCTCTTAGCTTTATTTAATAATATTATTTTAGGTTAAGACCCATGAATTATTAAATTATTTAAGGAAAAAACAGGTTGAAGGATGGGCGTTAATTGGCATTGAGCAGACTGTTAATAGTACGAATCTTTTAAACATGAAATTTCCTAAGAAGACAATTCTGGTGTTGGGGTAAATTTATTAAACAAATTATAAATAATTGAAAAGTTTTAGAACGAAATAGACACATCAGTTTTTGTTATAGAAATGAAAAAGATGGTATACCAGCAAATTTGATTCCTGTATTTGACATATGTGTTGAAGTTCCTCAAATAGGATTAATAAGATCCTTAAATGTCCATGTGACTGGTGCCTTGTGTATATGGCAATATTGTTCTCAACATAAATTTATATAATTTATTATTGATTATATAAGATAAATAATTATACCATACAGAGCATTGTAAAAGTTAATCAAAACAAATAATATACTATAGATGAAAGTATTTATTCATAAGACTTATTTAACATTGTATTTCTAAATTTTCTATTTAAAGAATAAGCCAATTAATTTGTTTTACACATTATAACCGATAATATGACGTTTTCCAATGCATTCCCCAATATAAAACCAACAAATCACTTCAGTTGCAACAAGAGTATTGAGCCAAGCTTCTCTCACTGTTAAATCACGATAACGGCCAGATTTGGCAGATTGCAACAAGTTTGATATTCCACTTCTAATAGCAGGTATATCAGAAAACGAGGGTGGTGTCAATTCTACTTTGGCATAACGTGCAATTATGCTTAACTTTGGTTTGCTTTCAGTAATCAAAGCTGAAAAAAGATAATTTAAATTATTCCATTTAATATTATACTTGTATCAAAAATATACTATTTTAAAAGGTTAGAAAAATGAATGTTATTTAAACTGTGCTTAGATATTTTGACATAACGTTCAAGGTTAATTACTATCGCAATAATATTGATATACATAATAGAAACATTAATATCCAAAGATTAACAAATGTCTGTGATTTTTATAAAAATGAATTTCATGACAATAATTATTATATAATACTGCTACCATGACTTATATTGCTAACCTATCTTTTACTGTTCATTATGTGATAGGTACTTACTTTGTAACAATGTTTTGCTTTTTGAAATAAGAGCTGCCATTTTGTCTGATTTATTTAAAACGAAATATTGTTTGTACTTGTTTTATACCGTTTTATCTAATATATAATTTTAATAACTGATATTGAAAACCCCAAAGTCAGTTTTACAGATTTCATAGGTTTACTCTTCTGTTTTAATTCCACTCTTGCGCATAACTTTCTGGTGGAACTGCGAGAAGTGCGAGTCAACGAATCAACTGAAATGAAAGCAGATCGAAGATCGAAGGACGGAAAAGACCGGATTCAATCGAACATTGCCGATTGGGTAACACCATGGGTGCGTTCCAAGTCACGCATATGTATGCGCGTAGTAAGCACTTAAATTCTATAATAAATGTGACATAAACTGTACATTCTATGCGCTTCATGCGTAATTTGGAATGCACCCCATGTGCCATGAATATGAACAGAGTTCCGATTATACATATGTATAGAGCAGATGAGTAAACTGAGTTAAGAAAACAAGAAACCACTACGAATACATAGGTATTATATGTGTAAGTAAATAAGAGCTTAAGATAACAACAAAGTATTATATATTTAATTATCCAATTTATTTAAGAAAACATTTAAATGACATATTAATAAAGAAAATTCTTAAAGGTTCTATTGAAATTGCTTCCCTTCTTTTTCCTGGTACATATAGTGAAGGTCCTTGCAATCTTGTTCCGAAATATTGACCCAGCCAGTTGGCTTGACATGATACACTGTAAAATAATAATTATAGTCTTAAATATCTGAAGGGATTTGGAATACAGTTTATTAAAAATATATGAGCTGTTTGTCTTACCTCTGATAATACCTCCAGAATAAGCATCTCTAAAAGTAGCATGGTAAATCGATCTTCTTCCAAGTTCATAAGCTTCTTCATCTGTTAAATCCCAACGATGGCCAGCATCCAAAGCACCAAATGCAAAAATTGAGCCTGAGCCTACGCTGAATATTTTTCCTGGTATACGTGTACCATCAGAGTCTACATAATATAAACCAGGTCCTCTCTTGTCCCAACCCGCAAACATCATCCCCATGCTTAATCCCATTCCTTTGTAATTATAAACCATATTTGATAAAAGTTTGCTAGCAGCCGCAATAGAAATGCGCTCTCTATTTCTTAGTTGATATATTCTGCATTGTTTGGAGAGAACTCGATCCCAATAAACACAATCGGCTGCTCCTCCAGCAATTGTACCAATAAGATAGTTATCAATTTCTACTATCTTTTTCATGGAGGATGATCCTATAAAATATCTATGTTAACAAAGACAAAAATAATAAATATTACAATAGTGAATAAATGTTATTTACCGATATACTGGCCTCCAGTTGCTCTAGAATCAACAGCCATAATAATACCTCCTTGGTATTGGAAAGCCAATGTTGTAGTACCATGATCAAAGTGGATCTTTAAATGTTTCCCAGTTTCATCAGTAGAATCGGTAAGACGCGCTAAATTTTCTGCCGGCTAAAATAAAATCATATATATATAAAAACATACTTAGCGAAACTAATTGTTTATAAGCAATTTGTTATTCAAACTTTAAAAGAGGTAACCACATGATACAGCAAAATAGAATATTCTCTTGTTTCTCTACTTACATTTATGTATGGTGGAACTGCCAATTGTAAGTTATTTTCGAAATTCTTACTGTACATATCAATTTCACCAAATAATTCATTTTTCACTCTTGTATTGCTAAAATCAGCAAAATTATTAAGACCACAAACGTCGGCGAGCGCCATGTTATATAGATCTATGATTCTATATTAGAATGCTTGTCATTCTTCTTCTTTACTTTTTGACTATCGGTTTCTGCTTCAAGATGACAGATGGAGCAGTAGTACGGAATCAGCAACAAAGTCCGCCTGCGATAGGTAACCTCCAATACGGATCGATCGGTAATGCTCCAACATAAGGTATATGATCATTTACAAAGATATATCGTAGGATTATTTAGATATTTTAGCTTTAAGTAAAAATATTTAAAAATAATCTAATGTAAATACTAAAAATGTTTAATTTCTACTAATTATACTTATTTCTTTTTCTAAACTCCCACTAGTCCCACTACACTATATATAATTTTGTGATTTAAAGCTGGTTCGGGAGCTAGTGCCATCTGGAATCAAAACGTCACAGTTTGAAATGGTTTAAGATATTCTGTGTAAGTGTAGATTTCATCCACTTCAATCTCAGCCCCAACATTCAATTTGATCAAGGTATATATACAGAAAAAACTGCTTTATTTTGATGCATTATTAAAAAAAATACATGTAAATTATTATTCGTTAAATATGTTCACAGATGAATAATTTTTAAGTGTGAAAAAAAGTAAATGAAAAGTGTTTTTACAAAAGCCCCAGAAACGTCCCAACACTCCCAGTCTGTAGAGTATACTGTCGGAAGTCAGGGTAGCTACGTTTGGAAAAATTAAATGAAGTATAAGGATCTATGATGGAACTACAAGTAAAATTAAATATATCTAGTGTGCTTCATATTTCATACAAACGTAAGTGACTTTTGCATACTTATAAAGTATAAATGAGTATACTTGTGTGTGTTGTTTAATGTCGCTCAATAAGTATATTTTTATGTTTAAAGCTTAATAGAAGGGAGCAAAAAAGTATAATTGTTCAAAATATATTGCAAAAATACTCTATATAAATACGGACGGCAATCCTAATGAGACTTACTTTTTAACATAACCTTTCAAGACTAGTCCCTATTAGTAAACTTTTCGATAAATTTTTTGTGCACCGTAGTTAGGTAGAGAAAGCACGGAGGTAAGTTATATGAATTTTCCGAGACAGACAGTTTTAGGTGTTTCATAGGAAAATTAAAAAAAAGTAAGTTGGAAGAAAAATGGAAGGATTTTGGTTATTGCATTGTGGAATTGAGTAGCAAAAAATTAAAATTTGTATTTTTATGCAAGGAGATAGAGGGCATTGTAAAATGGCTGAAATCGACTAGGAGCAAATAAGGACAGTTTTATTTCGACATTATCGCGACGCAAAATATGTTTTGGTGTCTTACTGGCGGTGAGTTGTTAAATATCTTATACTTACTATTGTCAATATTGTAACGATTGTAACAGTGGTCCGGCTCGGGGTCAATATGATATGACGTTGTACTAGGAAGGGTCACGTGTACGAGGGTAAGGCATGTATGCGCGAGATGTGATTGGTCCGTTTCACGATCGCACCACCCATAACCTTACGGCGCATCCTCGTCTCGTTGTGATATGTAGAGTCTCCCTCTATTCACTCTGCGTTATGGCATGCGCTGTTTGCTCGCCGAGGAACCAAGATAACGATAACATATGCCCGTTTTCCTCCTCCTTATTTTAGTTTGGATTTTTCATTTTTTTTATAGTCATTAAGACATTAGCAGAATCCAACACAACATTCTCGCATAGAGACAATATTTCTTCTAAAATCAATCAATAGAAAACTGTAAGATATTTTTAGAAAAGCATATTTTTGCATATAAAAAATGTAAGATTGGATGTTACGCATAAAACTTAACTATAGATACATCATGATTCTAAACAAAGTAAAAGTTGGTATAAAATATACAGAAAATTCGTAAATCATCGTGATAAATGTAAAATTATGATTGACCTTTTAATAAGAATCAATACAATATTCAGAGCTATGATCATTATAGAAAGCTGTGGGTCCTAAGTTTAACACTAGATTGTTAAATTTTGTATCATTGCAATAACTTTACAGTAGATGTAGCTGTTACATATAATATAAAGAGTCGTTCGAAATGGTTGAAAAATTGTTCGACAAAACGTCTATACAATTAGTTTAGCGGTTGTTCTTGTATACGTATATCCATACTTAATATTATAAAAATGTATAATATCAGAAACTTCTAGGCATACTAATAATAAATTGTGTCATACGCTATTATACAATATAGATAACTCGTTTGAAAATTTTGAAAGAAAATAGAATTTCTCTTTTAAGTACGCGCGCGATAATCTGTGAAGGATTAATATAAATATAAAACAGAGAAGTATCACAAAGATAATCGTTCAAAATGTATATGTATATCGTTGGTATAACTGCTGATGCTGCTTCGAAACATAGGTTAAGATACTCGATAACGGGTAAACTTCGTATAACGAATGGAAACTACTTGTTTTATCGTGATTTGTGGGTCACCGAGGTCGAAGGTGCCACGCCAGATTCGATAAGTTAACAGTTTTCTAGCATTAATGCCTATACTTGCACGATTTCCATCTTGTTTTTCATCTTCCTGATGAAGTTAATATGCCAGCTAATGTTCTCCTTATTATTTAATGGTTTTTAGTTCAGATAAAGCAGCGTGACGTCACTATACTCTTTCGATTCCGATGAAGTTTTCTCTTATTAAACATAAATTAATTAACAATTCAGAAAGAATATAAGTAAATTGTTGAAAATATCATAGATATCACGAAAAATAAACGTCATGTGTACTTTGATGGTTCATGACCAAAACATGTTTTCGCCATTTAATTCATTATTATACCAAAATGGCTTCTTATACATACCGGGGGTATTTTATTTTTGCCCTCGCAGTTGTTATCAGCCGACCTTTTGTACAAAAAAATACCAATGCCCTGATAAAAATGTAGCTGAGCTCAATTGTTTTAAGATTATATTTTTGTTAATTTTTCTTTTGCTTATCGATAGAGGAGACTAGGTCAAATAAGTTATGGAAAACTTGATTTTCATTCTTTCCATTGAAAGAATGAAACCGCGACAGATTCTTGAGGTTTTGGGTATCAACTTTTACGAAAAATTATTGCGAGGAATCATTCGCGAGGCTTAACAGGGTTATATAGAATTTAATGAGTTTTAAAATACTCATTGATAATTTAAACTTGGTTTAGTATTGAAACTGATTTGGTAGAAGCGGACCGTCTCTCAGGGAAGACTTTTAAATCTTTACACAAAAATTAGTACTGTTATTGGTTGTATAAATACCCTAAAGTATACTTAGCGCAAGGGATTACCTTTTCGAACTCGCGAATCGATCAGACAGAATATTGATAGCTTCGGTGACCGAGCGATGATTCATAACTATTACAATTACATCTGAGAGGTTACCGGTTCTCCCACCGAGGTTCAATGTTCAATGTGAGGAAACGCCGTGCAATAATTACATTGAGGCGGTATCAACATGGAAAAGCTTGCCAAATAAGAATCTCGTCAAAGTCACCAGGGCATTGCCACTTTCTATCTTCCGATTGAGTTAAAGAAAGTATAACGAGATTGATAAACGATTTGTTAATCTTGCCTAATATATATCCTTTTCGTGTATTTTGAATAAAATATAGCCACTCCACGTGGACGTTGAGAAAAGAAAATAGCGAATGTGTATGTTTGTGTGTGCGTGTGTGTATGATATTGCGAGTGGTTAAGGATATTGGGATCTGACACGTGGGCGGAGTCTATATATATAGATAAATAAAAAAACGAATATGGCGCATGAAAGCCTAAGTGTCTAAATGTCTATTGAAATTACAGGAGGGTTATAATGATTTCGATGGAAAATATCTGTACAAACTTTTCTCCCAAATTCAAAAGTTTTAAGGTTTTCAATAATAAATTGCAATTTATTGAAAAATATCCATAAGAATCAATGTAAAACCCGGGCTTCCTCTGCTTTCATTTTTTACCGCTTGGAGCGCTTCAACTATGTCAGATCCCAGAGGGTTCAATGATATTACGAGGGCAAGGACGATATTTCGGTCGGATTAGATTATTAAAAAGCTCGTGTACGGACGGTCACATGCGAGTATTTATCGGAACAACGCGTAGTCCAAAGATGGCGGGGTCCAAAAAAATGGTGAGGCCGGGTCCTTGGCAACTATAAGCGTGCGCGTCATTCTCATCGTTTCTTATCGCAAACGCACCACGATCAAATATTAACAAGCAAAATCGTCAGATAACAATAATTATACACAATTTTAAAAATTTACATCAAAGCTCATATACACGCATATATTCCTATCGCTTTTTTAATTTTTTAATCTGTAACATTTTGCTTTATTTTTTACCATAAATTTAACTGTCTGTAATCAATCATTATAAGCTTAATAAACATAAAGAGATAAAGTGATTAACACTTAGGAAAAAGTGTATAATTTTTAGGAAAAGAGTGTTTTTTTCTATTTTTGTTTTGTTTATTATACATTTGTTGGATTCCATTATATTTATCATGATTTTTCTCACTTTTCATAAAGTTGTCGAATTCCTTAATACCTAATGTGGCCATTTATTCGTCTTTCTCAAAATGGGATAGTACATTATATATTTCTTTTTGTTTACGATTACAAATTCGCATAAAATTTAAAAAATGGAAAAATTTCTGTTTTAGGATCTGTATTTGAAGACAACTAAGAAGGCTGCTTAAAAACGAAACATGTTAATTATACCTATAGAAGTCTACGTAAAATTTAAAACATTTAGCTTTCTTTCAAGGATCAAATATGAGGTATATAAGTATATCGAGAAGAGGTCGTTAGAATTGGTAATCTTTTCACCCCTTTCGACGAGTTACTTGCCGACGTTAAAGTCACTTCGAATACCTTTGCTAGTTTAAAACAATAATTGACCTCTACGATTGCTCTACGAGCGAAGTAAGCCTAATAACACAAATATCCTTAGACCATCTTTAGAATACACCTAGGATGTTCCCTAAGCATCGTGTGCTATCAGACCCCGTATTCTGTAACTTTAACGAAAATCTTCGATGCCGGTACGGACCGAAAATGATATATATATATATATATATATATGCATTTATCATTACACGTACCGATATTTATCGTCAACTTCTGCTTAACGATACCGAAATTTGTCGGTAAGAGTTACCAAATTGCTCTACAGAGATATATATATCTCAAATATTTTGGACGAGTACATCGAATGGACTTTGACTGCTCTGGAAACTAATACTCGCAATTAGTACTGAACGTGTCACCGCGAATTTTTTTTACGCAGCAGAATGTTTAAAGGATGCAAGTTGGGGTAAAAATATTTGAAATACGCATGCGCAAGTGCAACAGGTGCGCTCGAGGGCCAGCGAACTTTGCACTTATACTAGCATCGCTGTGTACTGTAATTGCCGATAATGTGCAAGTAAAGTCTTTCACTCTCCTGCACGCACTTATTCCGCTCGAGTGACGATTCGACTCGATAACGATCGTGCGCGGGGGCCATTACGCAACGGGGGTAGAGACTCGGCCGAGTCGACTCGTTCGTTGAGTAATAGGCGAGGTGAAGGTGAGCCGAGACTGGAGGGAGAGTAGCCTTTCTGCGTGCGCCGCCCGGTGGGCCGTGAGCGAAACTGCAGCTGATCGCGCCACTACCGTAGGCGGAAAGGGAGATACTACGGTGACTACGGTCCAACGACCGGAATACCGTTCGTTCTGTCGCATTCATAAACATCCAACCAATGGCCAAAAACTACTACTTAACGCACACCAATACGATATGACTGGTACAAAATTTCAACAGTTTCATAAGCTTCGGTGAATTTACGATCGAAGCGCGCGCTGGTGAGTCGCGAGCGAAACTGCATCCAATCGTCGCTATTGTAGACAAAAAAGTAGATATTGTACTGTACGGTCCAACGACCGGACCACCTTCAGTTCGTTGTTTATAAACAATCGATCAACCGCCAAAAACTGATACATTCGTAACCACATTTTCTCAAGGAGCTTTCATAAGTGCTGGTGAATTTTTTACGAAGGAAACTTGATGCAGTTTGACGCGAATCTCTGAGAAATCGGGTAGCCGCATCGAGGAATACCTGGGTAGTTTCGAAATATCCTTGTAGCTGCTGAGTCGTCACTAGTTTCTCTGGTGTTCGCGCGTGTTACACGAGGAGAAGCCGTGTAGGCACGAGCGGCCATTGCAAAAGTAGGCGTGCAAGTATGCACGTAGGGGTTTTACGAGGAAACGTCGAGAACCACCGAGAACCATAACCTACTTCGATGTTCATACGGAAAGCATAGGGTACGGGAGAGGGGGTTTCGTTTGAAATTTATGCAGTCATCGTGCTGCCGAATTGCTAGAATTAATCGTTACGAGGCCACGAATGCTCGATCCAAGCAAAAATGATTAATCCTAACCACCTCTGATACTTTTTTTTTATTTCATGGAACGTTTCGTTTTATTCTTCGCACAGAAATTTGTTCCTCCTCTTTCATTTACAACGTTGCGGATAAAGATATAATTCGATTAGTAATGACGCCGGAAGATCGCGAGCAATTAGCCAGCAGATTTCATCATCTCGATCGGAGGAAAAGTGGATTTCGAGTTTCATCATGCAGCGAGTTATAATCGCGGACTTTTTTTCTTCGTCCCTAACGAGAGGTTCCAAAACTACGCCACCCGCGAAGCTTATCGCGCGTGCTAAAACGCGTTCACCGAGTTTTAAAGGGGATTTGTTTTTATATGAAAAAAATTGAGGTCTCTAATCCTCGCTATACAGTATCAATTAATTACACCGAATGTGGTAAAGAAATTATTTATAACATGCTTGCTTGGACTTGTACTACGAGTAGTGTATCATCGTAATTTTGAAATAGCGCGGAAATTGGAAGATGCAGTGTTATTTAGAGAAAGGAATAGAACGTAAGGACAATAGCGTAAGATAAAAGTAGCGAGTATTTTATGCGAATGTCGAAATTGTGGAAAGAGTCACGCGTATTCTGTTATTGCGATTGCAGAAATGCGGGGCAGAGGCTGCGAACCAGGGCAAAGTGACAAACAGCGGCAGCGATTGGACCCCCTGCGATGTTTATATCTCCTTCCCGTTGCGCCAACACCCCCAGTAATAGCTTGACCCCCTCTCCTCATTCTCGATTGACCCTTCCCAAGGGTTATCTAGTATTTCCCCCCATACTTCTTACTCGCGTCGTCCGCTAAAATAATCCATAGCGATAACTCGGTGAGATATCAAATCGTCCCAATAGAAATCCACCCGACTCTTGTCATCATCCAAACTTCCATTCATATTTGTCGACAATCACGCGTTTTCTGTTTATTTGCCTTCCCACAAATTCTCGTGGCAAAAACATTTCTCTACGTGTTTTCCATAGATTCTAGCCCCGGCGTCCTTCACCTCATTGCTTACGCGAATCCAGACCCAAATCTGTTATCGTCATCGTTGCTCGTCAAACCAATCATTGGCATTGCATCAGATGCTTGCGCAAAAGTAGCGGGACAAAATATTTTCACTCGGCCACTACAGAGATCCGTAAGATTTCTTTTTACGATTTTATAAAAGCGAAGAGTTCTTCTTGCAAAAAATGCTTTGCGATTGGCCGTGGCTGTACGTCCATTAAGCAGTTAATCTATCAAATAGTAAACTGTGTTCTTTAACCTTCCGGATGATTCCATTATTTCCACTGGTATATCACTCTTGATTTATATTAGTATATGTGAGAGTGTTATATTCCACTGCGCTCAGAATAGAGCTTATTTTGCTTAATTTTTATTCGAAAGAAAATCTTTCAAGAGTCATCCTAGTTCCGTTTTGTAGATACAAAACGTAAAAGAGTAATTGATTTATTTTGGCTTCATTAAAAATTATTAAAATTTGTATTCTTGTTTTCAGGTGGTCAACGTTATCGCCGCTATTTCCGTAATATAGGGTAAGATTATAGAAAGCGAACACACAATTCGAATGCATCAGAAACGCCGTAAGCAGTCGGTCATCCGCGGCACACGCGTCGCCGCACGCTAATATTAGCGCGGTAACATGGTAACCGAGCTTCGTGCTTATTCCTGGCCGGGCGACCAGCTGTTAGACTAGCCACAGTCAAGGTCACGCCATTAACGACGACAATTTCCTTCCGCAGTCACCAATATCGTAAAACTCTCGCCTTTCTCCGACCGCACCGTTAATTATCTCGTTTAGCCTATAGAAAATCGATAGACCTTGCTAATCTGGTGCAATTATATTACTGGCACATTCCGAGTTATACCATAAAACGTATGGACTACATAAAATTTATAGTTAAAGTATCGTTTATCATAAAATTTAAAAGTTTCAAGTACACGAGATTCCTAGATTACGAATTCTCTTATAGAAAAGATTTTAGGAGAAGCTTGGTTGAAATTTGATAGAGGGGGTTGGATGATTAACGCAGTTACAATGTGGCATTGAGATCTAAGTATAATAGAGTTGCATCTAATATGCAGAGGTTTACTCTAGAATAACAAGTAGCTGGTGCATCCAAGTCTTATCGAATATCTTTTCTTCGACTAACGATGTACAAGTATAGAACGTTTATTAGCTGGCTGCAGCGGCTTAAACTGCGGATTCTTCCATATTTTTCTACGTTAACTCATTTCTCCAACAAATCAACGTATTTTATGGGCTATGGCAATTTTTATCAGCCCTGAAAATAAAAATTTGAAGCTAACGCGATCGATAGAATTGAAATAACTAAAGAGGGACGCTGAGAGGAAAAGTTGAAGCTGAACAATGTAGGTTAATCATGAGAGGTTATGCGGCAGGAGTGTGAAAGAATCAATGAAAGAAAATGGCCAGGTTTTCGGCTGGAAGAAGGAGCGTCGACGTCGACCTTGGCCTTCCTTTTTAAATGGTCGAGAGTGTTGCCCGGAGCAAATCGCATATTCGAAGTTGCTGTTACGCGAGCCAACCCACTTTACTTTACCACGCTGGCTCGTATGTGGAGCACGATACAAGTGATACGTCGCAACCACGATCGCACTGTGACTGACACTGGCTCTGCTTTGCGTGTGTTTGTATGTGTGTGCGCTGTTTTCCTACTCTTTCCAGTCTTTCCTTCTATGAGTATAGCCATGTTACGTCGGTTACGCGTCCCAACATGGCCGCGGCGATTACTCCCGTCCATGTTTATCTCGCCTTCCTAGAACTTCATTCTCATTCACCGTGAAATCCTCGCTTTATCCATCCAAGATTATCGGAATTTTATTGTACGCGCATCTTCCGTTTTGCCGCGATCAAAACAATCGGAGAACAATTCCCTGCTACGGTTCACTCGCGATGTTTCTTATCCCGTGGCGCCATCTTGGAATTGGAATTTCTCCCGCGCTTCCTAACCTAGAACCGTTGAATTTGTCGTGATTACGATTGGATCGGGAACGAGTTTGCAGTGAAGTTGCGGATGAAAGTGAGCAAAGTGCATTGAATAACGTAACGTTACGTGCCCCGTTATGGTCAGGCAAGCACGGATGGTAGTTGGTTTATCCTAAGCACGTTGTCACCCTAAGGCCAAGGTAGTGCACTTTCACCGATTATGTCGACTCCTTGACGCGTCTCTTCGTCCCTGCACGATCGACCTTTCCGCGACACTCGACAGCTTCTACAACAAGCTCTCCATTTTATCAATCGATCAGTCAATTCCTTTTGCATCACTCGGTCGATTTTTTTAAAACTACAGATTTTAAGCTTACGTTTTTGATTGTAGTTTATTTTCGATTTGTTTAATTCGATTAAAATACAATTTTTTCATGTGCATAATGTTTTTAACAAATCTGTGCAATCATGATGTGAAATATTTTGAGGGGAAGGCTTTCGAATACCAGAATGTAACAAAATGGCTCTGCCTTCTCCAGAAACTCGAAGTATAGTCGATGATTTATGGTGGCGGTAAAATTGATAAGATCGAGCACTCTCACCATCACCCGACTTTTCGCACCATTCATGCTAGTCGATGATTTATAGACAACCGTCGACCAAACAATTGTTCGCAAATCAAATGAACGGGTAATATTGTTCCTCCAACTTTTAGCGAACATCCCACCGGCTTATTTATTATGTACACTCTTCGCAAGTGTCTTTATTGGAACTTATATAGGGTTGTCAATTGCAATCATTTGTAATGAGTGATAAACGCCTAATTTGTACAAACAAGTTGTACACCATTATCGCAAGAGCAATCACAGTTGTTGCGTGCAACGCGCGTGCATCGTCGAATTTTAATTTAGCCTCGCTCGTCGTGTTGAATTTTGCGAGCGAAAAAAATATTTCATTTCCGTGCGATATACCTTGTGCATAATTACACGTAGCTTATCGTGACGAATTTACGGGTGGTTTATTTTGAACCATAGGGAAGCCAAAATAGCAATAATTTAAATCGCCCAGACAGTGGTCTCGCATGATTTAATGAATGGCGATAATGGAATGCTAATGATGCGCTATGTCGAGTGTTCAACACGGTTTCATCAGACAATTTGACTGACTTTACACTCGTTTATCCAGAGTAAAGTAAAAAAAAAACGTCCTATTTTAATTCCAATTAAAAAAGAGACGCGAAAAAAGTTTAATCGTTCAGGCTCCGGAGTTGGCACGATTGGAGATTAGAAGAAATAAAATTCGTATAATGAGTATTGCTCGATATTAAATTACTCGTGAATTAAATTTAATTTCACTAATAATTCCAGTCGTGGACCGAATAGTTCATTTTACGCAAGGCTTCGTGAACATTTATAGGTTACATTAGTGAGTAATGCATAAAAATGGATTGTGTAACGTTAATTTACCATCTGCATCAGTTTTTATTTAATTGTTATCGAGATTAAAATAATATAAGCTTATGTAAGATTCCGATAGAGACGAAGATTCTTCTGAGGCTCGAAGTACGCTAAATCTGGTGGAAAGATTGCATCAGGTCGATGCAATTGGCGCGAAACAAATTATAAGAGTACCTCTATTGCGTAACAGATTTTTCCGACGGATCCTTCCCGATTCAATTCGGCCGATAGTCTCAAGCGCATCAGTTCGATCTAATATGACCACTCTCCATTGATCGTCTCCTACTTGCACAGACGAGACTGCGAATCTTGTCATTTTCTACTTTTCCATCTCCTTTTTCACACTCTTCCACTCGATTTATCTTCATTCTCCGGAATGACCGTGCGACGACTCAACATTGGACACTTTAATGAAATGATTTATGTCCGCATGCACGCATATATTAACCAAATTAAAGTTGTAATGAATAAGTAAGACTTTCGTATAGTATATAAGATTGGAAAAAAGTCAATATCTGATTCGTTGAGTGGCAACGTTCATACTCCAAGTGGAAAAATAAAGTCTGGTTTTCTCTCTTAATCCTTTGATGTTTCGAAATGCCGACTAATGAAAGATTTTATTTTGTAATATGTACTCTGATTTTAATCTTATTAGCACAAAAATACCCTAATGACAAGAGATCAAAATAAGAATACGTTGGAATTATGATTAACTTTATGGGAATGATCCTTTTGTTGAGAAATTAAAAAAAGGATGAAAAATTAGAGTTTTGGCATTCGTACGTATAAGTACATCTTGATCCTATCAGTTATTAGTTAGCTATTATGTGTGTACGTATATCTGATTTCTCAAAGGCTTAGCAATTATTAATCCACTTCACTTATAAACGTATAAGACGGACATCAAATAGTGTATAGTTTCTCAATGATGGATACGTCAACTTCACCTTTTCCTTACTTTGGATCTCTTAATTCAGCATAATAATAAGTTATGTTATATCACAGTGTGTCAAATTTTTACATCTTATACAAGTAAACAAATTTTATGATTTTATAGATTATAAGATTTTTTTATTTGCTGGTATTCAATCGCCTATTATCACCCACGCTTTACATTCTTGTCGTAAAAGATCATTTTAAATAGTTTCCCGAGCTTTTATCGATAATTTCCTGAAAAATGTAGCATACCCTAGTTCTTATCGTCTTGAAACGATTGGACTATATTGTAAAAAATTGAAGTAGCTTCCGTTCGTAAATACGTCAGAGGTTTAAAGATAAACTATTGATAATTCCTAATGAAGTGATTCTTATCAGTATCTTCTTTTCTTTGACTTTGCATTTTTTGAACAGCTTGTACGAGCAATCTAATAAAACTATTTTAAATGAATGTCTTGGTAATTGTTATATAATATTAGTTACATGTAAATAATAATACACATAATTTATTCGATTCTTCGAAGGATGCGACGATTTTCGACATATTAAAAAATGTAGATATTTTTTTACTTTTTCAGGTCAAACTTGTTTTATTTATAATTTATAAATTATAATACAAAAGAGAGTTATCCAAGGGTTCATTGTGTGCTTATAACTTATCTCACTTTTTTCTGTGTATAATCATGCATTATTAAATATCTATTTAAATACCCGTCATAATACCAGATTGTGAGCCAGGTTCAGTAATGGTAAATAACCGAAGATAGGAAATACTAAAGATAGCTAAGAAATTGGTAATTACTTGGCAAATTTGAGCGAAGAGACCATTAGGGTAAAAAATATGTAAGAGGTTCAAGAAGTGTGATAACAATGAATTACACAATAAACCTGCTCCAACGAACTTTAGAGGTGTAATTTTAGCCGTTGACAATCGTACAAATGTTAATTATAATAAGTAATATCTACGATGTATTATTGATATAAATAAAAAGATTGTTGATAAATGAGAGATTATGTGTGAGAAAATTTTAGGGGAGAGAAAATTACAATACTATCTTTATGTTGATGAATAACATTACATTCACCAAATCGTATTAAAATTTCAATAATATATTGAAGTTATTTCGAATTTCTACCTTCACGATTATATGCAAGACTTTTTATAAAATTTTCTCCCGGAAACGAGAACGAGTCACAGTGTTAATTTTTATAAGGAAGAAAGTTATGGGCCACGTATGGTTTCGCAATAATTTTCTAGAATACAACTATGTACGCATTTTCGAGGACGTTTTAATCTGCTTAATTGCCTTTTAATGGCGCGCTGCACGAAAGTAATTTACGTATCGAGCTAAATATTCGCCCAAGGCACCATTAAGCATTCGCTTACAGTTTTGTAGTAATTATTGTCGCGCATTTGGCGGTATTCTCAATTTTAGTCATAATTAATATTTCATTAATTTTGAAATCTAGAAAGGCCAATCAACCCGCGTTACCTATCTAATCATAAAAATCTTGACGTCAAATCTTCTTAAACCAGATTTTTAGTGGTTTCAGATTTGATGAAAATATCAATGTGAAAAGGAATGGGATAATCATTCTAATTAATTAATATCAATCTGTCTAATAATTATTTATCTAATTATAGATAACACATACAGGCTGGTCCATGCAATTTAATCATGTAAAAAATCTAAACTCTAAGTTCATTGCAAAGTTAGTTATACATTTTAGTGAATGTATATTTTTTCTAAATGAAAGAAGGATGCCTGGTGATTAAGAGCCTTACTCTGTTACTGTTAAATGAAATATACTTATACTATTTTAAATCAAACATCAAAGGACGTAAGAGTTTGTAAATACAAAAATGTCGATCTTTTTACAAAATATTAATTCTAAACCTTTAATATTTAACATTGAATTGCGTTGTATTTCTTGTAATAGTAAGCACTTTCTTCATACGGATATTTTTTTGAAAAGTTTCAACTGCAAGGAAAAAAATCTGATTGTTTTTTGTCAGTTTTGTGATTCTATCAAGTAAATTCGAGACTATTATGTTGTGTAGCGAAATAGGCCAATTTCAGTATTATTTTGCGCATCTTTTCAGGACGGTTTCTCGTTGGAATTTTGCAGATCGTGGGTAAGTCCGGTTTTCAGCGAAACGAATCCTTTGACTCGGGGGATAAGGTGAGAGGGAAATATAAAAAATGCGAGTTAAGTGCGGTTGCACGCAGTTAGCACGCACCGAGAGTGAATGAGCGAAGCTGCGTTAAGCTGGCCTCGTAATGAAAGTGAAATCGAGGGCGCTCGCTCGCTCGCCAAGCGCTAACTTCGCTCCCCCACCATAACCGGTAGGAATACTAACTGCGAATAAACCACCGGCCACTGAATACTAAATGATCCTAGACCATCGCTGCCACTACTGTAATAACAATGCATGGAAAAAAGGCTTGAAACAGCAACACTTTAGTAACGCGAAGTAAACATAACCAAGAAATTTTTGACGCCGCCATTTTGGAGAATCAACCGGCGTACCTTTAACAGCTGGAAAGTGTGAAGCATTGTTGCCAAAAAATTGCGGATAAATTTTAGCATGTAACTGTTACCACAATAGTCTAAAATAAACAGTAAAATACCAAATATATAAATAAGAGAAAAAATATTTTTTAAATTTAGCGAGCGTTTAGAATTTATAGATATTTTGTATGCATCGAGATTTCAGTTATTGATAGAATATTAACGCTAATGAGTCAATATAAGCGGTAAGTATGAAACGTCTGACGGCGAATACCAATGAGATAGCATCAATACTAACTGGGTAGCATAAGAATTATAACGTGACCCTTTCAAACTATACTACCAACTGAATTCCTAGGTATAGTCCTACTTTAGAAATAAAACTATATCTCCAAAAGCTTTTCCACTTGAAACGTGGAACCATGGTAATCCAGTTTGACTGAGAGCGTTACTGTCAGCTTTCTCGCTTTGCTCTACCTCGTGCGTCTTTGATACTAACGAAGAAACAGTGTATGTATCTGAAAAATATAGTCATGAGAAAGATAAATCATAGGAAAGTAGGATTTTAATAAGAATGTTTAAAAACTCGTCAATTTGATAACGCGTGAATCTGCGCCTCGATTTGCCTATCAGAAAAACGTATAAAGTATAACGTCGATTGGCAATAAAACGCTTGATACTACGAGCGTACAGCGATTGATGCAACGGGAGAAAAATTCCGGGACCGTGAAGAATTCTAATAAGATAATTTTTAGGATTGAAAAGTTGGGTTGGAAAGAATAAAGCGAAGTCTCTCTGCGGTAGTGTTGATATACTCGCGAGAATCTCCGGAGGACCTTAGGAGGATGTTGTGGTGGAGAGGATAAGTAGAGAGGAGGTTAGTTCTAGGATAGGAGACTATTGGCGATGGGACAAGGGGGAATTGCAGGAAGGGAGGGACGAGGTGTAATAGCCGTACGCGTCGTTGGTGCAAACTTTCACTTTTATCGCCTCTTCGCCCCCCCCTCGCACAGCTTTAAAAACTGCTATGGCGGTACCAGAATCTTATTGGTCGAATCGCGTTCAATCTTGTCCCTCGTTGGTTGCTTTCCCACTCGAACCCTCCAACCTCATCCCTCTCTCTTTCTCTTTCATCTTATTTGCCTCTCGCTCTCTCTTATTCTATCCCCTCTTCGTCCCTCTATCCTCGTCTCTCTCTTAGTCTATCTATTTATCTCTATCTCCCACTATCACCCTCCGTCTCTCTCGAGCAATTTTCTGCCTCCATCCTCCTCCCAGCTATTACCCGCTCATTTTTTTCCCGACCACAGTCCTCCAGTATGTTTTGCCCTCGATTCAACCAGCTCACCTACTAACTTTTCCTTCGTCCAATTTTCCTCCATCCATCTCGATACATAGGTTGTTTATATTTAAGAGTAGCGAGCCTCGCGCGCGATCCAATTTTTTCCTCCAGAGTTTCATCAAGCTTCTCGGCGCGCTTTAACAATTTTTTCTCCATTTATTTCGTTTCTTCGCCGCTGCAGCCCTACCTCGCTATATAGATTAAAAAGAATTCTCTCTCTTTAGTCTATTCTCCTTCTCTCTCTCTCTCTCTCTCTCTCTTTCACACGAAGTGTATATCCCTCGCCCCGCCTCCGTTTCCCTTTCCCCCTCCCGTTCCACCGGCAACCCCCGACACTTCTAGGCACGGCAAAACTCCTTATGTAACTGGCACCATTCCGCTAAAGTAACCGGGACAAAACATCGCGGCTATTGTGACGAGAAGAAAAATCCGAAAGTATCTCCAGTAAAAAAAGGCAGGATTATCGAGTCATACCCGAGCCATTTAAATCTTACGGCGCGTATTTTTTACTCCCGCCACTTCCGGCTTTTCTTGGAAATCTCGGCTCTACTTTTCATGTCCAGAGCGAGCGCTCCTTTGCATAATCTTTTCACTTTTTTCCCTCCTCTTTCACTCGAAGCCGAAGAAAAGAATGGTTAAACGCTGAATCATTCTCCATTAGGATATATTATTCATTAGCAAAGATCGTACAGTTGTAATTCGATGCCGTTTGCGGGTAATAGCGGCATAATTTTCGTCGTTATGACGCAGGCTCAGGGGGATTTACGCGTTGCGATTGGCTAATGAGGTTCGAAGGAACGATATTTCCTCGGTAGATTTCGTTGCTGAGGGGGAGGGCAATCAATGGACGATCATAATTAGAGCAGATATACTGGGAAAGTTGGGCAAGGGTTAAATATATATAATGGAAGATCGGAATAGCTGGGTTATGGAAATTGAGAGTGTCCGATCTTCTCGCGAATCTGGAGCGGATTCGACGGTGTACGTCCCATTGTAGTCGACGATAAGAATTCCGCTTTTGCAATCTTCCCAAGCTCGCTTAATCGTCGCCTGCACCAGGAGACGAACGGCGCGATAATTCACCGTGCAAATCCGGTCGCTCGCCTCTTTGCGAAATGGCTCCAGATACTTCCATAATCGCATCCACTCGATATTTTCCTTCGTATGCCCTGCACTTATCCTGCAGCGGTAGCTCGATCCCATTATGCATCCTACGCTTCGACGAGGAATCGTTCTATATTTTCGACAACTACTATCTCACGGATTAACGCGCCATTTCTTGTTTACATATATATATATATGTGTGTGTGTGTGTGTGTACAGAAGAGGAAGAAACGTTGTAGTCGGAAGGAGCGACTGAATTTCGCAAGTAGCACGCAATTGGTAATAACGATATTAACCTTTCTCATCTAAATATTCATGGCGTATTATACGATACAATGAAGAAGTCGAGTCGAGTCGGTGCCGTGCGATGAGAGAAGTCGATGAATGGGCCACGCGTGCATATCTAAATAGCGATGTAACTGATTGAAATAATTGGTTCAATGTGAAATCCAGCGACAGAGTTGTGTTTAGAATTTTTGTCCTCGTCTGTACGCGGTTTTTCCGAGGTGGTTCGACTATTTTCCTCCGGACGGAATCATTATTGGTACCGTCGAGTGGCCGACGCACGGCTCAAGATTATGGAATACGCGATATAGGTATACGCGATGATTCGCGTACACGTAATGGAGGAGAGTTACGGAGGCTCCAGCGAGGTAAGCGAGCGACGATGACGAGCGCGATGACGATGATGACGAAGCCAGCAGTGGCACGGCTTAGCGGATTGGTGGGGATCGAAGTGAAAGTGAGTCGAGCATTGTTTAGGAAGCCTCGTTTGCCCAGTGATTCTCAACCTAGCGAGCGTCCAACGCCGAAATAACAGAGGCCAGCATTGAAATCACCAAATACGGCGATCGCCATTACGGTGCTCGATGGCCTTCGCTTCGTTTTTGCCTTTTCCCACTCTTTCTCGCTTTCTCATCCACCGAACTACAAATTTTATTCGGCTTGTAATATATATATATATATATATGCAATAACTCTGAACTCGACAGGACACATCTTAGATAAAAACGTATCAGACGAGTTTCGAGAGCTTAGGAATTCCATCATTAGCATTTTTATATAGGGATTTAATTATTGGAACGAGAGACTCTCTTGATTGGTCGATGATCATGAGGAAGCTCGGAAGGGATAGAAAATAGGAGTCTGCGGTTTTCGCATAATGGACAGGAGCGAAAGTTTTTTACCCATCCGCTATTTTTTCTAAGACTGTGCATATTTTGAAAGTGAAAGTTTCATCGGTGGAAAGAGATATTTCGATTTCTGAATTTTTCAAGAGGATTCACGATGATCCGATGGCTGCGCGCGCTTTTCGGGAATCGATATTCCTTCACGGGGATTCCCAGATGAGAAGTCACGTGACGTTGAGCTTCTCGAATTCGCCGACAGATCGCAGCGTTCGTCCATGTTATTTATATGCCTTCTGTGCGCTTTCGCGCTACCAACACAACGGTATTCGAGGGAGAATGCGTGTTGTGCTGGTGGACCTATTCTTAATATCAACACTATATATCTATATCGATAAATTTTATCATTTCCTAGAGTGACTTTTTTCGTTTACGCAAACAGTTACACATTTCCACTTTGCTGTTATTGTTTGGGACGCAGTAGGAGGACTATAAGATGTTCCTTGGCGATTCGATAAACGTTTCTCGAGTAATTTGTCGAGTAACCTTTGATATTTTTGCAAGATTTTTCTCGTGTCGCTCGTAAAAACACTATCGGATATTGCCTCGTGTTTAAAGTACGTTGATTTATTGGTTTTCTCAAAGTTATTATCTAACCAATTACCGGCAAGAAAGTGCGGTTGGTCGGAGATGAAAACGCGTGTCGATGAATTCCCAGGACTTTTTGATGGGTTCGCGAAAGAATACGACGCGTCGAAGGAAAGATTCTCCATCAGGAGGAGCTGATTCGCGAATGGCTCCGCGTTACATAAGCCCCTACGAATTCTCAGATTCACGATGAGATTTTCTTATATCGGGAGGGGGGGGGGGGGGGAACTTTCCTGTCCGAACATTTGCCATTCGTCTTCTGGCATTCCCCATTGTCTTGCCACGTCATGTTGCATATTGAGTCGTCGATTCCTCTGGAAGATAATTAAATTCATTTGAGAAAAAAACAACAACAACAACAAGATGTAAAACCACCATGCTTGTGAAAGTTTATGAAAAAACTGATACGTTTGGTTGGATCTATCCGGGAAGTTTGCATTTCTAATGTTAAAAATAATGAAACGTGTGAACGAGGGAGAGAGAGAGAGAAGCGTCGATCGATAATATTTTGATCCTCGGGAAAGATAGAGTGACGCGAAGCGCTGTTGTTTCTATAAAGTCGTGAGATCTCCTTGGAGCGTAACGCGTTCGCGACCTTTCTCGGGTCCATTGTCATTAATTATGCAACGGAGCATTCGCGTGACATCAGCCTCGCGGATCAATGGGGGATTCCTGTTAATTTTCCTCGACAATTTCCGCGAGTCCCCTCGAGCTTTTCTCTTCCGTCTTCCGTTTTACGACCTCTCACGCATCGATGACGCGCCTATCAACCGGTTTCTATATTAAAACAGAACAATTAAACGATGCATCGCGCTTGTAGAATAGATACGAATTTGCGTTGAGAAAGAATCACTAAACTGGTTTCTCTCGGTATGTACATAGGCTGGTATATAAGCATGACTGCGTAGTATAATAAACGACAGTGATTAATTGTTATAATTGATAATGTATATCGTTTGATAAACCTTCTAAATCAAAACGATGCGATTAAAAATTAAGAAAGAAGAAGAAACAGGGAGATTATGAGCAGTGTTAAGGTTGTAGCAATTTCTTCTCTGCGTTGATAGGAAGAAACTGGTAGCTGTATCGCGAGGGGGGATCAGTTATGACAAGAAGAGGACGTGTGTTTTGGTGGGTCGAGAAAAAAGGCGAAAATGGCCGGTGCCGCTGGTTCTGGAGGTTGTTGGGGTCGGTTCTCTAAAGCTTAGTGATTTCGGAGAAGTCAAAAACCGTGGCATTTCGTCGTCGTCGGTTCAGATAGAGGCGAGATAGGCGGTCAAGAATGGCTCGCGGGTCGAGAGTTACCCATGACCTCCGCTCACTCCATATCTCGCCACGTGCGGATCATTCAAGGACCCTAGCTCACCATTTTGCGATATAACGAGAGATACACACATCTGCGATGACGCTCCTCCTCAACCGTCAATTTATCGGGAAAGTATTATACCTATAGTTGTGCAGTTGAATAGTAAACCACCACTGGACTATATAGAATTAAAATACCCCACAAATCTTTGCTTCTCCTCTATTTAATTAAAATATTCGGTTCCTAAATGATTAAAATAACACAATTGTGCTAAAACTTTTCTCTTCCTCCTGTTCCCATTTTCTTCAGGTTTTCATTTTTGACCACTGCGACTCTCCACAAAGCCAACTCTTCTCCCATAACGTAACCATATGCAGCATACTAAAAAGAAAAAGAAAAAGAAGAAAAGCTGAAGAAAAAGGAAGTACAGAGAAAAAACCTCGCTAATTCGCGAGCATTAATTTTCCTTTCAAGATCGTTCAAAGATTTCACTGGAAGTAATGGGCAGGAAGTAAGGGAGGAAGGTGCATAAAGGGGGAGGGGGGAGAGAAAGGAGAAAAGTTTACGTTTAAATGTCACGCCGTACTCGGAACGAAATTAGGAGTGGGTAACGATTCATTGTTGCATGCACGGTAGGAGCATTGGCTTGTTGTCACGTCTGTTTACCTGTGTCTTCGACTCGAAAGCGGAAACTTAAAAACTTGTAAGGTATGACGGAAGAAAGGGCTATCATCTGTGTACGGTGAGCTTGACAAAGTTAGCGAGGGGTCGTTGGCCCGAAAGCGAGAGAGAAGGAAAACACACGAGGATGGACGGGGGAGCAAACAGTGAGACGTGAGACGCGAGACGCAGTTCCGTGCAGCTCGATTTTTGAGTGTGAGAGAGAGAGAGAGAGAAGGACAGAGCGAGCGGACCTCACCTGCACCAAATTCCTACCAGTCAGGTCATTGACCCTCGTAGAGCACGAGCTACTCTCTCACACCCTTGCTCTCTGTACTTGACTCGAGAAAGACCTGCCAGGTATATCTACACCACTTGTCCTACGAATCAGGTCAAAAATCAGGCGGTGTTGCCGGAGATCAACCATAACAACGCTACACAGCAACTAACCCATCTGATATGCTCGCTCAGTCCAATTATTATCATCGCTCTAAATGTCTTCGATAAGACTTAGAAAATTTAACTAATTTTTCGTTTTTTTTTTAATTTTTGTTATTAATATTATATTGTTGAAAAACTTATTTAAATTAAGGAAGAGGGAGTTTTTACTTTTAGATAAACTATTAGAAATTGTTTTTCGAGTGTAATTATCATACTCCTAATTGTATATCGATCATCGAGGTTTTGTTGAATTGAATTTGTACCTTCGAGCTCGACTCGTTTCACTGGAATTGCACTAATGTCCAAACGTCCCGCAATTATCATCCTCTAAACAATTTTTTTGTGCTATCACAGATAAAGCTAGTCTAATTTACGATCCTAGAGCGAAGATAGCATCTATCTCTGTCTTTCTCGCGGTCGCGCACGTGATGATCCTTGTCTCGACTCAGATTTTAGAACTTTGCCCGGAAAATGTTACTTCGAACTTTACGCACTGGAATCACTTCTACTTTTAGAATAAAACAGCAATTAATTACTTCCTTATCAAAACGACGATTGAACTTGACATTTTTCAATGATTCTCTTCCATTATAATTGGAGTCTCGCTTGTATTTTCTTTTTATTCTTCCAGACTTTGATTGAACTTGGTAGATTTTTTTCAATCATCTCTCATTCGAGATCTTTTTATCCCGAGATGATAAATGTTTTTACAGTGTCAGATTTTTTTTTCAGCGTCCCTGTCTTACCGAATAGTGCATATAACACTGGATGAAACGGGAATTTTGTTTCTCGCATCGTAATTTGAGAAAGCAGAATTTAATTTGCCATGTAGAGGAAATTGCGATTGGTGGATGAGCAGAAAAAGGTGAACGCAGAGGTCTGGCTGGAGGCTTTATTCGAGGTTTTAACCGATTTCGACCTTGTTACAGTATCGTCTTCCTAGTAATACGGCACAACCCATTTTCGCCGGCGTTTAATTACACGAGGGAACGGGATACACGCCCTTCTTGGTGTAAGAATGATTTAAAGTGGAATCTCAGCGTTTTATAACCTGCCGAGAAGAGCTTCACCGTCGATTCCAAACCACCTCATTTATCACCTTTTCATATAATCCCCTTAACCTTCCAATAGAATTACCAAAAACCTTTTTCAAATCGCTGACGCGCAGCTGGCGAATAAATTTGGCTGAATGAAGGAACGTTCTACGAAAACAAATCTCGTCTATGGTCCAATATCATCTCGCGAGATGATCAGCCTTTTCTCTCATTGAAGAAATAAAGAGTATAATGCATGGGCGTTTTAAATATAGTTTGAATCGTCTTGAATAAAAAGGGCTGAGAGATTTCTGTCGGCAGGAAATTACAACTGTTGATAAATAGTATTTTTTCTTTTTCGTACAATGAAAAAATTAATCGGGCAATAAGTTTTCTGATTGGCAGCTATGGGGATAGAGCAAAGGTGCGTGGGTTTGAAATTAAGGAGGTACTTGGCACTAGGTTAGATCCGACGGTCGGTGGAGGCGCGATTTGGAGATGGGCCAGAGGTTCCTCGCACGTAAATAAATATAAGATTGTAGTGGAATTGTTATGCTACCGATATTATTATATGTTTGCTCGTGTGGCTCGCGCGAATTTACACGCGTCTCTGCCGGAACGTGTTTACTATAGCACACCTAAGTACATATATATACACACATACTTGTGTGTGTACTGCGCATCAACATTCAGAATTTCTTACCAAGATTTATTTTTAAGTCGTTGCTGCTTGTAAAGTTCAGCATCGAATAAAACTTTCAAAATAAATCCCGTATATCGAATCGTCACTGTCTATACGTAGCGAATCCTGTTACACGCTTTATTTACTTCTCTGTACCATCCAATTCTCATCTCTGACGTTTTTATTTGCTCCGACGAGTCCCCCGAAACAATCGACTAGTCTCGCGTTCAGAAACGAAAGCTCCTTTTCGTTCGATTCTTTGCTCATCAATTATTATCGAACTTCATTACTCGAACTTCTATTATCTACATTTATTACGTTTCCTTATTTCGTACGTCACGATCTACGCGATCCAGCGAAAATCGAATCATCCATGATTGACAGCGTAGGGCTGACTCCGACGGGAGTTTTCAAGATTTTGCGATAAAAGTTGGCGCATGCGCGGGGGATAAATAACGTCACGCTAGCGTTCACGCGTTCGATCGGAAGCCACGCGATGAACGTTCGTTCCAGCGTTTACGTAGAAGGAAGGACGCGTAGAGTGCGTTGTCTTTGCAGCGGATACTATAAATAGATCTGTTTATGCACAATGATCCCCCCCCCCCCTACTCTCTATATTCTTCCATCCAATCATATTTATGTGTTTTATAAGCACGTTAATTCATCAACTCGTTTTTTCCTGTAAATATAAAAATAAAAAAAAATAGAAATTCTTATTAATCATCTTTCTCACTTTTTATATATATATACGTCGTACTCATCGATATTAAGAAACTCGAACTCGTCCCTGCGATCGATTTCGTTCAACGGGAATGGAGGAATGAATCAATGAATAGAATAGAGAAGGGTTTACGAAAGTTTCGGATGAATGAATTGAAATAAACAGTTATATGTATATAAATGAATGGCTGTGTAAAACGATAACCGAGTGTGTGTAATACCAAGGAGGAAATTTGGTGGTTTCTTGGTACGGTTTTGCGAATTTCTTAGAGGCGGAAGTCGTAGGTCAGTGGCGCCCATTGCGAAAACTCGAGTGGTAATTCGTTCGCGCGTTCACCCAACTGACTGACTGGGTTGGCTGAGTCGCCTATTTGGCGTAGGCCGTTCCAAGCTTGGCAAGGTCAGGGTTTCGCGCGAAACAGCTCTCTCTGTTAGGCCTAACGTAATATCCACAATCAAGAGCATCTCTCTTGCTTCTTTCCATCCTCCTCTCCTCACTCTACTCTCCTGCAATCTTTATTCTACGAAGCATCTAAATTATATCACACAGCCATTCACTCGTATGGAACATTTTGGAAAAATCACTGTTGGCTAAACAACTGTTAAATCAATGATATACAAATTGGACATTCCTCGTTACTTTTCTCAACAATCTCCGTTCCACGTTTTCTCTACGAGTCTATTATTAAAATATAATGGTTTCAATTACATTAAAAATTCTAAAAAATATTTGTCCAATGACCAGTATAATATATACAGTACTTCGTAGAAAATAGTTTGAAGTACCAATCCAAGAATAAATTTGTCTAAGAATATACGAGAACTCTAATTCATTTTTGTATCAGTTAAACGACCGACGCACGGAATTTAGGAAAAATTTCGCAGTGTAAAACTGTCTTAAGCCTGATAAGCTAATCGATGCGATGCGAGTGTGTGTTTCGAGAATTTTTAGGGTGTTTTATTAGCGGAGGGTTGAGAACGCAACCGACCTTGGTGACTCCGGGGAGAAAAAGAGCGGTGATCGTGACCTTTGGCGTCCCGCCTTTATACATATATGTATATATATATACAGTGAAACTCAGGCACGCGCGAACACGGCAACGTGCATTGCGCGTGTCGCGCGGAGTAAATTCGCTTGCGTAATGTGACACACACCTCGGCAGTCGGCAGTACTCGGCACACTCCCATTGTCGCCTACCATTCAAGCATCTTGCGCGAGCTTTGTGATTTGTCCTGAGACGCCCACCGACGCAGGCGATCCGGCGCCTATCGATCCTCCTGCGCGCGCGTGCAATCAGCCCCTTCTACTATATATATATATGATAAATCATCCACCACTCCCCCTGTGAATCCTCAAAAATATATATTTTCCCTCCGTTACCCCGCTCGGTCATTAATCATTGCATCGCAAACAAACCAATCGCGTTATCATTTTATTTGCAATTCTCTCAATCCCGCTCTGCCAACTCCGAATCTCGGCTAATCGAGATCCTATCGTTATAGTTGTATATATAAGCTTATCTTCATAACATTCTTTTGTTAAAAGCATCGGATTTCTGGGTGTATTATAGAACATATCGATGATCCAGGAAGTGAGGCAGGCTAGCGTTATCAATTTTATCCGAGTGAAACATTACTCGCAAATGCACTTTTTAATTGGTACATGCTAAAATCAGATTTATCTGTGCTTTATCTTCTCGGCTTGGATATGATCTTTATCATTTTTTCACGGATTGCCAATGTTTTCATTATTATTCATTTATAAATTGATTAAGTTTCAATTTTCTCGATGATGTCACGCGAGACCCTCTCGATCCGGCTAGTTCCGTTCACCTCCGCATCCTGCGGAGCTTCCAGTTTCTTTATTCTCATTTACCGTAGTATATGATACGCTATATATATATATACGGCCCCATTTATTGGTTGGTACGATCGCTCATTGTCATTCGTACATGTAGAAAAAGGCGTAGGAAATTTGAGGCGTGGCAGTGCTAAATTCTCACGCGATAAACGCGTGGCTGAAGCGCGGAATACACCAAATTTTTCTCTTTTTAATGACTATCTGTAAATGAAAAATAATTTGCGACAGAGAAATGCGACTTTTTTCGATGCGCCATAATTTTAATAATAAAATTTTGTCTTATTTCTACTTTTTATTATCCGAGATCCTCGTCGGAAGAGTTAACGAGCATTTGAGAGAGTCTACGAAGAGAGAGAGAAAGTGAGAAAGAGATGATTTCCGCCAAGATATCAACACTGGCAATGGTCGTTTAGAATCGAGAATTGTTTTTACGTAATTTTTATTGTTTTTACATAAGTTTTCACGAGGAGTTTTACTCTGAGAAGCATAAACAAGCCGGTCGTGTACCGGTCCATCCAAGTGGAGAGCTATAGTCGTTCCCGTTGAGTTACTTCTGTAGGCTTTTTCAAATGTTTAATTATGACGATACGTTGTAAAGATTTTTACATATTAGCGAGAGACAGGAACGCGTAACGGAAGGGTACGTGGGCGCTTCTGGGTGTGGAGCGAAGGCGGTAAGGTCTCTTCCAGAGAAAACTAAACGATTGATTGGTACACCGATCCACTTGGCTGAATTTTCATTCCTTGCCAACTCTAAAACCACCGCACCCATCCTCGTTAATACCGCTTGGGAAAATTGACGCTTTGGAAAAATTAGTCGTGGAAAAATGTCTCCGGTTGAAAGCATCGATCAAAATCGGAGAGTAGATCATTCTTGATACGGTAGAAAGGATTATAGAAAGCGCTTGGAGTAGATAAGGTTCTTATGGTCAACCTACACAGGACTGTTATTAGTCATCCCCACTCTGTCTAAAATGTGAACCGATCCAAAGAATTGGAGCGTTGCTTTCTTTAAACTTAATTCTTCCTTATCTCTCGCATGCTTTATCCCTACACCACCTGATTTCGTTTTAAAAATCAATATCTCGTTGATAAATTCCGTAATGTCACTCATTGTCAGTAGAATTACAGTTTTTTTCTTTGAGCGAAAATAAAATAATCATAGAAAGGACGAATAATCTTGCAAAGATCTCTGGTTCCAATCGGCTAGGAATCAAAGTGTACTGCTGGCGCGTCGATCAAATACGGAAGGTTTCGCGCTGTTGGGTGGACAAGTAGGATTTTTGCTTGGAGAATGAAATTGATCGACGGTGGATGATCAATCATCGGGAGAGGAAGACGCGTGACAGTAGCTATTGGGCGACTGTGCGTTTCGTATTGGAAACGCAAATGTTCGATTATCGCGCGTTCCGCGCAGTGGTCGCTGAAGCGGCCGGCCTTGATCCTTGGCGCTGCAGTCGCCAGAGTCGAGTTCCACACACTACTTTCACTAATGTAAGTACTAGCTACTATCCTATCCTGTCTTGTCCCGTCTCTCCTATCCTAGCTCGTTCTACCACCTACCGCCACTGTGCTCAAAGACGCAATACGTTCGCTTCGAGCAAAGAGCTCAAAGCGACTCTCAACTCTCGACCAACTGGCGTCTCGCGCCATTCCTAACCTCTTTCGAACGGCGTGCTTTCCGAAGCGCGATCGACGCGCCCTCTGCGACCACTGCCACCGCCGTCCGTCTCGTTCCAACTGCAACCTTTCTCCGTTTTATGCTGTATACACACACACGCGTCGTTTTTCTTCAGATTTTCTTCTTATTTTCTTCAACTCCGGAGATTATTATACAGTTTTATCGTACAGGTACAGAGACTTTGATGGTAGAGTTTTATGCAGCTCGCGATGTTTGGCGAGTGGTATTTTTTATTATCTGCTCGACTCAGTGTTTGGTGAGCGAGTTGGAAAGTGTGCGTGATTCGTCCTTATACTTATGGGAGACGCGAAGCGTCGATAAGGCGCCGGGGAGGATGAAGTTGTGTTTGTGTAAGCGATTCTCGGAGTTGAGAGCCGCTTTCCCGTTTCTAGGTTACACGCGCAGCGAGCCGAGTTTCACTTTTTCAGCTCGACGCTACGCTCCGTGGCCATCGGGTGAAGGAGGAGGAGGCTCGTCTAGCGTCGCAGCTCGCGTCAACGCGTTCACGGGACCACCTCCACTCGACCAATGACAACTCACCTCGATTACGCTTCTGTAATCCCGTCCATCTTCGTGCTACCATTCAACTGCAACTTTCAACATCTCTAAGACATCGCTAGACACAAATTTTCCAACCTCTTTTTCCACTTTGCATTGGCCCAATTCTCCTGCTTCTCGTGTACTATACCTATACAGAGTGATCATTTATTTGTATTTCCTAAAACGAGACATTACATTATCTATTTATTTTTCTTGTTAGTTGTAGGTTCTACCGGGTGGCTACCATCAGTTTTCCTTCATGCTTTGCAATTCTTGCACATTTTTCAAAGTAGAATAGTTTTGTGTCTCGAATTTGTATTTGAAAACGATTAGAAAAGCTGCCCAAAACGGGACGTATGATTACATTAAGTGTACACTTTTTGTGTTATCGAATCAAATATTTATATGCACTATTTTTTTATTTTATGTTATTGCAGAGTAGTGTAGAGTTGATCGACAGTAAGCACCGTGTGTGCACCAATAAAACAGTGGTAAAGTGAGAAAAGGATACTTTGAGTCTTTTGTTTCTTGTAGGTATACAGGGTTTAGGACAACGTTCATTGGACCACGTTCTGTATAAGTAAACAAAAAGCGAGGTAAAAAACTTGCTAATAACACTGTCAACTGTTAATTTTTTTAAATTTTTCACTTTGCTTTTTGTGTACATTATAAAGAATGATGAGAAAAAATGATCAAAGACAGAGTTTTCTACTTTTTCGTAATAATCATTTAAAAGTTTTTACAAAGCGTTCATTATATTTTTGAATAATAAAAAAACTAAGTTTAGTTTCTAGGCAATTATAACAAGATATTTATGTTATTGATAAATTTTAAATCATTTTTTTTAAGATTTCTTACAAAAACAAAAATGATTGATTTGCACTAATAACATAAATATCTTATTACAATCAAAACTGGAAGTCCGAATGAGTATTCTTATTTATTGTAAATACATGATAAACGACTGAGTACATTTAAATAAATATACATAAAAGTATAAAATTATAACTCTGATCATTTTTATCTGTCACCCTTCATAAACATACAACATTGCACTCACACTTAATAGTCGCTGTGTTTTGCACATGGCGCCAGTTTGAATAGAGCACGCGCATATATATATATATATATATTCAATATTTAATTTAATTTGATCACGCTTGTAAACGAGCTTGTGTAATTTTTCAAGTTCCTTTCTGGCATAATATTAAGACAAGTAGCTCGCTCGACTGGGGCCTCCATCGTAATTGGTCCCATACTATTACGATGGAATCCTACTTTTTTGAAAATAAATTACATAATACATCGACAGCGGGTAAAAGAGAACGTGCGTTGGGCGCACATTTGGCCGAAGACGGTGCAGAGCGCGAAAGATCGTCATCGTCGTCATCAGCAACACCATCATCATCGTGGGAATGGCAGTCGAAATCTGGCGGCTCTCGCGTCGAAAAGGAAAGCCAGCAGGGGCGCTGGAGGAGCAACAAAAAAAAGAGGAGAGTACAAAATACCATACAGCATATTATAAAAATGAAAGACCCTGCAATATTTGTATATATGTATATATATATAAACTGGAAAAGACTGAGAAATGGGAAAAAGGGAAGAAGGAAAAGAGAGGAGCGATTAATTGTTCGCAGAGGGTATTAAATATGCGGATAGGATCGGAGACGCGTGCTGTACGTCGATGCGCAGCGTTTCAAAAACGAAAGTTCCCGCCTCTCGCGTATTCCACGCTCGTGTCGCCCGGACACAAGCAAGTTTCACCGAACATTCGCCATACGTGGCCACTCATCACGATTCATCCAACCAAATGGGTAATCCAAAGCTGGCCTAGCTCGTTAAGAGGGAGAGTGAGGCTTTAAAGCCGCCGTTAGATTTATCACTGTCGAAAACTAGCTATTCTCAAACCGGACATATACATATATATATACCCGGCAGAAAGTTAAGGCCGTTTAGGACCCTATTAAGGTTACATCCACATGGCCTCCTTCGCTTCAAGCCTCTTTTTATTAGACATAAAAATTATATTCGGTACCACCATTAGGCACCTGCACGAATTTCTACGAATATCCGCTTTACGATGCATCGAAATTTTACCCCTGCACACACACACACACACACATATACGCTGTTGACCGTGACTACAGGGGATTCGAGCAAACTCTATTGAAAAAAAAAGGAAATAAAATAAAGACATTCCTGAGACGCGAGAGGAATGCTGTTTTATGACGTATATTCTTACACGACGCCATCTTGGTTTATACCAAAGATTTATGGATATATACCTTCTTCCCATTGGTCACTCGGTGTGTGTGTGTGTGTGATCGATCGGTGAGAAAATAGACAGGATCCACCGAGCTGCGTTTATCCAGCGGCATCAGGTTTACAAGCTCGAACGATTTGGTGTAACAGTTATGTAACACTGCAAAAAGTAGAATTCCCTTGCGGAAGGCCCGGATTCGCGTTGGAATTCGGGCCTCTCGCAGTCGTAATCGCTGGTCTATCCAGTTTTCTGCCACTGAATATTTATGCAAAAAGCTCCCATTTCCAAGAAATTTCTCTACCCCTCCCTCATATGCGCACGGGATTCAAACTCGAGATGAACGAGTGACGTTGGATGAGTGTAGGGATCTCGCGGTGGTTTTCCCTGCGAAAACCACCTGTTGATCGCGCCGTGGATAATAAAGTCCGGACTATTCCCACTGAAACGAGCTGTACGTGCCGTGGATCGATCAGATATTGTCCGTTTTACGATGAAAACCTTGCATGCTCGTTAATATTCCTGCACCGCTATGGAAACGAGTCCTTATTCGCTTGTACCGTTTGGCGTGTAAAAAACTCCTCTCAATGCTACTATATTTCCGAGCTTGTATATAGAGGGAATATCGTCCCACGAGGGAAGCTGCGATCGAAGCGAGATAAAAATTGGAATAAAACGCGAATGGATGTGTAGGAAGAATGGCGAGTGGTTTTTTTCGAGCGGTAATAAAGGGGAGAGAGGTTGTATGCTACACACACACACACACATGCGTGGAGGGAGAAAAGGCAGCAGCAGAGGGAGGAGAGGAGAGGATCGAGTTGTGATTCAAAGGCGCCAGTCACTCCTACGTAGGCACGATATACCGTGCTGCGGTTGGCTTTGGTACGAGAGAGTCGGCTCGCCAGGCGATTGGCCCGTTGAAATTTTGGACTTTCTCGTTGTGGCACGTAGCCGTCACCGGTGGCCGCGAGCGAAGTACAAAAATAGCCAGCGGAAGTAAGCCAACGAGAAGGAAAGTGAAACTTGCTGAGCAAAAGTATGCGTCTCGCGTTAATTACATCTGGCACGTACGCAAATTACGCCGAGTCCCTCCTGCTCCCGTCTCAGGGACGCTCGCATACCCCCACCCCGCCTCCCGGACCCAGATTCTTCGTGTAAATAGAAATTCCGCCGACTTTGCTCCCTTTCGACGAATTTCACTGAATTCATTTAGGAGCTTCCATAACCTTGGTTCACAAATTAAACTTTCACAAGCCACGAACGTCTCGTCGTGTGCCGCCTTTACCAACTTTGTCACGAAATTCATCCTGAATGCTGATACAGGAACCATCGATCGTATATACATGACCCAATTGCTCTTCGGCTTCTTAATTCGCTCCCTGAAAACAGTCCGATGCTCGCATCGATCCTCTCGTCTCGATCGTTTTGAAAAAAAGTAGAAAAAAAAAATGCAAGAATTTTCAAGGTTCCTCGATAGCAATTCCGGCAAAGGATCGTAAGATGACTCGTGCTAAAGTATAGCAGAGCTGTTCCGCGTGGTAATAATAATAATAATGCCGGACGTTCTGTGAGAAATTCGTCGGGGAAGACGACGGAAGCGAATCTCCTCGCTGATGTAACGCTCGCTGCTCGGAGACCCACTGACACGCATCCAACGGGCAGCGGGAGGAAAAGAGAAAGCGAAAAGCGAGTAGAGCCAGACGAGGAGGGAAAACCACTGCAGGGAGGAGAGAGGAGAGAGAGGGACGCTTTCGATTTTACGCCTCGCGATCTCAGTGACGTATGGAACGGAGAATGTATTTTACCTTCCAAGTCCGCTGAGGTCGTTCAATTTCTACGAAAGTAACAGTGATCGACTTTTCTCCTTCGGGAAATCCGTTCGTCTTTAAATATTCCCCCTAGGAAATAAATATTCGCTCAATTTGTTTATTCGTTAACCCTCCGCGTTCCCCGTTGGTCTATTCCTGGACACTCCAGAAGTATTTATGTGTACTACACATATATATATTTTTTTTAAAGAAAATATTCCATATTAATGATCGATACAAAAAATATGCTAATTTAAATCTCAGTTCAGTATCCGCTATAAACTTTTTTTTTTCACCGGCGATCCTCAAGGAGATCCACTTATCACTCCGATCTGCTTTAGCGCAAATAAGCGGAGCGTTATAATGGGTTTCTTGGCTCTAGACGATTAAACGCTAGGAAAAGCCGCGATCCCTATCAACGTGCACATCGCGAATCGTTGCGTTATAGCCCCAGACATTTTACACGCCGTACAATAAACTTACGCCATACCCACAATTAGACGCCTTTCGATAATTGTAACTTTTCATTTTACAGCTCTTGACCCGATTTCCAGACAATTTCCCCGAACGCAATAAGATTGCTCGTGATCGATAACACCGTCAATAACCGAAGAGTTACGTAATAATACCGATTTTCCATCAGCAGCCTCGATCCTCGTCGAATTTACCAAATTTTCCCAAAACTACCGAGACACGCGAGCCTGCCACTTTCCCAAGCGTCTCAACGACGGTAAACTGTGTCACCGGGTCTCTGTATATAGTTTTACGGAGCGCGTGTTCAAGAATCCCGAAAAATTAGATCGATGCCGAAAAAGATCTCGCAGAGGGAACGCTTCGCGATTAAATAAGATCCATTTTAGAGGAATATAAGACGAGCCGTTAGAGGGCTCCAAAAGAAAATTTGTGTAATTATCGTACGAAAAGTGGGCAGAAATTTTTGAGTGAAATTATTGCCCATAGAAATTTGTCGTGCTGGATATCGGAGAAGAAGGAAGCATAGATCGGCTCGTTCGGGCCTGGAGCGTCGGTTATTTCCGGGCGGAGGAGAAAACTCGAGTGTGATCAGTGGTTTAGCGTTTCGGGGCATGCTTGTTGTTTCAACTCCGCCCGCACTTTTGGCTCGCTCTTGTCACTTTCCCCGCGATCCCGTCACTCCCCACGGACGTCGTCTATTAAGTGTGTCAGCGTGCCTACTCGGTGCAAATAAAACAGCAGCGTCGCGTGGTTTTCGATGCGGCTGCAGTTGCGTAATCGACCAGTGTGCTATACCTACTACCTCTATACAGGCTACAGCCGATTCCACGCCGCGGCTGTAGTCGTCGCTGTAGACCCAGAGGGGGACCTGGGGGACCTGGGGGACCTGCCAATCGCGCAGGGAAAGGGGCTCGAAAATTTCGGCTAAGTAGGTCGACCAATGCTGAATACGCGAGTTTCGCGCTACTCTACAATTCGCATTTCATCCTGCACCGAAATTCTAATTATTCGCTGCCTCGCCAGTTTTACTTTTTTTCTTTCTTTCTTCTCTCCTTCTCCCCCCCCCCCTCTCTCTCTCTCTCTCTCTCTCTATCCCTCCCTTATCCTTATCTCCTCTCCTTCTTTCAACCGGGATTCACTTTCTAAACCACGATTAACTCGCGTTACGTAAGACCTCCTCGCGGAGCACCGTGAAAAAACTTGCGCGCATCCGGATGTCAATTTATTTGCGCGGGAAAAATTTAATTCTTGCGAAAGCGGCGCTGTAATTTTTCGGCTGGCTCCCGTGGTTGGTTCTTCGGGCAAAATTCGGAGGAAAGCCGCGATCGGGCAATCGAGAGACCGGTTAAGGTACGCGGTGGCTCGATGGAGAGCCAGCTGAGTTGCCGAAGGGCCGGAAGTGGCGCGTCGTGTACGCCACTTTCCAAATACTTTTCACTCCTGACTTCTTTGACCTCATCTCTCTTTTTCGAGACTCGTCGTGCTCGAGTCGTACTTATTAGACACACACCTGGACAAAAGAATCAAGAGAGAAAGAGAGGAATTGTATACTCTCGAAGCTCTGATCATTGCAGTTGCATTTTTTCAACTGATTATCCTTTATGTTTATAACAACAGTAATAATGATACGTTAAAGTTTGCTTTTCTTTTTCCAAATAACACGAAGGAGGGAGAATCGGTAGGTTATAATTACACGAGCGAGCTAATTGGGCAAGTTTTCTTTCGGAATTATTAGACAGTTCCGCAAATTGTCATTACGAACTTATAGCCAGAATTGGACGATTGACTGCGCACGAGATATTTGGCAATAATTATTTCCAGCTATTATGGCCGCACGCAAATCAAATTCGTGAGGGAAATAACTTGGACTATTCGCGTGGAAATATAATATTGTCGTCGGTCAGTGCGGGCAAAAATCAACGTGCTTCGATGCACGCGTGTATTAATCGAGCTTCGATTCGAGAAAACCTTTATTTATCTAACGAGTATCCTTTTCGTCATACTCGTATGTGGACACTGTGAACACCAACTCGATGCAATCGAGGGAGAAAGTGTAATAGGACACGTGCATATATTCAACGATGTCTCGTTGATTTTTATAAATTTTCAATCTTTTTCTTCGTGTACTTATGCAGCTATGAATAATTACTAAGGGATTACTGAACTTGTGTGCATGTTATTGCGTTCGTACAGTCCAATTTTACTTACACACCGCTTATCATTTATATCCCTTAAAATTTTTAAATGTATTTTCTGTATACGTATACAAATACACATTCTTATTTCAGTCTTGTTGTATTTGTCTGTATAGTAGATCTATACAAGTCCAACTTTAATTACGCATTCTTTTCTTGCCATCTTTCTCCCTCCAAATGTAAAATATAATTATTTCCTTGTTACTGTTATTTATTTTTTTTCTTCAAATAAAAGAAAAACATCTGTTACCGTCATTGTTTGATGATACGTTCGGAGGACTTTCGAAGCTGGCCAATTTCCTTTGACCCCTGGTAAACAATAATTTGTAATTATAAATAATTGAATGGGCAGAAGCGATCAGGAAATATTTTCGGCTACGAATCAGAATAGCGAAGTTTCGGTAAAGCCTACTCAGACAGACGCCATCTAATGGGTGGCTTTCGAGTGAGGATTTGCTCCCTCCGTTTGTGAATCGAATAATCACCATAATTAGAAGGCAGCTATATATATACACTCTTATAGTAACCGTCCGCCAAAAATTTCGCTTAAAATATCCAGCTTATCGAGAGGCTGTGCGAGATTTATTGTAGGTGGAAATTAGTATTGATTGAATAATAAAAATCCAAAATAGCTGTTTTAATCGTACGTGAATTGTCAATGTTGAAATAAACCAGACTGGAGTGACTGTTGGCAGAGGTAAGTTTGCAAATCAAGTGGATTCGCGGAATCTTCGGAGATATGTTACATCGAAACTCCGAGACTTTAATGTAGAATGGATAATAACAATAATCAAGGCGAAAATTGTAAAAATTCGGGAACCTAGGCGTTTTACAAAGGAATGTCCCATTGCGTATTCGTGGAGAATGGAGAGAAAGGTTAATTCTAGTGGCAGATGAGGATCATCGCTTCAGGGGTTTTAGCCCCTTTAGCTACCGTTTAACAAAGCTGGAATTTCCTGTCTGTGGCCTGGGAGGAAACAAAGATTACTGAAAATTGAAAGTTCAGCGCAGTATATATAGTAACTATATAGCTCTCTCAGGGTCAAAGCTACGAGGGATGATAATGGAAGCATCTATAACAATATGAAAAAGAAGATTAGAACTAGATATAGCAATCAAGAAGAGTTTTTGAGGAAATTACGAGTGTTTTTTGATTTTTACAAGAAAATAGGAAAGGGTAACTGGAAGCTTGATAATTGAAATTGTTCAATAGTACATATATTGATTAAATATTTCTGTACGGGGTGAAAGTTACAAGGAATGCTAATAGAAGCATTTGTATAACGTTATGAAAAAGAAGATACAGTAATGAAGAAAAACTAAACAAAAATTATGAATATTTTACAAGAGAATAGGAAATGCGAAATAGAAGCCTGAAAATTGATGAGAATTCAGCAGTACATATAGTAACGCGTAACGTATATAGTTTTCTACAGGGTAAAGTTACGATGGTTGATGGTAGAAAAGCTACGAAAAAGAAGATATAAGAAAGATATAGCGATCCAAAAGAAAAGTTTTCAAGAAAATTATACGATTGTCTTTTGGTTTTTAGAAGAACTGGAGAGGTGAATTGGAAGCCTATGGCGGAGCGGGGGGGGGGGGGGGGGCAGATGGATGACTAATCTGGTAGTGTCTGAATTGGCAGTATCGGGGCTCGCAGAGGCTGGCAGGCAATCAGGCATCCGAAAGGCTGAACAGCACAGGCAATTCAGCCAAAGTAGGCTGTTATTTAACGATTTTAGCGAAACGTTCGCGGCATTATACAATCGGCCTAGATCCCAAGTCACGGAGCGTCACGGATCGTGAGCTGCCGAGCCAGTCACACAAGACAGAGCGGCTTTGCTCGCTTTGCCTGCCTAGTGCCTACCTTCACCACCAGCTCCCTCCGAGATAGACTGCCAGCCCAACGAATCGCCAAGCAATTAAATAGATGCCAGGCCATCCGAGCAGATCGCCAAACGCCACGATATATGGATTCTCGAGAGCAGATCTCCTCGACCGATCGGGAATCGAGCAATCTCACCAAATTCATGTATATATGTATATTTATGTAGAAAGAGTATATCGAAAAAAAGAAAAAAAGAAAAAGAAAATAAACCTCTTATTTCGAGTGGAAATAACAATAAAATTGAATCGTGCTAAATTTTATCCTATTTCTGGATCCTTCGGAAGAAATAAGGCCCCAACCCTGAGTCCGCTTATTGGACACGTGCGCAGAGCGCGACTATAACCAGCGGCACGAGCACAAAGGGCCATTTTCACCTGAAAACCGGATCCCTTCACCGATACTCTACTTCGTTCCTATTTTAACTTCTTCCCTCCCCCCTCCCCCCTCCCCCCTCCCCCCCCTTTACCCTCTCTCCATCTCAACCAACAAACGCTCTAACCTAAATAGATCGCTAGAAATTCATGAATCAGCTGAAAATTTATTACACCTCGATCCTATCGCAAAAGCCACAATCGATACTCGCCTATTCTCTTAAACCAATAACATTTTTCATTTTTCACTATATTTATCCTTGCCCTTATCGATATTTCTCCACTCAATTACCAGTTATCCCAACAAATATATGTGTTATTGCAGCTATGAAAATCCACGAAAACCCGGGCTCTTGAATGTCTGGAAATTTCATGCCCGGCGCGCGCCGTTCCATTATTATTCGTTGAACTAGTCTAATTTGAGAAGAAAAAAACTCTGACCTTTCCATTCTGGCGGGTCGGAATAGAAAGTGGATTATTTTTGGTCGGACTGCTCTCTGTATTGCCTTTTGGAATTTAGTCTATACCGTGCTTATAACGCGATAACCTTCGACGATGATAATCGATACTGCAATTAAAGCTCGAACAGTGTACACTTAAATACGCGAAAATAGCTTCTTCGATTTTCGAAACAGTAAAATCATCCTTTACTATAGAGCCGCACATATATATGTATATAAGGTACATTACAATCCCGCCGAGAAATCGAGCGTTGCAAAGTTTCGACGTTTCGTTAGAACATTAAATGGATATAATTATAGGGAGCCAATTTTCGACTGGCCCAACTGTGCAGCTACTGGTGTATAAAGCGCTTAGGAATAATCATGGCGCGTCTTTGCTTTCACCTTTTGCGCGCTTATAATTAATTGACCGAGAAGCCAAACTTGTCCAATCATTTACCTTTTGAAAATCTTATAAAGATTCAAACGAGCACCCGTTCATCTCCTCTCGAAAGCGAAATTGAAATCGCTTGAAAATTATTCGAGACGTTCGGAGGACCAAACTCAATCGGCGCCATAGAAAGAGATCGGAAGATTAAAGTTTATTCATCGAAATATTCAATTCAGGAATTTTAAACATCGCTCGCGCGATGCTTTGTAATATTTAATTGTGCTTGTGAGAGCTGAGATATACATTAGGCTGTTCCAGGTGAATATATTAGTAATGTAAATCGCTGCTATAGTAGGCTAGTGTGTGTGTATATCTATATAGCGTTAAACGGTATAATATAGAGTGGCAGATCTACGGTAAGGACGAGGTGCGGATCGATCTTAGAACACGTGTTGCATACCCAAAGAATAAAATTTCGTAAAGCTATTTCTAAATGAAGAATAAAGCGAGATATAGTCGCACAGTGACATTATACTAATTTTAATTGAAACATTTTCCGCTGTAGAATGCAATATTGACAAAGAAATAATACAGAAAACGGTAAGGTCACCTCTGGAAATCAGAAAAATTAATTAAAATGATTACGACTTGCGTTGGTCAACGCAAATATGCATGTCTCTTTATGGAAGTTTACATTACTTTTCTCATTTTTCTAGTCTAGTATAACGATGACACAGTTTCGGATGAAACAATTTACTAGGAAATGACGCGAGTCGTGGTTATATTCCATTTCCGTCGAGAAAGGACTCCCTTGCTCTCGATGAGAACTCGACGGTTCTTCTCGAGTGTAAACGGAGGATGCGATGACTAGTGGACTTATTAATAAAACGAGACCACGCGCATCCTGCAAAAATCTCTACATGTTCTCAAGTCGCGCCGTTCTGTCAGACTGAGTGACTCCATCACCCATATCACTTCCTTCCTTAATTCGGAATCCAACCGGAACTTCCGCGAACGACTCTCGTTTCATCATTACTCTTGCCAACGGATAAGAACATTACACTACTTTTTCTTATCTCGATTCACAAGTTTTTGCCTCGGCGACGGTTCCGAAAGCCAAGCTGAAAAAACCCTCGAGAGCCCGTAGTTCGATCCATGATTGTCTAAGATTTTTTGCTGAAAAAGAAAGTTTGCTCTCCGCTTCGGATTCGTGGCGCGCGAGCATCGAAAAATACTCGTTCCGTGACGCTGGGATTAAAAAGGTTCGTAAATTTCATCCTGGTCCCGCGTGCGCGAGGTCCATTAAAATCGAGCTCGAGCACACATTTGAGGAATAAGAGCAGAAGCAAAGGAGCTTTATCCTGAGATTGATCTACGATATTCAGCGTTCGGCCACTGCTACTTTTTACCACTCGGCGTAGAAAGTCTATTCTTCGCGGTTTGGATGTATTAACGAGGGTACGTGGGCTCGATCCGTAAGATTTATAAGGCAACGAGACTCAACCGGATCTAATTTGGTTCCAAGTGGCTCGCGACTCTGATGGCTACGCGAGTCGAGCTTCCGGCATTCGCGGTGATTCGATAATACCTCTCGCGAGAAAAATATAGAAACCTCTGCGCGTATACTCAATCAATGTTGTACTTCCAAGTTGAATTTCAAGATTCGACGAAAATTAGTATTATTTTGTTAATCTAAAAATGGCGAGGGGAAAATACTGAAATTCGGTGCTGTTGAAAAATTGCAGAAAAATAGAAGCAATCTCGCGCTCGGGTTCCTTAGAAGCGAGGTTAACGCGGTGTTTTGCTAGGAGTCTCTCTCGCGAAAGGTTCGAAAGTGCCCCATTCGGACGAGACAATGCTTCGTGAAAATAGGGCAGAGCAATTAAATTGTTATATAAGCAGTTGGAACGGAGCTAGCGCAGACTCGAGGCACGCTCGACTATCTGGTTTCTGCCACTGGTCAAAGGGCCAACATCTCTCTTTCTCTCCTGCCCTTTTAACCCTAAAAACCTCTTATCTTTACCCCCCCCCCCCCTAATTATATCTCGGTGTTTCACTCTCGAGTCGAGTGCCCCTCTCGATCGAATGGCGTTGGGACTCGTTAGTTGCAGAAATTCTCCAAATACGAGGCACTCGAATCTCGAGTAACTTTCGATCGTTTAATTGCCAGTGCGAAAATTACCTGCTCATTATTCCTGCGCTTTTTCTGTCCTTCGGATTGATAAGTCTCGATTTGCCGTGTTTACTTCTTAACAGTGTTCTTCTCCCTCCTCTAATTATCTTCAATTCTCTATTACGTCAAATCGCTTTTATGGCTGAAATCTGGATAAAAAGCAAATCCACAAATTTCATCTACGAACTTGTAACGATCAGTCTCTCCTCTCTTTTCATTTGCACGCTTCGCTTAAACGTTGCAATTTTATATCCAATTAAGCGTCTCGCTTCGATGAATCGATTAAATTATTCCGCTCGATGTTTTAATCGCGTTGGCGAATAATCATTAGTACAAACGATCTTTGCTTTAGTGCACTTTTCCCCTAAGGATTTTCAAGGATGCGATATGGTATATGGGCCAACGGTTCTTTTATTTTACTATTATTGCAAGAAGTATATTCATGTACTTCCGTTTCCATTTATTAATTTAAATACCCGTAATCAAAATCTCAGACCAAATTTTAAATTATTTAACAATTTTGATAATGTTTTATAAGTATTAACTTGTGTATTTTTTTTTTACTTATCGCCTTTGTTACGTAATCAATATTATATATTATAGCTACCGAGCGCTTTCAGGATTATAAGGACGATGATAATAAAAATTATAATAATTTCTGAACTATGTTGAAGACTTGGAATATACAGGGTGCATGGTAAGGAGTACTCGACGCCCTTGAGTATAGACGTAGGAGATTATTTATTCCCATAACTATATAATATTAATTTTTTTTATAAAACTTTTTAGAAATTCCTTTGTATTTGCATTCAAAGAGGTCTTGCAATAAAATTGATATTTATTGTAATTCTCCGGAGATACGAATTCATTTTTACGCTCTAACTTTCCAGGGCTTTTTAGGGGTTTCAAAAGACTGTTTAGAAGGAGAGACGAAAATTTGCAGTGTATCATTGATTCCAGAGGGAAAAGCAGCAATGCTGAGAGGTAAATATAAGTAAACATATACATATAAGTAAGTTACATACGTGTATATATACACGAGGAAAGGTCGTGGTTATCGTGAGGTCATGTTTATGGATGAGCCAGGTAAGTTTAATCAGAATGCATATCTAATCGCGTAATCGCCCTTTCCCTTTTTCCTGGCGTTCTCGCGACAAAACAGCGAATTCCTTTCGCTCTCGAGAGCAAAGCGGCAACCGCCGCGCCGTCCGCCGCCGTGGCCACCTCAATAGCCGATCGAGCCAGACCGGCTGGGAAGCCTATTACGACATCGTCTGTTTACACTGGAAGTTACGCTCTGCACCTCCGAACCCTTTTTTCACTCGATCGACGCTCACTCCGCGAAAATATTACTTGTACGCTTTTTTCCCCCTTTAACCATTTCGTCATCATCCGCGAACAATGACCACCGGAAAAACTGCCGATATACCACCACACCATGGAACGCAAAACGCTAATACGAAATATTTTCCAATCCTCTTTCAATTTTACGCCGTTTACAATCATTTTTGCTCGTTTTTCTCCAACTTTGTAGAATCGTCGGGTGAAAAAAGAAGAAAGGGAAAAAAACAAAGAAACAATGACTCTTCTCGCAACGAGCATAAACCTCGAGAATTGCTCGCAGTAAACTCGAGTGAAAAATCAAAGTTCCTTTTCCTCTCGTCATTTTTGGACTCCCGAAGGCACAGCCAGGGTACGCTTCGTATACACTATATATACAAAGCCCCGGTCACGATCGGCTAAGAAAAAGTGAATGGTTCTTCTCGCAATGCTTGAACTGGAAACGAAAATGTCATGCCTTTGTGCAAAATATTCGTGGATTCGGCACGGCGCCGTATTAAAATCTGCTGGGGTATTGAAACTTCAACAGGATCGTGATAGCCAAGAGAAAAACTCTGCTGTGCAATAATAGAATATTCCTGTCGGTTAATAACTCACATTTATCCACTTGTCAAATCGACGATTAATGGGCGCTCGTTTAAATTCGAGCTTTGGCTATTTGTCAAGGAAAGCACTATATATTTGGCGAAAGAAGGGGGGGGGGATGGCAAATTTTACTTTACATAATATAGAAACAACAAGGAACACAAAGAAGAGCGAGCTTTTTATTCGGGACGAACAGAGAGACGTGGTGAGTTATTTTGTCGGTTTAATGCAAAGCGAAGGTTTTTCAGCTGAACGAAATGGGTAATATTATATTATATAGGATAAATTTGATGTTAGGGGATCAAATTGGCATAGAAGGCTCGTCGTGGTCGTCGGGCTAGGTGGATGGTGTGCGCGCGGTGGTTCGATGTCGGTGCTTGTGCCACTTTCACTTGGTTACATAATCCGCATGCTCGCGCGCGAGCTAGCACGTAGCGAGGGGAACTGGGTAAATGGGAGAACCACAATCTGCGCTTGGTCGCTTGCTCGCTTCACTGCTTTTTCGTTTACTCGTTTACTCGCTCACCGTGAGGCCCATCGGGACTCTCCTCTACTACCTTACGACTCTCCACGTTAGAAACTTCGAATAACGAGTCCTAAAATCATCATCGTGCAAGAGTAAACTTCTCTTCCTTTTTTTAGATATTTTACCAAATTCTTGGAAGCTTTCGTCCATTTTACAACTTGTATAAGAATAAAAAATATACCTCGATGTGCTTTATACTCTATAGATCAAGTTTGCTTATACTTTTAAAAATACCACGTGTGTGTGAACAATGTTTTTAAAATTACAATCATTAATAAATTAATTTTTCTTTACTTTTGGACTGGCACATTTCACAAAAATCCCTTGAAGTTAAATCTATGTTTCATAATATGTAAAAAAAAAAAAACGAGAAATGTCTTAAGGTTCTAAATCTTACAAATCAAGGGTTACTTTTAAAAACTCCTGGCATATGTGAATGATGATTTATAAAATTATAATAATTATATCGAGTAACTTTTCTGCGCTTTTCGATCATTTATACTTTTTAATAATACTTTACGAGACGTGGTGGGTTTTAACGTATAAAAGGATAAAAATTCCTGGAAACTCCGTAAAGATGAAACTTATGTACTTCTAATTTTAATAATTAATGAAACAATTTTTAAAATCACAGTAATGAACGAATTAATTTTTCTTTCATCAAAATACTATGATGTACTTGACTAGTTTTAACAATTAAACTTGACAATCTCGAATCACCTTAAAATTCCTCTTCATCCGATCTTTTCGTTTTCCACGACAAAGAACGCTTACACGTGTCCACGGCTCTTTGACTCTTTCTGGATATGTATTTGACAATTGACGCTTCCTCTATCTTCCATTCTGTTGACAAGGCCCATTTCCGGCCTACCCGTACTCCTTGACGCTTTCTACTTTTATTATTTTCTCACAAAAACAACCACCTTAAAAAGCGCCAATATTTTAATTCATTAATACACGAAAGTATCATTTAACGCAAACTAAGTAGCAATAACTAATGAGAAATTAATTAAAATGCTAAATAAGTTCTGGACGAAATTGTGGCAATTACCACCAGAGCGTTGGAAAAGAAGACCAAGCAGGCTCTCAGCGACAGGCAGCTATATTATTTCCATATAAATTTGCTGTAAACATTCAGTGCAATTAAAAGAGTAAAACGAGAATCAACATCCCAAGCAGCTGTCGTTTATCGAACCGGATCGCGCCAGAAACCTGCTGGAGTAAGCAGAGACTTGGTAAAAAATTCTGTCAATTTATCTGGGTCTTTTCCAACTTTATAGCACAAGTTTCACGTCATTCATGTCCTATCCCTCAAGCCCATTTAAGAATCTGGGGTCTCCATTTGTACTCCATGTTCAGATAAGTCACCACGGTTAAATGCCTCACTACAATTTATTGTTTAACCTTCCAAAATATATTTTAGAAATCGCACCTGACATTTAGTCATGAAAAATTGGTACAACTTCTTTGGAAAAAGTCATTGGATGATTCTTAAAAAGTTTAGGACAAATTCTGAAGAAAATGTGTGTATATACAATATATAATTTTCCTTAACACAAAAATAACTTCGAAAACACTACTTTATTCGAGTGGTAGAAACCAATATTAAAAGCATAAGGCGAACATGGCATGATTGGAGTTCAGGTTCAAAATTTCATTCATTGTACTGTATTTTCCTTGCAAAAGAAATCCTAGACTCGCATTCTACCTTTCATTTTCAAGCAAAGCTCTTTTCACCCTCGCGTGGGATGGACGATAAATAAATAAAGAAAACATAACTCGCGCTAATGATCATAATTATTTAAAGCTGTTTAATTTCGTATGGGAATGAACAATAGAAAATTTTAGGAAAGAATAGTTTTTTTAGATTGAAAACGATATATTTTCATTAGTGGCAAAATAATTTAATGAGCAGCCTCTGGTGCCAATGAATGAAAAACGATATCCGCAGAGAGTCTCGGTCTGCCTCTAATTTCAAGCGAAGCTTTTTGCAACCCCCAGCGGTTTAGGGTTTATGTAGATGGAATGAAGTATAGGCAAAGGCGGGGGGGGGGGGGGGGGGGGTAGAAGGGAGCACTCGAGTGGATGCGATGACCCAAATACAAACCAGTGAAAGTGGCACATTGGTCAGGCATGGCCCGCTGCTCGCACTCGCACACCCGTACGCACAAGCAAACGGTTTTATATATATATATATATACACGCACAGTGTCATTTTTCCTTCCCTAGGACACCTCGATCTATGCTCCTACCTATCTTGGCTACGTAATTATATACGTTCATCCTACGTGTGTACACGCATGTCTGCACTACGTACCTCAATTCTTGTTTATTTCATATTAAATTTAATCATAATTTTCTTTCGCTAGTATGCATTTACTTCGAAATCAATCGATTAACCTGGATATTCAGCTTAAAAGTGATAAAACGATAAACTTTGGGGATACACTGCTTTTAATTCAACAAAAATTGAGAAAATAATTTTTTGTAAGAAAATTATTTTCAACCCTGGATAGTTAAAGGGGGTGGGGTTAAGTTATGAGGGAGGTGATGAAGTGGATGTGGTGGCCCAAATACGATCCAGTGAAAGTGGCACAGCGGTCAGGCATGGGCTGAGCCAGCGTCGTTCACCCACACACTGACTCTTGAGTTCCCGAGCCACGTAACACTCTGTCTACGACTGTTTTACTCGCGAGCTCAAACACACAATCCCGTACTCACACCCATGTCAAAACGTCATTTCTCTTTTTATACGTGCCTACGTTAGTCCCAAAAACGAATAATTTTGATCATCGCAGTCTGTTCCGTTTACCAATAATAATGACGATCGAGGTAATGTCAGCGTAGATGAGAAATAATAATAAGGAAAATATTCCATCTGCATCGAAAGTTTCGGTATCTCTCGCAGGCCGATATAGAAAATTGCTACTTTGGTTTTATCTCACGACAAATTATATTTTCGTTCGTCCATTAAATATTACGCAATGTAGAACGGTTATTGTTTAGTTAAGACCCTAATTAGATTTTTTAATGGGCGCCATTCAGTCGTCGAATTGATGGGTTTCTCCAATCGAGAGGTTTTTCCTAGCGGAATCGCTACTCGGGACTCTCGGGCTGGCAGGCTTCGTCGAAAGCTCTTAATTAAAATACTTGAATGGCATCGCTCGTCGATCAGCCGAAATGATTCTATTGGCTATCGTGCGTAAATTTAGTGAGAGCCTATCGATGACCTCGTCAGGTTTGCACAACGTATTTTACGTTATTTTTGAATAAAGTAAATATTCACCTTACTGCCAAAGCTTCGACATGATAAAAAAAAAATTCATGAAATTCATCATTGATGACGTAACGTATTTTATTACAGGTAGGAGCCACTCGGGAAGAATATAACTGTTGGAGTCGTCGATAAAATATTGGAAAAGCTTCCGTTATTGGAGTGCAAGACTGCGGTTTCTGTAAAAGGAAAGGAGGCGGCTGGAGGAATAATAAGAAATCTATGACTAAGGCTGTAAGGAGAATTCGTGTATCCTGAAGAGAGTTTAGTGGCTGGTATAGCGATGGAGGATGGTCCGGGGCCGCCACGACCCACTTTTTCCTCTTCTTTTCAGATTTTTCTTCTTCTCTTCTGCTGCTCTATTCCACCTGCTCCCCTTCGTCCATCCGCTTATCCTACGCACACAAGTATCTTTCTCCCTCATCAGTGTACACCGCAAAGACTCGTGTAATCGGCGCTTCACGCCAGCCGGAACTCAATCGCTTTTGTGCTACTCAGCGGGACGATCAAGGACGGGAAAGTGAATTGACCGATGAGCTTCCCTCCTGAGAAATATCCCCTCGTCCACCGATCGACTCAACATTCATTCCTCTTCATTCCATCCAACATCCTCGATAAAACTTTGACTTTTTTCACTTTTTCCATACATTTCTATATATATTATTTGCTTTCAAACTTATCATCGATATTTATCAGCAATTTTTCTATATTTTTCTTAAACAGTAGTACGACCCTACTGTAATTTAGTTTGAAAATTACTATTTTTCATAATGTTACAAAATGGACAGTTCTTTCAATATAAAACCACTTTTAATGAAATTTAACCAAAAAGTTGTCAAGTTCCGCTTTGCACACCGGAATTAAGTAATAATGAATGTTCGTTGTTAAAAATTCTTTTGCTTTACATTTACCATATATATATATATATATATATATATTGATATAGTTTATTTGTATATTGTTGTAAAATATCCTTCTAGTAAAATCCTTTCTACAAACAGTCCGAAGTAAATTTTTACGAAGCAATTTCGTAATGAATGTTTGTGAAATAAACATATTCGCGAAATACCTCCCGTTTGATACCGAATTTTTTGTTTACCGCCCAGAACGAGCGAGTGTTTACAAAGCGTATATAGGTCCTTCTTCGTGGTTTTTCGTCGAGCAAACAAATTTTTGCTCTAAATAAATTGAGTAAGGTCAAAGTAAAAAACGAATTAATGAAATTACAATTTAATTCGTGGATGTAACGCTAAGTGAATTATATTATTTTGGGGGTATATATTTTGGGTGTGAGGGAGCAGGGCTTGGTATCAAAGTCGCGACACTCCGAATCTAGTTCTAGTACGACTATGAATAGACGAGGCCTCTTCTTGGCCCGAGCACGCTGTTAGTATCCCAATTAAGTGTCCACGCTCCGCGATTGCCTTACAATTATCTCGAACATCTCCCCCCACATTTACTAATCATCACAATGACTCCACTAGGATCCAGAATTTGTTTTCAATTCAACTTCAACGAATGGTCTTTAAAACGATTCTAAGCAATTTGGCATTTCGGTGGTGAACGAGAAAGATTTGACGGAATTGGGCGGAAGAGCGTAGAGTAGTTCCAAGTCGACGGCCGAACGTGGTTATCTTATTTTCACACGGCTATCTTTATTTTATCGTGACGAGTATCTTTAAGCGCGCCAGAATAAACCATGCAGACGATGACTCGTATCGGGGAAACTCTGACGGCGCGGATGAAAAATTCTTTACGATTCGCGATCGCAGAACTTCTTCATTTCAGAACTCACCCTCCTTCCTCATTTTTATAGCTTCCCATTTATGAAATATTAATATAAGCGTTATTCTATTCAAAGAGAATCTCGCGTGAATCAAATTTCTGCTTCAAGGAATTTCAATAAAATCTCTTGTGGAACGCGTATACGTTATTATTTGTATTTCAACAAAGGTGCTTCAATCTGTTCAATCGATAAATTTCCTTCTGCTTTCATCCTGAAGCATTTTTTACATTCGCTATGTATATATAGATAGAATGATTATTATGAGATTTTAATTAGAATTTCGATTGAAGTTTGCAATTGAATAGCTTCTCAAGATCTTCCTTGGGAGCAAATATGTCTTATCGAACTCCGGAATACCCTCTGTAACTCGACTCTTCGAGTCAATTTAAGATCAAACGGTATTTGTACGCTTTGCTTTGACTCTATTGTGTTACAACGCAGCAGTTTAATTAATAGTCGATTGTAACATTTCAATACGATAAGCTCGATACGTGCAGTTTGCACGACAGATACATCAGAAGTGCCGATAACAATAGAACTCGTAATGAATTCAGAATAGAGGGAGGAAACTTAATCGACCAAGCTTTTGTTCCTAAAGACTCGATCATCGAGTTTGCCACAAGACGTTGATTCGTTTATAAGATAGCGTGTAACTGTATACATATACCGCAACTAAATTCCACGAGTTTTCTGAATCGGGGAATGCGCTCCGTTCGACGAAACGACGAGATAGTGGAGCACAACTCGGGCTGCTCGAATTTTTTCTGGCTTTATCGTAGCGCATATCGCACCTGCGCACGATAAAAAACAAGTCTGGCGCCTATTGCCACCGAATCAACTCGGATTTCCCAAAATTGCCCGCCCGATCTCGCAGCGTGACTCACGAGCTCTCGGTCAAATAAAATCTACAGAAAAATGCTGAGTTTTCCACGAGCAAATATCTCTACCAGAGGACTTTATAAATTTCTTCTTCATTTTCTTATCGAAAAATCAAACCCCGAATGAAATTTTACAAAATGTGAATAACCGATAATGAATAATCGTTGTGGTCGTATATATATAAAGATAGGATTTTCTCGTTATCGCAATCGATGATTTTCTCCGTCGAACCGAACCGTTTTCGAAGAGAAAAAATTCCTTTTTATTTAGTGGACCCTCCCCCCTCCTGGCATCCCTTACCATCCATCGTCCGACACCCGAGACCCAGATCCACCGATGCAGCCCGGCGTCAAGGGCTAAAAATTTTCTTCGCTTCTATTTTTAGGGCAGATGGCCCCAATCGTCGCAGTCTCTTCAGAATGCGAGCACGTGCGTCGAACCAAATGCGCTAAAATCCCCCGGAAAATCCTCCAAACAATCAACAATATAATGTCTGACGGTACACTATATATATATATGTATATATATCGAATCAACACGAAACGTCGAAAATGCTGAGAATTTTTCCTCCTCGATCGCGGCGCTACTCCATTTTTCCTTGACTTTTCCGCAGCTGCAATCTCCGGCATCTCGCATACTTTTCAACAAAGATGGTAATGGAGGGTAGGAAAAAACATTTTCCACGCGAGACCTTGCGATCGTTCGTGACTCAACCTAACAATAATAATAATAATAACAATAATTGAACGCTCTCGGTGTGCCAGTTTATATCGAGTATACTTTTGCATAGAACGAGTCGACGACTGCTTGGAAAACTGTGCACGCTGAACTTTGATAATGCCGACCTGCTTCTCGAGGAGGAAAAAAGATGCTGGAGGCGTGCAGAAAAAGGGATAATGGGACTGTGAAAATAGTGTCCAAGTTTTCTAAGAATTTCATATATATGATGGTTTATCCGACGATGATTCTCAGTTATCGCGGAGTGCGATATTTCATTGCGGTATATTTCTCACGACTAATACAGAAATGTGCTTAATCGACCCACTGATTTGGAATGGAGAAAAATCTTGGCATCGCTCACGCCTTGCGCGTTCTCTCTGTTATGTTACGGTAGGCGAACAGCTCGAACGTTCCGCAGTATTCGTGTAATCCACTCACTCGGTGTAATCTATCGATACACGCGTAATTCGCGCGAGGTATTTCGCAACGGCTCGTCATTAACCCTTCGACTCGATAATTTTACCCCCACCCTATGAATCTCGCCTGGTCGAGTCCTTGCATTTTGTAAAATCCGAGCACGCGTTGGCAGACTCTGACAGGACCACCTGTTGGACAGTTTAGAAGTAATTAAATGGAGCGAACGTTTCAAGTCAGTAATCAGTTCGCCATCTGTTTTGTGTTTCAGGGATCGCTCCACTTTGCTTTCGTCTACTAGTTGATGTATATAAATATAGAGCCTTCCAAGATCAATTGGAGAAATGTCCGATGATTCTTCGTAGCTGAATAGCGAGGATGAGGTTTTTTCAGGGTGGTTCTTGTGATGTTGCCAGAAGGAATTAGAGGATGGATAGAGTGTGTGCGTATGTGGGAGGGGGGGGGGGGGGGGGGTTAGGCAGGATGGAATAGGTCCCAAAAGCCGTTCTCGCTCGTGTGTCTCGACTCGGAGCGGGGCAGCAGAAACACCGCACCGCCGGTCCGGTCGGTCCGGCTTTCTCGAGAAGTGCACCTTGGCACACTTATCGCAGCAACAACCCCACGCCGGTACGTCCCTCGCGACTCCTCGCCTAACTCAACTCAACTCAACTCTACTTCGTCTCACCGCACCTCGCCTCGCCTCGCCTCGCCAACTTCTTTACCCGTACACTTCATCTACGCATTATCGCGTCTATATATATACTATACTCCAATACGACTTGGTAATTTTTCTCTCGTCTTCCCTTTCCAACCCTTTTATACGAGTTTTTCTTACTTCTCTATTAACTTTGATATTCTTTCCATCCCTACCCCTTCTCTTTAGCCCAGTAGCTCCTCGTGTACGTTGGTATTCGTTACTTTTCTAATGTAGGTACTATGATTCATACCAGTTTTTTTATCTTCTTCGTCTTTTTTTATTTCTCTTCAAACCCTCGTAAAAATTTTTCCTTACTCGTCAGTCAGCTTTGATATTCTTTCTATTGTAGCCTCTCTTTTTAATCAAGTAATTCTCAGGTGTATTCGTTACTACAATAATTTAAACTATGGTTTTCCCTGAATTGTATATAATCTTTATTTCTTTTCAAACTTTTTTGCAATTTTTTCTTACTTGTCAGTCAACTCCGCTGTTTTTCAACCTCTTTCCTCTCTTCAATCCAACAGCACCTCATTTTTTTTACTCATTATGATAAATTATATTGGTTAATAATCCAATTCGCCACTTTTGCTCTCATTCTCACATATTTTTTTCTCTTTTGAACCTCCTTTTAAGCTTTTCCTTATTCGTCAATCAACTTGATTCACTATCCATTTCCCCCCCTTTAGCTCAGTGTAACTCTTTATTCCTTACGTCTCATATACATACTTGTTCCGTTTTCTAATAAACCGGCGTATTATATCGTAAACGAGCCACGTACGACTGCGTGATTCTGATGGCTAACGGTGGTAAATTGATTATGCGCATAAGTGGACTCTCGTATGTGATCGCCCTTTACCTTTTCGAATTCCTCCTACTATCACGATGCAACCGAACTAAACAGCGGTTTAAAACTTCCAATCGTGACTCTATACTAAAATCTACACTGTTTCTCTGGTATTCTAACAGTCGTGATACCAATTTACTGAAAAATCGGTAAGAATTACTAGAAATTAAGCCTGAAATTATAAGTTCTAGCTACGTTAAGTACACGTGTATAAATATAAATACCTAACATAATTATAGTGTGTAAATATAACATACACACACACATATGGCTCGTGTTTTATTATTCACTCTCTCAGCACTCAAATCCAACTCACTTTCTTGTAGCCCAATACACGTATGCTCATGCTCAAGTATTTTTGTTTGCATATACGCAGAGTCTCGCGTGTGTCGGGGACATAAACACACACGCACGTGGCATGAATGGGGCTCCGCGCACAAATTGACCTCACTCTCGCGCGCTCCGAGAATCGTTCGGTTACATAACGCAACTCGCCGAGCGCGAGTCCCTTTCCTCTTTTTTCATCTTCATTCTCACACCCACCGAGACGAATCTCCTCGGACCAAAGCACTTTTACGCTATAACCACGATTTTATGCTCAACGCCATTCCTGCACAAGTGAAAATAACCTCAACTAAATGTCATTCCTCTTCTACTACCATTTTCACTACGTCTCTTCAGCATTTGCATCATCTTCCAAGATCACCCCAGTATTTTCCCATTCACGCACCCTATTAACGTTGATTTTTGTTCTCTGCATGAAAAGAAGACGGTGATAAGAAAAAAAAAGGAATTGACAAATGCATGGGTAAATAAAAATGATAAGACTACCGAGTATTAAGAGAAAAAATTGATAAACTTGTCAAACAAATCCATGTTAAGGATTTGTTTGTTTGCTGTGTGCTTTTTGTTTAAAGTTTTTCTCCAGACGAGTCTTCCGAAGAGCTTGCATGGGATCTGTGCCATTGGATAGCGGAGGACCGTATTTCACAGCGTCTTCGCGATAATTGATTTTTGTAATAATAAATTAATCGTCGCTTCTCAGGTGGTAAACGAGATACAATAAAAATCGGTAAGACTCCACACGATAGACAAAGCGAGCGTCTGTCGCCTTATCGTATTTTATGCGACGCCCGAGTTTAAGTTCAAGAACCACTTTTATATCAGTCATTGCAGACGCTCACCATGTTTTCTTTAACTTTTCGTCTTTCGAGAAAAAGTAGGCCACGTAACTTCTCCGTCTCTTTGTAAATACAATAATTAAATAGAACCGTTCCAGTTTTAAATTGGGACATTTGTATAGGTTTGATCTGAATTTTGTCTTGGAATACCTGGCATATAATATATACATAATGAGACGACGAAGAATATTGAACAGAAGCTTGTGCACTATGGATATTGGCCAATATATATATAGCATATATATCTACTATATTGGAGAATGGCAAGGTTAAGATATGATTGTAGCGATAATGAATCATCGTTGTTTGGTAAAATTTTGCTAGAACATTCCCGAGTCATAGGAAATGAGTCAGATGATGCTCGGTGGCGTTTGCATCGACCGGATTAAGAGATAAAGTGAAAGAAAAGCGTCATAGAGTTAGATCGATTTTTACAAAAGTATAAATATATATATATATATATATACTTCTAAAAATCGATCGAGTGTCCGGCGGATAAGAATTACCTAATTCGCTTTATCCATTGGTCAATCGTTGCATAATGATAAGCCCGCCGAGTGGTCAAAAACTACGCGGCAGAACGGTGAAACTCGCGGTGAAACCGTCGTCCGTCCGTAGCAGAGCTCCGCTCCTCGTGGAAAAGTTCCCCCCAAAAGTTCTCCAGTTACGTATATATAGCACTATATATACTATAAGCTGGAAAAAATGGGCAAAAGTATCTGCAGAGGAGCCGGGTCGTTTTTCAAACTTTCACCGAATTTACCCGAAAGTCCTCCCTACTCCCACCTCATCGCCTCGCAACGTACGATCTGCAGCTTCTCTCTTTCTCTATTTACACCATTTCTAGTTCACGTCAAATTATTCTAGTTTCTCTCGTTACACGTGACACTCGCGACCCGTAAAAGTCGCATTGTCAGCCGTGCCAGCGATCGAAAGTAAAAGTGGCGCAAGAATTAACTCTTTGCACCGATTACGATGCTGCGGGTCTAACCCAATTTTCCCGTTTTTCCCCTCCGAAAGAATTTCAGTTCCTTCATACGTGCGCGCCGGCCGTTCATGATACGAGCCTCTTATCTGTTTCACGTATTCGAGATAATCCCTTTGATCGCACATGTCGAGATCAGCTTATGAATGAATTCCTCACGACTGAAATATTATGATAGTTTTAAGTTTTTTTTTTCTTGGCAAAGAATGATGGAAAGGTGGACAAAACTGTGAGAAATTAAAATTCAGTTTACTCGAATAAGTTTTTCGGAACGTAAAGAGAATTCGAGGGGAAGAGTAGTGCGTACGAAAATTTCAAGCTTGTTTATAAACATAACGAATAATTTGATAAGCTTCGTTGATTTCTAATCCGAAGAGACCTTTTTATATACAGCGATTTACTTATCTTTGAGAAGATAATGTGATTTTGTGTAGAAATTGACGAGTTCTAGATGTTGAAATATAATAAAGTTATTTTTTCATATGGAAAAATTGAATCGTGACTAAAGTTAATATATATATATATATATACATATATGTTTATAGAAAGAAGGTGACTTGCTGCAAAGTTTGAAAGAAGAGAAAAATAAATTGGTGAATGGAAATGAAAAAGAAGAATAAAATTGTTGATGGTTTTGAGCGAGGGAAAATTCTTTGATCGTTTTTATCTGCAAAAGTGCAGTGCACCCTTGGGGCCACGGGCTTCTTGGAAATTTGATGACTCGGCGCGTTAATCCAGCAACGATTTAGGTATTTGTCGTGGCTCAGGTGGTGTGCAGTCATCGGGATTCACCATCGTTAGACGCTATTTGCCAATCAGCGAAATGCCAAGCTACTGATGCGAACAGCCAATGCTCACGCATCAGCAAATTTCTTTCTGATTTCGATCCAAGCCATGACCAGCTCAAACTCCATAAGTCTAGCTCTTATTTTTCTATATATCGACAAACTTACCTATCTCTTCTGAAAATTCATTTCTCGCTAAAATAATCTAGAAGGAAGCACAAAGTACTTAAAAAATTAACAACACTTTAAGAATTTCCCTTCAAGTGCATTTCCTTGAAAAATGTCGTTAGTATAGGATGATCGATTAAACCGATCGATCATTCACTCGGAATATTCATTTTCACGAAAAAGGAACATCTACTCGTGTATTTGTTACGACACAACTATAGTAATTTTCAGAAAATTTTGATTTTCACAAAGATAACACGCTGGTTCATTTCTTTATTCACATTTCGTACTAGTTCGTGCATAGGTAAATCGGTTGACATATAAGCATAAATGCGGGAATTATGATAAACGTCGCAATAACGAACGAGTATTGTATGGTATAACGATCAAGAGCGAAGCTGCAGGAGGTGATCATCCATGGGTTACACTAAACTCTCAATGGATGTTGCACACGTGGGATAAAACGTGGGTACGTTAGCACCCACGCACTCCGTTTCATTTTATCCTCGCTTCTCTCCCTGTAAATTATCCAGTGTTTGCACTCTAATGTCCCTTGCAGTGATTCTCAAATCACCTTTACGTGGACAAAAATTCTTCGAGCAGTATCAAAATTGTGCCTCAATTTGCAACATCTGCGAATTACTATTCTGAATAAACGTTTTTACCAATTGCAAGCTTTTTTTATTAACGATTGTCATTTAAATGCCTAATAATTCTTATAAGGACTCGAAATAATTGATCCAAGCTGAGAATCCCTGGTATCGTACAGCGGCGAGAAAATTGATGCTTTATTTCAATCCACAGCACATCATTTCTCTCGGTTAAGCTATTTTAATGTAACACGCAAAACTATTACCAAGCTACAAAGCGGAAACGATTCGAGTAAATTTCATATCGTGAAATTATGCAAGAATTGATGATTGCATCAGGATAATAGTCATGATACACTTTTCAAGTACAGAAGAGAAAGCTATGATGTCCCGCTGGGAAATGTTATATCATTTTTCCCATGAAACTCATTACTTTGCCAAATATAGTTTCAGGCATCATAAGGAGTTATTAAACCAAAGCGTACCGTATTATCAGCCATGCAAATGTCTGCAATAAAACTTGTACGATCGAATTAAAAAAATCCTTCAATTGCACAAAATTCTAAAAATTTTAGACTTCTTTAGTAATAACTAATTAACAATAAAAAAATATACTTATGTGTAATAACAAACATAGGTTCTAGTGTAAATAATGAGAATCGCAAAGAATTTTGAAACCATCTCCAAATGATAATATAGAATATAATTTCTAATGAAATTTTCTGAAAATTCGTTGAAATTTATGGAACAAAAGGATATATTCGTCAATGTTGATTGGAAATAAAGAAGGGTTTTGGCGGATTTTTGTGGAGGGAGGAACGAACAAAAGAGATAGAGAGAAGAGGCTCGTTATCGGTATACGTATTTCTCGCTAATCATTTATAATGGGCAATCGTGGAGAGCAAGGTCATTGAACTCTGGCGATGGTACACCTACCTTTTAATAATTCGATGAGTCACTTTTAGCACTTGCAGCTTTTTCCTTGGTTCCGAGCTGACGTTTCATCTGCTTCACGGTGACCAGCTATCGGATCGTCTTTCCTCACTGAGACACCGCCTACTTCCGTGTCCACCAGTTGCAGAGCAGCGAATTTTTCGTCCTGTCATCCCAAATCCATCGCGAATAGACCGAATTCTTACCCTACGCTTATCGGCCAACGAACCAGCCCTCCCCTTTACCGCCTCGAGTCGAACTTCCCTTTCTTTTCCGTTCACTACACCAACACGCACTTCGATTCAACGAAATCCCGACGCGATAAAAATTGCAAGGATTAATCTCCCAATTTAGCTGGAAATTTTCTGCTACGTACTTTCGATCGAATAATAAATGTGTGTGCGTGTGTGAGTCATCGTTAATTGTATTAATTAATTTTAGTGCATACCTAATATGTTTGCTCTGGTTAAATATTTCACTGGTGGAAAACTATATTGTAGCTTGGATTGATGGTCAAGCCATGTAATTATCACGTAATTTACTTTGGCAAAGTTTCGAACCGAATTAGTTGGTTAAATAATTAATGAGATTATTATTTACTTTTGTATAAGCTATGCTCCATTTCGTTGCGAAAGATTAAAGTGATTTGGGTAGTTGGATTATCGATGCACAGATACGAAAGCAGATTTGTTTTATGGGGATTTTGGTTGGAATGTCAATTAATTGGAGAATAAACTTATTAACGTGAGAGAGCGGAAATGCACAAGTGTGTAACTGGTGCACTACGTATGCCAGTATCGCGAAGCGTTGCACGCGACCTTGCGGGAGTTTTGCCTAGTGTGCGTGCTCCGACTCACTAAACTAGACTGGAATTGCGCGAGATTCAACACGTATAGGGTGCTTCCCTCGCGAATTTCGTTTCGCGCCTGCATCCACAATCCAATTATTGTACTACTAGATTTATATTTGTTTTTTTTATCAATCATATTGAAAGCAACTTAACAGAAATTTAAACTTGAAATTTACTTAATAAGTTTTTTAGTTTGGTTTCCTCCCTCGTGGATTTTGTTTTAATTCGATTAGTCCATTACTAAATTTTTGTATATTTTTTACTATTTATTACTGGAAACAGCTTAATGGAAATTCAAACTTGAAATATACTAGAACAAGTTTTTAATTTATATTTCTCCCTCATAGTTTTAGTTTTGTGCCTACATCCGTAAAGGAATTAGTCCATTACTGAATTAATATATATTTTTTACAATTGATTATTAGAAATAGCTTAGTCAAGATTAAAACTCGAAATTTAATTTCAAATTTTTTTAGCATCGTCTCTTTTCTCCACAGGATTCTCACTTATAAGAACCTTTCGTTCATCTCCCTGCATAGGTTATACATTTGCATAATTAGATATCCCATGGTGGGATAGCCTTGTACATTTGGCATTTGCACAAGTTTTCACGAGTGATGAACGCAAAATGCGTGTGAGTCTCGCAAAGTTTCTATTATTGAAATAGAAATTACAGTGGTTATCTTGTTAATTTGCAGAAGTGAATCTTACGTCTATTGGGATCTTTAATGGGCGATAAAGTTGTACAATAAAGATTTATCGGAGCTTGATGATGGAGCATCGAGAAAGAATGCGACGAGAGTTCCCGAGCTTCACGACCTGCATTCGCATAATTAGATCTACGAACGTGCGAATGACCCTGGCAGCAATGATATTTCCCTATTGTAAGAGTTCTACTGTAAACAGTGCGATAAATTGAGAGACCGAGGAAACAATACAAAGAAATAAATAATATAGCAGTTATGTTGATGCTAAAGAGGAAAATTTCGCTAATAAATTGCAGCAATTAAATTATTCAAGAATCCCATATATTTCATTAAACATTTTCTACAATATTGTCTATAATTGCTTTCTTAATCTTTCCTTCTTAGCTCGCGCCTTATCAATCCTCCTGTAATTAATGTTTCGCGACTGAGAATTCTATATAATCTTAACGCGAACGCTGTCTACTCCGAACCATACTTCAACTTATTTAGGGAGATTGTTAAACTTTCCACTCAATGATAAATAAGTTTTTGCCGGGTTAACGATCATTGCTTGATAATACCAAGTAATTAGTTTCGTAAAAGGTCTTACAATGTCATGGAAATTTTCAGAGCCTCTAAGAGAAAATGATGAATCGTTTATTTCCGGTATTATTATATTTCAAGTTTATTCCATTGTTCCTCTAGCTTGTATGTACTTTTATTGTTGAAGCACTAGCCCTAGTCGCGTTATTGATCTACTAATTATTATCGACTAAATAAAGCGTCTATAAATATACATAAAATGATTTTATTTTTATAAAGTAGATCAAAAAGATCAAACTCCCTAATTAAAAGCCATTAGAGTAGTATTGACTATTTAATTTCTGTGAGCAAAAGCCTTTTTAACGTTCCAACGAGAAAATCAATTCTTCGATATTAAATGCTTATTACACAAAAGCTCCTTATGTTCAGATAAAAATGTTTCGTTTCCAAAAATCTTTCCACTTCTCAATATTTACAGCGCGTTAAATAATCAGTCGGAAAAAGTGCCAATAAAAAATTGGTAAGGATGAAACAAGAGGCTGTGAGTTTCCACTGAAAAATGAAATCATAATGATTCTCTTGAATGAGAAAATGAGGTCTCTTTCTCTCTCTCTCTCTCTCTCGGGTAGCGTGTGGATGGTAGAGCTCTTTTTATCGGTCACTTTAAAGCGCGTGGCGCGCGAGCCAAACTTCTCCACGCTAATCTATATACTCGCGAGTATAATTCCATCGAGCTTCTTGTAACAACTTGAAATCATCGATCAACGACACTTGAAATTCTCTCTGCTCGCATACAACGTATTAGCTTCAGAAACTTCCCAGTATATAAATACAGAAAATACTTGACCTTTGCGATCACCCAAAATTCTATATTATATTTATAATTTATATTTTCCACCTGCTCCTCGTGTTTTTCATGCAAGACAAATCGTCGATTCAATTTTTTCTTAATTTTCCAAAATTTCCATCATCCCGACACGTCCGTAGATTTTATTTGAAGAAGAGGGAAAGTTTGGATCTCGAGGGATAATATTATGGCTATAGTCATAACGGCATAGTTGTATATCATACCACCGAATGATAAACTTGGAGCACGTGAGCTCTTATCAGTCTCGGTCGCCCGTGACGCTTTTTTCTTCCCAAAGCCTGTCGTTTCTAAGCTCCAGCGTGACTGATCCTCTCTGCGCAGTTTGTATTTCATGTTTTACACGATGGCCAATGACTCTTTGGACCGATTAGCCGCGTTCATCTCTCGTCATCCCATTGATTATCCCATGCGAAATTATCGCTCGTGGAATTTGAGCATCTCGCGCACCGAATGATGCAATTCTCGAGAGAAATTTATGAATAGGCCCAGCGTTGTGTTAGTGAGCTTATCGACGGATCGTTAGGCCTGTGCTCGTCAGTAAAAATGTTTGACGCGTGTCCGTACTATAAAATTCGTTGATACGTTACGATAATTCACGTATATATTGCAGTACATGCATATATGTATATAGAGTTAATCTTAAATGTTGGACTTGCTGAGAGGTCACGATGAATTGAATTAATGAAAAATGAAGGAAAAATTGACTGGTATCTTCTACTACTGTGTGGTGGTGGAGAGGGGGGGGGGGGGGTGAGAGGTTCTAGTTATCGTCGCATATCATCGCAATGATCTCACTCGATCCATCTTACAGGCCTGCTCGTCTCACCAACTGCGCCGGAATTAAACGACATTACGTGCTCGTTCCACTATTATTCGTGATTTCTTTAACTATCCATAATTCTTTCTGGGCTCTATTTTTCTGCTTCTGAAGAATAATCCTATAGTTTATTTTTCGTTCGTAAATCTTGAACACCGAGCCCTTATCTCTCAGATAAGCAAAAATGAAGCGAAGCAAAGTTTTGAGGAGAAACGTTTAAAAAAATGTGAGTTTTCATTCAGTTTTCCCTCGTTTTTTTCTTTTCTTCACTCATATCTTTTGCTTTGGGGAGAGAGAGGTGGAATTTTCTTGAAGAGATTTTAAAGAGATTAGACGAAAGGAGATCGATCGCTCGGTGCTATCATTAGGATCTAAATAGATAATTTATTGATGCCACGTTATATTTTTATCAGAAAGTTTATCCTCCGCTCGGAATCCGCTTTTCCGCTTCCTTTTTTTCTTCCCGCCCTTATTATTGGCGAACTTTGACCTGCCCTAGAATTTTGAACCGATGTAAATTGTTATCGAGCGTTGCCGCGATACCAGCTAGAACAAATCCAGCGATATTGGGAGCCGCTGAAGATAATTTGCAGCGCGCGCTAAACCTTCGGATAAAAAATGTAATCGGATAAAATTAGAAGCGGAAAGCCGAGAGCTTTGACTGACCGTACAATGGATCATAATAACCGGGGATAATTAAACGTTAACCGGATAAAAAAGCTTTTTTGCTGAAATAGAAGCGTAATAATCATCTTTCCTATACCTGATTAGTTATCACTATCTATTATATCACTCGTGCAACACGATGGTGAAGCAAATGGAAATTTCTGTACTGTCAAAATGGCATCAAGGCAGATAAATTCGGGCTAATGCGGATGCAAGCACAGAAATCTAAATAAGGTGGCGAAACAATAGTTTTGGTAGATTATTGATTTGGCAATATAAATTTGATCAAGCCAAAAATATTCTACGAACATAATTGTACGAATTATCGAGTTAAAAACAGAAATTTAACGTTTCTGTGTTCGAGTTATAAAGGAAGAATCGTTTTTGTCGTTTAAAAGTTGAACGCGCTTAATTTTGGAATGGACTGGTGCATCGTAGGTACGAAAGTCATTGCGAGGGGGTCAACGTTTTCACGGTGGCCAAAAATTGTCGAAGAAATCTGCACGAGTCAGCGTTAGAGGCAGGCGCAGTGGCACTCGCGTTTCTCAGCGAGCACGTGCCCCTCACGCGAGCCAGACATGATTATATTGTTTCGCTTTCGAAGCGTCTCACCGTTATTTAGGAAAAATTATTACTCATTTATTTCTGCTGCTTCCTCGATAATTAAACAAAAGCATCGATCAATTTTATACTTGAAAAAATTGCTATCTTACGGCTTCTTGTAAGTTTTGTGCGACCGGAAACTCAACGAATGCTGAATTAGGAGCTGTTAATAGTTTCTGGAAAAAATTGCAAGTTTATTGGTAGGATTTTGTAAGATAAATGAACAGTAGCTTATTAGTCGAGGTTATGTAATGGAGATGGAAATGTCAGGAATCGAGTGGAGAATGATTTTTATGGTTGGCGGAAGTAAAAGGAGGGAGAGAGAGAGAAAGAGAGAGAGAGAGAGAGACATAGGATAGGGATAACATTAGCATCGGCCAGATTGGCCAGCGGACACTCACACGGTAGGTGGACGTAGTAAACGTACGTGGGCACGCGTGAACGCGCGCACACATACCTACGCCTCACACGTTTCCACCAACTACGTCACTTGATCCCTGATCCCTTAGCTCCTCCGCATGCATAAATAGGTCGAATAACCAACTAACCCACTATATACACAGCTCTTTCTAGGAAAATGCAACCCAACCAACAACGATTTTTCCCCTAACCAGCTAATAAATTCCCTCTATACTCTCTCACTCACCTCACCTCTTTCCAACTTTATATATATACTTTGATACATTACTTTACCTCATTTACCCACTATTCCACCTTTATTCCTCCTTTCAATTCGCCTCCTATTTTTTCTTCTCTCGCATAGATTAAATCAACCATGAACCCTTCGGTTGCGAAATAGGATTATAGGAATAGCTCTTTTTAACGGAGGAATAAAAAAGGTGAGTTAAATTGTTTTTCATTTGAAATAATAAAGCGATTGCGAGTGGGGAAGACTAGTGCACTGCAATTATGGATCGATAAATATAGCGTATTGTGGTGATTCCCCGTATAATTAATCGTCGATCCCTAATTGCATTTGGTGGGTATGTACGTGGGTAGTCGTTGACAGGAGATAAAATTAGGTAATGATTTGTTGTTAGTATTTGTATATATATATATATATATAAGAAGAGATTTAATAGAGGGAAACGGAAATTGTATGGTAAGTGAGTCTGTTTTGCTGATAACATTGATAAAATGTATATTACGAGTTGGAAGGTTCGTCGAGGTAACAACGAGTGAGAGAGAAAAGGATAGGTGGATCCAGGTCAGTAGTAAAGGAAAGTGTGCGCCGCCGTAGGCAGGACTCCTTCGCTAAGGTATTACACAATAATTATTATGATCGCTTCGTTATTCTCCCAGTTATTATCGCCGTCTCCCCACTATAATTCTCTTCGTCGAAATCTTTTATAAATAAAACACCCTTAAAATACAGTAAATTTATCTAAATTCGAATATACAATTCTAATAAAATCTATTTTCTTTTTCAGTCAATAATAACAAATATTTTAAGCTTTTTTTCAATGGTAGAACATTGCAAAGGGATGTAATGGGCTTGTAATGGACAACTGAATAGCTCTAAGGAGTGACGTATGTTAACGGGGAAGGTAAGAGTAGAAAAATGCGACATGATCGGACACAAAGAGTCCTCGAGCCGATGTCATGAGTCTGAAGGAAGAACGAAGGATGCGATCTATTTGTCCTCCAACTATGGAATTCAGGAAGCGACATTCCTTCCGTGAGCCGTCCAACTCGGAAATTCACCGTCCGCTGTACAAAGAATTTATATTCAGCTGGACAAATTTCTCGAGGAGCGATGCTCCTGAAAGGATTCTCTTTTTCATGAACCACTAACAATATCTCAAAAGAATTTCCATATTGTTCGATTTTTTACTTACTTTAAAGCGATGTACAGACCATCGTCTGGTGATGCGAAATCTTAGAAAAATTAATTTAAGATAATTATATAAAAAAATTTGGTTTCGAGCTGATAAATACGCTTAAAAGAAATACGTGATAAAAGGACAGGATTGTGTGTCTATGTAACGAGTTGGCTACTGTTCGCGATGATTTCGCGAGAGTCAGGCTGCGCCGAGTGCTTGGCACGTAATTGCTTTAATTCTCTAATTAATTAAAATAGCAGCGTGCGGTAGCGAGCACCCACGACAACCGCAACAGATCCATACCGCGTCTATTTGCTAATGGTAAACTCGATACTGGGAAACAAAGGCCAAACCACCCCAAAATCCTGATATATCAACTTTAATTCCACAAACCGAGTAAAATTTCCAAACAATTCCACCTTCGCTACGGTAATTAAATTACTAAATAAATAAAAGATAATAAAGAAAAATTGATAATTAGCGAGTCTTGGAGTGTAAAGAATAAAGGGGGCTGTGATAAGATATTTTAATTGAGATAGATTTTATCCATGATTATAGTAAACATATATTACGGACAAAGGCAATGGGAGAGGAAATAGTGCATAGAATATGTTGAGCCATAAAATTTAGCACGCACCTGTAGATTTTTCTATCTACGCCAGTTTAATTTGGCGTGCAAAGGGGTGGGGGGTTAAGGCGCGAAAGTCATTACGAAATTGGCGCTTAGTCATCGCTCTTTTCCGGAGGATATACGTACACTCGATAATTCTAATCCGCGCACGGAGCGCGGCTTGCTTTCTTGCAGCGCAGTGACCTGATTCTTCGCGTGCAGTGGTAAGAGTGAGCGAAGAGGGGGCCGGGAGGGGGAGGGGACTGTGGGGCCGGGGTCCGCTCCTCCGAGAGGAATAGCGAGCCGCGAGAGTGAGTAGACAAGATACGAAGGAGCTACGAGAAAAAGGAGTGTGGTTTAGGAGGAGAAAGTGAGACAGCCCTGAGGAGGGGGGAGGTAAATCTAATAGAAAGAGAAAGAGAGAGAGAAAAGACACTCGGGACACGTAATAGCCGTCGCGGTAATAGTGCTACAATATTATAGCATCGCTAATGTCATTCATTTGTGATTTAATGGGTAAACCAGAGACCGCAGTGAACGCAAGGTGCCGCGCGCGATGCACCTCCCCCCTCCTCCTCTCTCACTCTCTCTCTCTCTCATGCTGAAATTCCAAAAATTATTCTCGCACATTCCTTCTCTATTTTTCAGCCTCCCTAATTTCTATTATTTTTAAAAATATAATTTTTATAGTATTAATTTACGTTTTAATGCTATTTTCCATTCTTCTCTTTGCGAAGCATTCTAATCTAAATGAAAGGATCACGATGACGTCAAGAGGACCGTATCTTAGGTTTTAGAAACTCGGTGGTTAGAACTGCTTATCTATATTAATTATCTCACCGTGTGTTTGTTATGATTTGTTTTGATATTGAAGAAAAAATTGTAGTGGACTATGCCGATTTTTTGTATCAAGGGACGAAAGAGGCACAAGTGGTTCAAGTAGTGTGGAGGTTAGGTTAGACTCAGAGCAGGGATCGACGTACGATTGGCAGCCGATGCGGCTGTGCAGTTCGCGACGTTATTAATAAACGCGCGAGAAAGAAACGTGGGACTACAAGCTCGCCATGTGGTCAACCTAAATTCTACGAGCGCTGTAACTGGTATAACCGGGATAACCTACTTACGGGACTAAGATGTCAGGAGTCGCGAGAAGAGTAATGTCGTACGTACGCCCATTGGCGTTTACGAGAGGGTGTGAGGAAAAGGGCACGTGTCACTATTCCTGAAAAATCAAAAGTTTATAATCTTCATAGTCTATTATCAATCGAAAACACGACTTACGTGTCCAAAGGAATATAGTGTGTGTGTGTGTGTGTGTGTGTGCGCGCGCGTCCCTTCGTTAATCCTGAATAAAAACAAAACTCCCAAAGTGACAGTCAATAAAGAAATAATTTTAATAGATACAAGAATATAGGTCATGTTTGCCCAGAACAAATTTTGTCAATTCAAATTTCTCCGGAGGGAGTAGTAAGAAGCGGAAGTGACGATTGAACGAACGCCAAATGATTTTGTAGCTCGAGTATCCCACGCATTTCCATTCCCTATAAATTCGATAATTTTATCGTGACGATATTCTTCAGCGATTGGATCCAAGAGATTTTTGAATCGCTAGAAGATTAATTCGATCGATGAAGATAATGCATCGATAATTTATCAGGATATTGTTCAATTATATAAGATTCTGCTTGAAGCAAAAAGATATTTTATTAAAAATTGTTATAAAGAAGATTGTTCGATGATATCGGCGTTGATGACTTAGGTGTATTGAGAAGTGAATAGGAAGGAAGGGAGAGGGGGGGGGGGGGTCAGGTGAAAGATGAAGCGTTTTTTAAGCGTCCCTGAGGCGTCGCTTCTAATATAGCGGTGCAGCGGTATATAGGTCGACTACAGAACGTTCTTTTGTACATACCGCTTGTCTTTCTCTGCGCATGCGCGTTAGATCATACGAAGCACGTGTACGCGTCTCGTTACGACTTCAACCGGATGATAGCTCGTGTTAGCTTACTGACCGAGTGCTCGCGGGTCGAATGAAAATTCTATGTAGACAGCAACATTTTACACCATCTCGTACCACCGTCGTTTCTGAATAAATAATTATTGCAGAATAAACAATTCTCACCAATAATTGCACACTACGAAACATAGACTATTTACAGATTTGGCCAAAAATCATTAACATTATTCGCGCCAAATCCTTTCTAAAATCAGCTGGGAAGTTGGTTTTCATTCATTTTCATTCTCCTTTTGTTCTCTCTCAGCTTTTGCGAAACCTGGCGCTACTTGCGAGCCCCACTGCCGAATTCTCCCAGCAATCTCCCAGACCACCTTTATTTTCATAATTGATATCTTTGTTTTAGTGGAATAATAACGCATGGCCTGTAAGCGATAGTTGTACGAAGCACAAGCTGGAAGTCAATTATGGATTAATTAAAAGCAATTTAACGACAATTACGGCAATTTTATAGGAAAACGAGTTTTACCCTTTATCTCAGCATAAAAGGAAATTTTCTCTCGACTCGACTCGTCCTATTCGTCGACTCATTGTTATATCGTATTTACATTTTCTTCCGCGTGTACTTTTCGCGTATCGTTTATATATTTTCCGAGCCTTATTCGGTTCGAGAGGGAAATCGAAAACAAAGGTGAATCGATGCAACGGTTTTTCGTTTATACTCAGGAATGGGAGAGGGGGGGGGGGGGGGGAATAACAGAGTCACGGGAAGAATGGGAATTATTCCAATTGCCGAAGGGTTCCGCACGTACTACGACTTGCCAGTCCGTTACGGCCGACATAACAATGCATGACGTAAGACGCCGGGGTCGAATCTTCCTTACCTCCTCCGTAAGTACGATTAGCGATGTTACAGGAAAGTGAAACTCACGGAAACCAGGTCACACCCACATCGCTATACGCACGATACGTCACTGACAAATCGCTGAGAAACATCTAGTCTTCTATACTCGAAATTCGCCAAATATCTGCCACGAAATCTCGGATTCCGTCAGTCTCCATTCATTCAAAACAATCCTGTACATATACATTCATTAAAACCAAATCACAATTGCCTTCCATTCTAACCAAATTACCCTGAAAACCTGTCCCACATAGTCGCGAATTTTTAACATCTCGATCGTTAATTAATATTCATTACTCTCTTTCCAAACAATTCAGACAAACTCTGCTTTTCTTTGTCCCGGTTCAATTTTTTGTAGGAAAATAGCAGCTTGGCAAGGATTCCTTATTTCGATGCATCAGCCAAAAGCATTGGCTGATTTATCGACACACCGAATACCAGTGGTTATACTTTTAATCAGCTTTGCTATATCCGCAACTATATATATATATACATATACATAGCTGTCTCTCGGTGTATAAATAATATCGAGCAGTATGCACGATCTCTATACATGCGCCATATACACTGAGACGTAGCATAGATTTTTCTCGGAGCATCCCGCCGTCCGTGAGACGACGGAATATATATATTTAAACGATGTTTTTCTAAGAACGTTCCGGCTCTTTTGACTGACGAGAAACGTCCATGCATCGGAAAGCACGTGGTATTGGAACAGGCAAATGAAATTGTCAGAGAGAGAGGGAGAGAGAGAGAGAGAGACAAATTTATATAAATAATCCATAATTTTTAGCGCGATTAATATTTTTAAAGCGAGCAAGATAATCTTTTATGATAGGAGGTTCGCTCGAGCTTAAGGGTGAATCAGTGCGTGCATGAGTTTTGGTATGCGTGTGTATGTGCGGGCGCGGCTGCGCGTGGGTGCTACATCGACAGGCTGGCCCTAACCCATATAACGCCGGAGCCAGAATAGAGATCAAGCGGATGACAGGGACTAATATATAGCCAACAGCGCGAAAGATTAGATTGGGAACTCCTCGCTTTTAACTCGCCTCCTCCATGCCTTAAGGGAAACTCCCAACAAGCTTGACACGCTTTATGATTGAGCATCGAACACGAGCAAGCGTGAAATACCCACCATTCATACGTCCTAACTTTTTTATTCTTATACAACAAAATTAATAGAGTAGACTTTTCCAGCTTTTATATATTAAAAATATCTTTCAACTCGCCAAAGAGTTTGGACAATTTTTACGAGCTTCTCTCAACGGAGACGAATATTTCCTGTGCACTTTCTATTTTTACAACCACGCGTCTTCGCGTTATCTTCAGAGCCCGAAGAATTTGGGTCCTTCAACGTCTCGAGTTATGATCGATCTTTCGTAAAAACTTGTGAAAAATCGGTGGTGAGTATTTCGGTGTAATTGATCGTTAATTTTATGTTGATGGTGATTGAATTGAAGGTTTTAAGCATAGTTGTAGTGTTTTTAATTGTCGCGATAGGAATGATTAAATGGAAGAGTATAACGTATTTTGGAAGGTTCCGTATATAACGTTGAAAAGCGTAGTTTTTCCTTTGGCATAGTTAACGTCCAATAGGAAGCTTCTTCACAGACCAAGTGGCGCGACGTCAAAACTGAAAGCTCGAATCAACGATGCACCGTGTCACGGTTACACCGGGTGCGATGCTGGGAAACCAGCTAGACAACTCTAGGCACGCTTATTCCTATTTTATGCGTTCCACGAATCTCAGCTATATTTGCTTCCCGCATCATTTATGAAGCTTAATCGTTTAGTGCCATCTCCATTAATTATACAACTGCCACGCCAATACTTCTCCTCGTGTGGACTCTCTTAATCATCCTCGTTTATTCTCTCCTCGTAACAATAAATATTCATCCTTATATTATATACACTTCCAATTGATCATTGAAACTCCTTTTTTCTCCCTTTAGTTTTCCTCTGTTTCGTTTTATACTTCCAAGCTGTTATCTGTTATCTATTTCCAGTTCACAACATTTCAATGATAAGTGAAATTATACATTTTTAAAAAATGTAAATTTTGGCAATATTTTCTAACGTTATGCCTAGATGCCTTATCTGCAGTTTAACAATAAATTACATTGTATAGCTGGAGTGTCTACTTGGAATATGCATGCGTCTATTTGATAAACACGTGGATATTGGACAATTTTCTTTAAGGGTAATTTGAAATGAGAGTAGTATTAGGTGCAAATTTGTGTATATATATACGAACTTGAATTTCTTATCTAATATTTATTAATGCTAAGTGATAAATTAGATTAGATTATTGTCGCAAATGTCAATTTGGTAGCAGACAGAAGTGAGAAAGGGAATATTGTATTCCTTCTTTGAGGTTTCGTCAGTGTGTCTCTCCCTTCCGATTCGTGTTTCGTAGGCTCTTTGAGACGCAATAAAGCTTTGTTGAATCTAGACTGACTATACTTGCTGACATAATATTCACATCAGGCTCGACTAGTCAGGTTATCGATAAAACTTCCGTTTAGGCAAATGTGTAAATTCCTATAGCAAACAAAGCAATGCTAATTTTTTAATTAATCAAGAATCTAGTAAATTTCCCAATCTCGTCAAAATAGAACAAAACACTTGTCGCATGTGCTGTCCAAAACAGACAAGTTAACGTTTGTTTTTTACTTTAGTTTTAACACATCTCCTGAGGAAAACACTAACGTGTTTTCTATTTTCAATTTTTTAGAACTCTTCAAAGGGCTGATGCACTGACGAATAATAATTAGTTTTATACTTGTGTAATCCTATCAGCTGATTTTTAAAACTTAAATGTCGAATTTATTTAAAAGAATAACCTCTACCTTTTCTTTCTACCTTACGTCATTTTTAAAATTAACAGTACAAGAGCTATTTCTACCAAGCCAATTGTTCTGTTACATAAATATTTGCTCGTGCTAAACGCAATTAGATTATTTAATTGATAAAGAGCAGATAAGCGATTTATGTTATATCCAGTTTCCTTCAGATTTTTATGCAGTTGTTCAAAAAAATATAAATAATATATAAGTTATATGTTATTCTTAATAAAAAAAGAGACGTGCATATGTTTTTCCATTATTAATCCCTTGGAGAGGGTACTATTTAATAATATTAAATTTAATTCAATAAATATTTATAAATGTATTAACCTTGTCATTTTTTTTTATTAGTAGATAAGAAAGCTTCATAGTATAAATTTTGTTTGAGTATTTTATCTATTGTTGATTATGCGTTTTATGTGTGTGGTGCTGCCAAACTTTTCTTTTTTTAAATCATTGGAATTCCGAAAGGGAAATTAAAGGAAAGGGAGAGATTTGTGAGAACTAATATTAATTCGAAGACGTAACTTTCACTCGATGGACAAAAATCCATTGATCCATTCAAAGTTTTAATCCCAAATGATTCGATGTTAGCTTTCGAAAATAAGTAGAGTCCATTCCTTGACCACCTCAATTCTTGCACATGGTTCTCTAACGAGAATGACGAATTTACAAATTCACGAGTTTATTGCTGCCAAAAATACTAGATCGCGTGTAAATCGTTAAAAAAGTCATAATAGTTAGTTACGAAATTTTACTCCGCCCTGTTGGGTTTGTAGGCTATAGACTGAACGTTGAGTATTCAGTTTGCGACATTTTATATATAAAAAAAAACGAACTGCTCTTATTAGATTGGATTCGGTGTTTGTGCCTATAAATAAGCATATTGGAATCATCTGATTCGATAACAGAAAAGTAGAGGCTTTTTATATCATTTGTGTATTTTTTCTGATTAACGAGTTATACATGCTTATCAGCCTTATACAATACGAACGTAGCTATTCAAAAGGAAACCAACCCTCATTTTGTATAGATGAACAAAAAGTATCAAATATAGTTGAATGGGATCAGAAATAGAATTTTATTATACTAAATTTCGTTTATTTTTAGAAAATATAGTTTAAAAAACTGACTTAGTCACGACTTTAATAATTATGGGTTGGTTCCATCTAGTATATAATTACTCATATGTAAATGATGTACGTTCTTTTGCCTAGATAATAATTAATATTCATGCTTCCGTTGTTAATTTTGTTTTCAATCCTAGTACTTTATTCTTTCGTTCTTTTATTAAATTCTGAATAATGCAACAATATAAATTAAGGAGAATTTGAGAAACTTACGATATTTAATTAACATTCAATAAAATAATAATTAAAGGGATTAGCTAATTGGTTGAAAAGTTTGATCGATCTTTGGGACGCGTGCAGCTTGGTGAAGTTATCGAACCTAGTGTTTATCGAGACGATTTATCAAATCTGTGCTATCGCGTATTTGTGGTGCGAGCAAGTGGCAATAGAACGAGCCAGTCAGGCCAGACGATCGATGAAAACAAACCATAAACGGATATTATTATTTTCTCTTACAATGATTCTTCTCATATCCTCTCTCTCTCTCTTTCTGTCATCTCGCTCATAGCATCTTTTCGCTAATTAAACTGCGCCTTAAACTTAGCAAGGAAACGTAGAAACTTTCGTTGCTCTTTCTTTCATGAAAATCGTGGAATTTTTGGAGAAAGATCGCAGGCAAACTCACGAAAGCGATGAGTACCTATATCATATATTTTATTCTTCTAATTGTCGTGAATAAATTAGCAAAGCAGCGGTAATATTGACACCAGGCCCGCGCAAATATTTGACTCGTCGTGCAAACTTACCCAGCACCACGCCAAATTCATAATTATTCGCACTCCTGAGACTTTTACTTCCGGGAATAGTTTTGGAATAATTGAGAAAACTATTCGAGTAACTGAATTAAGTGTCAGTAGCTGGATTGGATTCATCGCGATTAGCTCGATAAAATTCTATATACGAATGGTATACACTGACTTGTTTTGATTTTACTGCCAAAAAATGGCGATCGAGGCTTTTCAATCAATAAGACGTCTCTATTTACAATTGAGTAAAATTTACGATTAAAGAGTTTCAATCAATAATGACCCTCTCTCTCTCTCTCTTTCTAATGTCAGGAGGAAAATCGATGAGAGTCGATTTACCTATAGCACTGTAATAAAAACATACGTGGAAAAGAGATTTTTGTAGATTGATTGGAGATTAGGAGGTGGTTTCATCAAGTTCCAAGAGGGAAAGGTGAATGACGCGATTTCAATAGGGATAGTCAAGCCTGTCACGTAAGAAGGCGATAAATATTTCTTGACCGCCGGTTAAATAAAATATAGCGATCCGTTGGCCCGTTGCGCGCTCGAATGCACAATCGCCAGTCTTTTCCCCGTGTTTTCCTTCTCGTGGAAAACCTGTTTTTACTTGGGCGAGATGATGCTTGGCCAGTCGATTGTTTGCTGCCCCGCGTGGGTATTAAATGCAACTTCGATTATGCCACATTACGTCTCTCATTTTCACCGCGTCTTTCACTTCAGATAGAGTTGAAAGAAATAACTGGAGAAAAATATTTTTATTTTATAAATATTGACTCGAAACAAACGCCTCTAATTCCCAAAAGTTAATGCACTTAGCTTAAACTTGTAATTTGTGTTAAATTTATACACTGATTATCTGGAAGCACGGTTCTTGAGGGAAAATTAATGTTTTTTTGTAGCATTGTAATCGAGGGAAAAAGAAAATTTGTTTTAGCGCATACGTGGTTTGGAAAAGCGGTTTACACGCGTACACATGTACACAACAAAGAGGACACGTTCACCTGTATCCCGTTTGCCGTGGGAGAGCCTCGGTTTTCCAATAACGCTGCTATAATCCATTTTATCTGACTAACAGCAAACTAATCTCGTGACTCAGTAGCCTCTCCCCCCTCCTTTCCCCGTATCACTTTTACTGGATTCAAGTATTATTAAAATGAATTTAACATCGAAACGTCAACGTTTCCAGCATCTCAAAACTATATGCTTGTATTTGTTTTTAATGTTATTATAATAATTATAATAAATGTCTCTCTTCTTATATATACATATATATATTATATAAGTTTGTTCAAATCCAACTCCTTCATTATTTTTTATAATTTTCAAGTATCGTCTTAAAAACGTTCCTCGATCATCGATGAAATATTCTCTTCGTCAAGTTTGATAAATGAAATGGAGAAAAAAGGGGGAGTTTCCTTGGTATATGTGCTTCGAGCACCAGTGAACACCTCGTATTTTTATCGATATTTTATAACTCTGATTTGCATAGGATAAAAATGAATTGCTAGTTTTTCGTCCATTAAACTTTTGCAACCGAGTCAATATTATTTCCAAGTTACGTTTAGCTCACTTGAGTTTTCTGAAAGAGGAAATCCTTTTGATCCCTGTACGTATATTCATCGTTCGGTAATAATATTGCTGAATTAAATTTGATACATAATGTTTTTCTTTATGACAGAGACACATCAATTATACAAATAAATATTAAAGCGTGTCTATGCAATAAGTACAATAAATCTACAGAAAGATTCGCGCAAGAATATTTGTTTTTCTTTGATGAAAAGAGATAGGTACACGAAGAACTTGTACAAATATACTTTTTCCTTGGGTTAAACAAATTTTCTTGGCTATTCACTGGATCTCCACTGTACGTTACGACGAAGAAGAAAATATTGAGATGATATCAAATTTACTCATAGCGGTCGTTAATCACTGCAACGACCCAGCTTGTTGATTTTAGGAATAAAAAACTCAACATTCAATTATTCGTTTTAGTTAACAGTACACCCTCTGCAGGAATACAAATAAAAAAACCACGAGGATTGAGTGAAATTTTGACGAGGAGAGAAATGGTAGGGTAAATATTTGAGAAAACATAAGCCAAGTACGTTTTATATCAAAATATATTTGTGCATAGACAAGAAGACAACCGTGACACGTGTAATCTTGTACCCAACATACGTCAGACATACGTTCAGGATAAAAATTGGCCAAAGTTACTCGTTTTTACAGCTGCTACATCTTCGCTCTCTAAAAAATATCATTATCTCTCGCTCATACATACGATTCGAGACTCTCGCAGAACTCTCGTTGAGATAGAAATGAAGCCCGCTTCACGCATTTTACGGTAACTCTGGTTCCGAGGTATCCGGTTTAAGGGATAGCCTCGTGGTAACTTCAGAAGGCAACCGCTTTCAGCGGTGCAAGACTTAAAATATTCAGTTACACGGAAGGAGCTGCTACAAGCCGCAAATAACATTGGTATTTCATACCAAGCCATTATCGTACATGGTTAACCATCGTCGTAATCCGATGAAAATAAAATGAAAAAAATCAACAATTTTAACGATCGTCTCTATCTCTCTTCTCCTATACATTATTTCTTCAACTCTATTAAAGATACAAAAAATAATAGCAAATATTTATCGATACATATACAGAGTGTACAAGTTAAATAATTGGCCTTTCATTCTTCGCTTTTCGATCACGTTCGTCTTTCCAATAAAAATGATCTCAACCATGTACGACGATTCCAAGAAATTTTGTCAATTTATTTCCATGTCTTGCCGAAATTTCACGAGTTTTCCGACTTTCAGTCGTTCCGTGGTAAGTAGTTGGTTACGCATCTACTTGGAAGAATGTATATGTTATATATACTATACATATATATATATACGTATGTGTGTACAGCTATGTGGAATCTACAATTGAAGCAGCATCCGTTGCGTCTTATTATTGTTCGCATCGTATTTCTTCCGTGTACAACAATTGTCGCGATGACGAACACTCGTACCTCGCACGCTTACGCACACATTCACACAAACATCCAGACATGGAAACCGAGGCATACATTCTCAGTCATGCGCTCTCGTGCCCTTTTACTCTAGGAAAATATATTAGCTTTTATGTACATACATCTCAAATATAATAAAATTAATAATAGCTATAATACAAGGGCGTGTAGAGTTTGTTGTTTATGGAGCAGTCGAAGAGGCAAGAGCTCGAGCAGCAAATTTGTCAAAACCCTTTGAGATAATGATTAGTCAGTTATCTGAGAAGAAATGTGCAATGTTTAGATTGGACAGCTGTGTCTCTGTCTCTATATCTCTTTCTCTTTCTCTTCAGATTTAATTGCCAGAACTGAAGCCACAACGATCTGCTATAGGTACTTGGTAACGACGGTGTACTAAACGAATCTCTCGAGATTTAGAACCGAAAGTACATAGTATATATTCTCACAAGACATCGGTGCAACGTAAAACAAAGTTGACGCTGCACGCGTGGCTGCGCGAGCTCTCTCAAGGTCCTCCGAGAAGTAATTCGGTACTCTCTCTCTCTCTCTCTCTCTCTCTCTTTCTCTTTCTCTTTCTCTTTCTCTCGAGGGATAGCTAAGCCAGTCTTCGGGTTGTGTTTCTCGACCTCCTTGCACGTGCGACGAAGCAGCATCGCGAGAGAATCGGAAGAAAGAGAAAAGAGTTTGTTTCGTGTGTTTGTTCAGGTAGCACATTAAAAGTTCAACACGTTTTCAGAAGTGAGATCCTCCGGAGCGAAGGACGATCCTGAGAATTGGTGAGAACACTTTTGGAGCCACGTGTCGACGGAGGATGCCCAGGTGGAGTCGGAGGTGACATTGGTGTTGGTGATGGGGATGGTGGGGGAGGTGGTGGTGGTGGTGGTAGTGGGGTGGTTAGAAGTGCAGGAGACACTCTGATGGAACGTTGGCTACATGGGTCCCACCGCGTGTTGCTGGAACTGATCGAGATGCCTGGAGATCTCGCGGTGGAGTTGTTCCGGTACGACGCCGACGCTGCTGAAGAGGGACCTGAGGACGTTGAGTTCCTCCGTGAGCAGCTCGATCCTCTTCTTCAGGAGATCGTTGTCCTTGACGAGCAACTTGACCTTCTCCTCGGTCTCGCGGGAGCGGACCTTTGCCTTTTCGCGGCTCTTCCGGACGGCGATGTTGTTGCGCTCTCGACGTCTGCGGTACTCGTCGCTGGCCTTGTCGATGGCCTTGGTTTGCTTCCGGGCGACGGCGGCCGCGGCAGCCGCGGCTGCCGCGTGGTGCTGATGGGTCATCAGCGGTTTCATGGGGTTGGTGGCGGGTCGGGGTTGCTGCTGGTGAACGGGGCCCTGGCCTGGATGACCGGCGCCCGGTACCGTGGAGGGCGTGAGGGTCGTAAAGGTCGGTCCCCCATTGGCGAACGGACCGTTGGCGGCCGGATTGTAGCCGCTGGGCGCGTATTGGGGACAGTGACGTCGGTAATCCGCCGGGTCCAGCGGTTCCTCCTTGATGCTCGGCGACTCCGAGCTCGAACTGTTGCTGTCGCTGCAGCTGTTGCTACCCTGGTGATAACTCGCCCCGCTGTGCACCGGCTGGGGCATGTAGGCCAGGGTGGTGCGGGGGTAACCGGTGTTCCTCACGTGTTTCACCGCCCCGTTACTAGCCCCGAGCATATCGAGCAGCCCGTCGTTGAAGTGGCTGTCGTCTATGAGGTGCTGCAGGTCCAGCGAGATCTCGGGCGTGTTGAGATCCGTCAGTTCACCAGCCGCTGCGCAATGCTCCGCATACTGCTGGTGAACGGTCGCCTTGCTCGCCGACACCTTGCTGACAACCGCGCTGTTCTGTTGCTGATTGTGGTTGTGATTCACCTGAAGCGAATTGTTGTTGTTAGCCGTGTTATTTGCATTGTTATTGTTCTGCGCTGTATTGTTGTTGTTATTAAGCACCTGAGCCTTCTTCAGGTCCGCGTTACCCTGGGCCTGAGCCTGGTGGGCAGCGGAGTCGTACATAACTGGAGACTCCATTGCTCACTCGCACATCACAGTTTTAAGAAAGAAAAACCTCCTTATCACGACTCCCTCCGCTCTCTTATCGCTCGTCACCGCCGCGATCGGGACCAACCTCGGGAGCGCGCGCGCGCGCGCTCTTCCTCTCTCTCTCTCTCTCTCTCTCTCTCTCTCTCTCTATTACAAACAGCTTCGATCAACAAGTGTGCCCCGCTCGATCTCCAACTCCATCGGCTAGAAACTTCCAACTATCGATCTCCTCGCCAGTTGGCGAAGCACTCACTATTTTGTGGCGCGCGAGCCAAAAAATTGCTCGATTTAGCGGCTGCCGGCTGACACCGGTCCAAGTGTTATTCCGACTCCGAGGACGAGGTCTCCCGACGCGATTCTCCTCAGAATTCAAAAGTTTGCGAGGGGTGCACCACGGCTTTTCCCCTCTCTCTCTCTCTCTCTCTCTTTTTATACAATCAAAACAGTCTTCTGCCCCAAAAGTCTTCCTCTCCTCCTGCCTCGCTCCAGCCTACGCGTCAATACTCGACACTCGACACACGCGGTTGGAGACGAACGCGCAGAGAACCGGAGAGGAATAAAGAGCGCGAGGGTCAATGGGATTTCCACGGAAACCAGCAACCTCGACAAGAGTTGGCGCGCGACTGAGCCGCTTGGCGGCATGTCGTAAGCTTTCAATGTGGCGCGCATCGCGCGAGACTCCGTGATCTACCGCGCATGCGCGCCGAACTCCTGCCCCCTACCGCCCTGCCGCTCACTCATCCCACTCCGCTCTGCTGGCGTGAAAACGCGCCAAGAGTGCCCGAGAGCCCAAGACGCTGCGCCGCGCGCTTACCCCTTCCAATCCGAGCTTTTCTTCCTGAGAAACTTTTTTTCCACTATCCTCTCTTTTTCCCCCAAAATTTCTTTTATTCCATCTTGCTCATTATCGCAATATTCGCGGTGCGATTATATTCTGTGTGTTTAAAGAGTTTTCTGCCAGCCCGAATCGTTCTCGTTTCTTTCGTTGATTTTCGTCGAGTTTCGAAGATCGGACGTTTCGCGCGGGAACTAAAAACAACGAAAATTTTCCTGGGCTCGACTTTCTCGCTGCTATTTATAAGAATACGCGCTAAAAGACCGACGCGTCCTTCCGAACGGTCGAATTTTCCGAGCCAACCTGGCGACGCTCCGTCCGCCTGATATATGCTGAATCGGTTAATTGAGTACGCGCGAGCGATGCTTGTTTGGACAGAAATACCGCTGCTTTCGCTAGATTTTTTCGGATCAAGCTACGCCGACCCTTTTTACAGCCTACCGGCAAACCTCCATTTGCTTCTATACAAGAATTTCGAGAGTTATTGGCTTTTCCTATTGTTTACTTTTTAGTTCAATTTTTGCCAAAAACATTGCATTAAATTTACCGGATCGATTCATGCAAGACTGGCACGCGAGCATAATCGCGAAAGAAGAAATTATTTCCAGATAACGTTGAGTATCGGCTGATGAGCAGTAACGGAATTAAGTGTGTCGCTGAATCGCTTACGCGAGATTGCGCAATCAATGGCAACCAAACGAGAAATAATCGTTTGGGAAACTTAATTATTTCTTACGGATTCTACTGGATCACTCTCGCCATTTAACGGTTAGTGTGTTTCACGTTGCAATCCAAAAATTCCACCAAATTTTCCCAGCAGAAAATGAAAGGCGTACTATCAGCTAATCAGTCTCGTCCAAAGCATTGTTGATACTTATCGACAATTATAGAAAATCAGAAAGCGAAACCTATAGAAATTAGTATGTAGATAATTATATATAGTTATTTAAATATACTATTTATACAAATAAATTAGCGTTCGTTGTTTGTTCTAGCTATTTTTATTGTTCTCTAGAAACTCTACAGGAAAATATTGTGGTTAAAAAGAATACACAATATAATAGATATTTTATTAGTATTGATTTATAAAAAGACATGTTTTATTACTGTTTATTACGGGTAGTTTATAAAACTTTAAAGATAGAACCCGTTAGACAAACAGGGAAAGAGGGAAAAATCAATAAATTGATGATCGGTAAGGATGATTCATGATATTGGTGTCGGCATCTATCGTGAATTTTCTAAACGAACTTGGCAGTCGGTATGATTTGTGGTGCGTAGCGCGCGCCTGTACAAGTGTGTGTAATGAGGGTAACGTAACCTACGAGTGAGACATTTTAAGACGAATGATGACGGACGCAGCCGAGCTCAGCCGAATTTCCTTGCCGTGGTATTAGCCGTATTAGCCACAACAAAAAATTTCCTGTACTCGTGTAAAGAGTTTTCATCGACGCATACAATTTTTGGCGTTTTATGTTACTTCATTGTTGCTTAACCGAACTTTGCTCTCCAGTTGTTTGAGGTAAGTTTAAACTAGGACTTTAGCAAATTTCTCGCGCGTTTTATTCCAGCAGGGGTCCGTCTTGGGACTTATTCGTTTTGACGGGACAGACGAAGGGACGCACGCGTATTGTTGTGATGAAATCCAAATAATACGTCCTAGCATCCATTATACAATTTCATCGAGTTAATTATCGCGGCTATGGCAAACCAAATGTCTTCTAATTTCCTCTCTTAATCAATATAACGCCCGATCCATTTTCAGTTCAGCTATATAAAAATTTAGTTCGTTTAACCTAAAAATACGTAACTCCAAATCTGCGTGAAATATTTATATTAATTTACACGTGTCTTTTTTTTTCTTATCAAACACCAATTACTTTTCATTAAATTTTGTTCCGAAATTTCTATTATTTTTAATGATTTTGTTTTGAGATTAGATCCAGCTTTAAACTGAATCTGTAAAATCTCTTTAGGGTCTACTTTTGCAACTAATAGTGACATTATATCGACGAAGATGGCTGGTGAACAGCAACAGTTTTTTCTCAAGTGGAATGATTTCCAATCTAACATGGTGTCATCTTTCAAACATTTGCGAGATGAGAAAAGTTTTACGGATGTAACACTCGCATGTGATGGTCAGACATGTAAAGCACATAAAATGGTATTATCAGCATGTAGTCCCTATTTCAAATCATTATTAGAGGTGAGTTTGTTCTTATATTAGAATATAATATTATTAGAGCATGTTTTAAACATTATCTATTATATGTATTTGAAGGAAAATCCGTCCAAACATCCAATTATCATTTTGAAAGATGTTGCGTACAGTCATCTTCAAGCAATCCTTGAATTCATGTATGCAGGAGAAGTAAATGTTTCACAAGACCAATTACCAGCTTTTCTTAAAACTGCCGATCGGCTTAAAGTAAAAGGCTTGGCTGAAGCTCCAGGTGCCATTAAAAGAGAAGGTTAATTACTTATACTTATAGCCATGGTAAGCTTTATATAATATACAAGTATTTATTATTTTATGGAAATATTACTAAAAAGAAATTGACAATCTATGAAATAAATTTTTAGGTGTTCGGGAAGCTTGTGGACTGAGAAAAGTGTAACAATGTAAAGTGATTGCGCAAACACATATTAAACACACACACACATATACATGTACACAATCATATACTAATCATGCACAGCTCAGAGTGTCCCCTGGTTCATGACTTAGATCAACACAATGACAATGTAAATTATGCCTTTTCATAACCTCAGTTAATGTTATCGTTGTACCAAACGTATGTATAGAAATACGGTAGTGACTAAATGTTGATGTTTGTCTTGAAACCAATGCGTCACAGGGATGCAACAACATTCATTATTTTTTTAAAAGAAAAAATGCAAAGTTTTACAAAAATGAACATGTGGGTCACATAATAGTTTACAACAAATTGCTGTGACGGGGAATGTTCGTAGATCAGTTAAAAATTTGGGATTCTTCTAAATTATCAAAACCAAAAGTGGATAAGATTTAAACGTTGGCTCACAGTATTTTCTACCTGGTTTTTCCCTTTTTTCGACACACATTTACTCACAAGGTGCAAGATTCTTGATTGTTCTTGCTGTGAGTTATATGTAGGTTTCAATGGTTATTGTTGTAATTGCCAATCTAATATCGGAGCATTAGATTTTATCAGAGAGTATGTATAAAAAGAGAGAAAAATATGAAAGAGAGACTGTACCTCGTATTATTATGAGATTGCAAATACCCCGGCCATATACTCAAAGAATGTCTAATCAGATTTACTGGAAGACGTAACATGTACGACACATTCCTTTTGCTTTGTGACTTGTCTGATATGTGTGAGGATATTTTCAATACTTATGAAAGCACTATATTTATTATGTCATTATGGCAGGTTTTTTGCAATTTTTTTTCTACACAATTTTTAGTCTCATGGCTACATCTTCTGGTGATTGTGATTTTTTACTTAACCAAATACTGCCAGTATTTGTACCGGCGTATTCACATTATTACCGATAGACCAAATTTATTTATGATAATAATATATTAAGAACTGATTGTCTTCAACTGAGGGAATATTATTGTAATATAAGCGAAGTAAAGTTTTGTAAGGTTGGAGCGCACAGTTCCCTTAAAGCCCTCTCGGTTAAAATCGCAGGACAATTGCAATTTTAGACAAAACAAGTCACGAAACATTATCGAGTCAGGAACATTTGAATTCGTTTGAACTAAATAATGCTAAACAATTCCCGAGCTTTTTTAATTGTTTTGTGCATGCGATCATGCATTCGAATAATGCTGCTTTTCAAATTTTTGACTTTCCAACGTTACAGTTTTTTCAATTTTTATGATTACGGACTTTTGCTACATTGCTGAGGCTTCCACATATACACTATTCTAATTAGATCTTCTATTCGCATAAATTTTTGCAACACCTTTTAGCACACGCCAGCTAACTTTACACGCTGTTAGATTCTATTATTCTATATCATTATTGAGGGCAGCCTCGTAAAGATAAGCAAATTCGTGAATTTTACTAAGCAAAGAGTGATCTTTAATTTTATTTCTCTTTTGCAGTTTTGATTATCTGTATTTTTCTTTTAAGATTGTACCTGTAGGTATCAGGAAAATGCTGGCTTTGCATTACTTAATGGTCGAAAACTACGAAATTTTATACATGACGTTTAAAGGGGAAACAAAGATGAGCAATTATGGACAATTGATTTTACTGGCCCAAATACAAATGATCATAGTTTTTATTTAAGATAGCTTTTCGCATTAAGCGGTTTGGTTCAGTTCCTATAGACACATTGACCGGATGACATCTAATTTGCATTTGTCGATTTATGCAGATTTATTATATAAAATCGACGTTATATACTTCATAAAGTTACAGTAATCGTTCATAATAGCTGAAATTTATCTGTCATAAAAGCTTTTACTCAAGCTTTTTGCTATCATCGATCTGCTCTATCGAATGAAAAACGACGCTATAGCCATTTTGTAATATTACGCTAAAAATAATCTGTTTAAAGCTCTATCTGAATGGCACTCTAAACACTAAATCTCTTAAAATTAATTCCTTTATATGTATTTGATATTTCCTTCGGTTTTATAAAGTTTAAGTATTTGTTCTTTTTTTCCAATGCTGTTGTCGCATAATATGACTCGATGATGATAATGATACGGTGTTGAAGTATAAAATAAATCATGTAAATATATCTCTGTTTTATCTATTCGTATTGTCAATAACCTTAATAAATTATCCTTTTGCTAAATAGTGCTTTATTTCTTCAATCTTTCTTTAAAAACAAACATTTCTTTTATAAACGTGAAACATGTAGATAAACGTTATTACAAAATCGCTATTACGATGATTATCTTTAGAGAAAATATTACAATCGTTACTACAATGATTATCTTTGGAGAAAATGTTAAAATCGTAATTGCACTGATTACATTTAGAGAAAACATTAAAATCGTTATTATGCTAATTATCATTAGTGAATACGCTAAAGTCGTTATTAGACTAATTATATTTAGAGATAATGTTATGATTATACTTTCATCTGTTTATATAGCAGAATGTGTATACGTTATTAAAATTAAAGGATTAATAAAAATGACTTAACTTTTAGGTTGTTGGAAAGCCACTACATAGAGGCGTTAGAAAAAACCTCGATATATTATCAACTAGATATGCTACTGGAATCGATAAAGTTTTGAGAAAAAAGGACCATTATTTTAACGTGTAGATTTCAGCAACCTAACCGGTAAAAGATGATTCTTTTTTCTGAAAACTTTATCAATTTTAATGAAATATTTAGTGAATGATCTATCGAGATTTGTCTAACGTCACCGTTGTAGCTTTCCGGCAGTCTAAGGTTAAAAAAAAATGAAAATTACATTTATAAACGTGAAAATGTCATAAACTTTATCACAAAATCGCTACTACAATGATTATCTTTACCGAACATGTTAAAATCTATGTTAAATTAATTATATTTATAGTCCAATGAGTAGATCCAAAAAAAGGCCTAAACCTCCGAATTCCGAGGAAAGGTTGGATTTTTTTGAAAATTTAGGAATAAGCTTATTTTACTCTTCATAATAAAAGTCATATACTCTTGGTGTGTTTTTTACTTTTAAAGGGTTGAAAAGAACCCTTCGGAATAAAAAAATAAAATTCAGGCATTTCATCGGTTGAAATAACATTTATACAATTAGAATAAATATTTTACCATATTATCAAACATAAAATGTATAATACAACTTTTCAACCCTTTAAAGTCCAACCCTTATTACAGACCTAAAAAAATAGTTTTCAATATATTGATATGTTTTGGTGGTGTATTTATGATGAAATAAACATTTGTCATAGTTCATTATATAATTTATGATTCTTAAAAATTGTTCAACCTCAGAAACCAGCCTTATGGCAAAATTAATAGAGAAAACAATAAATTTACATAGATACATACAGTGTATTCCAGAATAGCCGGAATAGCAAAATATCTCAAAAACTATTCGTTTGAGAAAAATCAGTTAAGGAATAATTAACAGTACTTTTAAGACTATGAGGTAGTAAATTTGATTTGACTTAAAATCCTTATTATATTATTTATTTTTTTGAAAAATTCGCGCTAAAATCATTATTGCACTAATTGCATTCGGAATCAAATGTACAAATATATTATTATTTGCTTATACAGCAAGATGTGTATACGTCATTGAAATTAAAAGGTTAGAAGAAATTACACAATTGATTAAAAAAGAGATTAAATCATTAGGTTAGCCGTGTAGTCGCTGATACGGCCTCATCATAGGTCGGTGGATCTGAAATCATTTGTAGTACCCTATATAATTAAAAATGACTATAATTCTTTTTTGTAGTAACTTACTTGCTCCTTTTCGTGGGGGCCCAGTATTTGCAGGTGGATCAAGATAGGGCCCTGGATTATAATGAGGATTGTCTGCACCTTGTAGAGGTTGTGGTCCTGATGATGATGATGATGATGCTTGTGCCTCACTCCCTTCTCCCTCAACTCGTTGCAACAAACTTGACAGTTGGATTGGTGCATTTGGATCGAGTCTTTGCGGAGGCATATATCTGGGTGGCGGCTGATAGCTTCCCATGCTTTCAGCTGTTTGTCCTAGAGCTATGGTACCAATAAGTATAGGGTATGATTTGTACACGTTCGTATGGCTGCAAAAGGAAACAATGGTAGTTAGAAAAGATTACTCGTAGACCTTAAGGACTTTGTACAATGAAAGTCACGAGGAACAGAATATTAAGCATGGAAATATCAATGATTGAAGACAACTCTTTCCACAAATTTAATCAATGATATTTTGTTCATTATATTCTTCATTGGGCATCAGAGTCCTTTAATCATTTGAAACAATATTGGATTATTACCCAGCAAGTAAGATTTTCACGTTTAAATTGTAGTCTACTGATATGTGACGGCAATGTTCTTGAATCGATGAGGGTAGATTTGGAATTAAAAGATGTAAGTCCATCGTTCCGTCGTTCCTATAGATCCCTCTGATTTTCTCTCTTTGAATTATATTTTTTTCATTAATCTCCTCTTCGGTTGGATTAGTTGCTCTATACGTTAATATCTTCAAGCAAACGCGAAATCATTGTAACATCATTGTTTTATTTTTAAAGAAACTCTAATAATTATATCATTTGCTATTAATACCTGCTCCAATTTAGCACCGAATTCTGTGATATGGACATTCCGCGTACTCAGCGTATATTTAATTGAAATTCTCATTGTCTGGCCAGGAACAAAACCTGCAGAATCGGTGCTTATGATCATTTTAATTTGACCTCGGTGGAAGCAATAGCAACAGTACTTTTCCTGGGACTCGTCATGTATTGGCAACTTTCGTGGATAAATTATAATATTAATATTGCATTGGATAACATGCGTTTATTGTAGACGATATATTTATAACTTACACATTCGTGGGGATAGTTATTCAAGTCAACTGGCCTGATTACGGTGAAAAACAATTGACATTCGTATTCCGGTGCATTCTTTCTTTCAATTAAGCCTTTGATATGGTATTTGATCGAGCCATGCTCCCCTTCTAAAGATGATGGTATATCTTCCGGTAGCTGCATCCTAAAAGGATAAGCTGTACGTCGGCACGGTATTTCGATACTTGTGTGATCTGAAATTTTTTTTTATTTATTTCAGTTTACTTTCCGTTTTATTTTTCTTTTTTTTTCAATTCTCAAAGCAAAATAAATTTTAAACCTACCATTTGGAGAAATCAGTATGTAATGGTAAATAGTAAAATATTCTTCATTTGCTGTAAAATTTTCATTTCTAAAGCCCTGATGAAGTGCATCGGAAGGTTCGGGGGACTTTACCCAAAGGATATTCGCAGCTCCTTTTGAATATAATTTGAGCCCTGGATAAATTCAAAACATTGTCAATTATTTTGTTTCGTCAAATTTATGTAAATATTCAACGGACAATATAATTCTATTAGGAACGATGTTCTACTAGATATCCGTGCTTATTTGATTTTATCATTTGTCTCTATGTGCGTTAGTGGAAGATAAACACAAACACAACATTTCTACGGGTTGCCCGTTAAGCATTCAAGCCGAACTTAAACAGTTTATCCACACCTTTTAGAACCACATGAAGAATATTGAATAAATAAATAGTGAATTATTAATAATATTATATCAGAAGAGAGTATAAAAAATGCAGGATATGCCAAAGAGACCTTTCGGTGAGTTATGAATTTTTGACCTTTTCTATTAATTTGCGCATGAGAAACTATTTTAAATTTAACTTATTAAAAGTATATATATACATATATATATTTACCTCGATTTATAATATAGCGTTAGAAAAGTTTACGCTTTACCTTGAATTTGCTGTGTCCCAACGCCAACATATTCCAGCAATAACCTTCCCTCAATTATTTCTCCTGGCGCGTAACAAGCTGAGGGCCGGTCTAGTTCAATTTGGAATAAAGTGGGATCCATTTTAATTAATTTCTATTAAAGTCTCACTTGTACTGTTGCAATACTTGTTATCAACTATGTAGGTGCTTTACAGAAATTACGATTTTAATAAAAACTCTATATTAAAATTTCTTATATATCACGTGTAAAATAAAAAAAGTGTAACAATGTTAACTTTTATCGAAAAGCTTTATCTCGTATTCGACAGCGAGCTTTTCTCGTCTCGACGTGACTACTAGGCTAACCGCTATGCCGAATTTCGAATGCCTATCCAGCAGACATCGCTATCGGCTGTCGTGCTTGTCTATGCCCCCTCGTCCCCTCCCTAAGATGATCGGGCCCCTTCGTATTTAATTCGGCGTCATTCGCTCTGCTATGTCCTATTGGGTATCCTTTGAAATCTTCGCTTATTACAAATTTTCGCGTAGATATGGCATATTCGAATTTAATCTAACCTGAAATTATTTGTCATAGTAACGTTTATCACTGATGCCCTGAATGACGTTGACGTCACTATTTTAAAAGTATATTATTTCCCCAATAATCCTTTGGTTTTCTTGCCTCTCTAGCAACGTTTGTTGTTTCAATAATTGAGTATCGTTTACCCTGCTCAGGCAATGTTTGACTTCTATTAAAAATTATTCTCAAGGACGAAATTCATCCGTAAGACTATCCAAGCTACCAGCTATATCCCCTTTTACCGCTATCCACGGTTTTATCCGTTCAACCGCAGAGTTTTCCTCCCTCGTGTTTCTTCCTTCAAATCTTCCACTTCGTTACCTTTCGTTAGTTAAAATCTTGGTAACACGAAAAGGGATCCTTGAAACTTACGATGCAGCTCTTTATTACACCTAGTAACAGTCTCGATCGTTATCTCTACCATAATTAGATCGTTCTTATTAAAAGCTTTAATATATAGCGTTTTTCATTTTATCATAATATTATTTTTGCTTCTTTGTGATCCTTCTATTTATTTCCCCATCTATCTTAGTTGCTTCAGATCAACCCATTCTGTTTTTCCCGTACCTCATTTACCCACTATCCTTCAGCCAGAGATTTCAGTTCGTTTCCAATAAACACTTGTGTTGGTGTAACGCATATGCTTTTATTCACATTTGTATTCATTACCCTTAGTACCTATTTCACATCGTTATCCTAATAAAGTGGATCCTTTTCCGCTGGAGTAGTGGTCATTGCGGTTTCTATTGTTTTATTATAGCGTTCACGTTGCCTGTTAGCCTTGGACGTTAATGCCATTGCGTTTAAAATATGTTTAATGTCATAAATGTAGTAAAACATTCGAAACGCATAGTGCGTAAAGACTCTCCTAGCATCGCTGATTATCTTTGTCGGACAGTCAAAAAGGTATTTTTTAATTGGTAAAATTCTTAATAATGTAACGAGCCTTCTGGCTTTTAACTGTGAGTTGATTGGGACTAATTTCGGTAATGCGCATATACCATAAACAGGAGGAACTATAGCTTCCTCGACGGCTTATTTATCGAGCCCCGTTGCCCTTTTGTCCCTTGTCCGGTGTTTTACGCTCTGTTATGACCTGTTGGCTTTTCTTCAAGATTTCCACTTATTATTATACATTTTTGTACAACGTTTATCATAAAAACTCTTTGGGATTGTTTTTATTGTCTTTGAATATGGTAAACAATTGAAAAAAGGACTGTTAGCGATCACTAACTGTTGTATATTATATGTTCAAACCTAGGATACTGCTTTGTACCCACTAATATTTAGCGAGATTTAAAATTTCTGCTTGTCATCCATCATTCCCACTATCGATCTGCAAATCACGACGTAAATTTCAATTGCCAGAACTTATTATAATTGTGGTTGCCAATTTTAGTATCCCCAACGAAAACCTTATTTCAATCAGCTTATAATACATTCCAATTGATTAACTATTATATTTCAACTTCGTTCTTAATTTTATAATTAAATTTATTATTTAAAACATCAGATATATGATTTTATATGTATACAGGATAAAATGTAGGATCTGTGAGAAATAAAACATACGCAAGTCTCTGAAACATTTTTATTTAACAATAATAGATATTTATTGTATCGAGTTGGTTGCGCTTGCAACATAATATTTACAGTACATCAATTTATAGCAAAATAGAAGCTTCTTCTACAGTAATTAATACAAACTGTACCTTTTTCCTCTTTATTTGATTATAATAATTCATTCTAAAAAATTAATATTTTACGTATAATATACATTTATCAAATATGATTACTATATATTTATAAATAGATTAGAATATGTCTGTACAAAAGGATGAACAAGAATCACATATATTGTACTCATCCGCAGATTACGTAAGGCAAAATATGTTTTCATATCTACTTAATACAGAATATAGATAGTTAAAGTTTGTCAAAGTCATATTTATTATCCAAATAGCTTTTTAAACCAGAAACTGACGTCCTTAATTTACTCTTTTCTTTTGGGAAAAGCCTTCGAAAAAAAATTATATATATATTCTAGCATTACTAATTCTTTTTAATCAAATTTACATGTGCGTAAAACGTTAAAGACTCTTTATCTCGATGTGAAAGGAGTTTCTGCTCCAAGAACATGATTAGAATCGTCATATTCTTTGATACTATCGGCTCTAGTAAGACATTCCTGGTAAGATGGCGGTGCTATGTTTACAAATGGGAATTAATATAATGAATGTTTAATTCCAACATAGGAATTGAACGAGGATTCAATATCGAGAGATTTACGAATATTCTATCTTGTCATGAAGGGTATATTGAAGCCAATAGTTGATCCTGGATAAGTTAGTGGGTACTTTTAGTTATGTTGGGTTCATCTGATTTAAAAGGAGCGAAGGGAATGGGAAACGATGAACTTGGATGATCAATTATATCTGCATTCGGTGTGCTTGATCTTATCGTAAAAGGAACCGTTCCGATTAATAAACGATAGCTTTTTTTCACGTTGCAATGGCTGAGATTTAATTAGCTTTATATTACTTAATATTATAAATATTTTTTTAATCAATTACCATCCACTTAAACAAATAATTATTTGAAGGTAATAATTCTAATCAATACAACGACAGTGCTTCAAGAAAGAAGGCGGTTTGGACGGAATTTTTAACCCTAAGAGGGCCACTCCACATTTATTGAATGGGCTAGAATCTTTGTTTTTAGTTAGGGTAACTTTCTCCTTTTTTTTCTTACCATTACTCGAATAGTAATGCAGTTTCTTCGATAAGTAAAGAAATTATGAAATTATAACAAATAGAAAAATATGCTTTTATTTTAATTTACCTGTTTGAAATATGCAGTTGTTTTAGTTACGCTAGATGTCTTCGGATTGAACTTCGAAATGAATTGTAATTCGTACTGCTTGTCCTGGCACATAAGCAGACAAAGGAGTTATTATATTAACAATTATTTTGCTTTTATTGCAAAGAAAACTCCAACATAGTCGTTTACGAATATCATCATTTATTCCTATCTAAACATTTGCTAAAGAATTTTCTGATAATAATAAGCTCATTTGATTGTTTTTTATTTTGGTACAATTGTTTACCATAGGGATAATTTTGGCATTTTCTTACACATTGGTCAGGTCACAAGTTTAGGTCCAATGGGAATACAACGGTGAAGGTTAGATTGAATTCGTGGTGAAATCTCCAAGGTCTGTCAATATATAACTGTTTTAGCGATGTATCTGATATAACCGTATATACCTTTAAAGCTGCTAGGTAAATTCTGTAGAACGAGAAATATGAATCGATGCGTGTGTTTTCCTCGAGGAAGCACAATTTATGAATTCCCTAAACAAAGCTTGGACATTTATCTAATTGTGAGACGACACGAAATTATATTCTCTAATTTGCTTACCGTCTGGTGCATCTTGAATGATAATTTCTGTGTAAAAGTAACATTCGTGAGACATATATTGCTTTTTAACACCGTTTATGGTCCAATGAGTACATTCTCCTTTGAAGCAGATCTTCAGTGCTGTCGTAACAAAACGTTTAATAAAGCTACATGACGATATAATTGGACCGTTTAATGTATATGTGCATGTGTGAATCAGTTACACAACTATCACGCGTACAAATTTATCGAGACATATAATATGGAAAAGTGAGATGTTAAATGTACAAACTTCAAATGCCTCGTTGAATCTTCATACGAAGAATCATAGTCACTGTGTTCTCAACAAAGGCATTACAATTTTGATATTAATATTGCACGCTATAAATAAAATTTTTATTAAAAAGCGCCAAACCAGAAATTTAACTGAACATTTTTCAGATGATTAATATGGAGAGAATATGAGAAAGAAAAAAAAGACATATATGTATTTATGATATTAAAAAGGAAGGTTAATGAAAGTAAAAAAAAAATAGAACGATAAAATTTGTTAAGCTTTTAAAGGTCACTTTGGTTATTTTTGAAAGGAGCACTCCATTATTTTCACATATTCTTATAAATGACCTGAAAAGCTTTTCAAAACCCTTTTACTTTTTAATACAAGTTCTTACTTAACTTTGCAACTGTACATTTGTATAAACTTCTTCAAAGTTGTGTATTGGTTCAGTGTACGCACCTCACGGGTAGAAAAGTCTCGTGTAACTTAGGACATCTTTTTCATATTACTATAACCTACAGAAAATAGTTTATTAATATTCTTTATATTTATATTATGCATAGAATACCTTATCTTTCAAATCTCATTGGCAAAGTTGGTGTATGCTTATTCAACTAGAAGATTTTTTTGATTGAAGAGTAATTAAAAATTGTCTCAAGGTATAAAGAGGCTTAAACTACAAGTCTTCCCCCTATAGATTCATATATTATAAATTCAAATTTAAATATCTCGTAAGTATATTTTAATGAAATGGTACATTGATATAATGTTTTGGAAAACTCTTATGATCAGCTACATGAATATGTAAAAGTGTATATACAGGGTGTTCCATTTAAAAAAATCAAGGTGATCTTCAAGTAATCTTAAGATTTTCTACGTAATTAAAAAATATTGCTGAGGTTAAACTTCCCTCATGATTCCATGAAATACGTACTTTAAACAAAAATATTTATATCTTTCATACTCTCCAAAATAATCAATCGAAAAGTTTATAAATGAACACTGATACATAAAAAAAAAAACTGATAAACTCATCTATTTGCAACAGATTGAAATTACGCACTAGGTCACCAAATTTGGAATCGCCATCCCTAATTAAACTGGTATATTATTTTTGGTCAAGCGAGTGAATAAAGGCGAGAGAGTTTTCGCTTGCTGCTGCGCTGCACTGGAGGATTAAGTTGAGCCCAAATTGCGTATTGAGAAAAACGTATACTTGCTTTTTACGTTACCGTTTATATCAATTCTATAGTGCAGTAAAAAAAATTAAATCCTATATACAGGGTGTTTCACGTAAGGCGCCCCAGCTCGAAAAGAGGACTTAGAGCGCATGGTGGGGGCAGATGCATCTTATTGGCCGCGGTTAGAGAGAGAGAGTAAGAGAAAGAGGATAAGAGTTGACCAAACATGACTGATGTGAGCGGGGAAGGGAGGGGCAGCGATACGCTAGGCGTATCGTCTAGTAAAGGATAGCTCTATCCTTCTCCACGTTAATCCTTTTCTCTCCCTCCGCGGCCAATTAGATGCATCTGCCCCCACCATGCCCTCTGAGTCCTCATTTCGAGCTGGGGCGCCTTACGTGAAACACCCTGTATGTGTGGAGCACTTCGTATAAGTGTGAACTGGAACTTACCTCTGACTGTTTTCGGATTTGGCAATTCGATAAAGATTTGTCCAGTAACGTTTTCGCCTGGTGCGTAAGTATATAGCGTCACATCGATCGAACATGATTTTAAATGTTAACAGCAATGACATTTCGTGGCTCTTTAATTTATTTTAATACAAACAATTTTCTAGTATTATAAAGAGTTTCGTAAGCACGAAATTATAGGCTCAAGCCAGTAGACCTACTACCCTATTGCACTGTCTCTGCAGACTAAATCGATGGTGGTGGTGGTGCCTGGTGGTGCTGGAGAGTGGAGGGGAGACTCGTATAAAGCCCTCGCGCAGCTTTTAACCCCTTCAATTGCAATTACTAGTATACTAACCTCGAAAAAGTCCCTATACTCTCTATTTTCTTGTTCCATTTCTGCTTTATTGTAATCTTATTTTTCAATTTTGTATATTTCTACTTTTAAACTCATATTCACATAATAACTCATCAAAACTCTTTGAAGAAAGGAAATGAGGAACCGATATTAACTTTTATATTTAAATATTCTCCTATAAGTTAATATAGTTATCTACTGTATTTACTTAATAAAAACTTAAAATATCTTTCTTTAATTCACATATATTTTACCATTAAAATCCTGATTACTTTTTGTAGATTGTATTAAAAATATTAATTTTGTACGAGAATAACTGAATTAAAAAAAGAACGTAAATAAATTAAATTCCATATGATAGTGATAAACTTGTTAATGTCTTGCTCCTTATTACTTATACTTTAAGATATTTAAGCTTTCAATCATACAACAGAAATTTTTTTTAAATGTGATATGTGTACGATTATGATATATGAAGTTTTCAATAGCCATCATTTTTCTCAGCTTAGTAAGATAATTTTTTTTATATTAAGCTTATTGATTTTTAAGTATGTTTACATATTATATAATAGCTTTCCACGATGAACAGATAATTTGATAAGGTTTGATTTACATGATTTTATCGTTAAATTGTTTACAAGATATTCTCGCCGAATTATATATCTACTGAGACAAAAGAGAATTAATCGTCTTAGATTGGGTTATTCTGGTAACAAATGGAGAGAATAAGGTTAAGCAGCTCCTCATTTATAACTATATTACTTGATCTGTATTTAATAATTGGAGATTGTAAGAGTCTCAGCGATGTGTGTGTCGTTTAAGACATCATGTAAGTACTATAGTAGAGAGAGTATTTCAATTACTTAGAAATCCTTGTATAAATTTCATAACATTTGAAAGTTTATAGATAGTATCTGGTTAATTCATGACACATATTTATAGATTTATATACATTAAATCGTTTTAAGAATAAAATTCTTATATAAGTTTTTTTATTTAGTGTTTAATTAAAAAATCACTAAGAGTTTTGAAAAATCCTTTCTGTGTAAAACTGCCTCTTAGTTTCTGAACTCTCCAAGCAATAAGTGATCACTAAGAGAGGGCCGTCAGTTAGCTCTACCAATAGAAATTTTCAATTTAAAAAGAACTTCATTCTTTGAATCACTCATTCTATTAAAATTGATCGATCTGACATGAGTTAACCATTATTCGGTTAAGTTCTAAAATAATTTACCTTAAATTCTTTAAATTTTGTTATAGGCAATGTATATGTTTGATAAATGGTAATGTGCTATCGGTATCTATTTAGCGCTTGTGAAATTTTATTTGTATCAAATTCTATTAGCATTTAGTGTTACGATATTGATGCGAAACACCAACATTCGTTTCACACTGACTATACTCGTCTATATCAAAATCTACGCAGTGCCAAAAATATTTGTGTATTTTTTAGCTTCTCGCAAGGACATTGCAGATTCCAACCGATTCTACTAAAAAAAGTTCTTCTATTGAATCATGGGTGGTACAAAAGCGTCTTCGTTACAATATGGAAACCGCAACGAACAACAATGTCCGCTCGGTGTCACTCGATGCGATCAGCTGGAATGTGGTAAAATCCATGTTGGATTTTACGTTATCTATCGAATATTTTGGGTTTTCGGTTGCGGTTGTCTCGTCGGTTCTTTGTACGACAGTATAATTCTGATTAAAAAAGAAACCGAAACAGTGGATAAAAAAAACAGCTGAGTCATATCAATCAAATAAAAAAAAAATGTACCATCTGTTTGGTAACCCTATCACGCTATACGAAAATTGATATTAAACCACATTTGCTATGTTTCACACTTGATATTGAAATACTAGGCTATTTGAAGGGTTCAATCCTCTAAAGGTAGATCAGGTCTTTTCGTCTTGCTACGTTTAATTTAAAATACACATTCCAAATTTGGGTAGCATTTAACGAGATGTATAATTTATATTTAAAAACCTGATTCAACTCTAATACCATTGTTGTGTTATAAAAGTTTGCGAATTTTTTAAAAGTGTTAATTAAAATAAAGAAATGTACATGAGTAGTGCAACTGAAATTACGAAATAATTTCGGTCATTTCTATAAAGCTATTTCGAATATAAAAATTTCGATTTAATAAAACGTTTAATTTTTTATTATACGAATCAGCTAGTATGCTTGCATGAGTCAACAACCTCGTGATATATATAAATACAATTCGCATCAAGAAGAAGAAACAAGTACTTGTAATCAAAATGCCGAAATTTCCTATTAGAAAGAAATTAAAGTTGTATTGTCCTACTGTCCTATTTTAATATGTCCGCAGTTTAGAAGGATAGCGCAATATGCTGGACCGTCCCGGCTAAAAAAGATTCACAAAAAGCGAAGAGCGTGATAACTGTATATGTACAGATATAGCGCAAGTGTGAAAACTTGCGCTTCCAGAGATTTAAATCCTGGCCCCGGATTGTTATCACTATGTGCGAGGTTTTGGAAGGACGGTTGATCGTAATGAGGCCTACAATTAGCCGTTCAAAGTGAGTAACTTTCGGATGCCGAAAGCAGGGTTGACAACAATAAGAGAGTTCCCATATTTGCTTTATGGAAAAGGCAATGGTGCATCAATTTTCCAACCATGAAATTATCCTAAAGGTGGGATACGGGCTGGCAGGATCCGTCGTTTTATACGAGTCCCGCATTGTTAGAATGGATATAGTGGGAGCCGTAGAAGAGAGGGAGAGAGAGAGAGAGACTCTACAGTGAGAAGCCCGGTGTCCAGAATCCTTGATCCGGTACTCATATACTTTCGAAATTCTCAATAAGAAATTATTGGAATATTAATGCAATGCATATATATTTCTTAGATTGTCGTTTGCTAAAAACTAGAACTTACGTTTAAGTTTTCAAACATCTTTATTTTACATTAAAATATATTTATGTCTTGTTCATTTTGTATACACTTATATATAACACATCAAAATACATTTATTTTATATTGCTTTTTTTACATTTACTAACAATAAATTATAGCTATTTTATTGTAAGGAAATAGACAGAATTTGACTCGCATTAGCTCAAACTATAAATGCGATGTTCTTGTTCGCACAATAATTTTATTTTTTTATATTCTACTAGCCATCTAACCGGCAAATCACATGTACATTTCTACTAATTTCATGCATTGTCTATAGGTTAATTTTGCATGTGGTTCCATGATATACAGATCTCTTTCTAAAATCAGGGTCATAATAATTAATGCAGTCCATAGTAAACATATATTTCATACTTAGATTATGTTGAGCACGATATGTACCTGTACTACTTTGCTCTCATATAGTGAGTATCCTAAAGAAAGCTGTGTAATAGTCCTTCACAGTAGGTAATATTCATAGTACCATTAAAATTATTAGATTACGTAATCTAAACAAATATATTCCTTTTGTAGTTAACATATATAATATGATAATCATTCATGCTTCACTTCCTCGGTTGAATGATTGCTAAACAGAAAAGTTTTTCTTTTTCAATCATTGCAAAGCGAAAATTACAATCAGACTAACCGATTGTTGGAACTCTTATACCAATATTAAACCTAATTGTTAAAAAAAAATGGATTAATTCAATGTTTATTATTTGCCAGGAAAAAATATCGGATTCTCATTCATTCCAACCGAAGGTACTTAAATAAAGCAATATATTTATTCTTTAGAAACTCAATGAGAGAGAGAGAGACATTCTTAATTAACGTTACATTATGTCACTAAAACTTGACATCGATAATTGCAATCAGTTAACAATGCATCTATGTTAAATAAAAATAACATACGTTCTGGTAATCCACTGAATACTGGATATTTTGGTGCGAAAGGAATATCCGCTCCAAGAATATACTTAGAATCATCATCTTCCTTGATATTGTTTACTTTCATAAAGTATTGCTGATAGGATGGTGATGCTAAAGCCATATGTTTTAATCAATATAGTTAATGTTTAATTCTCTGTATTATACACGAGTTAGTCATTAAATGATTACAACATATAAGCAGATATTTACGGATATTTCTGTTGATTGCGGAAGTATTTGGCTGGTTGGGGGATAAATAGAAGCTAACAGGTGTTCCTGTATTTGACGGAGGCTCAGCTGATTCAGTTGATTCTGGTATAATCGTGAGCATGGGAATTCGCTTGTTAAATTCGATTCTCGGTGAATTTGGAATCCCACTTTTATTCAAATTTGGAACGGTCCCCATCAATAAAGGATATCTTTTTTTTATTTCACTGTGCCTGAAATTCAAACAATTACATATTGTACTTTATTAATTAAAATAATCTCTCCGTACATTTTTAAGATAATTACCATCCCTTAAAACTAATGACTATTTCGGTATAGTAGTCCAAATTAATTATGCCACACTGTTGCAAGAAAGATGGTGGTAAAGGAGGAATATTCAAATTCATTAACATTATACCAACATCCGTATATTGACTAAAATTTTCTTCCATTGTTAGAAGTTTTTTTTCTTGCTTTTCCCTACCATTGTCCGCACGAAAAATTAGCTTCTTTAAATTATAAGAATTAAAATGAATAATCAACATAAGTGTGGATATACATTAATAGTTAATATACCTTTTTTTCTATCAAGAGAAATAGTCCTATTTACCTGATAAAGCGCAACACTAATTTTATCAACCTTCGTGGCGTCAGATCGTATGTCATACTGAACCATTACCTTTAAGTCTTGACCAGGAACGAGCCCCGTAAAAGGAATTATCACATTAATCATTATATCTTCATCATTGCACCAAAGATACCGGCGCAGTTGCTTATGAATAACATCATTAACTCCTAGCTGAAAAAATCGCGTTGGTTTAATTTTTGTTTTGCTAATTTAAATTAACAATATTATAGGTATATTTTATTATATTAATTATCGAAGATATTGTTAGTATTTCCTAACAGAAAGCTTAGAGTAGTTGTTTAGATCCAGTGGGGCTACAATGCTGAAAGCTGTTTTGAATTCGTAGCCATATGCGCAAGGCCTGTAGAGAGTCGCTTTGGCGGTATACCTAATATTGCCGAAGTTACTCTCAAAACTGCAAGGAATATTTTTTGGTAGTCGAAAATTAAATTGATACGTACTGCTCCCTCTGGGAATTATAAATAGGAACATTCCTGAAAACAAATTTTAACTTTGAATTGAAGCTAAAACGTAAGCTGAAATTGAATTCTCATGCATGATATGCTCACCCTCTAATGGAGCTTGAAGTATGGTTTCAACGTAAAAGTATTTTTCGTGAGACGAAAAAGACTGGGATTTGCCATTGCGCTTTCCCCTCCAGAGTACATTGCATTCTCCTTTCCAATGTATCTTAAGTACTACAAATAGACGATTAAAAAGAGTAATGAATGTTAACAATGAGAGGTAGAGCGGTTTCCTGATATTAGTATAATATGAAAAAAGAATTAAGATTTCATTATTTAAATGGAAATAATGATTATTACTGAATAAATTTAATTGTTTTATTTAATTTGATATAATGAAACTTTTATTTTTAATATAGATTAATTATTTAATAATATTATTATATTAATTATAAAGACAAATTAATACGTTTGATCTACTCAGAACAAAACTAATGAGTAGTTGCGAATGTTGAGATTATGTTAGCACTAGTAAAGTCAAATTTCATTCTGTATAACACTAATCAAATTAAATCCCTGTTTATTAAAAACATTTTCATATCTTATAGATGAGAACCAGAAACATACTAGCAAGTACAGTTTTTAAATAGGAGATAGCACATTAGTACTACAATGCTGAAACAAATATATTACTTTCGATACGTGTCTAGTTGCATCTATAGCAAATAAAAGAAAAATACATGTAAGATAGTCGGAAATAAGTCTATCTTTATTCTTTTTGTTGTACTAAAACTTTTATATTTATATCAACATTTTAGATTATATTTACAGTATATATTTAAGCTATTGGAATTTAATTTTTACATTATAAAATAATTATTGCATTTTAATTTTATCATTGAGATAAGTTAATGTAAAAAGCGTTTGAAGATTTAAGTAGCAGCCTAATTTAACGCACGTACTATGGTAACGCTTTTTTTTTATTTATATAATGCATTAGAATCCATATAGGATTATTAGCATAACGATAACAATGCTTAAGTTAATTTAGTCTAAAGTACTATCACTGTATTACATGAGTTACCATAAGTTATATACAATATAGAAACGGAAGTTAGCAAATCAATCCGGAAGCTTTCAAGAATCCAAAAAGCAGCAAAAGAGGTTTAATTTTGGGCATACAAAGAAATTCCTCTATACAGTATGGGGGAAAGAATTTTAGAACCTGTAATCTGGATACCAATTGTATTCTTGAATTTTCCGTTAGTGCACAGTTCCACAGAATGTGGTTAAGATCTTGTACTGGACTCCCACAGTCACAAGAACTATCCTTAGTTATTTTTATCCTGGCCAAGGAGGAATTCAAGTGATAGTGATTTGATCGGGCTCGGTTAACCCACGTAATGAAATCCCTGCTAAGGTTAAGCCCCTTGAACCATGGTGTACTATCGTGTTTATAATAATTAGCGAAATATATGGTTCCCTTTAAAGAGGCCTCCTTGAAAAGATAATTCTTGAAATTTGCTGCCGCTCTCCTACCAAATTTATTGAAAAAATCAGAGTATGGCAGAGTTATGTCCTTAGAAGGGGGAGTCTTACAGGCTTCCTTAGCCAGTCTATCTACTATGTCATTCCCTTTAATACCAACATGTGAGGGGATCCAATAAAGTAGAATGTTTTTATTCTTCAGATGTCCATTCAACAATTTTTTACTTTCCAAAACATAAGGGTTCAATTTAGTACAAAATTTTGGATTGGCAATGTCTTGTAGCACGCTTAAAGAGTCAGAGTATATATATGCTGTAGAAAGATTGGCTTCAGTCAGAATTTCAAGAGCCTTCAACAATGCAAAAGCCTCACCCGTAAAAATTGAGGCTTCATTGTTGATGCTCCATTTGAGAGATAGCTTTAATTCTGGGGAAAAGACCGCACAACCCACCGCTACACCAGGTTCTGACCCAAAGACAGATTCAGGCTGTGTCTTGCTAGCATCCGTAAAGAAGGAAACACCTGATCCTACCCGATTGTGACAGTGTTCTAGAAAGACCTGAGACGGTTGCTTGCTATCTTTAATTTCAAGTCCTAGGTCAAGATTAATCCTAATATGGACTGATTTACATTTGAGCTCCATCAGGTCCCGGGAGATAGGACAATTTGGATACATCAATGGGAGAAGATGAGAAATTGAGTGAGTTTGGTTCAGTAGCAATGTTTTGGAGCTGCCTTGAACCTCCAGTAGGGGAGGCAGGGGATAGTTGTGACATTTTATATTATATTTAAAATAACTAGTTAATTAATCATATATTTTAAATTAAAATCAAATGCTGTTCTTTCTACATCATAACACTATATTATCCGCTATAAGCAATTCTTATATACCTATTAGGCTGTCTTTAATTTAATAATTTTTAAATAATATTGCTTGCAACTTATTGCCCCAGTCTTGGGGTAGGTTGTTACATCATAGGGGGTAAAAAGTGATAAATTTTGTCTCTTTAAAATTGGATGCAAAGGTAAATAAAATAAAACAGAATTATATTTTTCTTTATTAACTTTTAACTAATTTATTTGTTTAACTTGAATGAAGATATGATTATTACAAAGTTTTAAACATATTAGATCAAAAATAATGCACCAATTAATCAGAATCGTCTTCAGATTTACAATTGAAACAAATATAATGCAAAACATCACCTTTCACACATTTAACGTGACACCAATTTCCACACTGCATACACTGAACCCACTGTGTACCAGGCTTACTTGCATTAAACGATTTATAGCAAATTAAACAAAAGCATTCATCATCTTTTTTTTCATTATTATATTTTACTTTTTTTTTCTTCACGCACACTTCCTTTTTGCTTTTAACCTTTCGTTTTTTATTTAACTTTTTATCTTCTTCTTCCTTCAATAATTGTATCTCTGGTGAATCAGTTAAAATAGCAGATTTTCGTTTTTTTCGTGATGTATTCTTAATTCGAGGAGGTGCCTTTGGATACGGTCGAATTTCTTCTGGATTAAAATTAATAGGGCCAGGCGATAAATTTTTATCTGGATTAGATGGACCTGCAACTGGTAAAATTTGATCTCTTTGTTCATTATTTTGTTCTGTTAATACCCTGTCAGTGACAAAGGCAGAAAGAAAATCTTTTTCCTGAAATATACTATTATTTAATGGGAAAATTCCAGTTTTGCGAAATCCAGCAATAATATTAACCGGATTTAGTGCCATCGGAAGAGCTTCTTTTACTATGGATGGAATATTGTGTATACTCATTGTCTTTCCGGCATTGTTTCTTAGCCAAGCATCTTGCTTATTGGAACAATAATTTTTAAAAGGACCATAAACACTTACGTCCAGTGGTTGCAATTTGTGGGAGCAATGCGGTGGAAATGATAATAATATTATATTATTATTCTTTGCTTTTTCAACCACACTGATGCTTAAGTGCGAACAATGATTGTCCAACAGTAAAAGTACAGGGTTCGAAATAGATGGCTTTACATGATCGATGAAATGATTTAGAAATAATTCAAATTCTATTTCAGTCATCCAACCTGACTTATTCCCAGCACCGATACATCCTGGTGGACCATCGCGTATAAAATAGTCTCTATATCTAATTCTAGGGAATATAAACATACAAGGAACGGAATTTCCAGTTGCATTGACTGCTACACAAACAGTAACAAGAGAACCTCTTTCAGCCGAAGTTACAGATCCGACTTGTTTAGCTCCTTTTGTTGCTATAATTTTTCTCGGTTTTTGTACAGTAGTAACTCCTGTTTCATCTACGTTCCAGATATGAGAAGGAGTTAGCTTATATTTGTCAATTATTGAAGTTAATTTTGTAAAAAAATTATCAATATTTGTCTTATTAAATGAGGTAGCACGGCTTAAGCTGGTAGCTTCAGGAATTCTTATTGAAATCATAGAATTATGTCTTTTTAAAAAAGCAGTAAACCAGTCTACACCTGCTTCTTTATTAATTCGCCATGATTGTGGCATTTCAATATGATATTTAAGCGCACATTCATAAGCAATTTTTCTAATATCTTCTGGAGTTAACCCATAATAAATTTGGCTACATTTAATTATATAATCGGTCAAGATTTTCTCTTGCTGTTTATCAAAGACCTGTCTGTTTGGCCGATACCCTATTGTAACAGAATCTATGGATTTTCCTTCATCTAAGGCTATTTTTCTTTTTTTTAAATATCTTGCCAGAGTCATGTGACATAAACCAAAATCTTTCGCTACTCTGCGAATTTTCATTGTATTGTCTTCCTGTATAATAAGAGCAACTTTTTCAAATAATTCTTTTGGTTGTGTACCACGTTCAGTTTTTCTCTTATATACTCGCATTTTCTATAAAATAAATTAATAATAATAGTTTTATGGTTTTAAATAAAAGTATCTATAATTTAACACGATGACTTAAACATAAACCAATTTTAGCGTAGAAATTTAAGAGTCTAGGTATCTATAACTTGAGGTCAATTGTGACACGTAACATCTAGCCCCGAAAATTTATAACATTTTGCCCCGACTACACAATTACATCTTTAATGCATAAAAAAAGTCGTAAAAGAAGATTTGGCTTTTCTATTATATACTGAGATCATTAAAAAACTTCAAATTTATATAAATATACACAATTGCTATATGATAAAATAATTTATAATATTAAAAAATAAAAAATAAGGTTTACAAGAAAAATTTACAAACCTAGTATTTTCAGCAGCTACTCCTATATCTTCCTTCATCGACAATATTAGTGCGACTAAGATACTTAATCCATTAGCGGACGTTATAAGAAGCATTTACTTGTATTGATGCTCTTCTACAATATGTTTATTTACCTGTTTTTCATCTGTAACTTCTTACCCCCGTAACAACTAGCCCCTGTCTCCCCTATTTTTAACTTAGCTACAATTTGAGCTAAAAGAGAACTATGGTTGGAGAGCCTATTAGCCAGAAATCTGCTACATAGTAGCTTCGCTCTTTCTTTAATATCCATACATTTAGATTCACCAAGTAGAATGTTTGTGGGTGTACTAATTCTATATCCCATGACCTGCCTTAAGCACGCAAATTGAATTCTTTCCACCTTTAATGAGAGCGATTCCGAATAGGGATAGTAGATGAAGCTATTATAATCTATAATTGATCTGATGAAACCCTTATAGACCATAAGTAAAGTGGTAGGGCTAGCTCCCCATTTTATGCCAGAAATAAATTTCAGTACATTCAACCTTTGGAAGCATTTGTTTTTTATGTATTCTATATGTTTAGAGAATTTGAGCTCATAGTCCAACCATACTCCCAAGAATTTAGATGAGGGGCTCGACTTAATAGTGTGGCATCCTATTGACAAGCTGGCAGTGCCTGGTTTGATACCCTTTCTGTTAAAATGAAGAAGAACCGATTTTGCTGGCGAAAGCTCAAGGCCCAAATCTAGAAGGTTATTGCTGATACTACAGAGCGCTACTTCCAGTCCTTTCTTAGCAAGGCGAGGATTAGTGACCGTAGTATAGATCGTTAGGTCATCCGCAAATTGCACATTATGAATATTTTTGGGGACGTTTTTCATAATGTCCTTTACATAAATTATGTACAGCAGCGGACTGAGGACACCTCCTTGAGGGAGACCTCTGAATACTTTCCTTGTTCCAGAAAAAGAGTCAATTCCAGTAGAGATAATTTCTCTTTCATAGGTAATGAATTGAATGAAAGCCAGAAGGTTTGTCGGACAACCAATATCGCTAAGTTTATTAATTAGTATGTCAGGGAGAACACTATCGAAGGCTTCTTTAACATCAAGAAAGCATGTCAACACCTCGTTACCCATAGAAAATGCTTTCTCGATTTCCAATGTCAAAGCCGATAGACAATCAGAGCAGGAATGATCGGTTCTGAATCCAGCTTGGGTTGTCGGAATGATACCTAAGTGCTCTACCCACCATTGGAGACGATACTTAAGCATTCTTTCAAATAGTTTGGCCAGGCAGTGGTAACGCTTATTTACGATATAACTTTCAGTGAGTTTCGAATTTCATTTTACAATTCTGACAGTATAATTTTAACATCTTATCCTGCGCAGTAATATTTTTTTAATTGCTAACTAATACCTTAAATATCCTATTAAAGTATACATAGCTTTAAATTTATTGATAAAATCCCGACGATATTAACGCCTTAACATACTAAGATACTTAAAATGTATAAGATTTAAACAATAAAAAAACTAAACAATTACAGCGAGTAATTTTGGCGATCCAACCAAAATTACCTACTGTAGCAGGTTCGTTTTCTTCACACTTAAGTCTCATCGTTTAAGTATTTTTGTGTGTAAAGGCTTATTAAGTTAAAAAATTAACATATAGTTAAAATGTAAGTCAATTAGAACTCTATTTTTATTTTAAAAAATGTGAATCGAATACACCAAAAACTTTTTCATGATATAATATCTTTTACGGTGCTAAACTTAAAATTTACCATGTCAGTAAGAAAAATGCCTCTGTTTTCTGTAATTTTACGAAATTGTCATAGTGTGTCACGATGCGATGAGGCATGGCAAGAGTTTTCGTGTTTTTATAAGTAACTTTCACTAGAAATGTCGCTTTTTGTAAAATTGCAAAGTTTGCTAAATTAAAATTTCATTAACGTTCACCGTTAGTATATATTGGACCAATAGAACCGGGTAATATAGCGCTTTTTCATGTAGATTAAAACAGGTAACGTATATTAAATGTAATAGAAATTAGAGCACGCAAGATATCATATAGTGAATCTATTCTGAACGTACTTTTTAATAGCGAAGTAACAGCAGATCAAAGATATTCGCTATGTCTACTCCTATATATACATACATAATGGCATTCTGGTAAGGATTTGTAACGATGCAAAATGCATATAATATCAACGTTATAATTATCGGCAAGTTTCGTCATTTTTGTTAGATTTTTTTGTTCATATTTACAGTTATACATGTTCTCACTTAAACTTTTCTGTCCAAGTTTACACGGTTCCAATAGTAAACTTTATTATTTTAATTGAAATATTTTTCTGTATAATTACTTCAGAATGAAAAATGCTTATGTAACAACGTATCTTCCAATATTGGCTACCTGCGCTTTCCTCAATCGGAAACGAGAATTAAATGGTAAAATTGCATGAAAACATTAAATCCATCATATTCTAGCGGTTAAATTTGTAAGAGGAGCCAGTTAACGTTTACCTGTATCACCATTATAAATTTTCCGAGGATATATATTTAAATACTTATACGCATGGAAAATTGTCAAGGTAAGATTTACTATGTTAGGATAACCTGGTTTAGAATCATATTATTGCATTCTAGGAAAAAAGTTTTCTGTTTTTATATCGTTGTTCTATAATAATTTTTCTCAATATTTTATGTTATGACCAATAGAACTTGACAAATAAATAATGAATATGAGAATTGTAGATGCGTGTTAACCGTTTGAGTGCCGAGCAACGCGATCGCGCCGTTGAGATTTTATGTCGAGAAAAATCAGTACGTTTCCAGTGTTGTTGACATAAATGATGGTAAAAAAAGAAGCACTAACTTGCTGCTTGGATTTTCTCGTACTCAATTACTCCACGTACTTTTATTAACTGTAAGTAATTCGAATCTATAGATTATATCATATTTATTATAGAGTTTCAGTATTTGCAGTTAATAAACGGACGCGGGCTTAAAGAAAGCGCAATTGCATTGCTTGGGATTCTTCGACAGTGTTTTCTCAATACTCCCTGAAACTCAAACGGTTAATAGTAGGAAATAATCTCGAGATCTTTTCTTAAATTTCCTTGAAGAATCTAATTTATCAGAAGCATTTATTTATTGCTTAATATTTAAATCCTACATTTCCTTTGACTTTGGATATAGAAAGGTCAAATTAAGGAAAAAAATTTTCTTATACATCTACCTCTCAATAAAATAAACGTGATTGCACGATTCAATAAAACCACAATTGTTTCATATACATCAAACCTGACTATGGTGAGAGTTTTGCGATTTGCCTACTTTGATGCAGCTTTTGAAGGATTGAGAAGGTAATATTTTTGTCACACGTTGCAGTAAACCGATGATATGAAATTAACGAATAAAATGTTAAACAATGAAAATAATAAAAATAGATTTAATGAATTATATTTATTACTATTGATAAAGGCAAGTAATTTACTAAAGTGAGAGTGCACATCTTGAGATGATTTTAATCTCAAGTAGAGACCCTTGCTTTAAATCTTTCAACTTTATACGTTAATACCAGGTTACTTAAATTTTGTTTCGCTGTGGAAATTTTCTAATATTTACAAATTTAGGGAACAGCTGTTATTTAATATTTAAATATAAATTTTTTCTTGAATATAATTATGTGCGTTTCCTTGGGGCTATTGAGTTATATATCCTCTTTAAATTCATATTAGTATAGTTACGGTAAATAACCTATGATAGATATACCTACAATTACAAAAATAAAATAGTAAAATGTCTGTGAAGACATTACTAAAAAGAAAGTACATCTCTTATTATTCGAGTATACTTAAATTAGGATAAAAGCGTACAATGGAACCATTGATAAAAGATTATCTATAATTAATATTTCACTACAGAGTTTACATAATTAAAAAGAATGCTCTCTCTAATTGATTAGTATTGCTATATTAACTCAGTAAACCCCGACTACCTAGTTTTCTAAATATAGTTAATAAATCGCTTATGCAATTTTCGATAATAGATAATCCACTCTCTGAACAACTTCGAGTTAATTAAAGGCTACGGTTAAGAGTTTTATTAAGAATTTCTTTCTTAAAATCTCAAGTCTTCTATCTAGCTCATTTATGCTTGCCAAAGTTAATCAGATACCCATTGCCTTTAAGTTGCAAAATTATTTTTTTCAGTTTCTTTTAGCAAATGAAAGTAGTGAATAATTGATATAAAACTTTAAAATAATAGGTTATTGCATTTGTTAATTGGGAGACTGTACAGTAACTCTCACATGAATTTTTCAAAGATAACAGAGAAATTGTAACGCTCTTTCGTTTTCCAAATAAATTATTAGGTTTAGATGCTTACATTCTGGCTAAATGAAGATGATGGTGGAACTGACTGTGAATGGATTCAGAAAATATGAGGTGGGGGTCTACCTGTTGAATTGCCAAAATCGAATGTTTTGTGGTAAATGACGATTTTGTAACAACAATATAGTTCTTTTAATGGTTATATCTTAGGCTTACCTGTAGCTGTTGTCGGTCTTAAACGCTCAATGATGACCATGCCAGTGATAATCTCGTCTGGAAAGTAAGTGGCACTAGGCCGATCAAACTTGATCTTAAAGTTTAATAATGATGACATTTTTCGCTTTTTATTCGCAGGTTTGTTATTACTTTAGGTACGCTGAAGCGTATAAAGTTTTGGAAATGCTACACGTGTGAGACTATTCGACGAACTAAATGAAAGCTTCGTACAAACTCCCGCGCAGGTAGAATCTCCCCACCCATCAGGATCTAAATGTACGAATCACAGCATGCCAGTATGACCTTCATTGCAGCTTGTCCCTTCTTCACCTCTTCGATAATACCTCACCTTTCTCACAATTATTTTTTATTCCACTTATATAAATTATTTCTACACATATAAAATACAATATCACTAAGAAAAATAATTATTTTAATAAAATCAATAAATGTTAGGAATACTGGCAATGTATCATTTACTCGATTTGCATAAAATCTAATGCAATACATTGACTTTCATTCGGTTCAAACATTTGTTTAACTTAATAAATTATTTTTTGTTTATTAAAATCAGATACAATTATAATTTGTAACTATTATTCAAATAAAAATTGCTGTGACCAATGATTTATTTTCTCAGATTTATAGATATACTATAATAGTTAATAAAATTAAACTTCTTATAATTTAACCCATATTTTAATTTAACACTAAACCTACCGACATATTATATATGTATACCTATTTCTACTGATGGCGGTCAAATGACTGCTTTTGAAATAAACATTGGTCTGTTCCAGTTGATTGTAATTAATACAGAATTTAGCATAAACAATAAACACAACATTTTCATATAATAATTAAGAAACATTTCTTTTTCGGGCCTCAAAAGCGGTTATTTGACCGCTCTGGTAGGTTTAGTGTTAAGAAAGATATATTAGATAGATACCGAATGTAACATTTGCTACAGTTGTAACAGGAAGTCAGAAGTTGTAATAAACTACTCAAAATATGTAAAAAGGGGAAAAAAATGAATGTTTTACAAACTACAACATGTAACTGCCGATATCACTAAAAGGACACGGTTTTACGAAAGTTAAATTAAAGATTTAATCAATTTTGTTATATTAGGTGCGTAATAAAGCAGAGAGAAGGCTAATATATGTAATATACTGTTTATTAAAATATGATCTAGCTTTGCTGTAGTTAGTAAAATAGTTTAAAAATATAGTAAATAGTTTTAGAAAATATCTGCCAAAAATGCAGGTGATTTTAATTAAAAAAAATTTTCAGTACTGCCACAAAATAATCAAGTATTTTGTACTTTAATAAATAGCAAATAAATACAAGGTACTACTTTATTTCTTCTATAACCATTTTAGGAAAGAAATTAATGGAATTTAGACGAGTCAAACACCGCCTATGGTTCTATTAAGGGTTTAAAGTAAGGTTAAAATAACAATTAAGTTGTCGTTCCACCATTAGAAACAGGTAGAGTCTAATTCTGAAGATTTTCTCCTTAATGGAGCGCGCGCGCGCGCGTCAACTTTAACTCGATATTAACCCCTTGACGTGCATGAAAACAAAGCCATATTCTCTCCTTTTTTCTCTCTCGCCTTTTCTCTTAATCTCTCTAAGTTACCATCAAGTTTATAAACAATAGAACTAATAAATGCGTCCTTCTGTTTGGTCTATGCCTATCTTATTATAATGTGCTGCATATTAAAAGACTAGTGAAATTATCGGAATGCAATATCTCTAAATTGCATTTATTTTCTTTCAAGGATTGTTTTATAAATTCAAAAGTATTACTATGCTTTATGCTTAGATTAATTTTATTTATGATTGAAATGTTACATTAGGTTTACATAAGCCGATATACATAGTTTTAAACTTGTTACAACATTGCATTACATTTAATTACTAATATTTACCTGTAATAAGTAATTATATTAGTTTTATAACTATTATTTAGAGTATTAATATGGTTCACCAACGTTGTTATTGCTTTTAAGAAGTGGTTTCTCTCCTCTTCTTGTAATATGAGAAAAAATTGTACGTCTTTCTCTCTCTTCCTGTATTCAATCAAATGTGGCTCCAGTAGTTGGTAGTTTGAATTCATTATTTTCCTTACTCTAATCCCTGAATCTCTTCCTTGTCATTCTCCTCCAAAGTGTAGTAAAGTTATAGCGAGAGAATGAAATTATTATACGATACTGTAACGCTGATTTAGAGTTGTCTTTCCCGTCTCTCCCATTGTAGCTGTATCATTCTTCTACTGTCTTTGTCCATTGTCTTAAATTTCGACTACCTCCCAATTTTTATTATTTTATTTGCGCTAGTTCCATATCTGCTTATCCAAGCGTTAAAATCCTTTTCTACTCTCACCACCCTCTATCTACGCATGTCATAATTTTATATATAGTGAATAATGTTCTTGCCTCTTCTTTTTCTTTTCTATGCCTCTCCCATTTATTATTTAATTAATTATTTCTTCCGGTCGAGTATACACATTTCTTTATTCTATATATGTATACATATATATATATATATATATACTGAAACTACTGCGTTATAATATGCGTAATAATTCCTAGTAATACAAAAGGGAATGAATGTATTATAAGCTTCAACTTATTTCTGCTAAATGTTATCTATATGAGACGAGACACTTAACATGATATTCATTTTAGTACACTATATATGTGGCTATTAGTAGAATTAGTTCGCACCTTACATTGAGGCCTTACATAGTTAAACCTTTGAAGACGGAATATTTCGATTTAGAACATATTTTCGGTGCAATAACTTGAACAGTGCTGTCGTCTTTCTCGGTATTAACATTTTTAGCCAAACATTCCGTATATGATGGTGGAGCTATTGTCGTGAATTCAAGTTGATATAATTAACGCTTAGATTTAATAAAGGAATGTACTCCAGGGTTAGATACTTAAGACGACTCAGAAAGTATAAATATAAGAAAAGGTTTATCTTTGTAACTATAATAGATAATCATTTTTTTACGATCTTTGAAAATTCCTCTGCATTAGCATTCAGAGAAGTCCTAATTAAAAATAGTTACAAATTTTCCTATAATTATACGGAGATATAGGTAAATAAATTTGTATGTTAACTCTGGAACATCTTAAATGTCTCACCCTATATAATAACAATTAATTTTATCTTGAAATACATACGGCTTTGCTGGTTGGCTCTGGATGAACTCGGCCGGTTTGGGGGTTGAATAATGCAGTCAACAGGTGCTTCTGAATACGGAGGTAACCCATTTAATTCAACTGACACCGATCGATGCAAGGGTGCCAAATTTCGTCGGATTAGCTGGTTATCGTTCGTGAGTGATGAACAACTATCTTCCGCTCTATTCAAACGAGATATTCTTTGTTCTTGTATGAAGGGGGGAGTCCCAATCAGTATAGGGTAGGACGCTGCCACATTGCGCTGACTGATAATTCAATTATTTGATCAAGGCTTGGAAATTTTTGCACGCCAGGGTCATTTTTCGGACCGCTTCCCCTACTATCAACTTTACCCCTCCATGACACCAGAAGGCTAATCCAACACCAGGATAACTCGCATAGCTAACTCTGAATTTGACTACGGGCGTTGTGGAGTGGTGAAGCTGATAAGAAAGGGAAACGCTTCGAAAAATGATCCTCGCGTGCTAAAATTACCGTGCACTGCTTTATTGTATTTCGATATATATAAAAGCTTTCTATTCTATTGTTATAACACTCACCATCCATTTAGATAAATGATGATTTTAAGATAGTAATTCAAACTAATTTGATGGCAGTATTTTAAAAAAGACGAAGGTGCAGGTGGAATTTTTAGGTTTAACGCTTTTATTCCAACGTTTCTAAATGGACCAAGGCTGTCGTCCTTAGCCAGAGTAGTGAATTCCAACTTTAGCTTTCCATCGTCCGCATAAAAAAGTAGTTTCTTTAAATAGTTAAAAAATTAAAAATCAAGTTTACCTGGAGTTTAAAGGTTTAGAACTTTATTTACCTGTTGAAGATAAGCAGATATTCTAGCTACATTGGTGGCGTTAGATTGCAAATGGAAAGCAATTGCCACCCATATGGTTTGGCCGGGTACATAACCGGTACAGGGAGTTACCACTTTCATACGTATTGTTCCTGCATTACAATAATAACATCTGTGAAGTTCTTTTACTACACAGTCATTAATTCCTTCCTGCAAGTATATATTGGTTTACATAAATGTGTGTGTGTTTAAAATTATTCTATTTCTATCCCTATTTTAATTACTGATTATGAAAAATAATAATTTTTGTCTTGTCTTACTATGTATTGAGGATATGTGTTTAATTTCAAAGGAGTTATAACGGTAAAAACTGTTTCGCATTCATAATTCGATTTTACGGGTCTCACGATAATTGCCTTGGCAGTATATTGAATACGACCTGTGCTGCCATTGAAACTAGAAGGTATTTTTTTTGGTAGCAAAAAAGTAAATGGATATATGTTTCGCCCTTTAGAAATCTTAGTAAGATCCACCCCTGGAAAAAGTTTAAGTACATCGAAGTAGAGTAGAATATTAATAAAAAATTGATTTTTCAAAATTGTTCACCGTCTAGGTGTCCAAGGCTTTCAACCTCTCGATAAAAATATCTTCTGCTTGACGAAAATTCTTCCATTATATTTTCAGTTTTTTTCGTCCAAAGAATGTTACATTCTCCTTTCCAGCATATTTTAAGCACTGCAAATTTGAAAAAACCATTATAGGTAATTGCTATTTAAGATATAGGTAAAATATAATACAGATTTTTTTAAATTTAAGTCGCCGAACTAAGGAACATGTTGGCATTCAATGGAAAATTTGGGGTTATTACCGTAGTTTCCCATGTGGAAAAATATATGTATATTTCAAAATATAGTACAAAAATATATTTAATACCATTAAAAGTATACGATACTTGACCGAAATATTATATATATTCAAATTTATTTCTATATAGTACCAATATATTTTATTTCTTGACGATATAATAAAAATATAATTGCAATTATATATTTTAAAGAAATAAAATATGTTCGATTATATTGTTTCATATTTTCGATTATACATATATTTCTCCGTAGAGGTTATATTGTTGAATTATAATTTAGTGTAATTATTTTATGTAAATTCTTATTTAATGCATCTATATAGTCCGTAGTATACTTACACATCAGTGGAGATTGTTTTTGTAATAAAATAAAAATAAAAATAAAAAAGATATAAGAGAGTTCAGAATTTATTGTATTCTAACAATTACTATCATTGTGAAATGCTTATACACTATTTAATTAAGCTTTGAATCAATGAAAGATTTTTTTATTTCTACAAATAAGATTCATATCATTTTTTGATTCGGAAAACGCTTAGAGTAACTAATATTATTATTCAAAACTAGAATATATGTTGTGATGCAGAATATTTTTAGTAATTATAAGGGGAACTCCTCTAATGTTAGGCAATATCTAGCACCAGGCACCAATAGTATCGATCGATACATTGATTGAAGGAGCACGGGAAATAAGTTTATCTACATTCTTTGTCTTCTATATATATATATACAGGGTGTTTCACGTAAGGCGCCCCAGCTCGAAATGAGGACTCAGAGGGCATGGTGGGGGCAGATGCATCTAATTGGCCGCGGAGGGAGAGAGAAGGATTAACGTGGAGAAGGATAGAGCTATCCTTTACTAGACGATACGTCTAGCGTATCGCTGCCCCTCCCTTCCCCGCTCACATCAGTCATCTTTGGTCAACTCTTATCCTCTTTCTCTTACTCTCTCTCTAACCGCGGCCAATAAGATGCATTTGCCCCTACCATGCGCTCTAAGTCCTCTTTTCGAGCTGGGGCGCCTTACGTGAAACACCCTGTATATATTACCGAAAAAACATATTGTCTTAGTAGCCGAGAAGAAAATTTATCAAATATATATTATTTAGTATTTATTTATTGTCATCTATATGTAAATATAATTTTCTTCTATGTAACATTTAGTATTGATATTGAGATGAATCTTTCACGTTTTGAAAATGATCAAAAAGTTGTTTCTAAAAGCTATGTGCCAAGTAACGAAAATAACTTCAGAAGATTTTGAATGTTGGATCCATGAAATCTTTGCTGATGTTTTGGAGTATTCTAAATATTTGTCAAAGATTAACTTTTTTTAAGATAATTCTATTTTAGGGAACATTATTTCATGTTTTCCATAAAAAATGACAAAAGAATGTTTTCGTTTAATTAAAAACCAAGAGTTGGTTGTCATTAAAAATTATTTTATTGCAAACATTAATTTATTTTTATTTAACTGGATTTATATAGGTTTTTCTACCAATAGTTAATAAAGAAACCTTATTTTTAATTAATTACATATACTTATCCTTAAAAATGCTTAAGTGTTCGATGTATGGGACTCTCAAAAATAAGAAAAGTAAGATTATTTCAATACCTAAATTTTTGCATGTATTTATTATCAAGAAGCGCACCGTGTGTGTTTTGACTACCAAATATTATTATTTTAAAATAGCTAGTGTTTCACAGTTGCATTTTACCTATTATTAGCATGACAATGCTGGTACTTATAAGGCTACAATATGATTAGCCATGTTACTCTGCTCTCACGGTGAACATATGCATGCCGCTTTTGCTTAATTTGGAATCTTGCATGCGTACATAAGTGCCCTTGTAGTCTACTGCTATGATCAACTTGATAAAGATGATGTAAAGTCATATAGGTACCTGTATCGTCTGCACCAAAGAATTTTCATTTAAGTATTTATACGATACATTTACGTAGAATGGAACTAATAAAATGTTTTAAATGGGTATGATGAACAAAATGAAAGGATAGAAATATTAACACTTAAAAACAATAAAAATTGAAATTCACCGAAGGCAATAAATTTTTGTTGGTATATTTTTGTAATATGATTTAGACATGGATGGGTTTGCCAGCGCTTACTGTAATTTTCACGTCTAAAGCAATTACTCTCCTGCTATCATAAAAGCAAAACTTCAAGAAAACAGCACTCCACTTGATCAGATTAAAGACTCTTGTAATCTACAAATTTCTTGACTAAAAAGCATACAAGGTAAATGTAATATATCAGTTTGCTCTGCTTGATATATATTTTCTCTCGTCAAGTACTTCTTGGCCCACAAATATAGGACCGTAAATTCCTTAAATTTTAATTTAACATAAATTAATATGTCAACTTGTTACTTTGTACACATTTTAAGCTATATTCTTCTCATACAAACCCGCGCGTTGTTGAGAAACGCATATTTCTCTTTAAAATTTTAATCATAATCAATTACAAAGTATGTTCAGTTAAGGGGATGCATTGCGCGTCGAGAAAGTACTTCCAAATTATCTGCTACAATTTTAAAAATTTGAATATATTCATAGGGACCAAATTGGATCGTATTGATCTGCTTAATTAACCTAAAGGCTTATTTTTTGGATTAAAAAAAAAATTTAAATCGGATATTAATAATATTTTATTTCCCATTAATAATTTCGAAAAAGGGAGCCTTCACGACGCTGCGCCAAACTTCAACGAATAATTTAAGACCAATAGGAAGCAAATAATTCCATAAATGTAGAAGATTTTTTGGAAATACTATTGTAGCGCAACAAAGAAAAATGTGCAAATTTACCATGGTTGCGCTACAATAGTATTTCCTAAAAATCTTCTACATTTATGGGAATATTTGCTTCTTGTTGGTCTTAAATTACTCGTTGAAGTTTGGCACAGCGTCGTAAAGGCTCCCTTTTTCGAAATTATTGATGGGAAATAAAATATTATTAATATCCGATTTAAAATTTTGTTTTTGTTTAATCCAAAAAATAAGCCTTTACGTTAATTAAGCAGATCAATACGAGTCAATTTGGTCCCTATGAATATATTCAAATTTTTAAAATTGTAGAAGATAATTTGGAAGTCATTTCTCGACGCGCAATGCATTCCCTTAAAGACGAAGCTGAAGCTAGCGGCCGATGGCTAGCGGCCGATGCGAGCATTATTGTCGTAACTGTACACGTAGGGGAGACAGGGGCTAGTTGTTACGGGGGTAAGAAGTTACAGATGAAAAACAGGTAAATAAACATATTGTAGAAGAGCATCAATACAAGTAAATGCTTCTTATAACGTCCGCTAATGGATTAAGTATCTTAGTCGCACTAATATTGTCGATGAAGGAAGATATAGGAGTAGCTGCTGAAAATACTAGGTTTGTAAATTTTTCTTGTAAACCTTATTTTTTATTTTTTAATATTATAAATTATTTTATCATATAGAAATTGTGTATATTTATATAAATTTGAAGTTTTTTAATGATCTCAGTATATAATAGAAAAGCCAAATCTTCTTTTACGACTTTTTTTATGCATTAAAGATGTAATTGTGTAGTCGGGGCAAAATGTTATAAATTTTCGGGGCTAGATGTTACGTGTCACAATTGACCTCAAGTTATAGATACCTAGACTCTTAAATTTCTACGCTAAAATTGGTTTATGTTTAAGTCATCGTGTTAAATTATAGATACTTTTATTTAAAACCATAAAACTATTATTATTAATTTATTTTATAGAAAATGCGAGTATATAAGAGAAAAACTGAACGTGGTACACAACCAAAAGAATTATTTGAAAAAGTTGCTCTTATTATACAGGAAGACAATACAATGAAAATTCGCAGAGTAGCGAAAGATTTTGGTTTATGTCACATGACTCTGGCAAGATATTTAAAAAAAAGAAAAATAGCCTTAGATGAAGGAAAATCCATAGATTCTGTTACAATAGGGTATCGGCCAAACAGACAGGTCTTTGATAAACAGCAAGAGAAAATCTTGACCGATTATATAATTAAATGTAGCCAAATTTATTATGGGTTAACTCCAGAAGATATTAGAAAAATTGCTTATGAATGTGCGCTTAAATATCATATTGAAATGCCACAATCATGGCGAATTAATAAAGAAGCAGGTGTAGACTGGTTTACTGCTTTTTTAAAAAGACATAATTCTATGATTTCAATAAGAATTCCTGAAGCTACCAGCTTAAGCCGTGCTACCTCATTTAATAAGACAAATATTGATAATTTTTTTACAAAATTAACTTCAATAATTGACAAATATAAGCTAACTCCTTCTCATATCTGGAACGTAGATGAAACAGGAGTTACTACTGTACAAAAACCGAGAAAAATTATAGCAACAAAAGGAGCTAAACAAGTCGGATCTGTAACTTCGGCTGAAAGAGGTTCTCTTGTTACTGTTTGTGTAGCAGTCAATGCAACTGGAAATTCCGTTCCTTGTATGTTTATATTCCCTAGAATTAGATATAGAGACTATTTTATACGCGATGGTCCACCAGGATGTATCGGTGCTGGGAATAAGTCAGGTTGGATGACTGAAATAGAATTTGAATTATTTCTAAATCATTTCATCGATCATGTAAAGCCATCTATTTCGAACCCTGTACTTTTACTGTTGGACAATCATTGTTCGCACTTAAGCATCAGTGTGGTTGAAAAAGCAAAGAATAATAATATAATATTATTATCATTTCCACCGCATTGCTCCCACAAATTGCAACCACTGGACGTAAGTGTTTATGGTCCTTTTAAAAATTATTGTTCCAATAAGCAAGATGCTTGGCTAAGAAACAATGCCGGAAAGACAATGAGTATACACAATATTCCATCCATAGTAAAAGAAGCTCTTCCGATGGCACTAAATCCGGTTAATATTATTGCTGGATTTCGCAAAACTGGAATTTTCCCATTAAATAATAGTATATTTCAGGAAAAAGATTTTCTTTCTGCCTTTGTCACTGACAGGGTATTAACAGAACAAAATAATGAACAAAGAGATCAAATTTTACCAGTTGCAGGTCCATCTAATCCAGATAAAAATTTATCGCCTGGCCCTATTAATTTTAATCCAGAAGAAATTCGACCGTATCCAAAGGCACCTCCTCGAATTAAGAATACATCACGAAAAAAACGAAAATCTGCTATTTTAACTGATTCACCAGAGATACAATTATTGAAGGAAGAAGAAGATAAAAAGTTAAATAAAAAACGAAAGGTTAAAAGCAAAAAGGAAGTGTGCGTGAAGAAAAAAAAAGTAAAATATAATAATGAAAAAAAAGATGATGAATGCTTTTGTTTAATTTGCTATAAATCGTTTAATGCAAGTAAGCCTGGTACACAGTGGGTTCAGTGTATGCAGTGTGGAAATTGGTGTCACGTTAAATGTGTGAAAGGTGATGTTTTGCATTATATTTGTTTCAATTGTAAATCTGAAGACGATTCTGATTAATTGGTGCATTATTTTTGATCTAATATGTTTAAAACTTTGTAATAATCATATCTTCATTCAAGTTAAACAAATAAATTAGTTAAAAGTTAATAAAGAAAAATATAATTCTGTTTTATTTTATTTACCTTTGCATCCAATTTTAAAGAGACAAAATTTATCACTTTTTACCCCCTATGATGTAACAACCTACCCCAAGACTGGGGCAATAAGTTGCAAGCAATATTATTTAAAAATTATTAAATTAAAGACAGCCTAATAGGTATATAAGAATTGCTTATAGCGGATAATATAGTGTTATGATGTAGAAAGAACAGCATTTGATTTTAATTTAAAATATATGATTAATTAACTAGTTATTTTAAATATAATATAAAATGTCACAACTATCCCCTGCCTCCCCTACCATGTTATGCGCCGCGTAAGTAGAAAACGTATATTCTCGCTAGCGCGCCGTATGTAGTCAGACACACTCTACGTGTCCCAGCACGGAGCGCGAGCAACAAAATAAAACTCTATACCATCTAAACCAAACACTTGATAAACATAAAAAATTATGCATCTTCTTCGTTACTTCATAACGAAGAGATCCATATATATTAAAAAGTGAAACCACCCAAGTAACTTGTCGAAAAAAATTAAAGAAGCTTACAATGCGCGTCATTTCTTCAGATCTCTCTACGTTCTGCCTAAGTTTTACTTCGCTGCTAGCCACAGGAAATTCCTCACACAGTTTAAACCTTATGCATCTTCTTCGTTACTTCATAACGAAGAGATCCATATATATTAAAAAGTGGAACCGCCCAAGGAACTTGTCGAAAAAATTATTAAAACTTACAATGCGCGTCGTATTTACAGAAATTCCGCGTTTTGGCTAAGTTTTAATTCACTGCTAATATGAAAGTATATGGATCTCTTCCTTATGAAATAAGGAAGAAGATGCATATACTTTCATATTAGCAGCTGATTTCCTGTAGCTAGCAGCGGAGTAAAACTTGGCCAAAACCTAGAGAAATCTGCAAAAATGACGCGCATTGTAAGCTTCTATAATTTTTTTCGACAAGTTCCTTGGGCGGTTCCACTTTTTAATATATATGGATCTCTTTGTTATGAAGTAACGAAGAAGATGCATAATTTTTTATGTTTATCAAGTGTTTGGTTTAGATGGTATAGAGTTTTATTTTGTTGCTCGCACCGTGCTGGGACACGTAGAGTGTGTCTGACTACATACGGCGCGCTATAGCGAGAATATACGTTTTCTACTTACGCGGCGCATAACATGGTACGTGTACAGTTACGACAATAATGCTCGCATCGGCCGCTAGCCATCGGCCGCTAGCTTCAGCGTCGTCCCTTAAAGCCATAACAATCTCAAACAATAAGGTTTTATAATTAAACAAATTTATTACGGAGACAACACATCTCATAATATATGTAAAACACTACAAATATTTTTACGAAACTACAACTTTTGAATTTGCAGTATATATGTAGCTTCTCCTTTAGCGTTTCCGAAAGCTCTCTATTGATCTCTAAGCGTATACAACCAATAAGCATCACCATTTCACCCTCAGTGTTACGCATTGTTACCCTATACCAGACAGCAGACAACGGTAACATTCAAGGTTAAATTGGACGTAATAGCATTTTGTAATACATACGCTACGCATTATCAAGCAATGCCACCAAGATAATGTGATTGGAGTTTGTTTGCAAATATTTCTACACTAACGAACTTATAAATTTTAAACCGCAATTACCTAAAGATTGGACAAAAACTTTCTTTGTAAGCTAAAGTCACAGCTTTTATTACGCTTGTACGCTCGGAAAAATTTTACATTGTTTTTAACCTCATTAACAGTTATATTCGTGATGTCAATAAACTAAATTTATTGATATTATGAATAACTTAAGAAATAATTAATTATTCATAATATTACTAAAATTAGTTTATTGACATCACGAGTAATTGTTAACGAGGTTAAAAACAATTAATGTTCAATTTTTCTGAGTGAATAATGCTTTAAGTATAGCTACGCTATATGTTCTAATAGGATGTGGTTATTCGTAATTACAATGCAAATTTCTTGTTATATCCCATAAACTAAATTACATAAATTTGAATATAGTAAAATATGGTTAAGTGATATAATGATTAATTTAAAGGAATTATCACCCTAGACATCTAATCTACTAGTCATAGAAATGTTTGAAATTTGAAATAAATAAAATTCAGCTTTATGATTGTATGAGTAATGCTGAAGTATTAAATAATATTTAAAACACAATGTAAACCAAATATTGCACTTTTTACCCTACATTGCATTTCATTTTATTACTAATGTATTATTTAATTTCCTTTTAAAACTTAGTTTTTCATTTGAAAAGTTTTTGCTTTTCGTTCCACACATAAACACACACATAGTATTTTTTGAAGAGTCATTTTAATTGTTAATATATACTCACAAATTCACCGTTTAAATTTTTTAAAATGATAATCAACGAATTACTAGTCTGTTTTTTGTAAATTAATGTAAAAATCGAAATAATGAATTTGTAGAGTATATATTAACGAATAAAATAACTTGTGAAAAAATATAATGGAACAAGAAATATAAAAATTGTTCAATAGAAAAACTTAAGTTTTAAAAGCGAATGAATAAGTACAGATAAAAAATTAGAGTATCCGATGTGAATATAAGAGTGCCAATTTTTATTGTGGACATTATGTTTCTTCTATACTTACTATTTGATATTTCAGCATCATTATTTAATTAACAAACAGAATTTATTTATTTCAAACCTGTGGTATATCTAAATAGTGCAGAAGATATCTGAGGTGATAACTGCCTTTATACAGATATCAAAAATGTCCTTCTGAAATTTAAATGGTAAAAAGTAATTGGCCAAAATATTTTTTAAATCAGTCATTTTGTATTTGGGGCATTGGAGTGTTTGCGAATTGCGAATATATAAGAGATTAATCATTTCATTATGGGCGTCCTTGACAAGCGATTTAGTAATTAAATCTATTAATTATATACATATATTTCGATAATTGTCAGTGGATACGTTTTACAGTTTTCTACTGATAATTGCCGCGCGCGCGTTGAAATATGGTAGGGTATACTGTGTTAGTTAGATAATTCGTATCAAAAGCCAAAAGTTCTCTTGAAGCCCCGTTGCAGAGGATAAGCTCGTGATTGGCCATGGAGAGGAAGAGAAAGGATGACTGATCGGAGAAAGAAAACTCGATGTTACTCTCGTCGCTTTTCTGTTAATTCAATCCTAGTATTCTCTCTCTGTGAAACGCTGCAGATTTACAAAATTTATTGGCTAATCATCGTCTCTCGTTCGCTTCTGTTAGCTTCTCTCTCTAGTAGCAAATGAATTTTGTTCATGCGTCCTCCAGAAAGAGAGACTACTAGGATTGACAGGGAAGCGGCGTGAGTAGCATTGTATACACTCTCTATCCGAAAAGTCATTCTTTCTCTTTGTCTCCGTGGCCAATTACGAACTTAGCCCCCACAACGGAGCTTTAACAGGACCTCTGGCTCTTGATACACATTAATAGTTGTTAAGTTGTGCTTTGATGTCGCCCTTTGCAAAGGTTTAAAACCGTAAAACGTGTATTGACAATTACCAGAACATGCGGAGATCAACTAAATTGCTTATATTGACGTTGCCCGTAACGAGAGGATCCATATGGTGTAATTAAAAAGATGAGTGAGAAAAAACGCACACGTTCGTGCAGCACAGCGGATAGTTATATGTAGAGTTTTATGAAGTATAAACAAAAAATTAAAAACTAAACTGATGTTATCAACACGTGTAAGGCTATTTAATGCATGAGTGATGGCCACGGCTTTCGTTTTAAACTATATAAAACTCCATTACCCTAGGCAAAGACACAAGCTTCTTATAACATTTGTTCCACGATTTTCGCTATTGAAGTACCGAATATCTCGATCAGTTTCATTCTTCCGATTACGAGAGACTATACATACATATAAAGATCTGTTCCTCACAGACACGCGTTCTTTCTTCTTACTCAAATTTTGTTACAAAATTAAAGGAAAAGGTGAGAATTAGGATTATTTTTATTCTCTCCATAAACGATCAAGATACAAGAAAATCGAAGCTGTACCGGTATGCAACTCTTTAAGGTGAGTACGCACTTGAACACGAATGTGAATTAGGTAATAAACCAAGGCAAAATAAGTGTGGATATTGATCCGAGGCGCAGCAAACTGCCTCGTAGTGTTCAACGCACGACCTCAGCCCGAGTCATTTAATGTTTGTCGATCAAAGGAGATTGATGCTCGCTATAGTGCGGACGTAATGTCTCCGTGCAAGCTGCTAATTACTCATACAGAGGCTGAGTGGATGTTTGATTCGGTCTTGGCTTGCCTCATTCGCGGCCGTGCTAAAGTGAATACTCCAGATTTTTAAAACAATTTTTAAGCAACGTAGTCCTATTTATATTTGACTTACCCTTTTATAAGTAACAAGATTTTACGATTATTAAGTTAGAGAAATATCAAATGCAATATCTAAATTTTACGAATAAATAATGTTTTATTGAAATCTATAAATAACGTAGCTGATATTATTTCTTTGTGGCATACCAAATTGAAAAAATTATGAAAACCGGATTTGTATATTGCTTACTTTTCGATCTAAGTTAAATATAGAGGCGCAGGTACAAACTAGGCGAGTCGAATCAGCACTCAGTAAAATGTTTCAACCAATCAACAATTTTTTGTTATAATGGTGAACAAAATTCATTGGTATAAAGAACAATTGATTGATATAATCAATGACTGATTCTATAATTAACTATTCGTCATATCAATAACTTTATTCGTTATAGTTGAAATATTTTTTTTAATGTGTAATGTAGCATTACACACAATACTCAAGTTAAAAAATTACGTGCGCTGTGCTTGATAATGCAATATTTATGATTGCTGTTCGTAAGTTCCTTAAGAGTATAAAGAACAGACCTTTCTCAAACGCAGAGAATTTATTTTTATCCAATATTGAGCGTGAACCACGAGTAGAAATAAGTAATTTATAATTGTGCTAATTTCCTTCCAGGCACCTTCTATAGATATATTTTTTTAAGTAATTTGAATACTTAGAATTCCACAGAATTTTTTTATTTAAATGAATTTCTATAAAAATTACATATTTGTCCTCATTAAAATTGCCCGTCGTTATAGACATTCAGATCGCCTAAAGCTCGTTGATAAAGAAAAGTTGACTAAACTGAACGAGTTATTCCCTTTACGTTCTAATGCAACGAAAGTACCGAAAATTGACACCGAACAGTGTACAGCGAACAGCGGAATCGGCGCGCGTCAGTCGCTGAGATCCGATCGAGTGCGTCTGAATCCATCCAAACTCGACCTGAGCATAAAGCCGGGTCTAGGACTAGGTTTACAACTGCGCCGCGACACAAGCAGCATCGCTATTCGCGAACCACATCTACATGATGTGCTGGAGGTTCCATGTGAGAGCGGTGAGAGCTTCACATCAAACCGGGTACGTAAATGTGGTTCGCGACGCCGCCGTTTGCACGGGGCAATGTTGCAAGTCTGGAAACTCTGGACCAGCCTATACCCAGATTAGGACGTGCAACCGGTGGGTGATGTGACCAACCTTGAACTAGCGGCTGTACAATATGTCTTCACTCATTGTTCCCTCCCCTCACCCTTGTCTACGTTATCGTTCACGACATTCAATAATTGCACAAAAAAGGCCTACTGCAGCTTTCTCAAATAATTCTAGTCAAACATTGATTTGGCATTTGGTTAAACATCAAAAACTATAATTTAATTCCAAATCTGTACTACCTATAAGTTTTAGCTCTAAATATTAATAAATAATATAACAATTATTTGGTAAATAAAAATTATACCAGCTCCTAAGCTTAGTATAACAATTATTTTACCACTTATAATTTTATTTTTCATATAAAAAATAATGATTTCATAATTATAAGCAAATAACTGATTTTGCATTTTCATTCATTATTTAAACAATGTCTCCTCTTTATAAACGGACTCCAAACATTTTTCCTGATATTCTTATACCTTCCCTAAAAATATCCATAAAATAACTTTCATATTTTACTTTTCCTTTACATGTAAACGGTACTTTTTCAAGCTAATCCGAGTGCACTGAAAGTGATATTTTAAAACTGAGTACGATAGGAAAGTGTATACCTAATTCTTTGTTATTTGTAGTTATCTTATAGGGATCTGTTGCTTTATAACAATTACTCGGTTTACTAATTGTCAGCCGAAACCCGCGAAGGCGCGAAATTCAAACTTTTTACTAGCGTCCCGCGTAAAACCTACCTAAATTCGACTCGATTATTTACACTTTCATTATTGTTGAAGAGTTGAAAAGTTTCGGAAAAAAACTAATACAAGATAAATGACTGTAATTAAATAAATTTTTTAGTCAATACTGTGACGAATTGAAAATATATAGTCATTCGTGAATAAGTGAACATTTCTCTTGATATTTTTATAGCGTTCAAATTTTATGCAACATTTCTGAATGAGCTATTATCAGAGTATAATTTTAAATTTACCTTTAACTTTCTTCGCTTTTGAAAATTCGACGATAATCTTGCCAGTGATAATCTCGCCAGAAATATAAACGGCGTTAGGTTGATCGAACTCGATTTTGAAGGTTTGTAAAGATGGCATCTTGCGAATTTATTCGGTACTTGTTGCTTCAGTATCACTGCACTGCGTCGTGGAGCTTCGTGAATGCGGGTCTACGTCAGACAGACTAGTCATTTCACGTTTCACGTCTGACTGGGCTGACTAGCTTACGGCAATTCGCGTTTGCGCTCCCCACCATTTGAAATGGATGAGCGTGAATATAAACAATAATCCCTAATCCTCCCTTTGTTTTTTCTTTTTTACTTTTTAATCCATTTATATAAATCGAAGAGGGAGAAAGAGATTGAGATCGAGATCGAGAGAGAGAAAGAGAGAGAAAACAGGAATGTGTATGGAGAAAATACTAAAGCCGTGTTTCAAAACTCACTGCCAATACTGCAAGTATCATTCTATCTTCTTTTAATGCTTCATTTTAGATAAAGACATAAAGATGTTTATTGTACCGGCAGTGAATCCTGGAACATGCCCTAAGCAAACTTATCGGAACTAATTATATAAAAATAAGCAAAACAAATACCCATTAACCCACCAGTAGACACTTGATTTTCTTTTATGTACATAGTTAAGTGTGGGGAATATCACAGGCACACTGTAGTTATTTTTTATTAATTAATGTAAAATATTCACTAATTTAGATTTATTGTCCAATATATATCACCTGTGTGATGTTCTCTGGTATATAACAATAATATCTACAAATGTTTAATTTATTTGAATTAAATAAACACTAATACTTATAAAGGACTGTTTCCAATTGCACTAAACTTTTTCGAGTTTTGCATAGCACCAAATACCTTCAATTCTAAAATGATAATTATTACAGCGCAGAGAGAGAAAGAACGGTAAAATTCACTGTATACGAAAAAAGCACTTATTATCCCCTCAATCGCTAGATGACAATTATTACCTGTTTCAAAGACAATTTCAGTAAATTTACTAGCTTTTTTATACTGTAATATTTATTATTTTACCAATTCTATATTAAAAAATTGAAATATTTGTAATTTGGCAATGTAGGAGATTTGGTGCCATGCATGCCATCATGGCAATTTTTAGTTTTCTTTTCCCAGTGTAATAGAAAGTATTAAAAAAAATACGATCAATTGAAATGCGGTATTTTTTATATTTCAATCAATTTTATCAAATTAGGATAACTTTTACAGAATTATACTTATTTTCATTTTGCAGTAGTGCTGTATGAATCTCACGGAGAAGGTCGCCAGTCCAGTCGACTATAGTCAATCAACATATGGAGAAGTCCCTAAGGGTGATCGAGGTTCACCAAGCCCGGCTTTGGGGCTAGAAGGGCTAAACTCATACAGCTTATGTAACGGAAACTATACTACTTTAGCCCCAAAGTATACCATATTAGCCCGGCTAGCCATCAAGCCGGACTTGGTGAATCTCACCCTAAAGGCGTTTGAGCGTCGGTATCGAAAAACCCACCATTTTTAATCCGTTTTTCACGTAACATTTAAATTGTAAATCCTAGTATATTATTGCTATATAATAAAACCAAAAGTACTAATAATATAATCGACTTAATTTTATTATATATCTTATAAATCATTAAAGGAAAAAATTAATAAATAGAATGTACTACTCAATTACTAGGACGTTGAGAGTATAAGAGTTTGAATTTATATTATACTTTTTTTTATCTTCTTTTCTAAGTTCAATCCCTTCCGTACAGAATACTTTTTTAGAAGAGATAAGAGGAAAACAATTCATGTCCGACTATACGTATATATGAGTCAATGTATTATTTTCGAAAAATTTTGCATAGTTATTGTTTAGCTTCTAGTGAGCAGATTTTGTCTAAATTGACGGAGAATTGTAAGGTACTATAGAGAAAATGTATATTTATTTTTATTTAATTTCCACTATTCGACGCTGACCTATAGAACTTACTATATATTAAAGAATACTCTTTAGGCTGAATTTAACTATATGGCATCAGACCAGTAAGGCACTTGATGGCACTTGATGACATATCAATTGAATGAAAGAACGAAAATATATCTCTTATCCTCCTTCAACCAAAATTTATCATACTGCACCGTACTAATCCGGTGCTATATAGTATAAATTTACTTTTAGGGGTTATATGTATATACTAGTACTCTGAATAACTAATACAATAAGAATTATTTTTGTTTGCAACCGTGAAACAAATTTAATCACTTTTATTAATACAAGATTTTCTTTACATCGATATAAATACTCTTAACCTTAACGATTATTACAGAATATTAAATAATGTTGAAGTATGAACAATTTTATGGAGCACCACTATATAAATCCTTATTAATGCGGCGGTGAAATCTTTAGCGTAATCATGGATGATCTTAAATGAAAATTTAAAAGGACGTTGTAATAACGGCAGTTTTTGAAAAGATGTTAAATAATGTACTCAATTATAATTCTTAATAAATACAATTATCTATGCTACTTTTATAAACAAACTAGGACCACGATTTAATTCAAAGCAATAAATAAGCGATGTGCTAAAATAAATTACGCGATAATCATATAATTCTAAAATTATATACATGATACGTTTCTTGTGAGTAATTATGAAGACCAACGAAATTATATAAACTTTAGCGCAAATGGATGCTATGAAAATGATTGTCAATTTGTGAAAAAAAGGCGTTTTAATAATTAATCATCAGCAGGTTAGGTAATTTGTGACACAATGAATACACTATTAGAATGATTTAGTACATTTATTTAATTTAATTAGAATGTAATTTTATATATATATATATTGAAAAAAACATATAGATATTATAATGCTGTCTCTATTTCTTTATAGTTTCTAAACGTCATACAAACACCATTAAGTATATATGGTCAGAGAAATTTATTATGTATGTCCATGTAGATACACAATGCACACACACACATGCATATAATAAATATATTAAATATTATTTGTATATAACTATATAGACGGGCCAAAATCCTTGCATTCGTGGGAAAAATGATCCCAGTCGATTTTTTTTCATAAACATTTGTTTTATGTGCCTGAATAAGGGTTAATAGTTTGTCAGGCGAAAATATGGGGCAAATTTGTTTTAACAACTTTTTTTAAAAATTAAATGCAAAAATAATTTTCTTGGGTTAAAACATTTTTTTTATGTATTTAAGGAAATTTTAAACATTAAAATGTCTACACATTTTCTTGTAAAGTTGCCCGTTTTGGAGTTATAACTAATTTCATGTTCGAAAAGCGCAAAAACGTTGATTTTCCACAGTGAAAAGCGATATTAAAAAATGAAATTTTGGTATTTACCATAATTTTATAGTTATCTTTGGACAACCCTTAACATAATCCTGAAAAGCCCTTGTAGATATTTTTATTCTAGAGGTTTAGTTTTAATTATTATTTAAGCGCCCATTAAGCAGCCGACACGCTTGCTTGTTACTGCTGACCGCACTGTGGGGTGTCATATGTAAATCATCGATGCTTTACTTCAAATACAATTTGATTACTGTTGGTGATATGTTTTACGAATCAATATATTTATCGTTGTTTATACAAAAATATATTGATTCGTAAAACATACATCAACAGTAATCAAATTGTACTTGAAGTAAAGCATCGATGATTTAAATATGACACCCTACAGTACGGTCAGCAGTAGCAAGCAAGCATGTCGGCTGCTTAATGAGCGCTTAAAAAATAATTAAAACTAAACCTTTAGAATGAAAATATCTACAAGGGCTCTTCAGGATTATGTTAAGGGTTGTCCAAAAATAACTATAAAATTATGGTAAATACCAAAATTTCATTTTTTAATATCGCTTTTCACTGTGGAAAATCGACGTTTCTGCGCTTTTCGAACATGAAATTAGTTATAACTCCAAAACGGGCAACTTTACAAGAAAATATGTAGACATTTTAATGCTTTAAAATATCCTTAAATACCTAAAAAAATGTTTTAAGCCAAAAAAATTGTTATTGCCTTTAATTGTTAAAAAAAGTTGTTTAAACGAATTTGGCCCATATTTTCGCCTAACAAACTATTGACCTTTACTCAAGCACATAAAACAAATGTTTATGAAAAAAATCGACTGCGAGCAATTTTCCTACGAATGCAAGGATTTTGGTTCGTTTAAACTTACTGCTTTTCAAATATTAGAATTGACGATTTTGATCAAGTCATTACAATTCTTTACAGTTTTAATTCTACGCACGTTCAATTCTCGCTTATATATTGTATTTTTTTATACAAAGAGAGTGTACGGTCATCACATTGAGTTTACGTATACTAAATCAAGAAACTATCAGATGTTTTTATCATAATGGAAAATATTCTAGAGCTAAAAATTGATGAAACACAGTGATGCAGTAATACAGAAAGAAAACTTCTTGCGTTGTGTTCTGGCAACGGTTTTTTCACGTCGCTACCACTTTTATCTAACCAAGATAAGGCTACAGTTATTCCTTATTATTTAAATAACTATTTTATTGATTTTAACATATAGATAGATGAGTTAAATCTTGGTTAAAGAGTAACATTAATATTCATTACATTATTTTTCTAATGAAACAAATATTATTACGCTTGATCTTCTACTAAAATTGTTGCCAAACTAACAATAAAAGGTGATGTGATTATAATAATAATTCCACTAAGATATTATGAAGAGGTTTTTATCTTTCTAACGTCTACCATTTCTATCATTTTCGTTGATAAAAGAATTTTACGGTACATTTGAATTAATTTTCCTCTAAAAATGTATAACATGACATACTAAAATATTAGAAGCAATACAAAATTATTCAATTATTATAGGAGATTCAAAGAAAATCAGTTTTCTACTTGTTGACAGTGTGTGTAGCGATGTTTATCTTAGAATGAGCCTTCTTATAGACGCTATACGCGTAATGCAACGGTAATGTAGTAGGAGTGTAATACATGTACACGAAAAGCACGGCGTAAAGTTTGCTAATACTATTGCTTATCGTTCATTTCTCTAAGTTTTTCACTGTATTTTCAATATACATATAGAGTATCCATCAAATTTCTCACTTAATTACCGTTATCTTTACTTACAGTACCTATTCATGCCCTGTTGCATTCCTTTCTTATTTTAATTTTGCTTATAGTGTTGTAGAAGTACACTGCTCCAATTGGGATAGATTCAATGGAATATCTGATCTCGAATCTCGTTGTACTCCATTAAGTCCTGATGATTCTGATGACTCGGAAGTTGATGGATTTTGCTGGCTAAGGTTACTATCACTCGTTGTTGAATTTGGAGGCTGGACTATAATTGATATCGGGGGATTCATTATCGAAGGTTTTGTTCCAATGTATATGGGATAAAACCTTTCTATGAAACGCTCTTGGTCACTGAAATTTAAACAACCTAAGTATTCTAGCATCAATGGCTAACTCAAAAAATCTAGAGGGAGGACTGGTTTTGAAGAAAAATTAATTCTTATAAGATATTGAATTGTTGACTATTTTTAAGGAGTAATTAGAAATCCTATTATTGTGATGAAATCAAGCATACAACACATACATATTTCATTAGTACATTTTTTATATGGCGAAGCCTACCGGGAAAACAAACTAGATTGTGTTGAGTTGCATGTGGTATTAAGAATAATACCGAGTTATATTACGAACCACTACGTACGCCATAGGAACGCAGCTTCAGAGATGTCTCTGAATAAAATTAATGCTCGTGGAGTAAAGAAAAATTATTGATTACTCTTTAAAAATAGGTCATAATCTAATATTTTGGAAGGATTTTTTTTTTCTCAAAAATACTTTCGCCATCTAGATGTTTCAAGTTAATTATCAATTCTAAAACACCTTACCGCATTTTAATGATTAAAAATTATTCTTTAAACTGTTTCAAAATATTTACCATTCATTTAAACAAATGATTAAGTTAATTCCGTAGTGCACTTGGATTAAGTCACAATATTGCAAAAAAGATGGCGGTAAAGTTGGAATCTTTAGTTTCAGCAGCACAATTCCTTCCCGATTAAATGGACCACATTTATTGTCCCTAGTGATTATATTTTCTTGAAATTTACGCCAATAATGACTCGTATAAAAAACTGTTTCCTTTATATAAACCAAAAGATAATAATGTTAAACAATGATAAAATTGACGATTAGTGAAAATATAAATATTTAAAGTTTAAATTACCTGTACAAATATAGCACTAACGCTTGCAATATTAATGCTATTGGAATGCATACCATATCTAATGGTTATCGGTATAGTTTCCTCAGGCACAAAAGTACTACTAGGAGATGTTATTTTAATCGTTATGTTGCCGCTTTCCCACCAATCACACCAGTGAACTGGTTCACAAAGTTCGTCATTTATCCCTCTCTAAATACATCAAGTTACATTAACCCATTAACGTCCAAAATGTCAAAATTTCTTGCACGTTTTCAAAGTGATTTTTTCCTATGTAATTGGCGTTGAAAAAATTCTTGAACCACATATTCTGATGTAAAATTGCATGCTCTTTCAGAATCCGTTGCCAGAATCATGATAAAACTCACAGGAAAAGAGATATGCTCGATTGAAACATAAAAAACACCTAACTTTTCGAAAAAAAAAATTTTTAGGATTTTTTTTCGAAGTGTTACGGTGAAGATATCACCTTGCGACCGTGATCAAAGGTGATCATGGGAGTTGAAGTTTAACAGGGAATTTTTTTGTTGACCTTGAACCATCGCTTCTTTACAAAATGGCGGAAAAAACGAATTTTTTTTTTTCAATCTTCATCAACTTTTTTCTCGAAATCTATGGTCTTTAGGAAAAAATTCATAAAAACAAAAATGCCTTAGAATCGCTCGAGGAACATTCTCAAATTTTTTCAGAATTTTTTGAGAAAATTTTTGATTTTCCGGGAAACTTGTGAAATGGAATTTTCAAAAATGTCTCCAAAAATTCTGAAAAAATTTTAGGATTTTTCTCGAGTGCTTCTAAGACATTTTTGTTTTTATGAATTTTTTTCTAAAGACCATAGATTTCGAGAAAAAAGTTGATGAAGATTGAAAAAAAAAATTCGTTTCGGCCGATGTTTTGAAAACCTATTGGTAAAAAAACGTTCTGTCTACGAAAACTCGGAAAAAATTTTACAATATTGCTCGAATGATTCTAACTTATTTTCATTCTTTTTTCAAAGACTTATAGATTCCGACAAAAATTTCATCCTTTATTTCCATTTCATTTCGGCAGATAAGCGTAATTTTTGGTCTCATGTATTCATGAATATTCGTCTTTTTTTGTTCTCTTCTTTCGTATTTTTGTACATACGGATGAGTGATAAATAAACGAAATCATTAATTTCATACATTATGTCGCGGAAACGTGTAAGATCTTCTGAATATGAATCAGATTCTTCAGATAGTGATTCAGAACGCAACGTATTGATTCCGGATCCTGACTATTCAGGTTCCGATGATTCTGGTTCCGATTTTGATTCAGATTGCGAACATGAAATACCCAATATCACTTACAATAAAGCTCGTGCAAATTATTCTGAAAAACAAGATAAACTTGAAAAAGGTCATGAATTCACTTGGATTGAGGGTGAAAAGTTACACCCTGATTCTTGTGAAGATAAAGTATTATTGTCCGAATCGCAAAAAAAGAAAATACGTAGGAGCGAACCTTTTCAATTGTTTGAAACCTTTTTTTCTATTGAAATGAAAAAATATATTATTGATGCGTGTAAAGACAATGGTTATGATCTGAAATTGAAAGATCTTGATACTTTTATTGGAATAGTTATTTTTTCTACATTCAATCCCAGAAAATCACAGAGAGATTACTGGTCATCTGATCCGTATTTATCTAATGAAGTAGTTTCTTCTGCAATGTCTCGCCAACAATTTGAAATCACAAAATCTAAATTGAAGTTTTCAAAAAACAAAGACAAAGATTCAAATGATCGAGGATGGCGCGTTCGTTCTCTACTGAAACTTTTTCAAAATAACATCATGAAATTCGGAATATGGAGAACTGCTCTATCCGTTGATGAGATGATGGCCAAATCCTATGCAAAAACTGTTTTGAAACAATTTATTCGAGGAAAACCGATAAGATTTGGTTTGAAATTTTGGGGCTTGTGTACTTCGGACGGCTATCTACTGAATTTGGATCTTTATTGCGGCAAGAATTCTCAAATAGGAGATAAGTTATCTAAATGTGCTTTAGGTTCACGAGTAGTATTATATTTATTACAACCATTTTTTCAAATAATAAGTTATAACAAAATTTCTCAATTTCATCTGTACTTTGACAACTTCTTCACGAACATGGATTTGGTATTACATTTGAAGAAATTGCGTTTGAAATGCACTGGTACTATCAGAGATAATCGAGTTAAAAGAAAAAAATGTGCTTGATAAGAAAGCTCCAAGAGGGACATATGTGGTGAAGCACGACGTAAACAGTGGCATAAATTTCATTACTATCATGGATTCGAAGCCCGTCTCAATAGCTTCAACTGCAGCAGGTGTCAATCCTCTATCTATTTCAAAAAGATACAGCGCAGAGGCTAAATCTAAAATTGAAATACCTTTTCCGCAAGCTTTTCACCTATATAACAAATTCATGGGAGGTGTTGACCTGCATGACGGACATTGCAATGACATACTCCCAAGTATACGATCAAAAAAATAGACATGGGTAGTTTTTATGAGACTTATACAGGCGTCTATTACTAATTCTCTTGTAATTTTCAATGCTCCTAACGATGGAAAGAAAAAAGTTGGAATAAAAGAGTTCACTATTTCGATTGCCAAATACTACTTACAAAAAAGTAGTCGCAAAAGTAAAGCACATGGACGATCTAATAGTGACAAATTGAGGATTTGTTCGAATGGAAACTGTCCAATAAGAACAAGAATTTTCTGCAAAACATATAATTTAAATATTTGCAATAAATGTTGGCTAAAAAAGCACACCTAAAAGTATGAATAAGTGAGAGGCAAGGGGACTCACGGAAAACAAGCACCCCGAGACGTGGGAGGCAAGGGGACTCACGGGAAAAAAGCACCCCAAAGGAGACAGAATTTTACCACGTCCACGCCGTAGTCTCTGAGTAACGCTAAGAGTAAAAAAATCTTCCTAAAATTTGCACAGAAATCGTTTTTTACCAATAGGTTTTTAGAACATACCGGTCGAAACGAATTTTTATTTTTTCAAATTTATCAATTTTTTTCTCGAAATCTATGGTCTTTAGAAAAAAATTCATAAAAACAAAAATGTCTTAGAAGCACTCGAGAAAAATCCTAAAATTTTTTCAGAATTTTTGGAGACATTTTTGAAAATTCCATTTCACAAGTTTCCCGGAAAATCAAAAATTTTCTCAAAAAATTCTGAAAAAATTTGAGAATGTTCCTCGAGCGATTCTAAGGCATTTTTGTTTTTATGAATTTTTTCCTAAAGACCATAGATTTCGAGAAAAAAGTTGATGAAGATTGAAAAAAAAAAATTCGTTTTTTCCGCCATTTTGTAAAGAAGCGATGGTTCAAGGTCAACAAAAAAATTCCCTGTTAAACTTCAACTCCCATGATCACCTTTGATCACGGTCGCAAGGTGATATCTTCACCGTAACACTTCGAAAAAAAATCCAAAAAATTTTTTTTTTCGAAAATTTAGGTGTTTTTTATGTTTCAATCGAGCATATCTCTTTTCCTGTGAGTTTCATCATGATTCTGGCAACGGATTCTGAAAGAGCATGCAATTTTACATCAGAATATGTGGTTCAAGAATTTTTTCAACGCCAATTACATAGGAAAAAATCACTTTGAAAACGTGCAAGAAATTTTGACATTTTGGACGTTAATGGGTTAATAATATATATATATATATATACATATTTTTTTCTTTTTAATATTAATTTAAGTTTACTTAAACCTTTAGACTGCACATGCATAACTACAATTTAAGTGCCGCGAGACTTTTGTCGTGATTTATCACCTCATAGTCAAAATTGTGATAGATAAAATTTAAAAATTCCTTAGGAAAAAGCATTCTCAATCTAAGGGTTAATACTTTCTTTTATTTGTTATCGAAAAAGATAGTTCTAAAATTTTCTTACGTAGAATTCGGGCCAATTGTTTACGTCAAAGGGGGATAAAATAGTGAAAACTGATTTGCAAAAATAATCCATATTATTTAGCATTGGGATAACTGCTGTAACGGTATAGATAACATGACCGTAGGCACCATAAAAGCTGCAAGGAATATTATTTGGCAGCGCAAAAGTAAATAAATACTTATGCTTCCCCTCGAAAAGTTCACTAAGATCCACTTCTAAACAAAGATTGAACAACAATAACATTGAGCTTCATTCTAATTAGAAATTAAATTTTCAATTTACCTACCGTTTATATGAATACCAATTAAAGTATCCACATGAAAATATGTTTCAGACGATGAGTATTTTTCCACCCTATCGTAGGTACCTTTTGTCCAAGAGACATAACATTTTCCTTCCCAGCACATTTTAAGTACTGCGAGAAAAAAAAAATTCATTAATTTTATAATTATGGATATAAAATGTAGCAAGTTTTTGCATAATATTTTCCATACATTTTGGGGAAAAATTATTGGAGATAGCTCCTATGTGTACATATATATATATATTTATACACTGTGTAAATATGGGAGAGAGAGAGATAACTGTTTCTCTCGCAAATATATACCTGCATTTAGCAATAACACAGTCATACAAAGAAATTCTGATTTGGGAGTCTAACCATGTTTACTCTATGCATTTGATGTCACTGAATTTGAATCCAATGTCTGTTTGGCTGCGTTATATGAGGATTTTGCCATAACCTCAAGAAACCAATAATTTAAGCTATCTGACCTGTATAATCCTAAGAATGAGATTGTAACCTGAAAACTCGATCATTTAAACTGTACCCCTATAACGCACTTAACCCTTAAACACTATACCTCATGCAACTTCATTATTCAATGTATATTAACCCCAAAAATTGTATAAGTCAGACATTTAGCTTAACACGTTGACTGCAACGTCATTTAAATCTGTAAGACAGTCGTATTTCGCATGGGGCCATTTGTAGGACACGAAAAAAAAAAGTTATTTTAGAAACACATAGAATAACAATATTAAACTTTCGCTTAAATTTATATACACAAGTGTAAACATGTATAAGTTTAGATCAAAAACGAAAATTGGTCCTACTCGAAGTTTTCTCAAATTGGAATTGGTAGTCAACATGTTAATTTCTGTGCGTATTTGTCAGGTACGTAAATGTCGATGGTACAATGATTTGAAAAACTAACATTAATTGAGCAAATATAAAAATATAGATTTATATGGTAAATTAGTTTTAGTACGTAATAGCATGTGTGGCGCCTGAGACGTAATAAAAATTATGCGAGAAAAGATGCATTGACCGCAATAATGCGATTTGTACCTTAATGTATATATCACGTTAAATGTCTTGATGTACATGGTTATTGGGGCTGATAGCACATTGAGTTATAGAGTTATAAGGCTATCGGTGTCCGGTGACAGTTATTTCGTTAAAGAACTTCTGATTTCAGATTATAATCTCATTCTCAAGATTATATGGGTCGAGTAGGCTAAACCGGTTAATTAACCTATAGGTTTCCCGAGGTTATGGCAAAATTCTGATGTGATGACAGTAAACAGACCTTAAATTAGAATTCAGCAACATCAAAAGTATAAAGTAAACATAATTAGATCCTCAGATCAGGAAATTTTTTTCTTGTGTGGCAGTGTAATATATCTATGCTTAACCGTTAGAGCGCTCTATGCAGTTCTTTACCTTCACCGCGAGCTTGTCGACCCACTATTGAACTCTTATTTTGTACGGAATATCACAGGGAGAGTGTATGTTTATACAAATAAAAATTACGATAATTTAGTTTTTTTTTAATATATCCAGAAAAATATTCATCACACTAATTATTGGTAATTGAAACAAATATAGGGCTGTAGTCATTGGCGGGCGTTGTAACTTAATCAATTATTGGCCGATTTTTTCAAAAACGGAGACTAATTATTCATTATTAAATTATCTTTTAAATGAACATAATTTTGAAAAAATAAAATTTGTAATAATTTTCTTTATGAAAAAAGAACAAACAAATGTGAAAATTAAACTTTCTGTTCAAAGGTCTATTAATTTTTCAAGTTTCAATATTTTTAAATAAAAACAGGTTCGTTTAATAAAATATATTTATATAATGTAAACAAAAATTCAATTCGTTACTTTCAAGTAAAAATAGTGAATTGTCTATTGCCCGCCAAAATTAGAGTCTGATAATGGACTTCCATCAACAATAGAGTCAGTATAATTTATATTATACGTTAAAATCATTTGAAAGAATTTAGAGAAGTACTATAAAGTATAAATAAAATGACCTCAAAGTTTCAAATTAGCTTATATATTTCTTCTTGTTAAAAAAACAATCGCGAACAAACCGTGCAAATAAGCCTTCTAAAGTAGTATTCTCTCTTAAGGGGTTAGACCCCTGTTGAAGCTAAAAATGTAACGCATTCTTTGACATTTTTTTTTATGGAAAAAAGGAAAATAAAAAAAATTAATTACATATGTTATTAGGTATATATTGAAGTATAGTATAAAAAATTTTAATAGAAAAATATTTCAAAATAGCGGTACCAGAGCTATTCTTCTGAAGTATTGACTTTTTCCACGGTATACGCAGCATAACTTCAAAAATTTTGAATATTTCCTTTCGAAATTTTAATCACATCTTTAAAACAATATTTCGAGTTAAAACGCTTAGGGAATTTTCGATAGGTTAATTCGAACATATTTTATAAACAAATAATTACAATTTTTGGTCGAAAATTGAAAGTTTTACTTGAAATAAACGCTAATCATACCAAACTTAATATTATTAAAATTCCTTACGTGTTTTACTTCGAAATGTTGTTTCAAAGATGTGATTAAAGTTTCGAAAGGAAATGTTGAACATTGTTGAAGTTATGCTGCATATATACAGTGGAAAAAGTCAATATTTCAGAAGAATAGCTCTGGTGCTGCTATTTTGAAATATTTTTCAATGAAAACTTGTTATATCATACTTCAATTTATGCCTAATAACATATTTAATTTGTTTTTCTTTTTATTTTCCTTCTTTCCATTAAAAAATGTCAAAGAATGCGTTTCAATTTTAGCTTCAACAGGGGTCTAACCCCTTAAATATCAATTTTGCAAATGAAAGGTTGTGTATGTGTTAGAGTTTTTATCATTATTATCTCATTAATCTACAAAACAGTATATTGTGAAAGTAATGATAGAAGCATGTATTTTATTAACGAATATCAAGTTTGTGTCGTAAGAGTGTATGCCACAATCAGCCACACGGGTTAAGGAAATATATGGCATCTGTTGCACATGCTATTTGTAAAAATATTACGTAAAAAGCTCAACTTGTCAAACAGGACTAAGCGTACGTATAGCAGCTGTTTTACGCACTTTATTCAAACAGGTGTGAGAAGCAACAGCTTTTCGCACGCATTTGAAAGGAGCACATAAAACGGCTGCTTCTCGCATAATGTTCAAAACATTTCTATAATACATGTGACATAAACTGTACATTTTATGCACTCCATACGTAATTCGGAATGCAACCTCTATCAAGAAATCAACAAAAATATACATAGATAACTGTATACACAGTTGATAAAAGTAGTTTTGGATTTACCTTTAATAGTCGTTGATTTTTTATATTGGACAATCGCATGGCCAGTGATAATTTCACCCGGTGCGTAAACAGCAGTAACCCGATCGAAAACGATTCTTATTTCTTTCAAAATCTGCATCTGTTGCTCTGCCATTTTAGTGTTGTTGAATTTTGTAATAGCAGCCCAGCCAAACGGGGTTCGTCAACGCACTGCAGGATCGCTATACTATTCAAACCTTTATATACAGTATGCGTTCTATATATCTTGGATGCAGAGAGCTTCGCGCAGATTCAATTACCCCACTACGTAGAGCCATGGAAGCGGTGAAGTGCCACCCCTCTCTCTCCTAATCCTTTACATCTTTAGTCTCTTTTTCACTTTATCCAACTTAAAATGTTATTGTACCTATTTGTATAATATCGCCTATGGCGAAATTCTTAATCGAAAATATAAAACAATGTAATCGAATATATATATTTTATTTCTTCAAATTTTCATTGCAAATATATTTTTATTATATCTTCAAGACATAAAATATATTTGATACTATACAGAGATATATTTAAATATATAATATTTCAGCTAATTATTGTATATTTTTACTTGTATTTAAAACATTTTTGTATTATATTTTGAAATACATATTTGCCCGTACAGAGTGGTTTCTCATGTAAAATAAAATTCACGATACACCGTTACATTATGTAATAAGCATAAGCTCTTGTTTGTGCGTGACAAAGATATATATTATAATAAATGATATATTATTTTTTGTTAATCAAAATATTTATCGGAAAGAGGTGATCAATATGAACAATTATATTAACGGGTTACATCACTTTTCAGTTTTCGAGAATTCGATTTTTTTACATAAAATATATGCTATAAACCTAAAAATAAGGTCTTATAGCTTATTTTCGAAAATATAAGTGTGAAATGCCTTAAAATAAGTCAATAGCTCGTTGAGCGCGCTTAAAAATTTTGGACAGAATATCCACGTAACTATATGTACTTTAAGATTTGGCAGGACGCGTAGTTTAAAATAATTTTAAATCAGTTACGTTCATTTTCGTCTCAATTAATAGAGCATAAGATTTTCTAAAGAAATAAAAAGGATTTTTGAGGTTAGTTAAAAATGATTAATTTTTCAGTCATTTTAAACTTGCTTATTCATTAGAAAAATCAAATTTCAAGTTCAAAAACTCACCAATTGTTCAAGAATTAATATTCTATAAAAATCCTACACGTTTCTCTGGAAAATAACATAATTATTTAAAACATTTCTTTGTTTTTGAATCAGAGCATACTTGAATATCTTAATTATTTGTCCAATCGTAAAATGTTTTAAAAAATTGCTAAAATTTATACAATTCGTATTGAAATCATTATGTAAATTTGATTAATAAAACAAATAAGATTATATAAAGCATTATTTGTTAAAAGACACAGTAGCGTCTCGACGGCAAGCACATACCTGAGATTAGAAGTGGGATTTAAATTAGAGTTTCGAATGAGTTTTAACTTGTATCTTACTATTTGTATCCATAAAGATTTCATGCAAAATGTTGATTATTATTACAGTAATGGGGATACGGGTCTCTCTCTGCTTGCATCTGTTCTTCATTTTTCACAAAATATAATTTTCAAGATATTTTGTTGTATCTAAATTTTGTTGACACTTTGAGCCTACGCTTATTATTAAAATAGATCTTTGTTAAATTATGTGTGTAACACATATAAAATAAGTAAACTCAAAATTTATATTATTTACATCAAAATTATTGTAACCCTATAATCTAGTAGCAAAATGATGCGTAGGTTAAATGATACAAAAAGTGTGAAGCTAAAGCTCGACCAATAGCCCTCACCTATGTCTCATAAATACACTGTGAAAAAGGGGTTAAATACCCACTGCTCAACGGGACGACCCGTGTATCGAAAATATTTAATTAATTCCGAACAATAAGAAAATCCTATTTAAAAGGGGAGATTTGAAAAAGTAAATCTTTAGCGAATATGCTGCTTAATCTACTTTATTTACAAAGTCTTTGGTGGATGAAATTTCATTGCAATTTCAAGGTACAAATTGTCGAGATTATCGTTTTAAATTAATTGCTTTTTAAGCTGCGCAACGGTTTCTATAGAAAAGCTCTCTTATCTGCATGACTCCAAATGTAGAAAATCACGAATGACTACGGGGATGTAAAAATGCATTCTATTTATTGATATAGGAAGAGTGCAGCAAATACAATGATAGCAAAGTGTTAGTGTGTAACTGTATACATATAAATAAAGTACACACTAAAAGTGTGAAAATTGTCCGATAGTTTGTGCTGATAGTACGCATATATACCAATTATTTTTTTTACATCACTGTTATTGTATTAGTTTGCACGGTCCCTATTGATAACCAGCTTCATTTAGTATAAAGCTAGCAATCAGTTTCGCAAGATTGTTGTGCGAATCACATCGCATTCGTCAGGCTATCTCGATACCTATATAAAAGAATTTATTTAAAATACTATTATCAATATAATATCTGATATTAACAATAAAATTTAAAATGCAAAAAAAAATATCCGATTAATTAATTTATTTATTTTATTTCCATATTAATCTATTACAATATTATCAACCAATATTTATTAGTTAATTTTAACAATATTAAAACTTTTTTCCGCAATGGGATTCGAACCTGCAGCCTATTGTAATTACAAAACTCAGTTATTCAATATTTTGTCCGCTCGGCTAACTTATAACTTTAATTAGCTATTATTACATCATAAAAAAAAATTAAAATATTTTGTATTTTAAGATAAACGCGCAAAACCATGTGAAGTAAGTCATAGGCTAGCCAAGTAGACAAAATGTTAGGCATCGGAGCATGTGATTACAATAGGTTGCAGGGTCACGCCTATCGCAGAAACGAGATTAATATAGTAAAATTAACTAATAAATGTTAGTCAATGATTATAATAGATGTAAGGAAATAAATAAATTGTAACTTTCTGTTGCATTTTAAAATTTATTTCCAATATATGTATAAAATAGTATAGGTAATATTGTTGTAGAAATACTCGTTGTTATAAAGATCGAGATAGGATGAACACGTGATACGATTTACAAGTAGTCTTGCCAAATTGTTTGCGAGCCCTTTTTCAACGTATAATTTAAAAGAATTTCTCTTCTTCCCTGCTTCCTTTGTCTACATGATGGATTAAACTCCGTTGAAGCTCTGTCGGCGACAGACACACAAATAATGCCTAGCTATATTAAGATGACTAGTTTTCACTGATACTCTTAATGTAAACCAGTGAGTCGATCTCTTCTGTCCATTGCCATTTAATCCTATTTTATTTTTACCTTACGGTTAGGCACACGACGCTAACTTTATTGGAAGCTAATGTTTGGTAAACCTGTTGCTCTCAGCACCCTTTTGGCATTTCATCGCTCTCTATTAGGATTCTCACAGTTCCAAATTCCATTAGAATAATAATCATTATTGAATGAAGGACTGTAGGTAACTAGGCATGTCTCCACAGTGGTCCTGTAAACAAAAAGGTTTATGCAATTGTAGCTTCGTATACTGGATTTGACTGGAGAAGCTCACATTGGTGCTTATGTTGTGCGTCAAAATTGAATACAGGATATTTTGGTGCAAATGGCTGATCTGCCCCCAAAACATAATTCGAGTCCTCGGAATCCTTGATGCTGTCTGCCCTTTTCTTAGACTCCTTATAAGATGGTGACACCGCTACGAAATAAAACAAGCTAGTTAAAAATCAAAAATGTAGAAAATAACAAAATAATATATCTATAATCATTCTTAGCACTAAATCTCTAACTAATTTATTTACCAAGACCAATCATTGACGTTTTACGGTCCGACTCGAAATGCGATGGTAAAATTGGTACTGGACAGGTCTCGCTAATCCTCTTGCCTGGAACGAATTGCTGAATTCGATAAGGAATCGTTCCCATTAAAATTGGATAACGCCTCTCAGTATCGCTATGGCTAATTTAAATCAAATAAAAGATCTGAATAGAATCTAATGACTCGTTAAATTATATATATAGCTATACTTACAAATCTGATACATTAATGTGAACGACCAGAAAATAATTAACAGCAATTAGGCCACAGAACTGAAGCTCCGAGGGTGGTGCAGCAGGTATCATGAATTTTAAAAAAACTTTTCCTCTTTTTTGGAAATTTGATGTCTGATCTGTCTTGGCCAATATGGTCGTCACGCTTCTGCTATCGTTACTGGGCTCCCTTGCATAAAAGTACGCCACCTTTTGTTTATATTCAAACAAAAGTTATTTCATATATGATAAAGTAAAAGCAAACAATACAATGTTTTTAAAAAATGTCTTTAACCTATAGAATGTGTTACGTGTGAGTGAATATAAAAAGTAGAATGAGGATTGGTGCAGGGAAAGATAAGAGAAGTAACAAAAAGAGGATTGAAGAAAAAAATACAGGGAATTTTAGCTGTGCAGATTGCGAGTTTTATATAGACAAAGGTCTAAAGAAATGACAAGGTCACCGAGGATGAATCAACTTCGTAAAATGTAAATCCTAAATTGGATTCAAAGGAGAGTAGGTTGATAAAAACTAAGGCACCGCGTCGCTTAAATGTATACGATATAAGCTTCTTTCCAACTGGAGCGACCCGAGTCGAAATTTTACTCTTACCGTAATTCTACGAAAGTCCTCTAGTGAGGACTTCATAGTATTTGTATAGAATTTCTTTAATGGCTTGAAATCCTCTTTTAATTCTAAAAGTTGTCACATTTTGAACAATTCCCCAGCTAATATGACAAAGGTAAGATTTAGCAAAACCTCCTGTAATCCTTTGAACTCATTCTTTAGAGTAATGTAGTATGTAGCTCACCGGATGGATCATGCAACGCATTGATACGTCGGGATCGGTTCCGTTAAATCTAATCTGATTTTAATATAAACGATGAGTCTAACATTGATTACGTCTTTATCAGGAAAATCGGATAAAAATAATTGTTCTTCAACATTCTTTGCATATTTTAGCCTCTAAGCAGCTACGGCTCAACTACTATATCAAATACTATTTATTATTCATGTTAAAAAGCGACCAGTAAATATATTTCATTTCTGCAACAGTGGGACTCGAACCTGGGACCTCGCGAACAGCAGTCCATGCCTTTGCCTACTCCGCTAACCTGCAATTCTTATAATGTTGATTTCTTATAAGACCTCCTTTGGACTTCAAAGAATCTAGTGTAAACAAGGGCTATGGAGGCGCTAAAGATCTTTTAAGACGTAAAATAGGCTTTCAGAATAAAATTTGATTTTAATTCTACAATATCCTACATTCAAAGTTCAATGAAAAGTCTATAATAGCCTACAAAAGGAATTAATATTACTTCATTCACATTGGAGAATAATTTAAGATTTAGAAAGAAGTTAGATAGTTCTGTGAAGAAGGAAAGTACGATTGTAAAACAAAATAGGATAAAATGAGGTTTTTTTAAGATGTTTAAGGATTAATGTAGGGTTAAAATTTCGACTCGGACCGGAAAATAAAGTTTATTTACTATTTAATCAAAAATAGTGGCAATAAATAAAATTTGATTAGTCTCTGTCTCTTTCGCTTTTTTGATCAATAACAGCGATCAATTATAATAAAAAATAAATATATACGATTGTCGAGAATGTGTGCGAATATATTATACATATAAATATGTAAGTGACCTTTGTTAATTCATTCATTCTTACTATAACTGGCGAAAAAAAGCATCCAATAAAAATTAATAAAATCAAGTTATATCGCGTTTAATTGTGTGATTACAGTTACCTTTCCTATAATAATACATATTAACATAATAAAATAAAAATTCTCTAATACCTGCTGTAAGCACAAAGAAATTCGATGAATGTCAACCCTTCTGGAACACATTTCGTAACCTACAACAGCTTCTGCAGTTTGTCCTGGCACGTAACAACTGACAGGGATCGCAATATTTGCTTTCATAGTTCCGATGGATACACAGCAACAGCTGTAATTATCCAAAATGTCGTCCTTAACTCCCATCTAAATTTTTTATTCAGAACAAGTTTATAATAAGAAATTTCTTTTAGCTATGTGGCAAATTTTTATTAGAACTCACGCATTTCTCAGAATATTCATTTAAGTCCAAATGAGTGATAACCGTAAAAGCTACTTTGCATTCGTGGTTATATTTCCATGGTCTATCAATGATCGCTTTGACAGTATATCTAACGTGTCCAAATTCACCCTCGAAGCTGCATGGTATATTTGGTGGTAATTGAAAACTGAATGGATACGTGCTTTCCCCTCTTGGCAGCTCGACGTTCTCATCGCCTATATTTTTTGTTTCAATTGTTACATTTGTATGTTTTGTGTTATTAATTCTTTTACAGAAATTGTGGAAGAAATTTATTAAATGCCAATAGATATAGAAAATGCTTAATGTTCTAGAAAGAAATTTACCTCCTTCATTTCCAACCAGATAAGTTTTAATCAGAAGGTACTGTTCGGTGCCTTTATAATGAACTGGTTCGGGATCGGCATGTCCTTCGCTGTTTTGTTCCCATTTGCGTCTTTCCCAACTTGTATTGGCTTCTCCTTTGACAAGCAACTGTAGACCTTGATCAATTATTGAAACATAAGTTATCATGCATTTAAAATTTATACAAACTTTAAGAAGCGCTTGAAGAAATTTGGTCCAATAAATAATAAAATAGATTTGCGACGTGCATTACTCGCTTAATAGTCCATTCTTGTCATTCTTGTCGCGCTTTTCTAATTCATTGCAATGGAAAGTTAAACATAGAGTGAGCGAACGCATGCGTGGCAATCTTGAATTATTTGGAATCTTCAGGGAAAATATAAGAGCTGCGTGAACACTTGCGTAACACCCTCTTTGAATAAATATCAATAAAGAAACGATGTAGATTCAATAATAGAATAACACAAATAAGTAAAATTATTTCATTAAATTTTTAAATAACTATGCTTTATTAGTCCTAATTTTTAAAAATCAATTTAGTTTTGAACTGCAGAATTAGTTTGGATAATTTAACACAAATTATGTTCCACTTTTAATGAAAATTTACTATTCCGAAGTTCTCGTCTTTTACTAATATTAATAAAAAAAATCTTTCGTAAGAATTATTCCTTATTTGTTCTTTGCTGAAAAGTTTTAACATTACAGTTTTATGCAGATTTTTTATTAGAGTTTAACGAAATAAAATTATTATATCCAAACTAAGGAGTCGAATGATTAATAATTGGTATTATTTTTGGATCACTGTTTGAGGTTTACATTTCTACCACGCGTTGCATCGATGGCACCACTTGTCATGTGATTTTCGCCGCTTCATTTGTTTAGTTGAATGCAATAAATAAAAAACACTTTTCGAAAGTGATTTACCTCTGACTTGTTTGGGCTTTAATAGATCGATGATGACGTATCCCGTGATAAACTCTCCTGGTGAAAATGTTCCACTTATCTGATCGAATTCGATTCTAAAAATTGCCAAAGATGGCATTTTGTTATTTTCACGTGTCTTATTTTATTATTTGCTTTTTTTTCAATTGAATGCGGAAAACGCAAGGTTGAGTGAAACACGGGTTGGCGCTTGGTCCAAGTGGTAGCCACAACTCAACTGAACCGCCGACGACCGTTGAGTCCCGGTCACGAACTACTTTCCGAAATTAACTGCATATGCTTACACACAGTAGTGCCTCGCTTTCTTCTGTTCCATCGTCTGGTCAACAACGCGAAAATCTTTATTTATTCCTGCCTTGCCTCTATTTATGCGTCTATTTACTCTCTTCCCCCCTTCTCCTTATACTTAATGCTAATCGAGCACCTGTTTACAACATATGTAATATATGCATTCCTATATTGCATATACTATATATACACTTGTTTTGTTTCGAGATTAACCAATTTGCGTGATTCACGTTTTCCGTTGAGACTATTCAGATGCTTGCATCACCTCCCTGGAAATGATATTTGCTGCTAAATATTGATTTTTAGTGCGCAGTGAATATTTCCATTTGCTTTTACAATGCAATCCACCCTATTCCTTTTGAATCTTCTAATTATACTAACAATTTAGAACAAACTAGATTCTTTATAACATTTTCATAAAATACAGTTCTTCCAGAGCATTTTCGGTCTAATCATTGATCCTCGTATCTTTATTAATTTAGGAGATAAAATTGTCAAAAATTGCATATTATGGTTTAATATTGACAAAAAGCTAATTTTGAAGCCTCGTATTTTCAGGACCAAACAGGAGTCTTGGCCGTCAGTACTATCAAAAGTCATGATTATCCTTCTACTACAAAATTATTTTGTTCGCAAAAATTTGGCATTGTATTCAAAAATCCGTGGATTTAGACACAGATATACGGCGATATGATTGACACAGGAAGATTCACTGCAAAGGACTTGATTTACCTGTCCGAAATGATAATATTTTTTCACTGTAGACAAATAGATTATATTAATTATTAGAAAACAAAAATGTGTTTATATATTCAGTAAATTATTCCTTTTTGACTTATTTGACGAAGTTAAAGGATATACAATTCTAAGCCTACCATTGAGGGGTGAAAATAACCTTTTTAAAAATGTGAATACACATATTTAGAAAATTTCTCATAGATTTAATGGTAAATGCATTTCTGGTCTCTCTGATGTTGATCGACTGGGATATGTAGGGGCCTTCGATGTACTAAAACCGTCCACCCTTAACCGTTTGAAGAGAAATGCAGGTAGCAAGGTATACTTGCTTTCACGAAAGGTAAAATAATTACTCCGCTGATTACTATAGGATCACTCGGTAAGAAAGCTTGAAAATTTGGCTTATCGAATGAGGTGCGCGTAGGTTGAGACTCCATATGAGCTCAGCTTTATCGGTGCTGCCTTACCGAGCTTGCGGGCTTTTCAAGCAACTTCAACCAGTTTCACCCCACGTGGAAGCTTATATTCTACCACTAGGTCAAACTCAAACCTCCTGTTGGACCAACACGTGATGCATCTTTTGAGCGATAATCCTGGCCCCTATCGACAGGATCCAAGTACCGCACTAAGCAAAGAAAATTTTATTTTTCTTCTTCTAAAATAAGTATTATTATTTTGTTCTCTCCGTTATTATTTTCACGCAGTTGAAAAAATATTCGCGAAAAGATAAAAGTAACTAGTGTAATTTTCAATTGGAATTTATTTCGATCATTCACGGTCTTTTTCCACTTAAACCTCTGGAGAGTACAATTTACCGAGAGGCTTATTTTCCAATTTCACTTTAATCGGGGCGGATTCACATTACACAGAACAGGAGTTTTGGACGATTGGAGAGCATTTGTATTCCGTAAATGTAGTGGAATGTTCGAGTTTCAAGTATCATCGAGCTTGGACGGCAAATGTGCTAGAACGTGTCTGGAATGAAACAGTTTGTTAGGGTTTACCCCTTTGATCCCTTTCGATACTACTTATATGGATTATGACTCGATTAAAGTATTTTCCTTATTTACGTAGATTAATTATTGTCAGTTTAATTTTGTTGATATTTTGAAGGATTATAGAAAAATTCTTCACGACTTTTAGAGTTTCGCTTAATTTATTGTTTAAAAATTGAATTTAGGAGAAATATAGTATATAGTAAGAGGCAATTGCTTTATCTACTTTACTTGTTGAATATCTGGCCAGTAGAGCCCTCTGGCGAACTCACACAGCTTCCACCACCTGCAGTCTCACGTTAAGCGCGACCTTGACCGAGGTGACTCTGTAGATTTCCCCTTCTTCGCCGTTCTGAAAACCCCACAAATATCCTGTGGCTCTTCATCAAGCATCCGGCATCGGTCGATTCTGTCGAATTAGTTGAAAAAGCCATAGACTCTACTCTTGGACTTATTCAGGCGAACCTGGACCACTAAAACTGATTTGAATTTAAAATGCTCGACCTCGCTCAAGTACCGTCTCCGTTAAACCACGGATCTCCTGCCTTTCAATCCTAAATCTCATGCAGAATTTTTAGATTTTACATCACTTCAATGATTTTTTTTTATAAAATTTACTCTACTTTTTCATCCGATAAATTAAATTACAATACAGTTTTTAATTAATTCTACTTCGATTTTTAACAGCTCAGTGCACTAATTAATCATAGCGTTTTTGTTTTACACAGGATAAATTTGTCTGAGCCACTGAACGGTTCAACGATAAATTAAAATTTTTGTAAATTGTCGATCTATTTTAAATCCTTCAAACGCCTTTATATCATTGCTAATTAATATTTCCAATCATTTTACACGTAATACGCGATTAATTATAACTACAATACCTGATACTCCTATCGATTTCCAGTATATTTAAAAAATTTATTCTCCGATGTACATTTAGAATTATTCTCCAACTCTCTTACACCCTTATACTATTTCCTTTATCGACAAATAAAAGTTTTATAAGACAAGTACACATATAGAGATAGTTTAAAGTTACCTATACGATAGATTCAACTGGGCTCACTATTGATCTGCAGCAGTGTAATAATTTCTATACACACCAATTTGTACGTTAGTATATACGTACAGTCAGAAATGTATCCATGGCCAACAGTGCACGAATTAGTATGTTTTCTTGAAAATGAATCGCTACAAGCAAACAACGTCGAGTTACATTTTACAAAAGTAGAACGCGCACTTGTTGGAGAGCCAATAACGAGTTATTGGTGTTATAATACAAATAGTGGAAAAATGACAGTATAATAGGAAATACGAGTAATGACATGGATTAATTAAATGCATAAAGCAACATGTAAAATATAATAATGCAGTCGAAATAGTATAGTTCCAGGAAAAGGATTGTGAACGAAATGGATTTCGGGGAAATATAACGAGCGGGGAAAACGTGTGGGACGTGTGGTTTTTCGAGGTAATACACAAAAAGGGTCCGAATTTTGGGATCATGGTTGGATGGTGGTGGGAGCGAGGTGGAGAGGCTGCCTGGGGTGGATGGAGTCACGCGCCAGCGTTCTGAGAGATTCCTGGATAAGAGTACGGTGCTACTAGAGGAGGGGTTGTTCGCGAAGAAGGTGCGAGGGTGAGTTACACTCCAAGCCACTCCGAGGTACCGCAGTAGCGCGCTGGCAACCATCCAGCTAACATCTCGCTCCCTTCGCTCCCTTCTTTTTCCCACAGACGCGCACAACGACACAAAAACGCACTCGCTAACTCGCTTCCCGAAACTCAAGCTCAATTCCTTTCCCAAAGAGACTCCTCTACAAATCCAGCAACTCCAATAAAATCCAAATGCGAATTTCCTGTCTAATTAGATTGGCTCATACGATATTTACAATCAACGATCCTCCTTGATTGATCAATGAAATCGCGTCTCTTTGAAATAAACTAATTGGTGATGCAGCAGTTCTTTTATATATTGCAAAACAAATGTTGAATTAAGAAATATCTCAGGAAAATGAGAAATACGAAGACCCAAGGTCTTTGATGGTGTTGAGAAATTTTACGAGTTTTGTGTTTGTGAAGAGAAAGTTTTGGTTACCATATATATATATATATATATATATATAAGGTCAGTCGTCGGCGTGCAGAAGTTAGTAAATGGAACACTCAACGTGCCCGAGATCAACAGGTTATTTCAACATAACGAATACATACTACCCAGTACAGTGAGCTGAATCGAAATTTGATCGAATTTATCGTCTTCCCCAATATCTGGATTCATCCCTTGTCGATAAAAGATTCCCAAGATTCAACGTATTCGAGATTCAAGGTCGAAAGACAATTTTCGTATGGAAGAATGGAGTTTGACTAAGAGAGATTAGGTGTGAAATTGAGGGAGATTTTACGACAGAGACGTAGTAGAGAAATAAGCGAGGCCACGAGATTATTGTGAAAATTACAATGGCCACCAGTAGTCCAGGTCACTCGATTCACATCAAGTCCCCAAGGAGTCCACGTCAGCTACCGCAGCTGCCAATTTCCGGTCGGCGAAGTCCCAGCCAATTGTCAGTGACGAAAACACCGACAACACCGAGAGTCTTTGAGTTCCCACCGGAATTTTATCCTGAAACTCCGAATATGAACTTCGACTTTGATAAGTTCGAATGGAAAACCGACCTGAATCATAGACCTGCCTCCAGGAGTCCCAGTTACAACTATTCGGGAAATAAGAGTCCGAAAAGTCCATTACCGGAAATGTTGCTCTCTCCTAACCGGAATTTGCCTATCTTCCAATTCTGCGAGAGACGAAGTCTGGGAAAAACTTTGAGTTATCCACCCAAGGGTCCCGTTGCCCCGTTGGAACTCAAGACGAGCAGATCGTCGAGCTCCACGTGTTTCGGTCAGAAAAGTCCGAAACCAATGGACCGTCACCGAAATTCTGCCTTTGGATTCTGTGGTGTCAAGAGTCCCATGTCACCGACCATAGTGACCTCCAATCATTGCTCGATCAGTCCACAGACTCCATTGTTGGAATCTGAGCATCGGAAGAGTCCGGAAGGTAAGGATATCTACAGGAAGAGCAAGGTCTCGTCATTGGAGGGCTCCTTCAGGCTGGACGAGCATCCGAAGGGAGGTGAGAGCAGACCAAAAATCCGCGGCTCCTTCAACAAGAGCCAAGGCTGTTTATACGAAAATTCTAGGGAAAGACGTAGAGGATCCGATGAAGGATCTGCTAATGCTAGAAACGACAAATTTATGGCAAGAAAGTCGACGAGCGACCTCACAGAAATCGAAGATGTCGAAACTGAAGTTACCCTATTGTCCAGCCCCAGAAGAAGGGGATCCATGAAGGGTGGGCTTGGTAAGATTGATCTACTTCCCTTACGAAATTGTCTACACCCTTATAACTTTCTGTATCCCTTTTTTTTAATATAAACAATGATTATGCATCACTCGCGTCTTAAACTGTTTCACTGACAGATCTCTATAGTTTATTATTATACTTTTTGTTACTTGAAATTTATTTTATCCCATTTGGGCGGCTGAATTTCATATTTGTTCTACTTGATTATTTCCACTGGCGGATTCTAAGTTCCTCGTATTCGTTCTACTGAGTTTTTGTTGAATTATTTCGAAAATTGATGGTTGAATATTAGTTTCACTCGTTAGCAATTTTCCATGGAGAGTGTCGTTATAGATTTGATCAATTGACCTTATGTTGTTAAAGATTAATTCCAGCCATTTCATGGCGATCAAAAAGGAAAATGGATATTTCGTACCTTTTCATCCATGGTTTAATGGAAGAATCGACCTATCAGTTAGCCATGCGACCTAAATTGAATTTATGGTTCACGAATCTATAGAATAATCCGTCCATAATCCTTAATACTTCCCTGAGCCATTCGATTGACGCTCGGACGTAAGATATAGTCATATATAGATTTTAAAACGCTGGCTTACGCAACTAATTGGGTTTCACGCACAAAGGAATTTCTTCATAAAACTGATAAAACTAATAAAATATAATTAAAACGATCATTAATTGACTCCAATGTCCAATTATCTTTCTTCTCTAATATCCTTGTAGAAAGAAAGATTCACTTTTTGTTTCACTTGTGTTATTTTTAAAATCTTCTTATTAGAGAGAAAAAGACACATCAAACAAGAAATAAAATTTAATTTAAAATTTTTTTACTGATAACCATTATATGTGTGTGCTAATGAGTGGTTGGTGTAAAAAAGGTTCTCGCTCGTAGAGAGACATTACGTATACTGTATTTTCTTTTTTTATAGTAAATTCTTTTCTTCAGCTGTATCAAAGGGAATTAGTTGTTAGGTATAGGATGCTTTTAAGCTGTATGGGGAACAAATTGTAATTTAGAATTACCTTGCTAATCATTTCACAAACTGAAACTATGGTGATAAACTAGAACCATTTACTTTACTATTTCAATCATGACCGATCTATGAGTGGAGAGTGTTGGAATTATCCGTAATGTTGATATTGGAGTCTATTGCATGTTATAATTTCGAACAATCACCTCTCCAATAGAGGCAATTTTCATGATTTTAACCTTGATATTATGCTAGAGCGTCATGAAACCTACTGCATTTATACAAAATGCAATTAAGCAGTGAAAGGTTATATCGTTATATGTTATCGACAGACTTCACTGCTATTTCACGTATCAATAGGCTATTAATTATTTATTAGTTACATTCGTTTTAACACTATTAATAAGTATTGGTTATTATTATTATTCTAGTCATGTAATCTATAAGAGAACTTTGTCGAATTATTTTATTACAAGAAAATATATATAACTAAACTGGTAGTATTGAAATTTGGAATACTCAACGAATTATTATATTGAAGACTATTTTACGATTTTGAGAAGTGAAAAGTAAGGCCAGAATAAGTCTTTGTAGGCGTATAATTATCATTGATATATTTGGAAAAATTGAAATATCTTTATTTGAGATTTAAGTTTCAGTAGTTGATCGAATTCTTTTTTTTTTATAGCTTACCTGGCGTCCCGGCGTAGTTCGAGGGATAGTCAGCGTTCAAATTTGTCAAATGTCAGCAACGAGGACATTGGTCCACTAAATTTCAGTGCTCATCCACGTGGTCGACAACGCAGAACGTCTAACTTCCTAGAACTACCTGGTAAGTTCAATTTAAAATAAAAAAATATAGCTTAATATACACTCAAGTGGTTATTGAAATAATTTATTATGATTCTCAAAACGATTATTTATATATACTTATATAAGTAATTGCTAGTATTAAAAAGTATCTAACACATCTTTTAACTAGATTTAAAAATTCAGTGCATCAAGAAAAGTATTCTATATGCCTCCCTCATATGTAGCTTACTTTTACTACTTGACGCGAGACTACCGAGTTTCCTGATAACTATACAAATATTTTTATATTTTTTATAAATGGATTATAGCTATGTAATACTTTTAAAATGCTACCGTATAGTGTGTGTGGGTGTATGATCGCAAAATATAGTTTCACCGGATCAGCTTAGTTACATCCCATAATAATTATGTAATATACAAACTTGATAACATGAATTTATAAAATACGAAGATAGGAATAAGCTCAATAATGGATAAGTGATAAGTTGATGCGGCGGTTAATGTGGCTTTTCACACCTGCTCGAAGCTCCCTGGGAGAATCAAGTGTGTGAAATATTTCATTAAAATACCATGGATCCTACAGCTAATCCTGTAATAGAGATGAGCAGGGCTAGCAATTACTGGACTGAGATAAATCATCAATTTCACCCACGATTAGCCAATGACTCATCATCAGCTATGCAGCATACCCATCATTTTCTCAGAGATCCATGCCCAAGTCAATTTTCCATCACGTCGGAATGTCGTAATAAAAGTGGACTTTCCGTTTCATCCCTTATCTACGACTATTTATCACCCTCCCGCTTTATTCCTTTACCTACAGCCTCAGTCCTTAGTCCCTATTGTATTCGCTTTCCTTTCAATAGATTACACAGAATGAATTTCTAAAATTGAGACTGAAAACAACCATCCAAACAAACTATTGAACGAAGAAATTATTGTAAATGATGAAGGCGATAAAAAAATAATTGGATTAAATTTGGCACAATGAGATTTCGTGGCGCTACCACTGGTTTTGTGTATGCAGCATAATTGGATTTATGGGAAGTTTGTCGTGATGCGGAGGAAGGTCGTAGACTGGCAGAAATAATTGTAGTTTTGACGCGTCCAAGCTCGGTCTTTTGTCGGTTTTGCTGCTGCTGGCATTGTAAAAAGAAATAAAACGCTTTTCAGACTGTCCACGCTCGCTTACACAATACAAAGTAGCAAATAGAGGCGCAACGTGATCACGTCACCGATGATAAAAAAATCTCTTGTAAATAAATAAATTGCAGTATATCTTTTAATACAAGAATCATTCAAACGAGTTTTTTTTAATCCAAGTACCACGCCTGTTCTCTGCTAAAATTTCCAACGAACTACCATAAAGAGCATCACGAATTTCAAGCAAGCATTTAAAATTATTAAACGTTTTAAAATGCAATTTTTTTATTTAATTTTACGAATAAACAGCATTACCAGTTTTTTGCTTAATGGAATTTCAGCAAATGAAATCCGGATGACTACCGTTTGATCTATTTGCTTCTAATACAATTTTTTAAATTGATAAAATTATCGAGAAACGTAGATTTAGTTCGCAAAAATATGCCTGATAAATGCTTTGATTGGATTTCCATGACTGGAATAATTTAAATTAAATGTCAAAAAATTTGTGCAAAATGCGTTTAAAGGAATAGGAAAATCACATATGGACAAACTATCATGATTATTCGCTTTCCGATAGTCAAACATCGTATAACACTAGACAAATATTGCTTTATTCTTATCATTCTAATTTTGTTAGGAAACCGCAGATTCATTACTTTGAAATTAATCTCAGCTATAATGAGCTTCAAGTTGCGCCTGTTGATTTATACAGAATTAATTCATTCATTCATTTCCGGATGAATAATATATTAGCACGCTTTGTGAATAAACTCGGAACAAATGTTATCCCTGTGGTCTAATTATGCATATATATATATATATGCTCTAGAATAATGTATTACAATAACAATTACAATGATTTATGAATAATTGATTTGCATAATTTATGTTTCATATTTCATAAATGTGCAAATGGGAGAAAATTATTTATAATAAATAATAATATCATCAGAAGTAAATTTTCATAATGATGCAATCTGATAAACAGGTATATGAAAATTCCATTTCCTGAAAAAATATCTTCCAACGCTAAAGATTTATTTTTTACCGCCCCATTAATAAAATCATAGAATTTTCTCATAAATGATGTTATCCCCCATTTCTTGAGAGAGTGTCACTGTAGATAAAGAAGGATTTGAACAAGCTTTCCCTTTTTTCACGTGAAAATAACTCATTCGATATTTTTTCTACTTTTCTTTTTTCCTTTCCCCACCTTTCGCTTTCCTTTTCCCATTTATCTCTTTTATCCTTGCGTTTTACCTATCTTTCTCTTGTTTTATTCGATACGAAAATTTCAGCTCTCATTCTCACCATATAGCAGATAAGAATAATTTGATTTTACTTTGAAACAAGTATTTTCCGCAAAAATGTGACAATTAAAATTTTCATCGTGTACTCTGAGGAAAAAATTTATTTTTCTCACAAGCAAGGGGACGATGTCATAAAGTACAAAAAATTGTAGTATAGTCGTATAAGTTTACCTGGAAAGTGATTCCGCTTGTAAACATTTTTATAATATTTCAGGATAAATTTCTACAACGTGCACTTCCCAAACGAATTATAAGAGTTTCGACTGGTTTTAGCGGTTTTTAGTTTTTAACGGTGTAAACAAAATTTACAGACTTTTAATCTTTGCTAGAAAATCGATAGAGAATTATACATTTGCAATTCTAGAAGATCCCAGGTGGGGCTAAAGGGCTGTAAGGGGAAGGCAAACTTTTATAATCCCCACTGTCGAGCTTCAACAATTGAGTTACGTTACTTTATCTACCTTCTCTTATATAGATTTCTCAACAAAAGACCAACTGGCCCAGTATGATAAAAAGTTTTTAAGCGCCTTGTCCCTGCCTTGCTTATCTATGCCAGCTTAAATCTTATGATCCTTTTTAGACCTAAATAGACCAATGTAATGTTTTTATTTACCTTAAAATTCTTTCCTCAAATATTCCTATTTCTGTATGTATATATACTTTATACAAGGCGTCCCATTTACTCGAGCCAAGCTGAAGAATCTTGTAGTGGGGAGAAGATTTTAATTCATGCAAGAAATTGAAAGCTTCCATTGGTTACTTATAAAACTGTAATTAGCTACAAAATAATTAAAAACAGTCATCATGAATTAACGATAAATTAAAACTTTATACTTTGAAAACGGTTCTTTCGAGTGGAAAAACACTTTTAGTATGCGTGATGAAACATCAGATTGTAAGGAATCACGATAAGTACTCGAGGCAGCAATTAACTGAAACTTTTCGTCCTGCAGTGGTCCCAGTCAAAAATATATCAAACATTATCTTAAAATAAAATTAATCTCATCTAAATCTCGTGATCTTAATTACTATTTTATTTGCCAATGAAAGTAGAAAAGGATAATCATTGTTAAACATCTTCAAAGGTTTTCAGAAAAAATGTTATAGCGTATTGATTGTGTATTTGCCCGTGCAGACATGAAGCGTGTAATTAATTTCTAAAGTGTTGTTCTAGACTGGACGGATATATATATATATATATATATATATATATATAGTGCCGTAATCTTACAATCTTAGCTCGTGAACGAATTGGTATTCCGAGGATGTGGGCAGGACTGGCCAGGATCATCGTTGATGAACGAGTTTCCTGAACCTTAATACTAACGATCAGCACCCTTAACTTTAGTCCCTTCATTCTCATTCTCATCTCCACTATTCTCTCTCAGTTTCTTTAGTATTTTTCTTCTTGAAACTGTTTTCTTATTCCATATGTAATTTACTTCAACCTTGTATGTCTCATTATACAAATCTTTTACCACTCCAACCTTTTTTCTTATCTCTTTTATGGTGTCGCTCATTCTTCTTCTACTTTATTTGCTTAAATTCGTATTTTGCATAGTACATTGAACAATTCTAACATTTCCAACTTTTATATCTCTTAAAAATTCTGTACCTATTATACATATTGTAAGTTTTCAAAATACCTACATATACTATATCTTAAAGTATCTTAAAAACCATTGTTGCATGCAGACAAAAAATGTGTTTGCAGTTACAATTAGGAGAAAATTGAATTATACTATAATTTAAAATAGAAGAAATACTATTACAATTTTTAAGTAATTGTACTCTTAAATCACATATAATTTACACGTGATTGCAATTTGTTTTTCCATTTTCAAAGTAATTGAAATGTCGTAGTAATTTCAATTGAAATCACGCTTTGCTCAGCACTGTTAAAAACTCTGCTTCTTTTTTCGAATTTGTATCATTTACTTTCTCCTCTGAATCTACGTTTTCACAAGCACTGTTCTTCCTTCTTTGTATTCCTGCTTAACATTGGATCCTTCGTTAATCCAGCTCGCCCTACCCGGTCCCCATCGCATCTATTAAGCTAAAACTCGCTCAGAAATCTAATTGTAATCCCGCATTTCTAATCCCAGTGTTCGTTTCTCCGTATTATCCCGAGAAATTGGAATTTAAAAAATTTTTCATTGCTTAGAAATAATTGACGTCAGGCTAAATAGGAATTTAAGGAAACGCCTTTTCTTTATAAATCCTGAGACTTCTAGTCAATCGACATAATTTTTGCTTTCGCTAGGTTTCCACGACCCGACGTTCGAATGGACGCACAATGGCGTGCTAGCGCGAACACCTGCGTTCCAGATAGGAAAGTTGGAAGCCCTTGTCAGGTCAGCTTGACCGACTTTTATCACGAGTAAAGACAGTTCTTCAAAACATTCGCCGCATTTTGCGCCTTACGCATCGTCGCCGCGGATAATCGATAAAACGAAGTGTTATCGGCAGTAGAAGTTTGGTTAAAACAATACAAGCGAAGCATATATTAATGTAAAAATATAAAAAATAAAATTGAAATATTTTATTTTCATTTTAAATGAATAATTCGATATTCTAAGTAGTATAGGCAGATATTTATCGAACAAGGGTCGATAACAATATAGGAAATGCAGAATATGCAATCTTTTGTGTATTTACTCGTAAATTATTATTAAATCTTTATTGTCATTCTCCGACGTATAGACATCACCGAGCTCATATTATCGTTTGCTCGTAGGTAGCGCGAGAATCGGAATGCAAATATGTTCGATATTGAAGATCTCGGGATTCAAGGAGATTGATTATTAAATTTTCATCTATAGACTTTCATCGCCTCTTTTATCAAAGAAAATATATACTGATACATTGAGGGAATATTTGCTAAGGCGTTGAATACATACTATATTTATACAGTTAAAGTTAGCGAATATAATTATGCATCTGAATGAACTATTTGGTTGTTGAAAAGAAGCAAGTAGCTGGTTAGATGATATAAAGTACCCGCTTTCGTTTGGAACGACATTTTTCTCATTGTACAAATAACACAAGACATCTTTTGCGCCTTACAAATTACCCAGATCGATATTCACCGTCATCACATCGGCCATCCACGTTATACCTTATCCCCCATGTACCTATCTAGCGTACATCTCAAAAGCAGCAGTGAATGAAAGCAAAATTATCATGCATCTTACCTCGTGTGAGCAGAGAAAAATTTTCTTGAATTTTTTCAAATTTGCATTCCATTATTATGCTCCATATACTCCGTTTGGTGAGCGCTAATGGATAAAAATTGAGGTAATAAAATGAAACAAAGAAAAATCTTATTGGACGATGGTTGATATACATTTATTTTTGATTTTTAACGGCTGGATGCCAGTCGACTAGCTCCCATAGATAATAACGCCTTTCCAAATCGATAAAACACCTTTTAAAGTTATCGAGTGGAAAACCTTTACGCGGAACGCAATTTCAACGATACATTAATCGCCTAATCGTCTAAGTGTGAAATTAAAGTGTTACTAGCTATTCCTTATATTATGATAATAATAATGTGTCGCATTAATAACGGGTTTCGAAAGTTAAAATATCCTCGCATTCTCGAGAATATCTTTTTTCAGCCAAGATTTATTCCTAACGAAGTTTCGTCCATTCTCTTTGAAAGAGATTTATGTATGTATATTTTTTAAGCGAAGCCTCTGAGTTTCGTTTGTAACAAAGAAAACGTTTCAATTTGTTCTGGAAAAGTGCGGTTTTTGCATTTTTCAGTCAAGGGTCGTCTAGTGTTTTTAAAAACACTTCACCTGTTTCATTTGAAGGAAGCTTCATCGTCAGTGGTGCAGTTGGGTGCATTTCGCAGAAGCGGTCTTGAAGTTAGCAGCATTAATAGGAAAACTCCGCGGAGCAACCGAAGATGAAGTTGCTGGAGTGGCCTATCGAACATAATCACATTAATATCGGGTATATCGTTTATTTACCAATATTGATCAAACCGTAGTAATTTAGGCTAAATGTAAAGCTTCTTCCCAATAACGGCCAACTCTATTTAGTGAGCAGTGCCTCTCGAACTAATCAATTTTAATTAAAATGTTGTAGATTGTAAAGGAACGATAAGAGTAGCGACTGTATACCAACAGCTGAATAATAGATAGCAAAACAAGAAGAAAATAGCTAAAAATCCCAGAGCTGTTGGATTAGTTTCTCCGGAGGGAAGATTTTGGATTTGATATCCGGTTGAAGGAAAACCGAACCAATACGGAGAACAATTATTCGACCTCCTTTAGCTATCGACTATCTGACAACCATGCTTTGCCCATGCCAGTTTTCAATTGCTGTCGAGGGCGCGCGCGCAATTAAATCCGACAAAAGTGCACGTCGCTCTTTTTTCTCTTATCCCCTCTGGCTGCTTATCAAAACCCCTGGTATTTATCGCTAAATTCACACACTTGATCAAACAGATTAATAAAAGTTAAATATTTGCTTCGTCGCCATTATAAATCCTGTTTATTAATATTTATTGCTGTATAATAAAAATAAGGAATATCAATATAAATAATTATAAAAATACCACAACGTTCTTTGGAATATAGTTGCGGTAAAATATTCGATTTCATTTGTTTCAGTACCAGATCACATTAAGCCACGGGTGCACAGTTTACCCGAAAAGGCGTACAATCCACGTGCTGGCGACGATTTGTACAGGCTGCGTGCTTTCAGTATCACCCACAAAGGTGTCGTGAATCGGGGCGATTCAATCATTTCTAGACACAGCAGAAGCAATACTTCAGTCAACAGCAGCAGGTAAGAATATATATATATATATATATATATATCTTTTCATTTTCGCCCCTCGCCAAGCAACTAAAACCATTTTTCGCTTGGCTAAAATCAAATTAAAACAATTAATTTCCTCGTTCACCCATTCGTACTCTCTACCACTTACGAAATCCTACGGCGTACCAAACATACGCCGTCTCCCTAAAATAAAGTTATATCACTTAAATTACTCTTTCTAATACATAACACCCATTACAATATTTTCCTTTCCTTGTCAAACACAATCATTAATATTACGTTCTGTTACAATTAAATTAAATCCCTTTGAGTCATTTGCTCATCCATATAAAGCTTCACTCGTTAATTGCTATTAATGTGTTATTATGGTAATTCGATTCTCAGTATCATTATAATCAATCTTCATTTAAATCATCTACAATCCTAAAAAGTTTACCGGGTAAATGGTATGATGAGAGTTTGTTCGAGGCTAATAATAAAGTTCAGTGTTCAGTGACGTTTCTTGAACTGCAGGAATGTTAAAGAGTATTGAGGAAGGGGGGAGGAGGGAGAAAAGGGATAAGAGACGAGAAGTATGATTAGGTGGTAGCATACTATATAGAAGGTCCACTATACTATATACCTATATACAGTGGCACTGGCTCAACAGATCTAATATTGATAAAGGGAAAATCGACACAGTCTCTCTCTTTCTCTCTCTCTCTTTCCACCTTCTCTCGTAAATATTGATCTTTGAAGGCCCGAAAGAGAGAGAGAGAGAGATAGAGAGAGAGAGAGAGTCGGGAGTTTGAAAAAACGGATGCTGAGCAGAGTATCGGTAGATAATCTAAAATACGAGTCAACGCTTTAACGGCATTCACAAAATATTTTCTTTGTGTACTTACGATGTTTTCTCAACCCCATTCGAGCACCAGTATTATTCGCTCTTAGTCTATCGTAATTTTAAATACTTTTAACGAGAACACCAATTTTGACCAGAAAGACCCTTATATATATTGCAAATGAAAATAACAATAAATTGCTTAAAAAATTATTTCAATAAAATATATCAAGTATTAAATTTGACTCGTTTTTTAAGGATTATATCTGCACTCTAGTATAATAACTGAAGCATGAAAAATGTTACAGTAAACAGGAGTGAAATCAATCGCAAGAAAAAGGTCTCTTGAATCTCAGGGAATCTAGAAAATTGTGAAGAAGTACGAGTCCTTGGAGAAAAACCTTCTCGTTAAATCCGTTGTTATTCGTTGTTATTCGAGATGAATTACGATATAGCCGTTAACGATCCTTTTCAACTTTGTAACAATTACAATGGTAAAAATCTTTTGTACTTTATTGACCAGTCTTATATAAGAGCTCCTATACTCAGCCTTCGCAATCATCAACGCAACTCTCTGAATCAAAAGCGTTATGCAACTTTGCTAATTACCAATAAATTATGTACTAACAGAATTATCAATTTTGCGTCGCTATAGATTAGCAATAACGATGAAATGTGTGTTCCCTTTGTTAAATCCGGATTACGCCTATCGCTGCACGAACATAACTGATTTTTAAATTATTGGGTTAGATTCCTTCGTTGGATAGATCGTAACAATGTGAATAGCATAGAAGAAGGAAATTTCTATGATCGCGTCAAGGGTCAAAAGTTTCTTCATCCTTGGTGCGGAATTTCACGATAAGCTTGGGCGATAAAACTAATCAGATCTTTCTGTCACGCATGCTGTAAAATTTGTACAAATTTATCCAAACTTTTCGTACCAACCTTGATTTTTTAAATCAACAATCCGTATGTTTGCATTGAAGTTGGACGACGATAGAAAAATGAGTAGGCATTTATGTGCGTAAAATATAAATTATGAATGTTTACATTTCATCAAACAAACTGATATCGATCGTTCGAGCGCTGTTTGTACAACGGCTTTGAGGGAAGCTATCGGTGCTATTTTGCAATTATTGAGCGAGAAAGGGAAAGCTTTCACGATAAGTCATCCAACGAAAAATAATAATCTCGCATGAATATAACTAGAAGAGCCTGTTAATTTTAGCAAAATGCTGATTAAATTTGAGTGTTGGGCATTCAGGAAACGAGTGGAACTCTGAGATGGATATTGAGTGGCATCTAGTGACACAGGGGCTAAGAATCGTAAAATATAATAATAATAAATACGTTTGAGCATGGTTGAACGTCTAATTCATTTTAAATGTTGGAAAATTGGTTGAAAGTAAATAATTTGGAGCATGCGTAAGACAAATGAGCCCATGGACTGATGAAATATGAAAAGTTGAGTTTTAACGTGAAGCGCAATACTCTACAAGGTGAGATATAATTAATTTAGAAGGTCAAAGAAAGGCGTTTTATCTTAAATTAAAGAAAAACTCTCGTCTCTTAGATGCGAAGGCTTTATATCGAAGCTTTAGTTTGTTTGTTTAGATTTAGAAAGGAATAAATATACAGCCTGAAGGGTGTACAGAGTTATCAACTAAAGCACAATAGAAGATTGAAGCAAAGTTCTTTTGTCATTGACTGCAATATTCATTTCTCTACTCCTATTTGTTTATCCGAGAAACAAGCAGCAAAAAATACATGCTTTTACTTATAATTTAATTTTTTTGCAATTTTAGTTTTCTTTTTGATTAAAAATCAATATAGGTATAAGAAATTTTCTGAAGATTGATCCCTGGAAAAGTTCTATAATTTTATTCGTTCAGTAGTACATTATTATTGAGTTATTGCTGTTCTACATCCTTTTTACTTCTTTTCGATACCTTTTTCTGCGTAGAATACATGCTTTGTACTCTTCTTAGATTAAATCACGGTTCTTTTGTCTTCAAAATAAATATAAGGCAAGGTCACACGTCCCACGTGTACTTTCACAAAAGATTTTTTGCGTCTTTCATCAGTGTTAATTACGTTTCCGTTTTCTTTCCTAGAAAGAACGTTCGTGTAAATCCAACTGGTGCTAAAGTGTATCACTGGATCTATATTTATTCAGGTAAAAAAAAATTCGGTATTGTACTCTGAAATCTGTCCGTTTTGACGTGAAATGGCACAACTCCTATAGTTCGATGGCTCAGCTCAATCTTTGGTTGAAAATAAGCTCGTTTTACTTTTTGACTTCCGCAAAGTCAATTCATGACGATTTATAGCGACCGCCTGGGAGAAAAATTCCATCCTCTCTCTGCCTCCAGCTGGATCTCTATTAACATCGCGTGAAGTAAGCCGTAGCTTTTCCCTTTCGACGGAAAATGTAGCGACTCTTAGGCACAAACGTACTACATATTCTCACATACATACATGTGTATACGTGCAGAGGTAGAGCGCACGATGAATAAATACAATTTATTTCTTTGTAAAACTTTATTCCGCTTATAGTCATATTTTTTTCAGCCTCGAATGAAAGAGAGGGTGAGGATGCAATGAATAATTTTCTAACCCGTGATACTCGCTTTTTACTGGACTAAACTCTAAAAAATTGTAATCTTGTTAGCGCGCTTTTAAAAACGCTTTGTTGCACTATTTATTCTTATCTACTGGCAATTAACGACGAAAAATAACAACACGGTATCGCGAGTCTACTCACTTATTTTTTACAACTTATAAAGATATAATTTCTTTATATAAAATTATGTTTTAACTACTTGATTCAATAAATGTTACAATTCTATTTTTTTTATTTTATAAATGTGTTTTACAAATGTTAAACGTATATATTATTTCCTCGACCTGTTAAGGAGTTTTCTTTATTTTTTTCTTTCACTTTTGGTACATTTTCATTTTTATCCAACGTACAGAAAAGGTTGTACAATCTGTTATCGATGTACACAATTACACGATTATCTAATATAGTATAATGATTGGATTAACGATTATAAAAATGGTGAAGAGAGCATTCATCTTTATCGAGAGGGCGGTCTTGAGTAGTTTTGTTGCGAAATGATAAACGACTGCTCAAAATATTGGTGAAACGAGGTTGACAATGATGGAGCGACGTTATTCGAGTTTGCGCAGTAAGAAAAAAACAGCTAGGAACTCCCGAGCGAATTCTTGAGAAACAAATGGAAGAGGTTTCGCTATCCAGTGAATCGCGATTGGAGAGAAGCCAGTTTGTACGCTATATCACGAAACGTTGTTACATACTGTGCATGTCTAAGGAACGACAGATGCGATATGCACGGACAATTTAACTACTCGCGCGCAACCCTAAAATCTTTTATCTCAACTTTTATGAATCATTCCTCGCGATATTTCCAACAACTTCTTTTATTATACTGTAGTTCCACTGTCTTCCACAAGAGGTCCTCCAACAGCGCCGCCATTCATGCAGAAATCTCTTTATTTTTGAGGTTAGGTCCCCTTCCTTCTTCCTTGTAAAAAACAATCATGACAAATTATTGCGTTAGAGCAATCATTATGAATTTTGCTTTCTTGGAATGCTAGGCTGATGGCTTTATTTTAGACAGATTCCACTTGACTGCTTGCTTCTTTTTAGTTATTTTTTTATTCAGCTTTCGGATAGAAAAAATTGACTTTGTCGAATGAGCACCATATTTGCTTTAGGCCATTTTTCTCTTTGCATAAGAGGCGCGTCTTTTATAGGTTGGGAATTTGGCAATGGTGAGTTTTTTTTATAAACTATTCTGTGTATTCAATTTCCTCCTCGTACTCCATTGATTTCTGCGACTTTCTGGAAGAGGACATAACTGATTTCATGGATGTCGACGATTCCGTCACTGATTTCGTCTGTACGCTCTCCACGGAACTCGATGTCTTAACCGTTTTTGTCGCCGATGTTATATTGGCCGACTGCTCCACCAAACTCGTAGCTGCGTCATTAACTGAAACAAAATGCTATGATCGTAATCTTAGAATAAACAAGACAACATTATTTCACATTATTGACACGTAACCCCTAATATAATATAAATAAACTTTCTAGCATACTTTTCGCGTGCGATAATAAAAAAAAAACAATAAAGAAAATAGTAGGCGAGAAATATTTTTCACGAAGCACCGGGAAAACGGAAGCAATTCATTAGAGAATTCTGATCGAATCCGCTCAGAAATTCGGTTAGTTTATGAAATTTAGGAAATTGTACCGTATCGGTTCGGGGCTAATTAATCGCACGAAATATAGTTTCGGTTCCATGGACTCGTGGGAAAAACAGTTAGCCTTCGCGTTGGTGATATAAAAACAAAAGTGGAACAGGGAAGGGGTGGGTTTATGAAAAAGGGCGAAATAGAGAAGGTTTTTTCACGAAACGTGCCGGGTAGCAATTAGGGTTGGCCAGAGCAAAAAAAGGGTCTTACCTTTGGCAACCTCCATGATCCAGAAAGTTAACTGGGAATCGAGCAAGAAAGAAAGAAAGATAGATAGAGAGAGAGAGAGAGAGAGAAGGGAGAGAACTGAGTCAAACTCGAACTTCTCAAGATGAAACTAACGAATGCCGCGAAGGACGGTGGCCGGGTTTATTCTAAACTCGCTGCTTTAAGACATGGAGGGGAATTTGGTGTCACGTGACCGTTATGGTGCAGAGAGTAGGGCTTAAAATCTGGCGAGTCTGTCAGCATCTCTGACGCGACAAGAGTATTCGTGGAATTTTGAGAAGCTCGCGACTATTACGCCTCTTCGAATCTTCCCCTCCCTCTCCCTCTCTTTCGGAGTCAATGCTCTCCCCCTCGTTTATCCGTCTCTATCTCTCCTTCTCTCTCCCCTCTCTTTCCCTACCCCTCCAATTCTCTTCCCTCTTCCTCTATCACCATCCACATCTCAACCGGTTAATCTTTCTCGCGTGACAACGCAGCAATCCTCCACTTTACATCACACCCTCTTCCGCTCCCCTTCCCATACCACTACCCTTGGCTCCATTCCGTACAAATATTTCATCCAGATCACCTCGATTTCAACTCGTGCTTAAACGCAATACTCCCCAAGGGCTTTAGTTCGACGTTGAAATTTCACAATTCGAAAACATTAGCCCTTTCCCCTCGAAGCTCCGGTCTTTCGTCACTCGAAACCTTTGGCAAGAAACTCATTTGCAACGCTATTGTCAACGATGAAATTCCAAGATTCAAAGGTATTAAGGTCCTTTGTCATTGGAAAGCTCGAAGCTTTTTTTTGTGAAAAGCTTCCAAGAAGAGTAGGTATATAGGTACGTTTATTATAAGAGCTCGCATTCCTTGTCCAAAAGGTGAGAAATATTTAGCCGTGAAATCTATGGAATGTTTATCTGGATTATTCACTCACTGATGCATTCACTCCCCCTGTAAAACTTGCTCAACGGCCGATTGACTTCGCGACATAATTACGCATCGTGAGTCCTCGCAGAGCGTGGGCGATTTAATTTCAAGGACACTATTCTCGTTTCGCAGGCTCCATAATTAGGTTTAGTTCGCTCGGTACTATAGTTTTCACGATTACAGGTACGAGGACGGCCCTTAGGGATGCATTATTCTAGGGAAGAGAATTGTTTGCTTCAATTGCTGTCGTTGTTAATTGCAGCTGACAACCGTTTATATTTTCGAGGTCATCCTCTCTCTCTCTCTCTCTCTCTCTCTCTCCGTAGGTCTTGTCCAAGGGTAGATATTTATCATCGAAGATTACTTGCTTAAGTGAGACTATTAGCTTTGACAAATGTGAATGCAAAATACTGCGATGTATTCGCTATTAGTTGCTGCCTGTTGTTTCCATTCGCCATTAAACTCTGTAAATTATTATCCATCCTCGGCTCGATCTATTATTGCAGTTTTCTTGGAGCGTGTATTGTCCTGATTTATCTGTATCGGGTCTCGATGCTTCAGCCACATCAGGTCGATTAAAACTCCCGCTATCTCGGTATTTATTATAATAGCACGAAAGCTACTTTATCAGGCGGAAAGAGAGAATTTTTCATAAGATTTTTTTTTCTTGTGGGTAGAAGAATAAGTAGTATAAAAAAAGAAAGGAGGAACAAGTGTACTAAAGTACGCTGTATATATACACACATATATATATATATACGTACAGCAACACCCCCTCTCCTCCATCCATGCCGCTTTCCAGCTTTCCAACTGAAATTGGTAAACTTCCTCCCTCATTTTAAGTAGCGAAATTTCATTATATGTACAAAATAAGAAACTCGTCCAGCCACTAGTCCTAATAAAATGAAATCAACCAACTTGTCTCAATTTTAAACCCAAACTACCAAGGGAAACAAGGTCAGACCAATTTTCCCCTATAGATTTATTTTTAATTTAAATTGGAAAACCAAAGCTTATAGGTATTTTTGGAAATGCGTTGAGAATTTTGTACAGAAGTAGTAAAACTTATATTTATATACAAATCGGTCATCGTGTGGAACCATCTAGTAGGCTGACGAATCATCGCTAAGTAAGTTAAAATCTCATGCTTTTTCCAAATTGGATTGGGTGATTCAGAAAAATTCTATCAAGAATCACACAGTCTCGGGAAATCGAATATGAGTCACGGGGCTGACTGCGAGTTCTGCATTTCTATATGAATTTCTAGCGAAGCATCGATGGATTCGATCCAAAATCTCGACACGATTCATCCGGACAAATCTTTCGCGTTGTAGAAACTGAGCCAAACAGGAATTCAATCTGTATAAGCATTCTGAAGAAGACTAATAATATCCTATTTTACTTAATGCGTGTAAGAACCATGTTTGTTTAACGTTACTTGTTCAAAGATTAAATTATGTATCGATATAATTGTGCAATATTTTGTTGTAATGTTTATATTTATATAAAAAAATATGTGTAAGTTAAATTAATAGCTGTCCAATTTGAGATAGTTAAAAATATACTGCAAGATGCGCTCTCTTCCAATAAGGGCAGGGAAGGAATCAGTGATTACTTCCGGTTTTGAAATATTTCATCAGCACTCTTACAAACTTTTAGCTATGGTTGAATGCTAAACTGTCAGCGGCTACGACGACACGTGTGAGTTTCATTCTCTCATCTGCTTTCGTAACATTTTTACACTCTCCCCTCCATACCGCGTATACAATTCTCTTTCTTCTTCTTCTTCTTCAAATACCTGCAGCTTTCGCATCTTAAAATAGCCGCGAGCATTCTCGAATCTCTCACGAGACGCATTTGCGAGCTATAAAATCAACCCCAGCCGATCCGGTCCGGATCTTCAGAATTTCTACCTTGTCGTAATCCTCAAAGAAAGCTTCTATCGGAAAAATATGCTTGCTAGTCGATAGTCCCACTCATCTCCCTAACAATATAAAAAAGACTGATTCAAAGGTCACGATACAAGATTTTCGTATAACGTTTTAATGCTAAATTTTCGTTTGCATCTAAAAATGATTGAAAAGTGCATCTGGCAATTATTTCTTAACAATTGCATTACGGTCGCTGATGGTATTTTCGAATTTCAGGAGATTCTTTTGCAATGTATTTTACACGTGGAAAGAGAAGTGATGCGTGTATGAGAAAAATTCGCTCAAGGTGAAAACTCGAGGGAAAAGCTCGTTTAAAGTCCGTTTAAAGAAACCCCTGGTTTTTTCCTCTAGTTGGGAGTAAAATATTTTTCTTGAATTGTTATTTTGGCAGAGCGATTTTTCTTTATTCGAGACAATTGTTTGAGTAGTTTATTGTACTTGGGAAAAGTTTAGAGATTTGTCTTGCTATAAATTTTCTGAAAATTCTCAATTTTTCAAGAGCTTCCGATTTAATTACGAGCCCAAACCATTTCATTTATGTAGATGAAGCAATTTTTCAGGTTTGATACAACTAATCAATTGTATTCAACCACCGAATAATTCTTAAAGCATATTTTAATTTATCAAATGAGATTGATATAAATTAGAATAGATTTTTCTGGATTAGCTTCGAGTCTGCGAGTGAAAAATTACTCTTTTAACCCTTTAGGTGTGCGGTCTTCGACATATTGCAAATGTAATACAAAGACTGTATAACAATAAAGAAACAATTATTATTCTAGAAACTAGTAACTAATTGCAACCGAAAATAAATTTTTATGAAGGTTTGTGCCAAGAGCTTGTTTAGGATCAATTTGCACTAGTTTAGGGGATTCTTTGATGAGAGCTGAAAAGGGGAACTTTTCTGAGCTTGTATGCGAGCTTTAATATGTCAGTATCAGGCGGCTCTCTTTCTCACGAATCCCCGACTTTCATTAGAAGCAGGGAAACTCGCATTGAACGAGCCATTTGGCCATTTGGAGATTTCTCATGAACTCGTTTTCGTACTTCGAACACTTCTACGATCATCCGCAGAATCTTTGCGCTCGTTCGACTATTTCCAATTTTATTATACCAAACGACGTAACTCTCCCTGCTAAGTGGAAAAGGGAAGAAGTCTCCGAACCCACCTTCGACCATGAATCATTCATGTTTCGCATATGATTAAAGGTCACGGTCGCTATTGTAACGATTGCAACGAAAAATTCTTTACAGTCCGAGAATAAATGTTCTCTCCCTCAGGCTAACCACAAGAGCCCACGTGAGACGACAGGCTTTTCAATATATCACTAAAGTTCCTCCCGAAAATTTTATTATCGAATCATCTTATTTTCAGCATAACCATAAAACTTTCTCCAAATTTTATCACGAGATTTTACCATATTTAAAATAAAATCCCCCTATAAGGTTTATTTGCAAATTTGCCAAGCAAGCCTACAAATTGATCGAAAACTTTTTATCGCCAGCTAGAAATATGTTTTTAAAGGAAATTTCGCAAGCCTTTTCATAAAGAAGGATGTAATATTTCCTGATAAAATTAAGATGAGTTTGTTATTTTTAGTTTTTATCGAACACGTGCTAAGCTTTTGGGCCCCTAAATAGCTTGCGTAAATATTTGTCTCCGTTTTTCCTCTTCTTCCTTGTGATCACGCACACAGTATAAGGTACAATATACGTATAGCAAATATGTGTATATGCGCGAGCACGTACAAAAACAGAGCTAAACACAATCTCATGTGCGCTTTGCGAATCCGAACATACACCAGCTACTGTCCTTGGCTAACACGTACTATTTTATTTCGTAATGTAGTACCTACGGTATTCTGAGAAAAGAAATAGACAACAGAATTTTTAAGCTAGCTTATCGATGGTTGGATTAAAAAAGAAACTTCCATTTTCAGTTTTTAATAAAATTATTATTTGTGACAAATGCATTCCTCTTTTAGCATGCAGAAAATATTAGCAAGGGTTTACTGCCAGTGGCAAACAGAGCAATCTAATTATGCTCACGTCTCTTAACAATGCTTTTCATCCCTTACATAATCTAACAAAGTACCTTAATAGTTTTTGAAAGCTTTATCTGATAATGAATTTTTACGAGACGCAAAAACGACGATATTGACAATTCCAATGACATTCATTATTTTTCTGAAAATTTATTGTCTCTCTGCGTGGGCCGAGGGTTTCGCGCATAATGCTAATTTATCTGTTGCGCGCAAATAAGTCAAAACAGAAGAAAATTCATTGGGGAGAAACCATGGCAGCTTCGCAGAAATGAGATTTATTACGGTTCTCGTTACACCGACACGTCCAACTCACGAGCTTTCAATGAAAGAGAAAAATAAAATGCGATAAAATTTGTCACATCAACTCACCAGTAAAGTTCCATTATACTTTATGGTATTGCGAAAATCTTTATCCACCTCTTGCTTCTCTCTTACAAAAGAACTTTTTAACTAATTACACGAAACGATAGTAGTCATCTATTATATGTCTCTTTAGCTTATTACTTCAATTTTCTTATCAAGCTGAACCTAGTTATTATAAAAGAATTAATGAATTATAATTTTTTATATGATTGTAACTCTTCACAATTCTAAAACGTGTCGGTATGTGACTTCTTTTCCAAGAATTATTATAAAGGGCGAAATACGAAAAGTATAATCGCAATTCTCAATTGTATCGCTAGTAACATATAGGAATGTGTTATTATCACTGATTATATAAGATTATCGACTGGTTGAAAATTTAATCTCTTCTATTTCAAGAATGTTTCCTCCCAATTGCCAAGCTTTTGTGTCGTAAAAGGATATTTTTTGTCCCCATCTGGATTCTCACCTTCAACAAGCAGAAAATTAATACCAGCTCTGGCCGCATTGTTCAAAAGGTATAATGAAACTATTTTCTCATGAAACCAAACCTCCCTCTCCCTTTCTCTCTATCTCTCTCCCTCTCCCTCTCTTCAGCGTAACCCCTTATTACATTTTCACAATATTATTGCGTTTGTTTCTGACACCAATTCTTTCCCGCACCATTCCAATTTTCTCTACAATCCTATTTCTTATACCTTACCGAAAGCTGTTCTTTCCTGACTATTATTTTACATATAAATTATACATCTCTGCCCCTCTGTCACGTCGCTCATGACTTGGATGTCGAAGAATATTTTGACCATAAAAGGTTTAACTGCCGCGACGCAATATTCATTTCTATATATATTTCAGTGAATTATTTATTTCTAGCTCTATATATCTATGAAGCATGTTATAAAATGAAAAGAGGTACTTGAAACAAATTTTTAAGGTAACAAAAGTATACATAAATACACTATAATTCGTATAAAATATAATAATTCACCGATTTTTATTATAATTTAAAATTTTAAATTACGTAAATTTTAATGTGTAAATAAGGTTACAATTTTTTTATGAGTTCCGTCAGTTAGTAGGGATTAAATAGTAGCATCGGGGATATTTGATGAGGATAGAAGCTGGAAACTAATTTATCGATCAAATCCAATAATTCCACGAAGGTTCTTCTCGTTCTTTGCTGGAGGATTTATAAATTGATCAATTTGATAAAACACTGGGGGAGCCTACGGCGGTCAAAGACAATCGCCGATGGGAAGATCTCCCACGGGATGTTCACTCTTACAGCATCCTGGGACGCCATTTGGGATAACCCACTTACTCCCCAAAATACAAACCTTTGAAAATCGTCCTACATCACAGAATACTTTACCGGGTTTACACTGCTCAAACTACCCGCTTGATCCAGCAATTATTCATTCTCCTTTACCACAGTTTACCTGACACAACCACCTGAGAAAATTCTTGTCATTTTTTATACCTATCAGCATTCCTTTCCTCCTTGAGAACCATAGTTTTCAAACTAAACACAAAACAGCAATTATCAAATCTTAAGTATAGAAAATTTAGTTTCTTCTTATTTCGTTTACTTGGAAAAAAAAACACAAAAAAAGATATAATATCGAGGACTTTAGAATATTATCAAATAATAATGTCACTTTTAGTGTCTACAACTTATCGAATCCTTACAATTTCGGCAGAGTGTTACAAGAAAGAAAAATCATTGATTTGTGTCTGACATAAGCCGGGCTGCTTCCCTTGGGGGCTTAGGTACGTCATTTAGGACAGTCGGACGTTCCTGAACCAAGGGGGCGCTTTCCTGGGAGGGTGCTCGTCTTTCATACGGATGACTCATGGGATTTTGTACCAAGACCCGAGTCCCGGAAGGAAATTGCAGGGAAAAACTGCCATACCAACTGTCGCTTCATCCCTGAATTTTCCAATGCAAGCTTCTTAAATATTTGGCCTCTTTCAATCATTATTCCTCGCGCTAAATTAGACGTTCCCCACTGAAACTCTCAATTTTCCCATTAAAAAGCACCTCCAACTTTAAAGGAAACTTTGCAGAAAACGAATATTAAGGATGTACAAGCTTTTACGATACAGTATCAAGTTTGCATTCATTTCACATACAGCTATATTTTTACTATTATTTATATTAATATTATTATAAAGATTCATTCATTTTTATTAAAATATTAATATGTTTAAGAGATTATGTTAAATTAATGACCGAATTAAAAATTTCCTAGAGAAAAGTTTTGCATAAAAGGACATATACCTCCTTATCGTGATTTTTTTTTTCTTAGAAAAAGAAAACGATCATGATGAACAACAAACTTTTTAGTAATTTAAAAAAAGGATGATAAAGAATTATACAGCTTCTTCCTTTGCAGGGCGAATATTAGTATTTGGAACTTTAACATAGCATTATAAAAATAAGGACTCTTTTTTCTCACTGTCCGAATTAATAGAATGAGAAAGAAAAGTGCATTTAAAATAGCGTGCCTTACCCTCGAGCTCATAGTAATTTCAAATTTATCCAGCATGAATTCTGCTTTTAAACATTACTTCCTATATGTTAGAATTATATTTTGGAAAACGAAAACACAAAGAATTTCCTTTTACAATTAATAAAAAATCATCTTTCGATCAAAGAGGATAGGGAGTCGCTTTTTGCTTTGGAGCTTTCAACGCATAATCTCAGGTGCAAATTAACTTCATTGAACTTGTAGGACGAGTACAATATCCTAGCTGTTATGTTTGAACAACCCTGTTCTAATTAGGGAATAAATGGTGAACTATTATTCATGTCGTTTAATTAAATTTGGCTATCGATTATAAACTACACAATGATTTAATTAGTATAAATATACAATTTTTCATACAATTTTCTTTTTCTTAATATTTATCTTCTTTCCTCTTACCAAAAATTACATTTAAATTTTTTCCTTTTCAATAAATTTGAATGTCTATTATTTGTTTATCTTATTACTAAAACTTTTTTTTGTTTTATTATATCTATATACGTAATTGGCCTAATATCAATTTTAATTATTCCTTTTTTTACTGTTTAATATTTTTATTACATTATTAAATATTTCGCTAATATCTTATTGTCCTCATCGTTTTGTTCCAGAAACAGTAATGTTTCCGGAGAGAGGTCACCTTTCGAAGGATCTTGTTGCAGTGGACATGGAGGAGCCGTGAATAGTACGGACAGTGAAATAGAAGAAGTCTCAAAATACAGAGTCGTTCTACTGGGTGATTCTGGGGTTGGAAAAACTGCTCTGGTATCCCAATTCATGACGAGCGAGTACATGAATACTTATGACGCCAGTCTTGGTAAATATATTCTACTTTTCACTAAAATTTTTTTCAATTTTCCTTAACGATCGTCAATCGGGGCCACCCACGTTTTAATTTATTTCACTTTTTTTTCTCTCTTATATATTTTCCTTACCTTCTCAACCATATTCTCGGTTATTATTTTAAATATATGCAGCCTGCAATATGTTCAATTGTCCTTACTCTAATAGTTTCACACGTTCCCACAAAAGTTATTTTTATTGCAACGTGTTTTCCTATATTAATTTCGTACATGCGAAATACGAGCAACTTATTGCTCGTTGCACGATATCAACTTATTTCCGAGAAAAATTCTGCTAAAACAAAGAAGGGTGTAGAGAAATTGTTTGCGGTGTGGAAAAGCTCACTGGTGCTGGCAGTTAACTTTGTCATGGAAAGTAGGAGAAACGGTGGGAGGTACAATGTAGAAAATCGTAAAATGTCGAGGCAATGCAGAGTTACATTTTCCTGTGAGAAAATACAGTAGTATAAGCAAAGAAATTAGCATACGTGCATGATTTATAGATTCATCTGCGTAATTAAATTTATTGAATTTAACACTCAGTACCTACAGTCTTTACGAAATAACCATGAATAATCATTTTATTGATAAATCGAAGAAAAACTATCACGTTTTAAGGGATTGCAGTAGTATAAGTAAAAGATTTGAGTATTCTGGAGTAAATTCAAGCATTTTTATTCGTTCACTTTCATCTAGTACTATCATGGTATGTTCGTTTAATCTGAACTACCAATAGTCTCTAAAATTATATTATTTGCAATCTAAAAGTTTGTAGGGTCTCTTAAAATCTATGTTAATAAGACGTAAGTTGAAGAATGAAATTACTATTTTTTTTTTAAATATAGTTAAATGGACGTAAGCATATACAATTTGAAAAGCAATTTTAGAGGGTTTCCAACTTGAGAGCAAAGTATTTATTGCTTTCATTCCGTTAGACGGCATTAAAAATTTAACACGTATTTCCGTTCTACTTTAAATTCGCCAGACCATCCCCCTTTTTCGCTCAATTGCCAAAGAGTTTTCCAGTTTGTAAGCTAATGCTTCAGTACTAAAATCAAGAGGACATTCCAACGTTGAACACAAATTTTGTACATGTAAATCAGTTTAATTAGTATTAAAGTTTTCCCATAATTAAGGATCTTATTGCTATAGCGGTATTTTACTCTCTATGCTGTTACACTGGTAATCCAAAACATGTTATAAATCTAATTAGAAATTAATGAGGTTATGCCACGCAACTGGAATACGTTAGAATAGAAAAAGAGTAGGGGAGAGAAAGAGAGAGAGAGAGAGTACAATTGGAATCAGCCTTTGGGCCAAGTCCTAGGAAGTCGGATTAAATTAATCTGGATTATACATTGAAATTATTTGGATATGACGTCAAAATTCAATAGTTTCCTACAGTACTACTTATGATCAATACCAATGTTAAACCACAGAATCTTAACGATGCGTCTAATAAGGGATTTGAAACTAGAGTGAATAAATGCATTTTTACAGACTATTGACGCGCGGATATTGATTAATCTATTAATAATATACCTAATTCGTAGTGGATTTTACCAAATCAAATAATTAAGATAGTTCATGCAGTAGATAAAGCTTTCTTGGTCAAACATACTTTAAAGATGAAAACGATAACACACATTTATGGTGTATAAACACTGATAACATATTCCTAATTAACTGAAAAATATAATAGAAAATAAGATATTTGACTAGTATACTATATAATATTCAACGCGCACTTTTATAATTCATATTTTTATTGTTTTTTTAAAATTGGTTATTTTAATGCAAAATGTTCAGTCTTGGCTCATTTTTAATTTATGAGTAGTCTTTAATCGTGAAATTATACTTTACAAATTCTCAACATGTTAATTTACTAAAAATGCGGTAAATATAGTTTTTCATTCAAAATTTTTATAAAGTCCAGAGTCAGGCAATTATATAGAAATTAGCTTTTAGCTTAATTGCTGTAAATAATTTCGAGAAATTAATAAGTAAATTTCTAAATTATAATTTTATAAATAAAATGACTAATCTTAAATTAAAATTAAGGAAAAATATAAATTTTGCGAACAATAAATTACTGATTACATGTGAAATAAAATAGAGAAAAAATATAAGTAATAAAATTAAATTAGATGTCAATATATACTAAGTAAATGTCTTATTATTTATTATGTTTGAACATTTCGCCATTAAATATTCAATGACATAACAGAATTTTGATTTCTTCAAATTTAAAGCACGTCTAACTAATATAGTTTGATTATAATGCATGAATTATCTTAAATTTTCTTTGTTCTCGTATAAATTAGATTAACTCTTTGATCTCGTTTTCATATTTTGTTAAATTAAAGCCTTGTCCCTGAAACGTCACCAGCTGTAAAATGTTCCGCGAAGGCTCCACAATTGAACAATTTATCATCAAGCAGAACGTTATTTAGAGAAAATTGGTCACACACTTTCCATATCCTGTTTAGAATTAATTAAAACTTGAAAACGGAAACTGTAAGAAGAAAAACTCATCTGCACCTTTGATACTCCTCAGTCCGAAGTTCGACTAAACTATTCTGTTTTTTAATGAATCTGTAAGATTAAGAAAACCTCGACACAGCCTTCAAATAATTCGAAAGCTAATTGGATAATGAAACTTTCCACATTCACTATGCAATAATTATTAACCATATTATACCTACTTTTACGTTGAGTATTCAAGTTTTTCTCACAAACTGTACTTAAAACTTTCAGAATATCGGTAATTTGTCTTTTTCTCTCGAGAGACTTCCAATTGAAATGTTATCGATTAAAAATACAAGTTCTAAGGGATCTTATCAATATTCCAAGAGTATTTGGACCAATTAATAAATTGTTACATCAATGTCTCTGCATTTCAAGAAAATTTGCAAACAAATCAAACGTACTCGTGATTAAGCATGGCTGCCTGTTAATGAGTGGCAATTGTGATAGAATGGCTTAATTTGGTAGCATGTTACTATGCAGAAGTAGCTAGCTGCAGACTTGTAACGAGCTTCATAAGCCATAGCATCTCGTGGAACAAACGCAACTGAACGCAACCTACACAGCGTGCGATAATGGCCATTCCGTGTCGCAGCTTTTACCGCAGTTCAAGTAGCTCAACTGCCAGGCCAGACAGTCCCAGACGCGACCTTCCATCCCCAAGCATATTCATTATTTTTATCCTCTCGAAGGGTTCCAAGGAAGAGTGTCGATCGCCAATGTATATATATATATATATATATAGAATGGCCAAGAAATCATTTACTATTCAATACTATCATAATCGCATTCGATATACCATTACGTAATTTTATACTAATTGCATCTGCTTCTATATACCCTACAACCCACAAAACTTGTTACCTCAACATTGTTAAATATGTTTCAACAAACTCGTTATCATGATACTGCCGGAACAAACTTTCCCTTATATAAACTCTGTCCTTTGACTGTCCTAACTGATTTTTCGAAAAACAAAAAAATACTCCTCTTTATAGGTTTTTATTTAAATAGCTACCACATTTCTTATTAAAAAATTGTGTTGCTATTCTGATTAATATTAAACAATTGATATATTATGAATTCCATTTTTTTTTTAAATTCTTTTGTGAGGCCCCGGTATTCTTATGCATTATTCTATAACGTTAAGCAGACGTCGCCACTGGTCTTTCCGCAGATGATGAATTTGGCGAGAAAACAGTATCTATCCTTCTTGATGGTGAGGAATCCGAAATGATCTTCATCGATCATCCTCATGTGGAGATGAGCGTAAGTATATGAATTTTTCAATGATAATAAGCACGATTTTATAAATCCATTATAATATTATTATTTTAATGGATCGAAAAATTGCTTTCGTGCACATTTATGAATAATTGATTGTAAAATGCAGCATAAAAGGAAGCGGAATGAGTAAATATTTAGTAGAAAAGGGAAATTCATGAAATTTATTGAGAAAATAATAATCGGTGAATGATATTACAGGTTAATCGCTTTAATGAAAATGCCAACTGTACTGATCTCATTTCTGATAGCCTAAGCTAAATTTGTATTTACGCTTCGTATATATTTTATATCATTGGTATACCGAAGAATAACATTGATTTCGTCTCGTGTAAAAAAGTGTATCCTCAGCTTAGAATTTTCAGCTTTTGGTGAATAATAAGCCACCACGGTGCTGGCTTATCCCACGCAAAATTCTGGAATTTGAAACTTTTTAAAATCACGGATCACGTTTTACTTTAATACTTATTCAAAGCCGTAAAGCCAATACACGATTTTCATTCCAACTATCTAAAAGTAATATTAAAATCTGGTGTCTTTTCGTATTTTCTTTTTTCAAATTGGATTTATATCATTTTACTTTTTGCATTTCTTATTCTTAGTACGTCTTTTTGCCATGTGCAAATATACAAATAACTCGTCAAATAGAATTAACGTTAATTATCCTGCTAAAATTCTGAGAGGTAATCGCACGCTCTCTTATCTACATTTAAATGATTAAATTGATTATACACGCTCGAACACTCTTGTTGCATTTCCAATAAAATATATTTGCATAAGGGATTCTCGTTTTCTTTCTTAAATATATTACCATAATTTAACCACGTTAGATACGTGTTTGAACTGTTTAGCTGTTTTCACCAGATTTATTTCTGCCTTTTCACATCCCATGCAAAGATTACAAAACCAAATAAATCGCTTCAAATGTATTTAATACATTTGTCGTTAGTAAAATTAACTTTTATCGAATTTAAAGATAAATATGTATAATTTTGTATTTTAAAAATTTTTTCGTATTCGATTATCTGCAGTTTTGAGTCTTGTTCAAAGTGTTCTTAAGTAATGATGAATAGGACTGGCTTTATTTTTATTTTTTTTTTATGGCTGAACTTTGCAGTCATGTTCGTGGTCAATTCTTCCCCATTGTGATTACTGGATGCAATCGTTTCGCGTGAAATCATTGCGACTTCGACGGTAAAAACGTCAACCACCGACTACGCGTTAACACTATCTTTTTAATTATATTTTGCATTTCCAAAGAAACCACGGTAATACTTATTCTTGTAACTGTTCCTGAATTTATGATACGTACAAGACGATTTGGTAATTAGTTCGACTGAAAACCCTCTAAATAGATTAAATCATCAAACAAAAATAAATCTGGCTTCAAATGTTTAAATCTCTTTGAAGAACCATCAACATTACCGCTCGTTGCTTCTAATAAATTTTAAATTGTTTTTTCGAAACGATCTACATAATATATAATCCAATCCAATTATTTTCCAGATAGGGGGGTATATATACATGAGCTCATAATTGCCTAGCTCATTAATAATAATAATCTGGAAAGCTACCAGAATAATGTAATAAAAAATATATACTCCCCTTTTGAAGTTTACAATTTTTATTCGAGAGACAAGTTTTTCTATCAATCATATCTATCTTGCTTTTGCTTGTACCATTAGGAATAAAATTTATTAAAATACCAAGTTATAAGAATTTTTCTTAGAGCGAGTGATAGATTCTTGTTTAGATTTTTGGTTAAATTCATTGGCTTCAGGTGGAGAATTCATTGTCGACGTACGAGCCCCATGCTTGCATCGTGGTTTATTCCATCGTGTCACGTGCCAGCTTTCAAGTAGCTGAGGAGATACTAAACTACTTGTGGAGAGAACACCACACTCAGGAACGATCAGTCATTGTCGTTGGCAACAAATCCGATCTGGCTAGAAGTCGTATAATTTCAGCCAATGGTAAATAACTTTATCAAAAATATGACCTAAGTGATTTTATAATTTATAAATTTTCTGCACTATTAATTTTCTTTTTTTATTATCTTTCGTTTCTCTTCCGAATTTCTACCCTATTTTATGTAAAGTTGGTTTATGAGATGACTTTTGATCGCAGAGGGAAAGCAGCTGGCAACCTCGAGAGAGTGCAAATTTATAGAGACATCAAGTGGAATTCAGCACAACGTGGATGAGCTTTTAGTGGGAGTACTGAAACAAATCCGGCTGAGAGAATCGCGAGACAAGAAACAGCGTCGTCAGGGCAGCAGTAAGGGTAAAATACTACCCAAGTTACATGGAAGCAAGACCGTGCTCAGCCTAAGCTTAGCTAGGGAAATTCTTCAAAAGATATGCTTGAACGACAGCAAAAGCAAAAGCTGCGAGAACCTTCACGTACTGTAAAAAAATGTCAAACTACCCTCCCTTTATTTTATGCTTAAATATCAAAATGTCCATATCTAATCCTGTTAATTAATAATAAAATTCTAATTTTACTGAAAATTCAATGTTGTGAATTATACGAGTTAAGTGTATTAAAGAAAAGTTGAGCAATTTCTAGGATTTTCATATAGTAACTAATCGATGATTGCAGCAAGGCTGCTAAATACCGTTCGATATAAAGTGAATTTTATTTTCTTGTCGATTGATAATATATTAGATATTACATGGCAAAGCTGATTAATGGAGGGCAAGAGGCTAGAGAGAACCAAGCTAGGATTGAAGTAAGTAAAAGTCTACTACGTGTATAATTTTTAATAAAGGCAGCGCTGGCTCGTTGCTCTCTGTCGTTTTCTAAACTAAAAAATAAATTTTAAAATTGACTGTTAGATTTCTTGTCTACCTTGTATGGATATAATGAATTAGATCAAAGTTACACGATGCAAAATCTACTTTGTCAGTGTGCATAAAACTTGATGTTGAGAAAGTGTAAAAAATTATATCAATTATCAGTATGATACAAGGATTTCTTTTGTATACCTTTTTATAGAGACAGTATTACTATATATCAATAAATTTACATGAAATGAATATCCCCAAGAAAATTTTAAACATTGTGCTTGGTTAGAAACAGATGGAAAATATCATATTTCCGTTTTATCATTTTCAATGGGCCAATTACATATAAATATGGCCCTATATTCGAGTAATATACAGTATTTTTTGTCAGTTTACTACAAAAATGATTTAAAAAATAAAGGACTAAAAGTGAAGAAATATCAATTAGTGAAAGGAGGTACTATAAAGCAATATATTTTTGATTGAACAAAAAAATATTATTCTCGATTTCTTTATATATATATATATATATATATATATAAATTGAAGAAAGAGCAGAGCATATTGTATCCGTGACTATTTGCAAACTACACTATTTTAATACCAAAAGAAAAGCAACATGGAGAATCTGTTATTGTGTTAGATGCAGGGTACGTCATGTTCAAGACGCTGGTCGTCTTCACCTAATTCAACGATTATCGGTCTATAAACGGATTACGGGGTATACCGTTTTAAAGAACTCATATCGATAATTCTTCAAGAAAGCATTTGTTTGCAAACAAGTTTCAGACAAGAATTGTTTAACTTCGAAGGGGATACAGTGTAGCACCATTGGTCTGATCTTGAAATGTCATTTAAAAATCAAATTAATATTAACATCTTCAGTCCCTTTAAAGTCATTTAAGTTTCTTTTTAAACATATTCGCTCAAATACTTTTTTGAAGAATTATCCATGTACTTTTTATAAAATGGGACTCTCTTTATTATATGTATACTATACATTTAAATTCAAATGGACGTATAGATGTGATCACTTATGATGTTGCATATCTGCAATCGTATAATAGAAAACAAAACTATCCTAGACATATTAGGTACAGGATTAATTCATACCAGCCTGAAAACCGTAGCTATAACAAGGATAAAAGGATGCTTAAAATTTAAATTTATTAAATATTAAAAATTTTCCAATTTCAATCACTCGATTGGTCAATGGATTACCTTAATTACAACTAATTGAGGAAACTTTTAATTACAACTTTTCATCTCGAGTAATCTTTCGGTTAAAGGCTAAATTTAAAATTTGTTTAGATTAAATTTTTTATATTTCTATTGATGGTTTTTGGATTGCTATAAATTAATCCGACACTCCGCAATAGGGAAAAAATGTGGTAAAAATGATTATCAAAGAAAATAAAAAGTACACGATGAAAATGAAGAAAATGTGTATTTCTTATTATTTATTTGTGTGTGCAATGCCGAAAAGAAACACAAATAGGTACATGTAATTAAAAAAAGACCTCCTATAGCAAGTCTCTCAGCTTTTGTCTGTTTGTATTATAGCTGTGTTAGATCAAACTTTCTGATGTAGTTAAGAAATTATTGTTTAAGTGAGCAATGTGCAGACGAGTAGACACGGCCTAAAATCGTATAAAATGTGAATCCAAGTCAGTTTGGCTCCACATACGTCTCTCTTTCTCTCTCTACATACTAATAATGTACCTTATACAATAATATATTATTATGTACTGTATGTATATGTATATCTATGGCTGCCCCTTAACAATATACATATAATATAAATCCTAATTTATTGTTACCAAATTGTTTAAATGACTGAAAATATTGTAAATGGATAATTTTTCTTTTTATAGAAAGAATTTATATTCATTTTAAAACACACATATATTCATTAAGTATTAAGCCATCAATTTTAAGAATATTTATTCATATATAATAACAGTGCGCCATATAAATATTTGTCTATTTTTATATATTATTCGTTGAACCATTCTTCATCCCCAGTAATATATATAATCTCATTTCACACAAAATTGTACGTATTAAATTTTGTCTCTTTTTTTAAATAACATTAAAAAACACAAAACTCCAGTTTTCAGCATTAGTCTCTTCATTTATTAATTTAATTTTAAAGAATATAAATCGCGATCTTTTTTACACACACACACATTAATGCAAAGTATGAGAAATATTTTAATAAGTAACCTCGAGAATCTATTATAATATATCTATAAATACACGACAATCAAGTTATTTTTATATCATCTCCACTGTAAAACAAATATATATCTCTGTAATAAAATAATTAATGTTTATGCAAGAACGAGTTACAATTTTCTTTTTCTGTTTCTTCTCTTTTAAGAGATTTAACCCTTATTGGTGATTTTCTGCTTATAATATTGTATAACCGAAAACAATCTGATTCGAGTTTCTCTAATAATGAGTTTAGCTAACTGTTATAACTGTACTATCTGCATTTTCGGTATTTCTGTCTATACATTTTTCCGATTATGTTATAAGCATCTCACCGTAAATATAGTTATAGACAGTGCAGAAAGTACAAAATTAAACGAACAAACTGTAATAATAGTCTGTTGTATAAATTGTTCATAATTTGGATATAACTATTTTTTTGTACGTCTAGATAGCTCATATAGTGTCAAAAACGTTCGTAAAACGCTTCGATGTGTCAAATGTAGTCCGGGCCCTGGGATGTTCTGGGAGGCTTCCTTCCGGCTGCCACTATTATGCTACGTGAAGACGGCATAAATTTTTAACAGAGCTCCCCAAAGGTAAGAAATATAAAATATAAAAACTGTTCTTTTCTTCAACTTATGTTTTATTTCCTAACCAACTCTACAACTTATTGCAACCTAGTCTTAAATTTGTTTAGAATATTTTATCCAATATTGAAATAACAGCTATTCTATTATTGAAAAAGCTTTTTTTAACCACTTTCGTACGATTAAATATTTCTTTTATGAAACTTTTGTAAAGTACCATCTCTGCCACCTGTTGGATATACATTATTTCGTATTACTTTTATCAATGTTTTGGTTCGCTGCAAAATAGGAGGGACAGACTGTCTCGTCGGTAAAATAGATCAGGTAAATACACAATATGGCCAAAAGATTGTGTGGATTGTGCGTTCTAAGCCGTGAACAGAAGACTTTATCGCTGATCAAACTGTTTCATTTTCACTTCCCACTAACTAAGCTTACGTAAGCCGTAAATGAGCAATTAAATAATTATGGCCTTGGCTGGTGCAAGAAAATTTTCACGGGAAGATGTAAGAACGGCTGATCAAGATGAAAAGGTAAGTAGTTGTCACATTGACGTATCTCCTAATTAATTAAAAATAAGGATAGTCAAGTTTAGAAACAACAGCGGGAAATCTAATATTTTATTATTACGTTTTAGGAGTTTTTGTTGGAACATGACAGTGACCCTGATGAAGATATGCTATTTAAGTAAGTTTCAAACAGATTATATTATCTGTTTGTTTCCTCTATATTATCTTTAATATGACTTTTTATTTATATATATTTGCATGTGTTACTGATGTAGCCGACCAAGTACATCAATGGAAGAGGAAAGAGTAGATGGAAAAATGGATAGGTAAATAGTTTATTGTTTTAAAATTGTTTTGCAGAATTGTTGTAGATTAATTAGTTGATGGTTAATCCTTAAGTGTGTTTTTTCTTTTACAGTGTACGGCTTCAAATTCAAGAAGTCACTGATGTCATGCGTGTTAATGTACAAAAAGTAATGGAGCGTGGAGAGAAGTTGGAAGATTTACAAGAAGCTAGTGATCGCTTAATAATGGCTGGAAATGAATTCAGAGATACTGCTAGAAAAGCCCAACGCAAAGCCTGGTTACAGAATGTAAAATCCAGGATTATTATTATCACTATTACCCTCACTGTGGTTGCATGTATTATTGGTAAGAAATTTTGTTCACTTTCCTTAAAACCGGACTCATCGAAACTGTTTGCATGGCATGTACCTGTTACTTATATTCTTGTAATGTTATCCAATCATTAATTTGAACTCAGACAAGTAACATACAATTGTATAGCTCTAACATGTTTATTACAAGAAATGTTACTTCTTTCATATCTTTTATCCGGTATGTGGTTAATCTTCTTTCATTTGCAATCTTAGTAGTTAGTATGTCGCGTATCATTTTCAGTTCTGGACATCGTGGTGCTTTACCTGGTTCTCAAATAACAAACGCGATGTTCCCAAGGTCGATTTGATCACTTAAAGGTACCAAAGCTCTTCAGTAGAATTATTCATGGATTCTTCACAGAATTCTTTGTTCTCCACACTTTAGACAATTCTTCATTTATCATTGTATGTAAACAATAATTTTTTTAAATATTTACTGTTATATTGCATAACTTCAAATATTTGCATGCTTCTTTCCAAAAATTGGCTTTAAACCATATTCACAAATAACTATCTTTTTATAAACATTACATTATTTATGCAAAACTTTATTTTTCAGCTTATATTGTCATCCAGAACTCCTGACTGATTCAGCTATAGAAGACATGAGAGGCTAATATCCTATTTATAAATGTAAAATATTTTCTCCTCTTATGGTAATGTTTATTGTATTTTTAAGTCTATATAAAATATATATTCTATTATTTTTCTTTACTTTCCTAGCTATTTTTAATTCCTTGAAAAATTACAAACCATTAATGTTTAACAAGAGAAAATACTGCTATAATTTTAAATATTTATTTTTTTATTATAAAAAGAGGTATAAATTAGATTATGATTAAAGTTAAGATATACTTGAATTCAATGTGTTTATAATTATTTCTAACTCATCCTTATCTAATTCAATACATTTTATGTGTTGATTTTCTTTATCCTCAAGTATTAAATCAAGTTGCAAAAGAGGTTCTCGAAGCGATGCCATTTTACTAGATCCCATAATGAGCTGTCAAATAAGCAAACTATGTTAAATTCCAATAAATAGAATATGTGATAATAATGAATTATCAAAATTACCTTTATTCTCCAATCAAAATCAATCAAAGTATCTCTTTTTCGTTTAGAATTTTCTTTGATTAAAGCTTTTAGAAGCTGCTCTCTACGTATTTTTAAGCACGTTAAAAGATTGAGCTGAACGTGCTCAGGAAGTTCATGATACTCTTGTGGCATCTAAAATTTAATTGTTACTTATTATTCATAATTAGTTAAAAATAAATATTTTACATACCTTTTCTTCTATCAAATATAAAGATGCTGGATTTCTCAAGAGTAAAGAAATTAATTTATAAACAGTGTCATATTCCTCCTTTGTCCAGCCAACAGTTTTGACAAACTTATAATATGAAGGCCCTGGATGACCACAGATCTCATCAATGCATGAATTTAAAAGCTGAAAAAATTGTACTAAAATTGTTTGCTTCAGAAAACTTTTCAAAGATTAATTTGAATAAATTTAACATACCTCTTTTAACATTTTACTTTTCTCCTCACTAAAAAGGCTAATATAAGTTGACTGAGTTCCATCCATGATTAACCTTATCTGAATATTTTACTTATCTCTTTGTTCCGTTAACAACAAAGAAATATCAAATCTCAAATCATTTCATTAAATTTATAAAAGTTTTATTTCAATCATTTCAACAAACAATTTTTGGTTCCCTTACTTTGCTCGCTATCCCCATTTCCCGTCCCCGTATTCCCTGTGTGTATGACGGGTATGACCGATGCCGTGTTCCGTTATTGACTGTAAGTACTAGTAATCTATAGTTTGCGTGACATAAACTATAGATTTTCAGTACTCACAGTCAATAACGGAACACGGCCCGAGTATGACGCACCAGCGCACCAGGCCAGATGCCCATATGGCAATATGACACAATAGTCACAATACATACATGGCGTTTATAAATGTTTTGATGCATTTAAGAACGGTACCGGGGGTGTAGTTAATTAAACATTAGACTGGTAAATAAATACGAAAATTTAGTTGGTTTTGCGTGTAAGAGAACTAAGGACTACTAAGGAGTCTAAGAAAGTAGAGATTACAAAAATTTCAAATATCAATGGGGTTAGGAGCTCTATCATGTCACCTGAAAAAAGGGGTTGATTTTTGCTAATTATTTTTTTTTAATTCTGTAAATCGTAGAGTACTAATTTTTTTATCATTTTGTTTGAAAAAAATTTAATCTGTTATAATTATTTGAGATTTTTTTATTCAAAAAGGATGGCAAAATATTCGTTCAGAAAAACAATTAAATCATCTTACATTTGGTCTAGTTTTTCCTTAATAAGTTTTTAATTTTAATATTTACGGAAAGAAGGTTCCTAAATGAAATTTTTCTAAAACAGTTGAAGCATATATCAGCTAACTACAATTTACAAAAGCTGAAAAATTTATTTAATGTACAAAAACAAAAATCAACCCTTCTTTTGAATGGCGAAAGTATAGTCCCCTCCCACCTGGTTGTTTGAATTTTCGGGCTTTCTACTTTTCTAGGTACTCCCTACACGAAAAAACAATAAAGAAAATTTTAATATTAATTTACGGATTGAGGTTGTTTTTTTTAGCTAACTTGACTATGGTGCCGCACCAAGCATTGTTCGTACATGCTATAGATTAGTCGTTAAGAATTCAAAAAGCATTCAAAAAGAGTCATCAAGAGACACCTCAGAAATTGCTAAATATTAATATTTTAATCCAAAGCATTAATTGAAGTAATGGCTGTACTAAATTCCAAATAGTATGAACAACTTAAAGAATAAAATGTTAACGCTTAAGATACTTTAAATTTAAAATGTGTTATATAAAAATATTTTCTAGTAGTACCTAGGATTTGATATTTAGTACAATATGAAAGAAATACATATATTTAATGTGTGTTTCCATAAAAGGTTAAAAATGATCATTACAATTTGATACAGCATCCCTAATGTATGACAAATTATCACTTGGCCTTACAAAAGTTCCATATGATTAGAAATTCTGACGATGCAGATTAAAATAATTACAATTTTTTTTAAACGATGTTTTATTCGTTTCTATTTACATACTGACTTTTTTATTTATCGAACTTTTATAATCTTCTTTAAATATGGTAACCTTTCGCGTTCAGGAATTTGATAAACATATAATCCATTTAAAGAAATTACTTTACATTGAGTTATAGCTGATAAAGTTTTTACATATAGCTCTGTCAAAGCAGTTCTACGATTAGTATTAATGGAATATGCCATAGAGTTTAAATTTAAAATAAGTACCCTGAAAGAAAATACCATTTGAATAAAATGTTTTCAGTCTAATTAATATAATCAATACATTACTAAACCAATTAATATTCTAACAATCTACTTACACTGCTTCATCTGGTTTGAATTTTAAGTTTTCAAAATTTACAGAAATAGTATTATTAATTTGATTTTGTTTAACTGCATCTCCTAATTTATTAAAAATAATAGCATGATCTAAAATGGAAAGAATGTAAGATAATAATAAAGAAACTGATATACATACTCAAAATATTTAAATAATGGTCTTACCAATAATATGACCTTCTTTTGTTATTAAATTGTTATAAACATACTCATTCCCTCCAAAGGTTTTCTGCAATAATGATGTTATATCATAATCTTTGTTAGTTCCATGCAACTTTTGTGGCACCGTTAAATATGTAATTATTTCATCAGCTGGATAAGGGCCAATGTACATTGGATATAGAGATTTTACAGAGTGATATAACAGTAAAAGCATTTGGTTAAAAGTCATGATACTTTTTTTTTCAAAGTCATGCTCACGTGGTAAAGTAGCCAAAGCTTTCGATATTATATTCAAATTATAAATATCCAACGATAACAGGCTTGTAGCATTTTTCAGAAAATAATATTCTGTTTTATATAACAATCTTTTATCTAATATTTGTTTTACAAGAAATCTCCAAGAATTTGATTTATAGTTTGCTTTTTCAAATCCTGATATGAGATAGGATAATGGACCTGCTGGAAACCTGCTTAATAGTGTTTCATCTTTTCTACATAAAGAGGTTATATAGTCTAAGAAGTTATAATGTACATAGTTCATTGTGTTTAAAAAGTTTAAAATAGTGGTACTTTTTAGGAAATCAACATTATTTCGCATAGCTGTATGTACACATATTGCTACGAGATTTTCATTGTAGTGGAGAATTTTACTGTAAAAAATAGAACAAAATTATTTCACCAAAAATATAAAAAGGACAAAAATATTTTTTGTATATTATATAAGAGAGAATAGTTAAATTTAGTACCCATTTTTCTTTTTCGTTGCAATAGGCAACAATAATGAAATAATTTCATTGTCAGTCAAGTCCAAATGATTTTCCATTATTATCTCTTGCATGTTATTGACAATTTTTGTGCTCAAAAGTAGTGGAGATTGTAAATCCCATAAGGATATAAGAATAGGTACAGCATATTTCAATGGTACATCTTTAGCATGCTTATTTATTCCCAAAAGAATAAGAAGTGTAGTTTTATCTGCAATTTCTAAATGATCTTTTTTCATCTGTGTAACAAGGCACAGGGTTGTAACCAAAGTTATTAAATTATCCACACTTAATTGACATAAGTTTTCTTCAAGTGAGACAGGTAAAGATTCTAGCAAAGCATCTCTTAATGGACATTCTTCAATACTTGTTAGAATATAATATAATTTACAAATGTTTTCAAGAGATAAGTCATTTACTGAAGCTCGTATAATTTGAAGTAACCCTTGTATAATATTAGAATTTATAGGGGTATTTAATTCAACAAGTATTTTTAAAGCATATAAAGTATGGTAATGATCTAAAGATCTAATATTCTTAAATAATTCGTTACAGACATGATCATAATAAGAAGCCTCTACATTACTCTTTTCTAATTTGTAGCTTGAGCTTGTTCTGCTCATATTCTTCAAAGCTTGGAAAATCTCATATTTACTCATAGATTTGTACTTGTTATTAGTTATACTTGTAGCTTCTATATTATCAGACACTTCCTTATCTTTACAGCCTATAACAGATGGTATCCCTAAAAACCTTGTTATTAATTACTTAAGTATAAAAAATAAACTAAATGATATATTTTGTTATAATTACCAGTTGGTGCACTGTTGGTCAAGCGAGGCAGAAAAATGGTTGATGCACGTGGTTTTAACAAATTTCTCAGAACCTTTTCAAAAGGTTCAAGTTTAGCTAAGTACATGATTAATTATACTTTTATTTTTTAATGACAAATTATACAAATTTGTACATAATTCACATAATCATGTTTTGACTTTTAGGTTATGCTAGGTTAGGCCTTGGGAATTCTTAAATCTTGTTTTAAGTAGAAAAACAAATGACTGAAGACTATAATTGTTTAATCAAATTGTATTTACATACACATATATTCATTTTTTAGTTGTGATTTCATACACTAATAACTGAATTCTTTCATCGTAATGCGTGTGTGCCTCATCTTTAAAACTTATTGCACACACATAACATCATATAGCATAGTGCTGTATGTGGGCATAGCCGGCCTGTAGCTGTATGCCTTGTCTTGTATCAGTTGTATGTACTTGTACCGGCCGAGGCTGGCCGAGGCCGAGGCCCGAGAGTCGCAGTGAGCCCTGAGCCCCTGAAGTCAGTCTCCAGTGTCTCCACTAGTCTCACCAGTCACCACGACACATCTCCCGCATCTCCGATCCGATTTCCAACAATATTTATTGATCAATCTTTAACGGGTAATAACGAATTAAAAAAAATAACTTTTTCGAACAATTTAAAAATCCCAGATAAATTTAAAAATCCCCCCGGACGTTCCCGTAAGGTTAATAAAAGAGGTCAGTGTCCGGGGAAAAGAATACAGATGGCAACCCTATGTGCAAACAGCAGTCAATATATTATAAATTTTCTTGAAGATTTATTACCGGCTTCCGACACCAATCAAGTAGCTGAAAAATTGAAAAAAGTATAGCCTTATTTTTTGTATAATAATTAACAACAGAATCAGTTGAATATGAGAAATAACGAATATTCTTGTATTGCAGTCTTTTATATTTAGTAAATTGAGGTTAAAGCATGAAAAAACAAGACGAAAAAAGAAAGCAAAGTATTTAAGTGCAAGAAGACGACAGCATTTAGGACTTAATAAAATAGGCTGGAAGAACAGTCTAAAATATTCTGATCTTTTACCTTTAAATAAATTATGGATAGAATATATGGAGCAGATGTTTGGTAATAAAGTATTTCTAGATTTTCCTAAAGAGCCTACTCATCCAAGTTGGGATAATTTAAATCAACAATTGATGAAAGCAGATTTTCATGGTGCTCTGATAACTATTGTAAAATCAAGATGTCCTAGTTTAACCGGAAAGAGTGGCATAGTCGTACAGGATACAAAAAATACTTTTAGGATATGTAATGCAAATGACACAGTAATAAGTAAGAGATTTATTTTATTATAATACAGGAAATGATCAGTTCCCTTATATACAAATAATCTTTGTTTCTTTCAGCAATACCAAAAAATATTGTAATAATAAAATTATATTTGCCTTATAATGTAACACTACAAATACTTGGAAGACAGCTTGCTATTAGGCCAGCAGAACGAACAGTAAAAAAGTGCAAAATTCCAAAATCATTTCAATTATAATGTAACACTTTTTTGTACACAATTTTTTAAAAAAATAAAAATAATTGATAAACTCAACTTCTTTCTTGCCAGCATTCGATAAAGTAACACAGAAGTTTAAAAGTTATCCAGCAGATGGTGTGGGCTGACCGCAGAAATTTTAATTTAAAACAAAATTATTCGCGCGTGACTGATTGATACAAAGAAAAAAAATATTACAAATAATATTATGTAAACTTTTTACTGGCTAAAAAACATTGATTTATAAAAGTAAAGTGTATATCTAATAAAAGAAAATAAAATGCAATATCTTTTTAGCAATACCCAAATCTCGAGAGAATGGTTTTTCAAAGCGTCAGCTTTACATACACTGAAAGCTTTTCCATGCTAGGAAAGTTAGCAGCAAATTTTGATTTCGAATTCTTGACGTTACAATAATACTCTTCTGAATTATTACAGTGTTTCGTTCTGTCAAGAGATAAACAAAACTTAAGGACTTTGAGGGTAAACGACTAAGAAGTAAAAACAAACTGAAATGACTGTTTTTTAACTAGTTGAGGACATCTCGTAATCGGTCTTACTTTCAGTTTATAGGAAAGTTAGATGGGAGAAAAAGGCAGAAAAGTAATAAAGTAAATATAAATGTATATGCAGAATGTAGCGAGAGAAATAGAAATATTTCAGTTTCTCGTCGGAAATGCATCCTTGGGGGGATGAAATAATGCATTAAAGTCTCCGAGAACATGTTTGCGCCATATTTTACTATGCATAGTATATCGTGGCATCTGGAACAGCTGATTTCCATCTAGACTGACGAAACTTTGTGACCAATCTCTGAAATGTAAACAGGCACGTTTGGTGTAAGCCAGATGGCAACAATAAGACGTAATTTAAGTTTGCCTTGCAGCTTCTCACGTTATATGCCGAGGAATCGACTGATGAGAAATTTGTTTCATCAGTCTTTCTCCATTGTTATCAAATCCTGTTAATCTATCATTCTTAGACTATTCAAACTCCCACAACTTATTCCTAATAATAATTATTAGGGATAAAACATGGAGATTGAAATTTTTTTTAAAAATGATGAATGGCACTCTGTTCTTTCGCAAAGGTATAGAAGAAGGATATAAGGAAATGAGTTTTTGAAACTAATAGAGCGTAAATACACGAAGGAGGAGAAGGAAAATTTGCAATATATAACACAGTGTTTTGTCAGGATTTCCTTTGAAACCATGAAATTTCGTTCTAATTTTAACTTGGGGCGTAACCGAAGATTTTGGTTTGGTAATTATTCGGCTTTGTGCTTGGCTTCCTGAGCATGAAATCTCTATATTGGATCTACTAGCCTTGATTGGCTAGCTTTGCGAAGTTTAACTTTACGAGGGCAGTTTATCGATTTCTTTGCTGTCTCATAATCCATCTTGGTTGCTTTAACCGGAGCTATTCTGTTTTCTCCTCTTTTTTTTTCACAAAAAGTATATAGCTCATTCCACCATAAAATAAAGCTATAGTAAGTATTTCCCTGAACCTGTATTTCCTTGAAAATGACGTAGTAAGAGAAAGAGAGGGAGAGAAAATACAAAGCCTCGAAAGATTAATAAATGTTGTACGTAAGAAAGTTTACACGCACGTGGATGCAGTCGTAATTAGCACGAACATACGATATAATAATAAAAAAAAGTGAGATATATGGAAAGAGTGTATGTGTATAATAAAGAAATAAGAAGTAGGATTTGAAGGCGGCGGAGGGGGTGGAAGGGGGGGGGGTTGGAGGATAAAAACTTAAGGTGAATAAGAAAGGAGAGGTAAAGGTGGGATATGGGATATCTCTCGCTGGGGGTTTGTTTACCTGCTTTTGAAATCCCCAGTAGTAGAAAACATGGCGTTAGCTAGTCATGCGCAATGGGAAAGTCGAACTTAGCGAATTGGCACGGAGGTTGCGGTGCGGATGTTAGTATTCTGCGACCGCGCGACCGCAGTTTGAACATGTACGATGTGGCCAAGTAAACCGAGAGTACCGAGATCGAGTCAGTCTCTCACTAGCGCTCGGTGCAGTGAGGTCGAGAGCGGGTATAAGTTTTGGAGAGAGGAAGGAGAGAGAGAGAGAGAGAGTGTGTGCGCGTGTGTCGTAAATAAAAAATTAACAGCCTTTGAAATCTTTTCAAGAATCCCAATCATTCTTAAGAAAGTCATCCTAATAAATCTACCAATTTCAATGACCAATCCAATGATTCTCAGTAAAATCCCTTTACCCCCTTAGTCCGTTCCCGATATCCTTTTCTACTTCCGCATCCTGAGCCAAAGCAACCTTCGCATTTTTGAATGAAAATGTTACGCGCTAAAAACACGCAGCATCGCTCCAAGTTCAGAGGGTTATCGTTCCACGTGGACTGGCCGCTCGTACTGTTCGTTAGACCAGGCGTAGTGCGATTACTCTACCTTCTTGCATCCCTCGCTACCGGTAAGTCACATATTATTATATCACATGGAAAATATAGAAAACACAAACTCGTCTAGAAATACACACGTTTGTACAACTTATGCTTTCGGTCAGTTGCAATTTTAAAATAAATAATTCGTCATTTTTCATCTTATATATCACAAGTGTGATTTTCCTCCCTGTACCTTTTCTTTTTTTATTCTCGTGAATTATTAATTTCCTTTTACTTTCTCATCATCTGGCCGAGTTAATTTTTGAGCCAGCGTAAGAAAGAGGCAGCTGTTATTCGAGGAATAATTTTCCCGGCTGAAAGTTTGCGGCTTAAGAAAGAGTCGTGCAAACTGATAATACGTAGTTTTAAGACTGCGGGTTTTGCGATTTTCCCAGTCACTGGGAAATAATGCAAGTTTGAGCGCGAACAATGAACTAACTGATGGCGATTTGAATCGTTTCGCCAGGCCGTAAAAGAGGCGGTTTCCTCGGGAAAAAACTTTCTGCAATTGTTTCCTTTGGTCAAACTTTTCTCGGAAGCAGAAAGATATTAGATTTGAGAATAGCATTACAGATGGAATAATAAATTATCCTGCACCATATGTCTCGCCGGAAGTTTATTGTTATTCTTACTGGACCATGACTGCTCCTTCTCCAAGGATATACCGAGTACTGAAAGAAATTCAATGGTCGACTTGTAAAAGTACACCGTGCACCCTTATCGACAGCCAATTATAAATTTCTCACAACTTTCTCGCATTTCTCAAGCAGCATTTTTCGCCCTGATCAAAAACTTCTCGGAGCTCTTTGTGAACATTGAAACAGGATATAGGCACATATATATTCCTCAACAATGTTTCTGTTTAATTAACCTCTTTACGAATTCCTTTTTAATTTAGAGAAATTAATTTCATTGTATAAAAACTGTCGTCTGAGATAAGAAGAGTTTTGTGAAAACAGCATTTAGTAGATACTCGATCCGCGCTTCAGGATGCTGGAATAAATCTTTGAAACTTAACTACTGTGGGGAGTTGGGTATGAAGGATGTTGTTGGCATAGATCTTGAATTAGGATTTTCATCTCATTGGTAAAAGGAAAGCTTGCAGGAACATCGGCAAAATACTTGTGTGCTTTCTTCACAAATCTTATTTTTCACACATCGCGTTCATGACAAATTTATCAGGCAGTGCACGTGAGTCGCACGTATACCTCATGATTTGCTTTGCGCGAGAAAAATGCTTGATGGAAAATTTAAAATTGCAGAAACACTACCTGCCCCCCCCCCCTCCCTTTTACCATGTCGATGAAAAGCTAGCTGCTCGCTGGTAGCATGAAAACATTCGCAAATATGTATTCATAAGGCACCTTCCGGATCTTCCCAGTGTGAAGATGACGTAGGACCATGATATAACTATGTAGAAGCGGATTTGCCTTTCGCATAAAACTTAATATGTACACTATGGCATCTCATAGCTTGGTCTGTAAACGACCAGTAATTTCTACTTATCACCCAGAAATTATAGCACTTATCATAAAAATGCAAAATATCATCTACGTACCTACCTGAAGATTAAAAAATGTAAAGGACACATAGAAGTATTTTCATAATACTTTTATTGTTAATGGAAATTATTTTGATACTTGTATCACAGTTGAGTATTATTTACACTTTACAGCCAAGTGTAATTTGATAATTTGAAATTGATATCCGTGAATGCATTAACACAAATGATCACTGCACAACTGATGTAGTATAGTGAATAAAGAGAACACGATTAACGAGGATGTAATTAAAATAATAGTATAATTGCGAGTACTAAATCATACTTGATTATCTTTATAAGAGTTAAATAATAAATAATCTACAAGAATTATACTTTTACTTATATATGTACTCTACTTTCTAACAGAGAGTTTCTCTATCTTGAAACTTATTGTTAATACTTATTGTTGAGCTTTGTATTGTACGCAAATTAACGAACGATCTGTTTTTAATTAAATTTCGATTTTTAATTACTACCTAATGAATGGATACGAAAGCTTTGTTTGGGGCCATGACCATTAGTGGTTACCAAGCGCTTGAGTTTTTTAATCTCCTTCCATGGGATGTTCCTGCAAGTTTTATTCTTCGATGCTCATTTGTGAACGTGAAAATAAAAAGACGTTGCTTACCCTGTAATGGTGGATGCAAAACAACTGCTGGCACGCCCGTAACTGCTCTTACATAACTATATATACATATATAGTAAATATAGTTAATGAGGCGTTCGCTCCTAAGGAATTTACAGAAAATCACTATAAGAGCGATTCGCATCAAGAAACTTGCTACTCGATAAATTTCAATTTCAATCGAACAACAAAAGTTGATGCGATCGTAACTTATTTGACGAATTACCGGACAAAACGATTTTGACAGGATTATATAAAGAGGATTGCGCGTACTACATTAGCAATTAAAGCCTCCCTGATCCTTTTCTGCAAACTATACGATTATACAAATTGTATTAAAACGGATGTTTCGCTTCGTTATATTATAAAGCTTTTATTAAACCACTCTTTCATGGTGATAGTTTAATTCAATTATCCAGATGTATTAATTTGGTTATTAACTTACCAAATAATAGAACAATTACAATTTTTCCATCATTGCCATTTTGGTCCATTGCAAATATTCCGTACTTGTACAAATTCAATCCTTAAATTGCTACGAGAATTTTTTTCACAGTGTATCAGTTAGCAAAAGCCTGATGGCTGAAATATTCTTCTTTATACGTTTTGATTATTTAGCCTCAAGTTTCTACCAAGCTAGCTTATTGAAATCCGTTTAACAAGCGAATATACTCTGGGGCCACTCGTAGTTACCAGAAATTGCCGAGAAGGCGAGACCTAACCGGGGATCAAGTATTGGTTGAGAAGCGTCCAGGAGGCAGGAAGGAAAGTAAGGAACCATCCTTAATACTGATTGATTCCTCTCCATCGAATAAGTCTTCAACAGCAAATCACATTTTCATCGTAAATTCGTCTCTTCCTCCTTGAAGACTCGGCACGTACAATTTTCCTTCCCCCCCCCCCCTCCTTCCCCCTTCAAAACCAATTTTCAACCCACTTCGAATCACATTTTTATTCCTTTTAATGTCGCAATGTGAATAGATGATAATATTACGCTTCGGGTTTCTGTAAATGACTTTCTTAACGAGTGAAATCTCAATATTCCGTCGTCGATTTTCAGATTGAATCTCGTATACGAGTCAGGGTAAATATGCATATATTGGTAGGGCATTTGGGGGTGTTTCGCGTGGTGTGCGAGGATTTTTGTGCGAAGAAGTAGCGTTATTAATAGTGTCTAGGGTGTAGAGTGTTGGTAAGGGGTGGTAGTTAGTCGACGGTGTACAATGTAGGTCAATGGATATTACATGTCGAAGACAAAGGGACTCGAGCCTGGTGTAACGTCACTTGCACGAAGGATCTAATTAATCCTTCCTCAACAATCCAAAGCTGATCAAGCTGGCTATACAGCAAACGCCTCATCTTCTTCATACCCTTCTCACGTGTACGAAAGGAAGTTTTAGAGAGAGAGAGAGAGAGGGAGAGAGAGAAAATAATAATAATTTTCTCATATTTCCTCGCAAGAGTCAAAACTCCTTAGCTTCCAAGAGCTTCCGTGAAAGAAAAGAAAGTACAAAGCTCGCTCTTGAAACGCTGACTTTTTCTAAGGGATTAGTTTAATTAGAAAAAATAGAGAGCGAGAATCGCGTGTGCTTTCTCTACTGACAAGATACCGGCTAAGTAGAGAGCCGTAAAATTAATCAGACATCTTATTATTATACTGCTCCGAGGTAAGCTGAAACTTTCACGATTGGAAATGAAAAACGAGCAAGTAGGGAAGGCGCGAATCATAAAGAATTTTTCTATTAAAGTATGTTATAAAGGATTTTTCACAAACAACATTCCTTCTTTGTGAAAACGTCGCGCGTATCCATTTTGAGAGTTCCACAATAAGAAAAATGCGACTTTCTTCGGTGACAATTGTTGAAACTATCTATACAGAATATTCTGCTAAAATGCTTTTTCCACCTTATTAAATATTTCTTTTATTAGAAATGCCAAGGGACTGTTCGCGTTCATCCTGGACGTACGGACGTTCAAACGAACCAACTTTTATGCATTTCCTGACCCATATTTTTTCCCCACTATAAAACAACCTTACGCTATACATTCAGCCCTGTCATGTTTCTTTTCGATCGTATATATACAATCTCGTTCTTTTCTGTATCTATATTTTCCTACTTGCTATCTCCCTCGACCCGCGCCAAGTTTTCTAAATAAACTATTTATACCGAGGAAAAGTGTTCTTTCTGGTTTAACAAATTTTTCGCCAAGTCTTGAAATAGGGTTATTCCCTTGTCGTGCAGTTAATTATCTAATTATTATTTTTAATAAAGAAAATTAATCACTGCAAATATATTAATCGTTGTTAAAACAATGGAATAGCATATTAGCCTTATGAATATATAAATTAGGCGGCTGAATATAAGAGAAGAATAAGGAGAGCAACTGTCACATTGAGTCGAATGCGACAGTGTTTTGCTTCGATATTTTCGGGATGAATGAACCCTAATCGTGGTAAGACAAAGTAGTGCCTTATCGATCTTGCTTGGGCCTCCGTTGCACCAAATTTCGCTGAAACGTTACACTGGTGCTTGGTACGAGAGCCCTTGTGGCGTAACAGTGTTATAGTTAACGTCCCATTAATGTAACGCAACCTCACCAGTCACCTCTGGGTGCAGCAGTTTCCAATAACATCGGCGACATTTATTATCAATTTCCGCGAGGTAAAAAAAATTGCTGATTAACTAGGACCAAGCTCTCTTTCTTCCGCACTAATCCGTGAACTTTGTGCTCCAACGACTTATATAATTATGATTCACGGAACTCTCTCTGTATATGGAATCATTGAAAATAACAAACTGCTTTTCCTGATGCGCTCATAGATTTTAACATCAATTAATTAATCAATTATAATCCGTTGATTCATCAATCGCCATTTCTTCAAAACGAAGTTTCTTTTTTCTTGATTCGTCGAGTGATTAATTTTTGACGGATTGGCATTTGTTTGAACTTTTCGAGAAATTTTTATGAAGGATTCTCCAGTTTCCTCGTACAGGTGACGTCAAAAAGTTCTGAGCGAGTAAAGTCAATAAATCAGCGCGCGAGTATAGCTAGGTGGTGGGTGCGCCTAATAGGGATATTAGTGAGCCGTTGTTGGACCAACGTTCTCAGGTAATAATAACGCACGGCCGGCCAGAGACCGCATATTGCCCCGCGCATAATGTCTTAACGCCTTTACACTGCGATGGATATATCGCAGCAATTTTCTCGAGACCCATTTATCCCATAATCCACTCCGAGATTCCAATTTTTCTCTGATAAAATGTAAATTGAAACTAGACAGAATTTTATCGCAAAATTCGTCCGTGGAATCTCTCTTGTAAATAATATCAAGTGTTAATTATATCTTTTATATCGGTTTAATAATTCCCCATGTTATAGGTCGCGGTGGGGAGTTTTTGTGGTTGGAAAGAAAGGAGTTGTTGTTGTGCAATTGGTAAACATATATAGGCAGAATAATGCGGTATACGGAGCTCGTAAACGAATTGAGGTGTTATGTGTCTGTATAAGATAGATACACGATGGTAAATGAAGCTTCGAAGAGGGGCAAGGGTTTCTGTGTACACAGTAAGTAGAAGAGTCGAGGGAAGGGGTGTAACACCAAGTGCTCACTTCATTTCTCTCTCCCTCTCTCCCTTTCTACTTGAATGTATACCTTACTTGACTTGCATATTTGTCTATGCACCTGTGTACATTTGTGAGTTTGCGTGTTGTTGGCTCATGCATAGGTATAGATTCGTATTTTGAAAGCCATAGGAATTTTCAATGGGAACTTATCCTCCGCTTGTCCTTTTCACGAATTTCAACTTCCTCGTCAAGCACATGAAGATCGAGGGACCCCGTCGTAATCCACCCTAAGAATGCAAAAATGTCGAATAGTGTTTCAGGAGAAGAAGAAGAAGAAGAAGCCCCTACCTAAAATCGAACAACGAGTGTCATTATCCCTCCATTGCCATTCACAAGAAGCCGCTTATAGTCCTTCGGATCGTTTTCACCCTACCACCATCCACCCTTCCGCAAAATAATTCATTATATACTCTCATCGTCCATTTATCTCCGGATATCATCGTCCACTTTTCGCCATTAACAATGAGGAATTTCCTGCTTCTCTTTTTTAATTAAAAAACACTTAATTTCCAAATAAAATTATTTCCCTTCTCCTGGTTGCCTCCTCGACGAGGCGAAGCCTTTGCCAGTTAAAATTCGTATTTAATGGTCATAATAATTACTTCATTTTTCACCAGCTATTACTATTGTCCACTTGCTTCATTTCTCTCACGAGGCGAGAAAATAAGGCTGCTTTATTAATGTCGAATTAATCGCACTTTATACCAAATACCATTCATTAGCTTTACTGCGAGTTTCCATTTAATTTTCACACAAGAATTACTCCCTCTGTAGACGTGTGCTTCAAACAATCTGCTTCTTAGTACGTAAAAGACTCATTTTTCAAAACCTTTCTTTGATAGATTTGATGAAAATTCTTAGCTGATGAATATATAATATCGGAGCTTTGTATATGTAGTAACTCGAGCGAATTTCAGTAATTAACGCGAAAATTATGAGAATATTGCTACAAGGCCCTAACTTTGCTCATATTTATAATTTTATTAAATTAAAATTCAATAAAAAGTCCTTTCTAATTCTAGTTTTTCTCTTTTCAAGCTTTTTAGGAGACATTTTGAAATGGACGGTTTTTTAATATTACACGAAACAATTCATTAAATTTCAAACACTGCAATAACCTTATAGCTCGAAAGCTTATCACCAGTATTTGCTGCTACACGTTTGTTCGTTAATAATTGAAGTCCTTATGGAAGGATTGCAAAGGATTTACTGTCGATGGAAAGACAAGGTAACTTTATCAATGATTTGAAAAGTGATGAGAGAGCTTTGACAGAAATTGTGATGTGGAAATAGGTTGTAGGAATTCCTGGTATGCCCGGGCCATTCACAGCATATACATTGTTTAGCGAGTGCTTGAGAGTGGCAGAATAGCAGCGAGCTTGGCGCGCATCGCATATTAGTAAACCGATCGATTCGTGCTTGGGTTGCTTTGCTGGAAATCGATCAGCGCAGCGTCAAGATCGCAGCTCTCGACTGATCTAAACTTGGGCTACTGTCAAATGGCATTAACTCTCCAAATTCTATGCCATGCTTTTTATATCTACCTCATCGCAGCCTTCAGTCACGATCGATCTCTCCAGATAAAACTTGATCGTTTCATAATACAACCACGTGAAGCAGATTATTCCTTATATATATACACTTTATTCCATAATTTGATAAAATAAACAGAAATTTCATTGGCGTATCGCTAGATTCTTTTCATACCAACCATTCCAGAACTGAATAATTCCTTCAAATGAAGAATAATCTCTTTATCGAATTTTACAATATCAACTAAATATGAATTTATGGCTTATTTAAAGGAGTCGGATTGGTATATATACACAGCTTATCATCATCTATATAGTATATTATATTATATAGGTATATTATATATAATTTGATCAATAAGGCACTTTTTTGCACGTCGTGCAGCCTTATATTCACATTAGGTTTTTCAGACGGAGCACACAGATGATTGGCCCATGAAGCAACCATGTGGAAAAGATATTATTGCTTACGTTTCATCTTCTCCTCTCACATTCAGAGGTATCAGAGAGAAGATTAATTCACGTTTGGGCGTTCAGTGGTGGCGCATCCTATCGTTGCTTTCAAGGGTTTATATACGACTGGAAAGATAAAATTAAGTAGTTAAGCCTTATATGGACCTGACTTAAGCCACTGTCCTTAGGGAACGAAAGACTCGGAAATTCCCATTTCTTGTTTCATTTCCTTAGCTCTTTATAGTGTGTATATATATATATATATGGCAGAACCTAATACGATAAGAATAAGTAGCGTTTTCAAGTAGTCGAGCCTTTCACTAGTCAGCCACAGAGCAAGTTGGTTTTTCCCGTACAGGATAGTGCATTCCGGGAGTAATTTAGCTTATAATTAAATTTTTTCATTAAGAAATAACCGAGCATTGTTAAGAATTCCCCTGTATTTTCTGCATAATTGCTCCACAATCGGTGTACGCGGCGCGACTTATTATTTCGCTGCTTTTTTCTTTCTTTTAGCGTTTAAGCGACGATCGAAAGGGATTCTAACGCCAGCCGGAGGGGTGACTTTCTGGATGAATGCCAGTCGAAGCAACGCTAATGAGCCAATCGCAATGCGAATTCTTCCCTTTGTGTAATGTACTACCACTTTTCTCCCCTTACACAGACGATTCCAAGCATGGCAAGACCATCAACCCCCTTCCCTGTATATATATATAGAGAGAATCCAGTTTTCCTGCTGGAAACACAAGTTTTTTTTCTCTCTTATCGCAGTCCGGGTAAATATCGACGTGGAAATGAAATAGCAACGGAAGCAAGCAGCTCGGGTGAGAAAGTAGCAGAAACGAAGGAAAATTGATAAAATATGGGATGCCGCGGTTAATAATCTCTGTAAGCGGCTGTTGTAGGAGGGTGGGCTAGAAATGGTAGAGAAATGTGTACACGACGGTATTAATGGGAACAGAGTGGGGGAGGGAAGGGTGAGGGTGGGGGTTGCGGTGATCCCAACCACTATCCTCCAGGAGATAATCCTTCGTGTCTGAACACGATGGCGAACATGAAACCTCACCGTTATATAGCGGCCACTCTCTTATCCCCAGAAAATATTATCATTTAAACAAATTAGCTTTAATCTTTCCAACTTTCAAAAACCCACTTTTATTCCTATGCAAATCTCACTTGGTTTGCCAACGTTAGCCATATATGTATATCGTTTTCGCAGTATGTTATATTAATTTGTAAAATAAATACAGATACCAAAGTAATCGTCTAACTATATAGTGTTTGACGTGTCAACATTAATCACTCATTGTGCTTTTAGCTTTATTTGAAAACGGAATGGATCTTTTCAAATCACGTCGAATCACTGTGTTTTTTTTCATTCGTCGCGTTCCACAAAAATGAGCTTGTAACTTTTTTCTCAAGCACAATTATACTTACACTAATTTTTTTGCTTTCATTCAGCCAGAAATTTGAAAAATCCATGAGAGTCGAGAGCTTAAACGATTAAATTTGTTCATGGTGCATAATTTTTACTTTCCACGCACCAAGACAATAAAGCTCGAGTGGATTTACTTTTATCGTGTAGTGCAAGGACCATTTATGAATGATATTACTCTTCTTTCGTAGCGCATTATGATGAAACTACACGATGCACATTCGATACATAAAACTGTCAATAACTTACTTCGCCAGGCGGGTTTCTTTCGCGGTTCGAATGTAAAACAGGTACACTGCAGACAAAGATGACTGAAATGGATCTATATATACGTGCGTCACCATATATACCATCTACCAAGCTGTGGGATCTGTTTCTCTGATACGAGTTTATCCTGGCCAGACATTCGGTCGAGCAATCAACCGTGGGACAGTCGCCAAAATAGAAAAGAGAATAATTCTTGGAAAGTAATGGCTCGCTTCTTCGTCTACTCGATTCCTCACCAAACTGTCCAAATTTATGTCGAGTCTTCCCTTTTTTCTTCACTGAATTTTCACAAGTTCCAACTTACATTCCAGTTGATCATTCGTGCTATGTACCAAAAGTACGATTTAATCGCTCTTTAGGATTTATCAAACTTGCTTTACCTTTCCTATAGAAAACTGTCACAATAAACTTGGCTAGTAAACATGTTTCTCCTTTTTACAACTCAAGTCGGAGCTCTTGACCAACCAGACTGAATGCTATGTAAAGCACGAGAAAGGAAAATAGATTTAGATGTATTTTATCGTCGATAAACGCTGCGTTTTAAGTATTTGTCAATGGTTATATGGATTCGAATAAAGAAACTTTAATGAAAACTCAATTTAAAACTTTACTTGTTTCTCTCCGTTCATTTCACACTGACCGCACGACCGACTTTTCTTCTTTTCCCCTTTTTCTTTCTTAGTTTAAACTTTTAATGGTCAATGCACAGCATACTTTTCTACGCTTCCGTATTACTTTATGGCGAATGTAGTAGTGCTGACTTAATACCAAACTTAAAAAAAAAATAGCTGTGGGATTTTCCTCGCAACAAAAATCAAGTAGGAAGAAGATCAAGAAGGTTAAAAAAATTGTTAGGAAGTAAATACAGGTATATATATATATATATATATCTCAGAAAAGGCTATTTTAACGTTGAGAATTTTTATTATATACCCACAAGCTTATTTTTTTAACACTTTTAATATTTTAGAGTAAAGCAAGGATGCTCTGGTCAAGGATGGATTTTCCTCTCACATTTAACCGTTTATGATCCTACTTCCGGGACTTTCTTCCATTCCTACGTGGAATCCATCAAGGCGTGTAAAATATTTTCGTTTTACGATTTAGAAAGCATGAAAAGTTTTCTCTTCGTTTTTCTCTCGACTATTATATACTATAAATATATATTTTTTTTTATCGAAAAAGAGAATTAAACAATTTTTTTAAAAATCCCTCCATCCAGATTCCTATTAAATAGAAAAATAATTAGAATCAAAGAGATATTTATCGGTGATTAGGAAGAGAATTTGCTGGAATGTGACAAATTCGTTGAATTTTCTCCTGTGCAACGTCAATATGAATAATGGGACGGAGTATCAAAGTCGGATAAAACGTATTGTGTTGAAAGTGATTCAACTTTCGTTCCATCAATTACACATAACTCACTAGGTATAGTGGTAAGTGCTCCATCTTCATGAGAGGTCTGTCACGGAAGAAATACATGGATGTATAGTAAGAAAGCATATCGAACATCCTCGAACGGTTAAAAGGTAGATTTTATTTCGAACGAAATTGCCTCATCGTCACGATCGAAAATGGACAGAAAATTTGATATTGAAAGGGATCGCGATCGACTTGGAAGGAACGAGTGTAAGTTTTGTTGAGAGAAATATAGTACGTGCATATAACATAGATATACTATGCAGCACTTTTTAAAAAATAAGTCTTAATGGGCCGACTAGGAACGGAAAATCTTGAAGAATTCTATCGTTTTAAAAAGTTTCTTTTAGAAAAGTCTGTCTGTATAGTTGGTGCAGAATTCACGCTACAATGGATGTAAAGGTCAGGAGTATATAGGACCATTTATCTTAGCTCTTTTGGTACGGTGGGCTTTTCACCATTCCATTAACTCTTATTTTCCTTCAGTCCTGCGCTATCCGCAAGCCACACCCCGCCGTAACAGTGGGTGTACTGCAAGAGTTTCGTCAAGAATCTTACGTCTCCGGATCGATATCAAGACATTCGTTTCCATCTTGTTCCAACACATCCTACACCCATTTTCCTCTACCTCTATACTTTTCTCTCTATCCTACCCCGTTTGTATCCCCGTCGTTCCACCGAAAATATTGAAACAGACTTTATCCGTTTCCGGGCGTTACACTCTTAAAACATCACGCTTTATCTTGATCAACCACGGTTACGGTAACTCTTACTCTCATTATAATACGATATAGTTATACAGTATTTTAAGCCAAAGTAATATCTAACGCTCGATAACTAATTTCATAAGTTTCAAATATTTGCATTCCCTAACGAGATTCGAGAGAGGTGCGCGAACAATTCGACCCTTTTTCAACCAACTTTCGAACTCGATGATTATACAAATATTAGTTTGGGGGAGGGGAAGATTTATAAAAAGCTGAGCTTTTTTTGGAGAACGATCGTGCAGAGGAAATGTGAAGAGGCCAGTCACGTAAGATGACCTGCAACGTTTCGTTTCAATAGAAGAGGAAACGAGTGAAATGCTGGCCGCTGCCTAACGCGAATTCCTAAAATGACTCGTCGATTTTCGTATTTGCTTTTACTGCGACGTTTCCGTACCTAACCAATTGGTTAGTCCAATCACACTTAGCAATTCAATAAGGAGACTAGCCGGTGCCCTCGTAAAATCATCACCAAGGATAATTGATAAGACAATCCAATCATCAGCTCCACTTTTTTTCTCAAGGTTTACATCTAGCTTCATTCAAGTTAATCGTCTAATTCTAAGTGATTCGATCTAATTACGATTTCCAATTCTACACCAAATTAACTTCATTTATTTCCAAGCCAATTTTCGAGCTTGCACACAAATGCTTAAGAATTAATTAACTGTAAGATTTTGTTGCATCGACCTATATATATATATAAAAGAAGAGGCAATCACGGCCAAAGATTCAATTGGTGTCCTCCGGTAGAAAGAGGAAGACTCACGATGGTAGATAATTGAACAAAGTGGTTTCTCGACAATTACATTTTTCGTCAATTATTGTGCCATTGCAGGAGAAACGCTTTATTCAAGTAGTGCGACTCAACAATTGGGTCGCCATAATCACATTGACAGACGTTGCAGTGCACAATAATTTCTAGGATGACATTAACTCTTACATCCTCCTTCCGCAAGTAAAAATTAATTTCTATACATTAATACAATGCTCAACGAGTCGTATCTCCTGAAAATGCATTATTGATCCAACAAGAAGCTAATTTGTTGCTGTTTTATCCTTCTCCGCCTCTCCCTCCCCCTCTCTCTCTCTCTTTCTTCAAAAACGAGGGAGCTTAAAATCTCTAGGAGCATAAAAATTTACTACCGAGCGTGCAATAATGTACGATAAAAACGTTGGAAGGTTGGGTTGGGTATAGTAGTTAAAATTATGGAAGAAATCAAGAAAGAAGAGAATGAAAGCTGAACAGTGGTCCGGAAGAATGTGGTAAGTGGAAAGAGGTCCGATAATGGCTGGAAGTAAAACTCATACGAGTTTCGAACAGTTTGCAATTTCAACGTTGAAGGTAGAAGCCTTGGTTCTCTTCATCTTCCTCGTCATGGTCGTTCCCGCTGTCTTCGTCGTTCTCGTCGTCAGACGACAATAATACAGCTCTCACACTTGACGGAGTTTGTTTCCACCCTGGGGTTTCGCGACTGCTCATTTCCGCGGTCATTTCTACCCTGTATTCTGTTTCTCGTTCCTTTCTCTCCCTCCTGCCATTCTCCACTCACTTGCCTTTCTCCCGCAATGTACTGAAACGCTATACCAAGCTGGGGCAAAGTTTCTCTCTCTCTCTCTCTCGGACGCACGCTTTCTTTCACTTTTTTCTCTAGCACTATCCTTTTCTATTCTACCCCCCCCCCCCTACCTTTGTTTCGCTTCTTTTTTCCAACTCCCCCCAATCCCCCCAGTCGCACACTAATACAACCTCGTCCTTGTATTTCCTTCACCCTTTCTTACAAGACCGAACTCCTTTAGTCGCTGCTTTCACGCTTGCTATCAGCACAGCTAACCCGTTCCCCAGGCTTCCCCGTTCCACGCTCGAGCTTCAGCCCTTTGGGCAGCCTACCTTCCTCACTTTGATGCTCCTTAACACCCCCAGCACTTTTCCTGCCTCGCCTAGCTCCCATGCGTCAACAATGCTGCAGGAATAATGGACGCCCCAGCTAAGGCGCTTCGACTGGCTACGCCTTGATATCAGCGAAACAATCACGCCAAAATGCTGAATAATGACTCCGCTCTAATTTCATTCACCGTTCTCCATTCCACTCGCGGAACGACCTCCTCTTCTCGCTCCTATAGAAAATTTGTCAAATCTTCTGGAAGCTTCAGGCACAGACCGTGGGTAATATTTGCTACTGGGAGTTAAAGCGTTGGCGGAAAATGCTGTGGCAGAGTGGATGAAAGGGTTTTGCGTTATAAATTAATAAGAAAAAAGAGCAGTTGTGGATATATATATATATATACCCGTATCAGGGGACATCTGTCAGGTAAAGCTCAGCACAGAGTATTGTGAAAAATAGAAAAAGGTCTCGCAGCTGCGGTCCCTCCTATCTACTGTGTCAGCCTCTTAATCTCGGATGGCACGATAACGTCGACGTAGCATTTTGCATGGTAGACTGCCAGACTGCTATATCCACTGCCATCCCATCCCCCCTATCTTTCTGCAGTGGATCCATACCCCTCCCCTCCTCCTCCTCCTCCTCCTCCTCCTCTACCCTTCTCTTCTCTTTCAACACATACTAACCCCCTTACCATACGCAGCACAGTCATATTCATCCCTCTATGCACAAATTACTCCCAGCAACCACGGTCATTATATGTATAAAAGTACCATCAATCCTCAGACATATGAATTTCGCCCTCTTGCCTGCGTTATAAGAGGAAATTTCTTATTCCACTGTGAAAAAGAATCGTCATCCTCGGTCCAGACTCGAATTAAAGTTTGCTCTACTTTAATACACTTCTCATTGCGCCCAGCTAAACTTTAAGGCCTCCGAGCTCTTTTATTATTTCCTCATCTCTATATATATACCGAGGCGAAAGTGTTATTCGAGAATGTCTACGCGTGGTCTTCTTTAGCGATAATTCATAGCCCGAGTTAGGCTTTCCAATGTTTAAGATAGTGGGGAAAATTGAGGGAATTTTAACGCTGCGTAAATATAAAGTGGAGGGATTTTTATATAAGAAAGTGGCAATTTACTGGATGGGTAATTTTTTTAAAGTGTCGTGGGTTTAGGATTGCATTTCGAGGAGGTGAAAGTTGTTGTCGAGGTAATTATAACCGGATTATAAGAAGGGTCTGATTGATTCAGCAGCGTCGTTCACACTGGGCAGCGTCCAAAAGAGGATTACGTTACCTGAGACACAGTTTCTCAACAAAATAACAACCCCTCGGGCATGGGATCAACGTCTCTCTGTGGTACCATTGAAATCCCCTTAGAAACGACAAGAACCTCGCCATGGCTGTACACCAGCTATCCTAACACCGTAACATCAAATACTTTGATTTATATTTTGATCTTTGCTAAGGCTACAATAATAATTTATTGTAAACTATATAAATATAGTAATAATGATAGAATAACGAGAGAGAAATTCAAGAATTTCTCTTACAACATTTATGATATTTTAAGCTACATACGAGATTAAAATAAGAGCTAGCTATTTTTAGATTTAATAAGGTTTGCTCCATTTCAACGCGAGTAATCGTGGAAAAGCATAGGTAGTCATCCGCGATGGAAAGAGACTCGGAATCTCGTTAAAGTACACGGGTCATTATGAATATATATATATATATAATTGACGTTATGCACTCTGCCCCTCCATGGCTAATTATGACAGATGACAGCACATTACAGCAAAAATATAAGGTAAATCATCTTTGTCAGGTATTTTAAATTTGTACAACAAATTGCCATATTGGTTCTCTAGAATAAAAAAATGTGTAATAATATTGCACCAAAGGGAATCTTAATTAGCGGCTTTCAACGACAAAATGAAGCATCTGCGTCCTCTAGGGAAGTTTGAAAAGTTAAAAAAAACACAATTTAAAGGATAGCCGAATTCAGTCAGAATTTAAATTCGCTCAGAAAGAATTTAAAGAGAGAATGTTGACTCGAATAGCATTTAAATTCACTGTTCGAGCTGTGCCTTAAGCATTTTTGCTTTTCATTAGTAATTTGGTTGTAGGGTAAATCAGGAGGGTCGAGGTTTGATGGAAGGTTGGAAGTGGGGCATTCTGCATGGGTAATTAAACCAATATCAATTACCATTATGCACTCGATGTTTGAAGAGTAGTTGCAAACTGAAGAAAAGTCTAGTCATAGCTTATATATTCACTTCTATACCATTTTCGTTAATTAAAGAAGATCCTCGAGGGACAAATATGAATGGTAATGTTTGATCGATTTATATATATGTATATAAACAAAACATAAAATAAACGAAATAAAGGAAGGGTTTAGGGGGAGGGGGTATTTTGATATTTGTATTTTACTCCGTAAAAGGTTAGCAGTGGGTTGAGGCTGGTCTCGATGCCTTTTCCTTGAAAAATGGACCACTCAGAAAGCGTACACAAAGCGTGTCACGAAGTATGCGGCGAACGAGGCATTTGAAGAGTATGCAGGGAGATGAAGTATCAAAGCGTGTACAAGTGTTCGGCGAATACCTCGTGAGAGGGCACACGAGGAGGAATAAAGATAGGGGGGATGAACAAAGAGAGGGGAGGGGGTTGAATCCGGGTGTGGCTATGGAATACTGAAATACTGGATACCCGTGTCAAAGACAAAGTGCTCTCAACTTGATGAGATAATAATCCAAAGTTTACGATAAAGTTTGTCAAAGATCATCAAAGCTTGATAGAACGACAAATTGCCGAACACCAAACAAATTAAATTATTTGCCTAAATATTCCTCAAGAGGGCATAATCCGCATGCAACATGTGCACGCAATTATCATGAAATACGTATAGGTTTATCATCGCGTTGTATTGTTTACCACCTTACTTTTAACCAAAAATATTCTTCCATGCACTGTTTTGTTTAGCCAGATTCCCAGTTGTTACGTACTTTACTTTCATCGTAAACTTTTTTTAGCTTTCTGTTTTGCTGTCATTGGAGAATTCGACAACGATCCCACTGCTTTCTTTTATTAGATTCTCGAGATACTCAAGAAATTCTCGAAACACGGAAATATCGTAGATATACGTTTCGCTTGAAAAGTGATCGCTTGGTAAATGCAGCTTTTCTCATTCCATTTTGTCAGTACGTGTATGTTAGTATATATAACGTTATACGCAAGTGCATCGTGGGAAAATGGTGCTGCGCGATTTTTTTGGCATCCATTCATAATTTTACTTGGCTGAAAAGTTGGCTGGATTTCTTTATGTAGCTTTATGAAGTTGGTGTGCAGACGAAGGGGTTGGGTTGGGAGGGGGTGGGGGGAGGTGGATCAAGTAAGAAGCGATGAGTTTGAAACGAAGTCGAGTTTCATACTGGAAAACACACTTATCTGGCCTCTTTAAATAATGGCTCTTTCCACGTGAGCATGTGCGTGCATGGAATGCATAATGAAATTCTTAGCTAAAAAGTCTAGCTATATACGTTAATACGCTTTTCTGGCAGGTGTGCCGGCAGGTATTACTTGCGTCAAACTTTCAAACTTATACCAAAGCTGTGGTTATTAAAATTTCCTTAATTAATAATAATCCCACCGTAAAAAGCGTCCATCACATTTGCGATTATGAGCGGAAAAAACGAGCATGGCTTGATGACAATGTTTACCGTTAATAATAAGCTTCAGAGGTTTTTACGTTGAAAGTTATTAAGTTGGCCGGATATAAAATACTCGTCGGTCGATGAAGTGCGGAAATTTGGTTTTGCTACTACGAGCTAAAGTGCTTCATTTATGATTCTTGTTTTTAATGCGACAGAAACAATGAATGAATAGGGTACGAGTAGGAATAAATGTGGCAATGGCAAATGTGCTGGCTTCGGTTCTCCATGCACAATATTCCGTTGGTTCTTCAATGTGAAAAAGCAACTTTTTATACTAGCGAGCTACAGAGGGCGAATCATCCCAGTGGGATCGCTGCCCGCGGGCTGCCAGAGCTTCTTTCATCCTTTAGCTACCCACACATGACGCGTACACTTTATTTTTCATAAAGAATAACCAAATATTTTCTCCTACGGAATCTCCGCTCTCTGAAAATATCGTCGTTACATTTTTGACTGGCGCTACACGTGTGCAATATGCGATACTATAAACAAAATAATCGCGTATATAAAACCAAAAAATAATGTTAAAAGATTCCACATTACAATCGATGTGGGACGATCATAGAGTGATAATTGTATTCGACAAAGAAAAGAAACGAAGAATGGGGTGGAATTAATTGGGATAGGTCATTTTCCTGTTCGGGTCAATAGGGCAGGAACTAATTTGATTCATCAGCCTTTCTGCAGCAGAGTTCCTCAGTAATTGTATCTGGGTCATCGGAGGGCTCGGGTTTCACTGTTCATAGAGAATCGGCTGAACGAGAACGAAGGCCGGGCGAGGGGTTGGGGGTGTAAGCGAGAGTGGGTCTGTAGGAGAGCAATCGAGTGATAGCTGACGCATATTTGTGTTTGTACGTGTAGGTCAGCAATGGTGCGATAGACTGACGTATAATGAGGGAGGGAGAGAGTGAGAGGCAGTAAAACGACTAGGGATGTGTGGTGCTCATGGTCGGGCATTAGAAGGTCGCCTGTGTTTCAGGGTAGGCGACCCTCTAGACTCGTACGTTTCAATTTGTCCCCTGCCTCTGATGTAACCGCGCGGACTCATTAGTTGAGGGGTGAAGGAACGAGAGTTCTTCTTTGTTCATTTCACTTGCTCTCTCGACCGTCCCTCGCTTCCTCTTTAAAATAAACCTTATTGTCACTCCACGCTGCAGGCTCCCAGCCAGCCAGTCCTCGTCGTCTCTCGTCAGTATAGTAAAGCTACTAGAGCGACGTGTGTACTACTGCTACCCCCCTCCCCCTTCCTTTTTCTTTATACCCTAGCTACTTGCCACCCACCACCATCCCCTCTTCCTACTCGTCCCAAAATGCCCTTCGAGCAACCGCGTCTGCAACCACCATTGGGAGACCTATCCTAACAGATCCCCCCCCCCCCCCCTCTTCAAATCCCTACCTCTTCATCTCAGTAGTCTTCTTCTTTTTCCTCTTCTTCTATTTGCCCACTTTCTTCTACCATTCTTCTTTTCTCTTCCTCTTATTCATTTTTTATCCATTCCTTCGACCCCCCCCCCTCCCACCCTCCACTACAGTCTCTACACGGTGTAGCTTACAAGCAAACAATTACTTGTCCCAACCTCGTAATTGGTATGCTGCCTACGAAGCTGCTAGCCGTCTCTGCTCTATTGCCCTCATCCCCCAAGATATCTATACGGTACTTCGCTTACCCTCCATTCTGATCCACCAACCGATGAACCTCTCGCTTCAATCTTATGCTTTAACGCCATCCCTTGGCATTTAACAACCTTCCAGTCCCTACTCTCATTACGAAGAACCTATCGAATTACACCGATGGCTTCTCTCTTTATTTTCTATTAAATCTCTCGAGTGTCACTTCTGTCAGTTTCTCATACAATCTATTATTACGTTGTGAAAAAACAGTCACGACGTTGTTAGGCGTTGACTCGCGAAGAGAAATAATTGTTAACTTTGTTTTTTCTTTCATTTTTCTAATATCCTACAGTTCGTTTATTATAGTACGAAATAATTAAAGTGATATGAAAATCCAGAACTCTGGTCTCTTGATATATGAAGATATTTATTGATTTGTATATTTGGAGTTTGGGAGTGTATGTATGTAGGAGTAATACGCAGCAAGTATGCAAATAGATACGTAATGTATATTAATAGGTTTCTACAGCTCGAATTTGATACAATTTCCAGTGGAGAGAACGAGAGGAATTAGGGAAGCATGAAATACGCTATAAGCGTACTGTGGTCTTATATAGTATATATATAAATATATACAGTATATATATATATATATATTTAAATCTCCTATACATTAGTAAGAGGGAGCTTTTTTCGTCGAAAATATTTGTAAATTCTTGAAAAGCTGGTAGCCCAGTTCTCGCCTAACGGGGCTTAAGTGTAAATATCGGCAAATACATTATAAAAGCAGTAGTATAGCCAAAGTGAGTTCGGACCGTTAGTAAAAGTCAAATTGAAGTGGTGTAATTCAAACTCTCTCATATTTTATTCCTTACATTCGTTCGATCATGAATAGTCAGAGCTCATAGGATTTGCAAATCAATCGTTTTATCCTGTTTAATAACTGACGGGACATATGAGAAAAATTAAAATCCTTCGATTGACGAGAAATCAATGTTATATAGTCCTCGACAGAAAAATGATCAATTACAATAAACCGAGTATTTAAAATAGAAATATCATGTTTTTTTGAGTATCACTAATTTTATTCTAGACACTGCGCCCTAAATTATACAGAATTCGTTAGAAAACTTCTTAATCGAGCAAATTGTATAAAAAGAAAATCAGTTTTGTCACGAGCTTTTTTTATTTCCAAATAAAGTTTAGTCGCTTCGATAAGCGCCGAAAAACATCATAAAGGCCAAAGTTTTCATTCGACAATTATTTTCACCTTTTATAAGCCGAGTTAATGAAGTTTGCGTTGGCGTTTCAGTTGCACGGATTCAGTGCTCTTTTATTTACGAGCCGCATCTTTGTCCGTATTTCAAGCAGCAGTAGTCGTTTATTACTTTTCTGGAGTTTTCCTGGTCTATACGCAGTTGAATACATTTAAAGCTTCGCATAATAAAGCTTGACCTTTTAATCTGCATGACATTAAAATTTTTAAATCCTAATATCGCGGGAGCAACAGAAGAAGGCAAACAGGGAGGGAGAATAAATAAATAATGAGGGTAATGAATAAATGAAGAAATTAAGTGATAAGTGGACAATTTGATAAATCAAAAAAAAGAGAGAGAGAAAGAGAGAGAGGGAGAAGGAAAGTACAAGGTTATATTGTTTGCTGACCATTAAATATATAAGACGTATGAAAGAGCACATATATGTAATAAAATGGGTGGTAGGGAGAATGTGCGGGGGGAATGTGAAGGAGGTGGGGTTATAGGAATAGTGTGGTAGACAGTTGGCGCAGTCGATGATGTGTATTACATGGACAATGTACAATCTGTATGCATGAGGCTCACTGGCGGTACACCTTACTAAGTACACAGAATACGTATTTGCATTTCGATCCCTGTTTCAGAGTGTCCTTGTTAGTCCTGTGCTCGTCCTCCTATGCTTTCCTCTCTTTCTTCCTCTCCCTCTCTCCCTCCATCTCCTGCTCTGGCATACACAAACATACACACATGTACACACCGAGGCTAAACTCTTCCTACCAACCTCTAGCAGAGCTTTCCAGTTTACGTACACTGTTCTATAGCAAGCACAACCGCATCTACTTTCATCATGCCAACCACACTTTGCTCTTCCCGCCTTCCTACCTACCCTTGCCCACCAAACGCCTTTCCCACACCCCCCCCCCCCTCCCCCTCCGCCCCTTCTCTCTATTTATTCTCGTAGCTCACTCTCTTTCAGTTTTCTATTTCTCCCTCTCTATCTTATCTTTCCTACTTTCTATCTCCCATTCTCTCACCTCATAACTTTCTTTCATATCTCTATACACTAACTCCATCATAGATATGTATATACTCTATTTATATACTGCATTACGATTTAATTTGTCTTTGAAACATCCTACACACAGTCCCACCACTAGCCTTCACTACTTCACCCTTTTCGCTACGTCGAAATTCATATTCAAATGTCTCGCTAAAAGCTTCTTTTTCTTCACTGATTATATTTTTTCATGTCTCTGTTCATAATGAATTAGAACTAGCTGCTTGATAAGTATTAAGTGTCCCTTTACCCCTTATTTTGAATTGTTCATTGAAATTTTCTCTCTCGGTCCTCATGATACTTCATAATTCAGTTAAATCCAACGAATGGACGTTACAGTGGCACTTTGAGTACAATTGAGTTATTTCATTCGTTTCAACTCAACAAGTTTTTCCCCAAGGTAGATCGATGTAACCTATATATATATATATATATAATATTATTTTATTAATGAAATTCATGTAATGCATGCGTTGCCTGTATATCCGGAGGATATTTATGCACGCGAGTGGGGTGTATGAATATATACACCTAAAAAATTAACAAACTGTATAATTAAACTTGAACACACAGGCTTCGTAGGCAATAACTATGTTATACGTTAATTAACATATGATTATGTTGGGGCAAGCTATATATATAGTTAATTACATCCCGTTGTTGCCTTAATAGAAACGCGGGGTTTCTCAAATGTTGCAGTATAATGGAAATATCGATGGCCAACACTATCGATATTTCCAGATAATATTATTCGGGAACGAAGCATCTTATTGATTTTCGTCCTCTTGAAAAATGATTCTTTATTTAACAGTGAACAAATGGAAGCGAAGCATTCCACTACCGGGACTTGGAGAATATTTATAAGCTTTTTCTGAGAAGTTTTGCTTTTTATCCTATTTGAGTAACGCAATACGTAAAATAAGCGTCTTATCTCTGCATCCAGCAGCTTCGCATTGATAATGAATTTCTATGAGTTATCTCAGAGACGCTTAGGCGAGCTATTTAATGAAGCTATTTGATTTGCCGGAGATTCTTCCGAGACTTACAGAATCTTGATAAATCTTCATTGAATCTTGGCGAAGCCTCGATTAGCTTTCAGCCAAGTTCCAATCGAATCCTGATGAAGTTTCAACCCCCAGGAATGGCATTATACGGCGGACAATTCTCAATAATACTATAACGTTGGACTAACGCGCTATCAAAACTTAACTATCAACGAATCGAGCTACGTGCATCGTAGTTATTATTGCTAAACTATAGAATGTTGTTATTAGTTTACAAGGAATTTCAACATAAATAGACAGGCTAAGCCCTTATCCTAACCAAGTTAGGCCGAGCAACAAGTATCTTATATTGATCGTTGGTTACTTATCCTACGGAGAATCAACAATGTGTATTATATTAAACGTGATAGTATATTAAAACTGATTTTTTTTGTTTACATTTAATCTCTGAATTATCATGCATCAATGAGTGCCATCTACGTGGTTTGGCTGCCAGATGAATTTCGGAGGGGAGAATATGGCTTTAATATTTTACAAGCCACTGTACAGTGGTGGTGCGACATGCAAAAACTAGAATAAGATAGCTAAATTATCTACGAGACAGAAACCGAAATACAGCTAAATCACACTTTCCAAGAATATTCTTGATTTATCTGACTCTAGGTAGGGTAAATATAGATATAGTATAATTTTCCACTGGAAATCTCTCTCTGGCGTATTTCCCACCCCCTCCTTCTACCTTTTTCGAGGTAAAAAAAATCACCAAACGAAACGAATATTGCTGATATAATGTTTTTTACGCTCTAACAAATAATAAACGAGACGTTAGGCCTTTACAGAATATAAATGCTTAAACACCATACATATTGCAGAACGCTATTCGAGAGGGCCACTCAGAAACACTATACTCGCCGCTCGTTAAATCCGTTTGAAATAATGTCAGAAACTGTGTAACTGGTAATGTTTAATTACATATAGAATTCTGTAAATATTTCATTCACCGAAACACGACGATTTTTCAAATTAGCTTTATGTCCTTTATTTTACTTCGTGTCCAATGAAATACATGAAAAAATAGCAAAGCAATTGCGATTATTTGGTGAAACGAGCCATGAAATTTTCAACGAAACTTTCGTGTGAAAATGTATAAAATCTGCTGATGCGAATAAAGAAATACCTTGCTAATAAAAGGCTGTTGTGATTCCGAGGATTGTTATACACGAGTACGGAGGATATTTGGTTTTCATTGTATAATTTTAACGCGATACCTGCCCAATTTAGAGAACTCGATATTTTTACCAATAAGAGTATCTACAATTTGTATATAGAATAGTAAACAATATATACGTAAATTTTTAGCTAAAGTTTTTTTGTTTATTAGGAAATGAAAATTGTGAACGAGAGAGTAGAAAATGTAACTAAAGCTTATTGGATACTGTATATTACACAATTGCAATATTTAAGCAGGAAATCACTTTGATTAGCAGATTTAACAAGATTAACAGTGTATGGTTACTAATTAAAGAGGTTTCTGATGGAAAGGGATGGGAATATTTATGAATGAGAATCGTTTCTTCCTACGAACATATGAGAATATTATAAAACATGCCTGCTATACGAATAAGCTTAAAAAGATTGTTAAATTCTCCGATTAAAAACTAATGTTTAATTGAATTAAATCCGAACATTTCCACCCCTTTAATTCGGTTGAGATAACGGTCGTTATCATGTATTGATTGTTTTTAGATTTTCCTCTGCGTACATCGAGTTAAGTTGCGATTGGATTGTTGAAGCCGTAGAAAGTTTGAAGGACGAAGGCTTGACATAATTCAAAATCACGGAACTATCTAACCTAATGCAGTATATTCGCTCTCGGCCCTAAACGGCAACGTCTTCCCATAATACAGCGATAGCTGCCAAGAGAGTGCCTGTAGTGCTAAATTTATCTCGGCTGGGTTAAAGTCGCCAAGGCACTTCCGGTAAAAGCATATTCAACCACTCCAACCCTTTACCATATTTATTCTACACTTATCCACAAACAAATCCTCCAGTTATTCCCATCACACACGACATCTTTCATTTCCCATCAAATATCTCTAATCCTTTCAGTCACGACTTTTCCATTCAACAAATCGAGACACTTGATAAGAAAATATATATTTTGTAAAATTGGTAAATATTTATTAACGAAATCATCTACTATTCTTTGACCAAAATATTAATCCATTCCAAACTTCTAAATACCTGATAGGATTTATAAATGTCTAATGACAATACACGCGCGATGCGTTTTGAAAATTGGCTCAGTCATTTCAGTTCGCAGCGACCGAAAGGGCTGATTTAATTTTTAACGACACATTTACGCTTGAGTGGATATCAATAAAAAAATAGCATCATTATTGGATTTTATCGAGATTTACGTAGGAAGCGTAAAGTACGTCATCAGAGGCTAATTGGCATAAATTTTATGCAATCTTTTCCATCAACTTCGTGCAAAGAGCAACGTGACTATCTCGGCACTGAAAAATTAAATATAGTTAATGCACCGCTGAACAAAACGGATCAATATCAGGACTCCTTTAAAAATCAGCCCTATATCTTCACTCGTTACTCGCTGCAATCATCTATTATCGAAGAAGGAAGGTTAGCACAGAATAAAATAAACATGTTTCACGTTTATCATCGTTTTCTGAAAAAAGAGCAAGGAAATAACGAAGAAGTTCAGCGCAGGTGGAACAAGATAGATCGGTGCTTGGCGGATATAATTGATAGGGGAAAACTCGCAATTTCGTATAGCATGATTCACGATGTCGTAGTTAAGACACGGGGATTTCAGGATGGCTGGTGGGTTGTAGGGGGGGGGAGCGAAGACTTAAGCTAATAAAAAAAAAACATTTAACAAAATTTGCAAGAGTGAGTATGACAAGCAAGAGACACGGGTTATTGCAAGTGTGCTCACATAAAATTGAATGAATAAACTCATTATAATAATAGCACAAGAAATTTCGTTTAAATTTTATTATCGTAGGTCACAACGACTCATATACACATAGACCGAAGGCAGGATAATGCTAATTGCCTGAGGAAAACCGCAGGTGGGATCACATTTTTTCTTCTCGCTTTCGTACTCTCCACCATTTCCGCCTTGCAGTTCTTCTTCTTGCCCAGGCAGGCCGTCAGGGGCGGTTGGCTGGCGTTGTGGATGAGGGGGGTGGGGGGAGTATAGAAGGGGATGACGGTAGTAGGAGGTGGAGCCCCTTGCAATCTGCGGTCCTTGAACAATGGATACAATACAGTGAAATGAGAGAGTTGGTGTGCATTGTCAGGAAACTGTGGTGCTGACGGGTACTGTTTGAATGGGATATTACTCTGTTGATTATGTTGTCTCTTTCTGCGTTGGAACCACTCGCAACGTTTTCCATCTTCTCCCCCTTTCCTCCTCCACGTCACAAAACTCGCAACTACCTGCGTGCTCGGCCATCCGCGTACTTCGCCCACCCCTGCAACCAACTACCACCCTCTACCTCCCACTCTTCCACTAGGATATCCCTTATCTATATCTAACGCATCAAACAATTGAAAGACGCGTGTAAATATCTGCCTGACTGGTCTACCTATCTCACCCCCCCCTTCCTACCCCCTAGACTCTCCCAACAACCCTTCCCCCATTCGGCGTGTTATACCACTCGATCCAAAGTATTGTAAACCGTTTCAATACTATAAGCTGCAGTTTCCGCAAAAAGGGAAACTGCTGTCATTCCTCTTATTTTCCTCTGATTTCTATCCTCATCCATACGAGGCATTCATCTCTATAGCCAAGCGTTTAATTACACCACGCTCCATCAGCCTTCCCTCTTTTTTTTATCAATCATTCAAGTTCTACCATTTTTGTTGAATTAGGCAAACGGACGATGAGAGAGAACTTACCAAATATTATATACTCATCGTAGGAGAATCAACGAACCAAATATTTATCTGTTATTATTATTGGCATTTGAACGATATTCGTAATGAAATTGTATTATTTATTTTTCGACTTTCCAGCGATTTTTCCAATATTTAATTTGGTTTCATTTTGTCGAAGGCTTTTTCAATATTGATTGTTGCAAACCAACTACGAACGTTATGCAACGTCTAAATATGATATTATATATTCGATTTTACGGGGCTTATTACAGAATTGCGTTTTCCATTACCTATATAGGTATATTTACAATCTTACCAACTCGTACAGGTATTGCGGAAAATAAGCTTAATTAAGCCATGGTTTCTCAATATTCAGATTTGTAGAATTTTACAAATTTTCTCGAAACTCGATAGTAAAATTTAACTGTAAATAAAGGAAAAGATATTTTTGCGTATATTCTGTTATCGAGCAGTTATACCAGCAGGGTAAATAGAAGTACATCTCTGGCTGAGAAATAGGGTAGTGGTCTTTTCAAGACACGAACCGCTGTTTTCCCAATATTCTTTAATATTCATTCCCACTTCCAGAACAGTTATTGCAGATAATGCATCGACGATTCCGTGCTCTAATAAAGCAGGAGGACTAAAATTGATCCGTGTACTTTTTCTCATTTGTTCGAATCACGACAAAGGGGAAAATAATGAAAGGACTGTCTGGAGGAAAAGGGGGAAGACTGAATTAAAAAAAAAGAACAAAAAGAAAGATAACAGTTAATTTAAGGAAATGGAAATAGCCATAATTTACTCATTTATTTTCTTCGGCACAATTTAAGAGACGTTGTTAAAGTTCTTACTTTATATATCCATTTGGAATCCGAATAAGTGAAGCGAATTGGTTAAAGAGAGAAAAGAAAGAGTACACGATGAAGGGGTAAAACTGTCGGTAGCAATCTTTCTGACAAAACGATTTATGAACAAGGAATGCAATTTTCGTTAGATATGCTGTAGGTATTCAGATCAGACGATTCGTGCATGGTTTCCAAATATGCAATAGGGAACGGAATGCGGAACAGTCCCAGCATTTCTACTGAAATCAGTGTAAATGGGCTGATAAGTGATTAATAGATTCTCAGATAGTTAATATACCGCGTTTACCGTTGATACTTCTCCTATATTCCAGCGTTAAATATCTGATTTATAGATCGAGATACTACTCCCGTTTGTTTCCTGTTGTCGATGCATTATCTCATCCTGTTTCCACCCCCTTTCACTAGATACTCCCTACCTGGCCGCGAATTACCATGTGAGAGAGCGTAGCTCATTCACCTGCTCGTATAATACATACTCCATACAATAGTGTACTTATGCGTTGGTTACAGATCTATATATGTCATTATCGACTCTATAAAAACTAATAAATACTATCATAGGAAATTATCAATTTTACCCTATACAGCTACGATAATTTAATGAATCAAATATTCTTATATTTCGAACGACGATTTATATAATAAATATTCTGTGTGACAGATCACGTTTTATAAATTTCTAAATCAATGATATGCTTCATTGCGAATCAATAACGTTTTCGACGTACAAATCCAAGCGAGGTTGAGTGTTTTTCTTACATAAAGTAGAAATAAACTAATACTCTACCAACGAATATCAACCTTATCCTCTCTATAGAAATAATATTACACGAAGAAAACTATTTTCTATGCTTCAGATATTATACTAAATATTACATTTATATGGTAATGTTGCAACTTAAAGAAAATAATGATTTATACAATATTCTTTCAATCTGGAGTTATAATTATAACGAGAATTAATAATTAAGTTTAAATCCAAGGTATAAGCATAACGAGATTGAAATTAAAATGGAAAGATATCTTTCCCAAGGAATTTCAGAGCGCGTGTGAAAGACAGAAGGTTACCGGAATTATTTTAGTAGTAAAGATATTACGCAGTTTCACAATTTCTATCAAAATTTCATCTGCTTCAGTCACACGAAATATACAGCTCAGTTGGCGTGAGAGGCCCGGCATTCGTATTCTTCATGTATAATATTATACGCTTCTATAGCAAGTAGCAATATACATTATATATATATATATATATATATATACATATATATGCATATATAGTGGAAACAAAACTAGGCTAAACTTTCAGTTATTTTGTTAAATAAAAGAAAAGATTAGTGAAGCAAATCGTATGAAACATTACTAGGAAACCTCGTAATTATCGTGAATGATGCAAAAGTTTCATATTAAAGTTTGTATCAAACTCGGTTCCATCTAGCTGGAATAAAAAATAATTCTACTGAGGTCAGCAACAGGATCCTTATTGCGGAACCAATTTATCTTTCCTACTCTTAATTAACTATTATTAGCATGGCTCTCGCCATATACTTTTATATAGAAAAATGGAGCTAGTGTAATATAGGCATTATTTGTTTAAAGATATCATGATTTTGTGTTATCTTTTTTCCAACATTGCATTCGTATTTATATATATATATATATATATATATATATATATATGAAGCTTTCATACATTCATAAATTTAATCCCATGGGATACTCACGTCGAATTTGATCAATTAGCAGCTCGTTCGAATGTTATACAGAAACTGCTGATTTATTGAATTAAAGATTGAACGCACGAAATAAAAAATATAATTAGCGCAAAGATACCTCGATTTTGACGAATGACTCGTTAATTTATAAACAAGAGAAATCTCTGTGAAATCTGCTTTGCACGTTACCTCTTCATACAAGTTGCAATTTTTATAACGAACCATTAAGGGTAATTTGAAAAATTGAAGGGGCAGTTTCAATAATGAAATAGCGATGTTCTTTTGAAGGATTTGTAAACGGTGTATATGCAAAAGGGCAAAGGGAGGTAGGAGAGAAGAGACGAGTATGAGAGAGCAGAGTAAAAAAGAAAGAAAAAAGCAAGAGAGACTAAAGAGTGTAATGACCGACTGCTTTAATATTTCAGATTGTTTGGCATCGTACGAGATGCAGGGACCCAGCTTTATAATAGAGCCGCCTTCGCGAGTGGAGTTCACAAACGCTAATGGAGGAAAAGTAGACTGCATGGTCAGGGGAAACCCGGAGCCAACGGTGGATTGGCTGGCAGCGGATGGCGGCAGCATCGCGAATATTCCAGGCTCGAGGCTGATCCTGGGCAACGGTACCATTCATTTTTTGCCATTCGAAGCGGAGGCCTTCCGACAGGATGTCCATTGGGCCATCTACAAATGCTCCGCTGTCAACAGCGTCGGTGCCATCGTTAGCAGGGACGTCAATGTCAGGGCTGGTAAGTTATTGTCCAATCTCTCTTCCAAGAAACTCTCCTCGGTAATATCAACTCCTTCGCCTCGCCCCATCTTTCCCCCCCTACCACAACCCCCAACTGCCCCTTACGTCTGACATTTCCTTTCCTTCCCTCCCTTCTTATCCTATTACCCCCTCCCCCAATTTCCATACATCCTGCACTTTTTGCACCATTTGCCACCTACTTTCCCCTTTCTTCATTCTTTCTTATTTTTCTCCATCCTGCACGTTGTCCCTTTATCCTGTCTTTCTTCTCTTAACTATACCTTTCTTGTATTTCATTCTTATCGTTTACCCCTCTCCTATTTTCTAATTCCCCAATTGCTTTTTTTTCTCGATATCCCATACGTGCATCTATTCATTATCTCCTATTTTCCTTTTTCTTTCCACCTTACCAACAATTGCTCCCATTCTTTATCTTTCTTATTATCCCCTACCCCCAGTCAGTCTCCTTCTAAAATTTCTATTATTCCACTTTTTACACAATTTGCCATCAGCTACCTCCTTCTTCTTTCTCCCCTATTTCTCTCTATCCTGCACGTTTTTCTTTCAACCTGCATACATTCTCCTTCTTCCTCCCACTTTCCACTGCGAATAGCTCCCACTCGTTCTTTTCCTCTCACCGATAACTTTGAATTTTGTCTATCGATCGTCGCGCAGCTTTTCACAGGCTTCTCTTCGCTTTCTTGCAGTGCTTCTACGAACCACCATCTTTTCTTTTCGATTTTCTCGCTTTCTTGTAGCTTTCTCGCTGAAAGCAGCCCCATCGTCATTTTGCTAGACGGTTTTCAACCTGTGAAAGCTACTTTCCGCAGGCAACACACCGGCCCAGTTCCCCCCCCCCCCCCCCTGCCCGCCCGCGCCGCCCGGTGCCATTGTGACTCACGCTTCATGCTATACGGAAACAATGCGCTTTTATCTTAATCCAGCCATGCGTCTGTTTATTCCCGTTTTTCGTCTACTAATTTAATCGCTTAATGACACCAGTGAGAACGACACAACACTATAATAGCATATCCTTCCGTTCAATCCTGCAGGCTTCCACCAAAAATTTTTCCAAACTCTTGTTCCCCTTTGAAAATAATTCTCGTGGAACAATGGAGAATCGAGGTGGGCAAAAGGAGAAATTCAGTGAAAGTTGCAAAGATAAATTAAAGCGCGGAGATTAGTGCGATATAAAAATGCTCATCAAGCTTTTAGATGTCGTAAAGGGTGGACGCGCTTACGAGGGAGATGCAATCGTATATTTTTTGTGGTATAAAAGGTTAGGGTGGATAGATGTATTTAAGTTTAACTGGTGAACGTTAACCTGAAGAGATGTGGGAAAATAATCGTTTGGAACTCGAGGCTTGAACTTTTAACCTTTTCATGGATCAACGTTTTAATGTTTTAGGCAGTAGTTTTAATTGCTTTCGTTTTTATCATCGAGGATATCTTTCCTTGGAAAATTTTGATAATCGTATTTTACCGGGTGACCCTGGTCAGATGGGCACGAAAAGAGGTGTCACTCCCTCTTCCTCCCCCCTTCTTTTACTCAACACTAGCTACTCACGTTCTAAAGCGCTATAACTAAGAACCGTCTCTATTCATTCGCCACGCTCCTCGGGATTACACGAAAATCCCATCAGTGTAAGGAAAATTTCGATTTAGCAGAATTTTATTTCGTTCACAGCTCACCGTTAACTCCTGACACCCTCATGAACGATTAATCGCCCGACCGCAATTTTCAAACCACCGATCTAACGCGATAATAGTGACCATAAACGAGATAAATAAGAATTGGATTGTCGTGCTATTAATTTTGAATCTCTCCGCTCTTACAGCTTCGAGAATAAAACATGGAAATTCCGTGAAGAATATTTATAAAGCTGAAAATATTTCTTCGTTCCCGTCAAGATTTAGCATACAAAGTCGAATGAAATTACGAGTGTAGAAAAGCGGATCTCATCAGTGAATTTCTTTATTGTTCCTTCACAGAAATTTTCTTAGCGCAAGAGAGAGAGAGAGAGAGAGAGAGCCGAAGACTGTCAGGGGGCATAAAGGTGTTTTTTCAGTATTGAGAAGGCGTATAGAGTGAACTCGGCAAAAGAAGAGCATTAAAAAACGGAGGCAGAGAGTAGAATTTAAGTCTTCGGTTTTTCGCCGTTCCAAGGCGTTGCCCGGCTCGACTCGGCTGACTCGGCTCACCCTATTAGCGCGAGTCGAGCGAATAGGCGCATGTCTTTGGTACTAAGGTCATTCACCTCGCCAGCCTTCAGAATCCAAAAGGTTCCCTGCTACTATACTACCACTACTTATGTTTTTCTACTCATTCGTTTGAAACTTTACGCGAAATCCAGCTCCGTAGACCCTCACCTGCCTTCTTCAGCCTTTCCCCAACGTTCGTTGCTTTTCAGGTTAGGTCACCTATAGAAATCCCCCCCCCCCCCTCTTATTCCGGTAAAATTAAATAACCGACTCGATTACCAAATCGTGCCGTAATTCTCATATTCCTAATAGAGCTATCCGCTTCTGCAAGGCAGCGTCAAACTTTGTTGCCAACGATGTCGAAATTTCAATAGTTATTAGGTTATGGCACTTAGGTAACTTTGTCAATTGCAGTAAACACATTACAGGATTGCTTCGTTGTATCGCATTACTCGACAATCATGCAAATCATTCGATCGTTTCGTTAATAAACAAATACGAATGCTTTTAATAAAAGCACGTAGCTTCTCCAACTCGGTAAATATGTGAATGGTTTTTTACGTTGACTTTAGTTGTAACCAAATATTAAAGCTTTTTTAAAGCTTTTCTGCAATCGACAAATGACTCTCATTCGCTATATGTAGTAAATATTTGCATTTAAATCTTGTACAAATATATGCTTTGTAAAGAAAAATTAAATATTTTAATAAACATTGCAAATCTATATTTAATTTTGTAGGAGTGCTAATAATTACACTATATATATAATGTAGTAAACAGAGGGCTGCAAAAATTTTAAACTTTACATATGAACTTTATATACGAAGATTGGGGTTTTTCGTGTTTTTGAAATTCACGAATACATCATGCATTTTTTTAGTTAACTCTGACTATACAGTAATAACAACTTCTTTTAATAAATACGAGCCTCCCGTACTCAGCGACATCTGTGTCAAGGAGACTTCAAAGCAAAGCTAGGTATACTCATTATCGTGTTTTCATATTTTTCTCTTTCTTTAAGCGCGTGTAGAATATCATAGACACACACACACATTTCCATTCTTAATAATTATCCGCATTATTACCCGCATCTGATTCCTCCCATACAATTTGCGTGTTTCTCGAATTTCAGAGAATATTTCTCAATTACTGGCATCTCTTGAATTTAATTAAAAAGTCCTTGCTAATAGCTTGTGAAGATTTGCAATTAATTAGTAATTTGAGTCCAGAAGTGATTCTCGACGCGCGATGTAAAGTTTTAAGACTACGTTTGCGAAAGTAATAAGCATGAAGTGGCAGGTGCGATGGGGGGGGGGGGGTAGTGGAAAAGCGAAGAAGAGGAATAAGTAGTAAAAGTGGTTTATTGTTCCGACAAGTTTCTTAAAAATCAGCCTGCTTTTCAATTAATTCAAGCTGGTTTTGGGCTGCATCGCAAATAGCGCTTCCAGGGGCTTGCATAGTTCGAGCAAAAGGGAAGGAACACAGTATATATATATATATATATAATACTGCATGTGTATACTGTATTTCTACCGCAAGGTATGGGGCGATAAAGCCAGAGCAATAGTTGATACGCAGCTTGTCGGAGGAAATATCGCAATAAAAATGTTGCATAAACCCGCGGAGGGTCGGTAGGAAAGAAAGCGGTGGTTGATCGCAGTGGGCGGACGGGGCGGTTCGTAATAAGTAGTAAAGATGGCTCATTGCTCCGGCAATTTCTTAAAAATCACATTCACCGCGCGTTTACGCGTAAATTTATTTGGGTCTGAAGTTAGTTTGGGATTTCGGCAATATGGGGAGTTCTCGCCGCGTAGGCTGTTGGTAGTTAGGAGGTGCTCGGGGATTGGCTGGCTTCCGCTTTCCGTGCATTTCATGGTTCGTAAATATTACGTGGCATGAGACGTCTGCTGAGTTTATGCTTGGCTTGGCTGGCGCGTAATCGAAAGCCCAGTGGTACACAAGGAACGAGGAGGAGATGGCGATGGAAAGATAGATAGGTAGAGAGAGAGAGAGAGAGAGAGAGAGGGAGACACTATAAGGTAGAAAAGGAGATTTTGATGTGGAGAAAAAGTCGTGTAAGGAGGTAGAGCAGGGCAAGGAGGTAAAAAGGAAGGGCATGTAGAGAAGGGTAAGGGGACCTTAGGGGTTGGAAGTGGATGGAGTCGGGGTGGACCGATGCAAAGCGAGAAATACAGAACTGACTGAGTTTTTACCGCATTCTAGAGTCTGAGTGCTTCGCTCCGCTGGCTCTTGAAATGGGTAGAAGGCCCGAGTGCTCCACAACCACACTTCACCTTCTCTCTCACCCCTTTAACCCCCCCCCTTTCTCTCTCACTCTCTCTCTCTCTCTCCCTACCTACGTCTCCATTTCCCCTTCTCTTTATTTCTCTCCGTCCTCCTTTCTCTCTCTCTCTCTCTCTCCACTACACCAAGCTTACTTGTTTTCGTCCGATCTTACTCGGCCACCCCCTCCCCTCCTCACAATACTCTCCCCACCATTTCACCCTCCCCCTTTTCCTTAGTTGATTTTCGTACGGTCTTACTAACCGCTCAAATAAAACCAGCAGCTTACCTATGCCACGAGGTAGTTTCTTGTATCGCCCCTTCTTACATTTTGCTTCGCGAAAGCTTTCTCTTCCAAGCACATAGTCTGTTTCTTTTCCTCTTTCTCCTTTCAAACTATATTTCACATTATTTTCCTAGCTTTCTTGTCCAACTCTCTTCGTAATACTTTCTTTTCTCATACAATACCGTAATGAAACTCTTCTCCCCTCCCCTCTACCTCCCTTCTCACCTACCCCCTATCCACTCTCTCTCTTGCTTTCTTTTTCTTTCTACTCGCAGTACTTCAGCTGAAGAAAAATTATGTAAGTCTGCTCCTCCTTCCTTCTCTACTATTTTAAGCCTGATAAATGAGAGCACACTTTCAGAAACAATTTCTTCATTAACAATATCCGTGTGTCGATGAATATTTATACGTGCCAAACCTGCTAAGTCTACTTAACGTCGTCCAGCTACTTTAAGCTAGGCCATTATTATCTCAAGATAGTACATATTGTACTTTAAAAAGAAACTTTCATGAAATGTAGCCTTCTCTCTCTCTCGATATATATATATATATATATGATAAGCTTTAGCTCTTTCGTGTTTTTACAAATGTTTTCCTTTTATTTCTTCTCCACAAATATATATTTATATACAATCGTTCAAATACAGATCAATATTATTTCTTTATTTCTAAAGTATTGCATAGGTACGATATATATCGGAGGAATACGATATCTTTGTCAGTGCACAAATTGATATATTTGGTTCACGATGTGGTATGACAGTTGGATTCTGGAGACAAGCGAATTATCGTCTGAAATGCCAGCTTGCAATGGGTATCAGTTATAAGATGAGTCACGTCAAGCACGTTGATATTCAAAGTCAGTAGAATCGAATGTCCATCCGGAACCGGATACTTGATCTTAACTATCTAGATTAAATGCATTTCGATATTTGTTGGAATCACGTTCTATTTTATTAAGTTTTTAATTCCACTTATATATATATATATATATATATACATATATAGAGTTACAATTCTATCTCCATAATTAGTTTATTATATCAAATTTAAAGATTGCTATTCAGAAAGAAAAGCTTCCCGCTGCTCATTATGAATGCTTGTTATTATAATTATTAAACGAATGACAAGGTTCACGAGTTTTTAATAACTCTCGTAAAATTTCAAAGTAGGTACTGTAAGACAGTACTACCAAGGTTTTCTTTAGAGTTTCATTAGTCCACGATAAGATGTTATAAAATCTCATGCATTTCTTCGTTATTTATGAAATTGGTATATACATAGAAATTTTTACCTTTGAAAGTTTTCAAAGTGTTATCCTTGTATTAGTCCCCATCCAGGACTTTATTATACCCTGTATAAACTGCAAGATGCTTTAAAGATGAAATTTCTATTTCTGGTTTTTTCTTTTTCCAGTGGTAAACCAGCGCTACGATCCGGAAGTTCAAAGTCAGGCTGGTTTTCCTGGCAACAATATACTTATGCGTTGCAGCGTACCTAGTTTTGTTCGAGACCACGTGACTGTAACTTCGTGGCTCCAGGAGCCATCCTTCAACATTTATCCTTCCATTATAAGCGGTAAGTACAACGAAACGAATATATCGATGTATCTAGCATGTATATATATATAGTAAATTAAAAGTTTTACGAGCGAGAGTGTTTTGCACGAGTGATTTGGCAGCGATTGACCGCGTATCAAAGCGGAATTGATTGTTTGCGGAAAAATCAGCAGACTGAAATAAAATAATAGAGAAAAGGAGCGAGGGAAAATAAAATGAATTGGCTAATTTTTGATAAACCAGCCGTGATTGGGTGCGCGTTGCTCGCCGATTGCATTTTGGCTCTTTCACAATCCACACGATTTATGAAGGAATGGTCGATAAAGGACAGAAAAGGATTGTGCATTTATTCGTTCAAGAAGCACCGACCACGCATGCAATTGACAGCACAAATTGAAACGCCTCTCAGATTTCCTTTTAAATCTTTATGGAAAAGTCACCAAAGAGCTCCGTGAAATTACCTCATTTACACTGACTTCCGCATTTTGTGGTGACTAACGCGATAATTGCCTCTCTTACTTTCGCATATTATACGCACAGATTCAACAAAACCACGCGTCTCTCGCTCGTTCAACAACGATATAAATTATATTTTACCACCCCCCTCCCCCTCCCCCCACACTTCCATTCCCACGTATTCTCGTTTTTCATCGAAAATTCAGTAATTTTATTCCTGATATAATATTGTACACCTTATTATTTTATGACGATCATAACGATAATCGATCGTTTTGAGTATACATATACAGTATTATAAACTGATTAAACTGACATTTTGGTTATTTTTCACCGGGGCCTGTGCACGTACGAACATATAAATAGAGATTTTCACTGTGTTTTTATATGGATTACAATTTCACCAGAATGATAATAAGAAGCTAAATTATTGGCAGATGGCAAATATCACATGCTCCCAAGCGGAGAATTGATGATAATAAATATAACGCGCAACGATATCCAGGCAACTTATCGCTGCAGGACTCATCATCGAATAACGCAGGAAACCGTTATCAGCACCAATATAGGCCGAGTGCAATTGACTGGTGAGTCTGTGATACTAAATTATGGATTTTCATCAAACGAATACTCTCTCCATTTGAAATAGTAAATATTCATATCTTCCCTTTTTACGTAATATTAACGTGAAAAACACATGGTTTTTTTCTTTGCCATTTCACATTATACGATCTAACGAAAAAAGAGGAGGAGGAGTATTATACGCGTACACTCTTTTCTCAAAGTTCTTCGAGTCTTTTTTAACGGAGGATATCTTGTAATGAAGCAATATAAATTCGAACCGCACTGTTTTCTCGCCTTTAATATTGTAACAAATGGACGTAACTCGTTGAAAAATATCTCGAAGGAAGGAAGGAGTGTCTAAAAATCAATGAGAGAGAGAGAGAGAGAGAGAGACAATCTGCAGCGAAGAAGCAGAAAATTTCAAGGATCCATCATTCCTCGACGTTTCTTTTTTCACTGTTGCAGAGATTCGAGGTTTTATGCCACCAATTATAAACGAGAAGATTTTGTTTATGTCCGCCCGAGTCGACGATACCGTAGTGATTCCGTGCGTGGCTTATGCTAATCCTCAAACATCTAACAGGTAAGATTTACGAGTTAATATGTGTGTGCAGAGGGGATCTCATTCTCTCGAGAATGTATTCAGCGCATGATCCTAGGAAGCATGGAGGAGCCACTAGAGCTTTTTCCCCCGTGAATTTATCTGCGGTATAGTCGCAATATCTTATTTTACCGGTTAACTCGAATGGCTAATATCCGGCTCTTCGGATTTATAGACTTATGTTTTCATCGAGCGGAAGAGACTAAATAGAAATCTCTCTCGGTGTCTTGGTTTCATCAGTTTCTCCTAGAGAATATCCCGAGGAAATATCTAAAAACGTTTTTTCGACCCAATATAATGCAAATCCTAGCAAATACTCAGCCTTGTGTGACGAAGAAATTTATTCCTGTTGAGATTTAATCGAATATTTTAAAAAACGTTATCCGCTCGTGTTATCGGAATTACGGGGGGGGGGGGGGGCAAATGAAGAATTCAATTAGGAAAATAATAGTAGTAGATTAATTGGTTAGTATAGTTATACACGCGCTTGAAACAATGGGCTTGTGTGAATTCATTATATAGCAACGTTAAACTTGATAAAAGCACATTACTTTTTCACCCGCTAATTTTTATGAAAATATACGCTCACCTTTTTCACGTGCGAGCCTGGCAGGTTAAAAGTAGCAGATTTAGCGGATTTAGAAAGGAATATTTTCGGAATACGCGCGGTTATCACGTTAATTCATCCGTGCGGAACACGGCCGAGAGATTAGATGGTAGATCCAGCCATTAGTCTTAGGCTTATAACGATACTTCGGTTAAAAACCATGCATTTCCGGGAACAGGAAACAATAGTAGCATATTTTATATCTCGTAACTAGATTCTACCGAATTTATTACAGCCGAGTGCAGTATTCTTCCTAAGAAAATTTTCCCTTCCTTTTTCAGCAATAAAAGCCTGCACTTTCTACTTCTAAATCATTTAGGAACTATTTTCGCGCAAAGTAACCCAATATGTATATCACACAGTGCCAGTTCACGTTCTCTGGGTTACGTCAAGCTCAATATATGCCACTATCTAGCTCTATCCAAGATTCGCGACTCTGCTTTATTTAATATTTCATGTATAGGTAAGGAATACTACCGTCTACTATATATGTATATGTTTGTATGTATATACAGATATATATAGATACAGTGTCCCTCGATCGTAGCTTCAGACTAGAGGGAATTTCTGATAGCTCTTTGAGGTATTTAGCAAATCCGTGTCAGCCAAAGCTGAGCCACAGGCTGAATATAACAGGTGAAATTATCTTCCACGCCTGACACAAGATTTCCTTTTTTACTTTGCGCTAACAAGTACTGCCATCCAACCGGTCGAATTCCCGGATTTAGCCGGATTAGAATCTCGCGCTTTGTCCTGAAAACGAGCAAGACCCGAAACGGCTTTCCACCATCGTTCAATGTTGTCTCGCTCAGAGCGACAAAAACAATTTTTAATCTCCCCATTAAATTGGGCTTACCATCAGTCCTTCTCTCGAAATCATACTAGAAACTCATCTCATAAAAAGAACCGTGCACTTTCGTGTAAAGCAAATAAGGTTATATATATATATATATATGTATATGTGGGGGATTGATTTTGTAAAAAGAATTTTCTTTGTCACAAAGAGACGAAGCGAGAAATCTAAAAGTTCGTTACAGTATGTGAGGTATAAATAAATTGGATCGAAGAAGCTTTTGCAACAATATTTAATAATTGCAGCTTTTAACTTTTAGCCTGCTACATCTCTTCATTTGTAGAGAAACTTTATCCAGGAGTCTATCGAGACTTCACTGAGTGAGAGAGCAAGTTGGGACTTTATCGAGATTCGGTTGCGCACGAAAACTAATCGAAACTTCGTCGGAATCCAATCAAGACTTATCCAGGATGTTTTGTGAGTCCGTGAGAAGTATCCAACAACATCTGCAAATTCCTTGTAGGGACACACAGAGTCTTGAGATTTGATAAAATGTTGGTGTGATCTAATATAGGGACTCCGATGAGATTTCATAAAATGGTCACGATATTCTAACTACAGCAGTGTACGAGACTACAGAAAAGTGTAGGTACGCCCAAACAAGGTTTGGTTAACCGAAACTTGCTGACTTAATTCCATCTTACCTCGTACTAACTCGAAAAGCTACGATTTATCTTACATTTCAATGGCCCACTTCTCTGGATTTCTTCCTTTTTTTCCCCTTCTTTTTCAATTTAATTATATAGTATTATACCAATTTACCCGGTTTTCATTTGTGCACAATAATAATATATAATGATGATAAACAGTAATAATAAACTATTGATCTTCGTCAAATATTATCACATTTTTTAATTTATTAAAATACCCCTTTGTTTATAATTATTATTCAATATTTAATTTCATAAAATACGATAGAACGTTAAATGATATTACCGTTGGCTGATATGGCATATTTCAAACAAATATATATATATACATAAACGAGCATCAACGAATAAATAATAATCGATCGCAGTCGAAACTCCAGGCCTCCCTAAAAGCTTAAAATTATCTATAATAGTCTCTAATTCCTCTTTGCACATAATTTATACAACCGTGCATAAGCATCACGTACAATTATTTGTGCGTATTCGCTAAAAGTCTTGAAAATTCGTGCTTAATCCTCTTAAAGAGTTGAGTAAAGGGGATAAAAGTAAAATTAATTCTTCTCCGAAGGAAATTTTATTATTCGTTAAACTGCTGAGAGGGGCCTGCTACCTTTTAGTGCACATGAGGATAGTTTTTCATTGATCAAATATTTTCCCTCTTGCTAACTTTATATGCGATGCATAAACAAGGAACAATAGAACGGACAGATAAGGAGTACAATGTACGCATACGAATATCTCACGTTACATAAAACGCGATACTTCTTCTCTCCCAGTTGCGCTTGTTCCTTTTGCATCTTTGAATTTAAAATTTAAATGAAAATTTCACATTCGTTTTATCTGCACGAAAGTCGCGAAAACAGAAATACAGCAAATCTTCAGGATCAATAAAATTCCTTAATTAATTTATCGAATACTAAGGATATTTTTAAAACGCCAGGTGGTTGATTGTAATTTTAACAGAAGGATCGTGACCAGTGATAATGTTTGAGAGTTCATGCATAGATATAAATGGATCGAACTATGAACAAATATCCGATGGGTCTTCGACCCAGTTTCGATGAGCCATTGCAAACAGATGCTCCGAGATGGGGCAGAAGGGTTAATAGCGTTTATCGCATCATCCATCAATCATTCAATCTATATAGTATAGCGTGTGTTTAAACAAAATGAAAGCTTCAGAGATGGCGATTAATCGTTATGGTAAGAGGAGAGACGGTCGGTCTGTTATGCTTATAAAGTGCAATGCATACATAATTCCATTAATGCCGTTACTTGCATAGAAAATTGAATCGCAAATCACCACTCCGCCATCTTGGATTTTTCTTTCAGCTTCTTCCGCGAGTATTATAAGGATGAGTCTCTGGTCAAAATGGAGAAAAATTATCATAATCATTTTCCATGGAAAAGAAAATCAATTCTTCCCTCGGAGGATGAGGAGAGTTGGATTTGTTCAGGGTTTAGTGGAAGATTGAGGTAGTATAGAGACACACACACATCTATATATACAGGGTGTTTCACGTAAGGCGCCCCAGCTCGAAAAGAGGACTTAGAGCGCATGGTGGGGGCAGATGCATCTTATTGGCCGCGGTTAGAGAGAGAGAGTAAGAGAAAGAGGATAAGAGTTGACCAAACATGACTGATGTGAGCGGGGAAGGGAGGGGCAGCGATACGCTAGGCGTATCGTCTAGTAAAGGATAGCTCTATCCTTCTCCACGTTAATCCTTTTCTCTCCCTCCGCGGCCAATTAGATGCATCTGCCCCCACCATGCCCTCTGAGTCCTCATTTCGAGCTGGGGCGCCTTACGTGAAACACCCTGTATATATATATATATATATATATGAGAAAAGGTCGCAGGTAGTCTTCATGTATATTTACGAAGGGAATCGAGATGAAGAAGGAAAGCGTCGTGTACAGACATTCGGCTGAGATTGTATTAGCGATACAAACAATCCAACCGCTGATTACAGAGGCTGCTTCTGACAATCTATTAAATATTCCGTATATACGTATATATACGTATATGTAAGCCGGCGTAGTCTGCGTATTTCTATTCAGCTCTGTGTTTGTACCTCTACCTCCTCCCCCCCCCCTCCCCTATCCCCCTCTACCCATCCAGTTTTCGTCACTATAGGAAGCTATAGACGAAGAGAAGTGGGAGATCGTTGGAATGGGTAATGTCAGAGGTATAAAAGGAAAGGGATGGAAAGTACGAAAATGAAGGCAAATTCGAGGAAAAAAGAGAAGCATGCAAGAAATCATAGGACGAAAGGTGAAGAATTCTGTGTGGGTGTGTGTGTGTGTGGTTGGATAGGGGGGGGGGGGGAAGAAGGATGGTAGTTTGAGGGTTTGCTGACGCAGTAGAGGATTCCAGCAGCGAGTTTCCCTCACAATCCAACATTGCTTATCCAATTGCCATTTCCTTCCCACTCCTAGCCGACCTTTTCGTCCTAAATTCGATTAGCTATTCGCTACACGTCTATAGATATACTTTTCTTGCACGATACCATAGCATGGGTCTCGTTATAAATTTATACCGATTTCGAGCCAGACAAATTTTCATCGTCATCCTCTCACACTCTGCACCAATCGATTAGTTCGTATTTCAAGTATCCTCGCGATTTTTCCAATCGCTAACACCCTAACACCCTAACAAATGAAACTGCGCGCAAGATTGTCGATATCTGTATTTAATCTTATATATATGTAAGAAATACGTTTTTCTTTTCAATTAAAACCGTAATTTTTGTTAGGAAGCACGATCAATTATTAGATAAAACGATGGTGGAAAATGAAAACGTCGGGGTGGATTGTCAATTTATTGGAATTTATCAAGCAACGATAAAAAACGTGGCGAGTTGAGTTTTGAGGTTAGGCGGAAGCGGAGAATATCAAATGTACCGCGTAAGATTGAAAGCTAAGCAAATGATATTTTAATAGATCGATAGTTTTCAGCAAACGTGACCTCGATAAATTTCTATGGATAATCTAGACATTTCTTCTGACATTCAGACATATCTCATCGAATTGCCAGCTCCCGTTTGCCTGCTACCGAGAAGGAGAGGTCTTCCCATACCGGGGATTCCCAGACGCGAAATATATCTATATATATCTATAGATATAATTTCTAGTTTCCTGCTAACACCTCTATTTCTCCAGGCTGCTGCACTGATTCGCCTTAAGCCGGTTCCTCTGAATACGCAGAGAGAAATCGATTAGTAGATATTATGTAACATATATGTATGTAGCACTAGTATATGTACAGCCTTAATGATTTCTGCTCCGACGAAACTCCTTCTATTACAAATAATATCCTTTGAGTCAAATGAAACGAAAAACTGACTCGTATATAGCAGAACAGAATAATTAACTTTCACCTGCTTCGTTATATTTTCCTTTTGGATTTTTCTATTTTTGAAAAAGAAAAAACTCGATTTTTTCTCTCATCCCCCCAAAGACTCGGTGGATTATTATCATTGTGGTTTTAAAATTAAATAAGCTGTCAAACGCATTTCATATTGCATATATTGCACGAAATTTCCTTCTGATCCATTTGTTTAATATATTGCGATTGAAATCACAGTGATTTTTTATTCATTGGGATATTTCATCATTCTATCTTCATTATTTTAAATCCTGTATAATGGAGAAGCGTGCAGCTTACGAAGTGCCAGCGCAGCATCCAACGTTAAATTTGATTAGCCATTCGATACGCCTACAGGCAAATGCGTTGATATTTTCACTTTGTCAGTATGCCCAACCGTGCTCCGCAAGTTCAAAGCTTTGTTCCGCTTTAGACGATTTTTTGTTCACCGTTATGCTAACGTAATCCAAAATCTGAAATAGTATAACCAAACTGCTTACTCGTTCTTGGCTAAGTATTCAGCAGCAAGCAGGGAAACAAGTATTGATTTCATTTCGTTCATAACTCAAAGGGCATTTAGATCACCAGTATTTGCCCATCCAAAGGGAATAATCAACGGGTTTTCGAAATTTAACAGTATTAAATTAAGTTAATGCAATTACGATTTATATTATCGGACAAAAATTTTATAAGCCGAACTTGAAAACGTTGAGCATTTAGTTGAAAAAGATTTGGAATTTAATATTTCCAGCGTTGGATTCAAATCTCTTTATTAGTTTCTCATAATTTAATCTTATTATATTGCTCGGTTTGGCCTATATATATATAGATACGTATTTTCGGGGACACTTGCAATTTCAACAATCACTTAGATTCACAACCGCATGATGTACAGTTAAACCGTGTCCAGTGTCGTTGGGGATAGATGAGAGTTCGATTCCTTTGACTGTTAACGTGCCTGTGGCTGTTTTGCTTCCATGCAGTGGCGTACGCTCATAGGCGCCAGCATGGCGAGGGGCAAGGAAAATTTTGCTCGCTCCACAATAAAATATTCATAGTTCTCCTCGTGCATTTTTACCATCTTAACCAATTTGAGTTACATTTATGTCAGAAACCTCTCTGAAAAAAATGCTGCAGGCACCCTCGTCGACTCAACACCATCAACACGATTCATCGCGACGGTCTCTCCATCCAACCCATCGCTGTCGCCATTATTAATTCTATTCCATACTCTGAGCAATTATTCAGATACACTCTCTGCAAATTAAACCAAAGATTCCTTTTTTACATCACAACCGTTACTGTACCGGGTGTCCAGCGTTTAAATCGTTCCTAAGCATAGACGCAAAAATAATTATATATATATGTCTCCACCACTATTAGAGTTATCAAAATTTTCCATAGAACCTTTTCGATTGGAAATAAAAAGAACTTTAGAAATGATCCTATGCAAAATTTTGATATCTCTTATAGTTGCGGAGATAGAAAGAATTACACGTTTGCTTAAATCTTGTTTTCTTTCAAATGTATATGACTCTATCTATATACTATATACATTTAAAAATTAGAATTTATAAAAAATAAAGATAAAAGGGGTGAATTTATCAAAAATTCTTCTCGAGTGATTATCCATGTTATTCTATATATATACTGGGTGTATCACCGAAGGCGCACCAGCCTCGAAATGACCGTAAGAGGACGGATAGCGCGTGGTGGGGGTCGACGCATAACATTGGACGGAGTTAGATACAGCGCGAGTAATAGATGGAGAAAGGCAGGGCTATACGCTCCTATACGCTTTGCCTATGCCTTCCCCCCTCCCCCATCAACGCGACACCAATAGTCACAGTCTCTCTCTCTCTCTCCCTCTTCTCTCTCCCCGCCGATTCCATTTCTTTATTTTCATTTACCCAGGAGGCGTTTTCGTCCTTCTCTTCTATCAAGTCAATTCTTGCGGATTACTAAACACATTAATTTTTAGCATAAAATTGAAAAGCGTTAGCTATCTTTTCCACACCACCTTGAGGTAGATAGCTAGTCGCGTTTTTTTTTAAAGTGGTTTCCCCCGGAGGCCTAATCCACTGGATAACTCAAAGTAAAGTTAGCTTACAAATTCTCAAAATATCCCCCCTTTTGCTGCGAACAAAGGTTAGCTCTTCGAATTATGTCGCGTGTTGCTCGTCTCACCATGTCCGGCGTGATTGTTCTGAAGGCCGCAATGATTTCTTCACGAATCTCCATCATTCTATCCTCACGCTGATTTTCCATTAGACGCTTTATGTGTCCCCACAAAAAGTAGTCGCATGGATTAAGATGTCGAAGAGCTAACCTCCGTTCTCAACAAAGAGGGGGATATTTTGAGAATTTATAGGCTAGCTCTATCCAGTGGATTAGGCCTCCGGGGGAAACCACTTTAAAAAAAACGCGCCTAGCTATCTACCTCAAGGTGGTGTGAGAAAGATTGCTAACGCTTTTCAATTTTATGCTAAAAATTAATGTGTTTAGTAATCCGCAAGAATTGACTTGATAGTAGAAGAAAAGGACGAAAACGCCTCCTGGGTAAATGAAAATAAAGAAATGGAAACGGCGGGGAGAGAGAGAGAGAGAGAGAGAGAGAGACTGTGACTATTGGTGTAGCGTTGTTGGGGGAGGGGGGAAGGCATAAGTAAAGCGTATAGGAGCGTATAGCCCTGCCTTTCTCCATCTAACTCCGTCCAATGTTATGCGTCGACCCCCACCACGCGCTATCCGTCCTCTTACGGTCATTTCGAGGCTGGTGCGCCTTCGGTGGTACACCCTGTATATATATATATATATATACAATCCGTCAAATCGATTTCTCGGTGTAGGTGGTACTTCAAGAAAAACCAGAGGGACGAGCCGATCGAGCACTCGGATCATTATGGAATTCAGGACGGGAATCTGATAATACAGGGAGTGCAAGAGAACGACGGTGGTTTGTATCTGTGCACCGCGGCTAATTCCGAGGGCAGCGAGACCCTGGAAGTTACATTAACCATTTCCGCTCCGCTGAGTGTTCACGTGCAGCCTGCTATTCAAACTGTGGATCTTCATAAGCCGGCGCATTTGGTAATTTTCCTTTAATCTTAATTTACAAAGAGCCAGGGTAACTTGAGTGTGCGCTCCTTCCGGAAGATCCTAGCCTCTCGTAATTTACAAACGCGAGGGCTAAATACGGAAATACGACTGGGAGAGCACTCGGGAAAACAAGAATACGGAGAAGGTTGTTTCAGTGGTAGAGCTCCGCAGCGAGAATTTGCTAAACTTACTCAAAAATACATATGTTTCGAGCTTGACACTGTGCGAAATCTACTAAGCTTTATATATATATATGTATATAACGATAGGACTCTGGACAGGTAATAATATTCGCAAATAAACATTACTCCCATGATTAGAATTTTTACAGTATTATATATATATATATATATATATGTATAATATTAATCTTTTTTATCGGTATAATATATTTTAAATCGAAAAGAATTATCCTAGCGTTCCAAATGATGAAACTCGTCCTCGCGTGCAGTATTAAACGTAAATATTTTGATAATCATTGAATTGCAAATGAACATTATTGAAAATTTATGAAAGCGAAACATGTATTTGGGGAGTATTGGAGAAATGGATGGTATTAGAGTGCTGGGAGTATATGGAAGGAATCGAGATGGATAAAATGTTAAAAAAAAGAGTAGCTGCATTAAGAAGGATGAAATTTTTATAGCACGTTTTAACGTTTCAGACGTGTATCGCCAGTGGGTTCCCCCAGGCTGCTCTGTATTGGATGAAGGACGGACAACCATTAAGGATGGGCGTACGTGTTAAGATTTCGGAGAATCGTATATCCGTGATGTCAGTTGCACGCGAGGATCGCGGTATGTACCAGTGTTTCGTGAGAAACGAGTACGAGATGTCCCAGGGAATTGCGGAGCTCAGATTGGGCGGTAAGCGAACTATACTCTCTCAGCTTCTTCTCCTTCTCCCTCTCTCCACTGCAAACTCTACACCGAGTGCAATAATAATAATGATAATAATTAATTCAGGCTACTGGAAAGAAATAATTTATCATCGTACTCGACAGCGACGCGATTTTAAATAAAATATAACCAATGTTTTATAAAACTAGAATCTACAGACGTATATATATATACATGATAAATAATAAAAGGCACAATTGTATAACTATCACGAGAATGTTTTTTTAACGGAAGCTAGAAGGAGAGAAAGTTCGGAGTAATTAGTAGTGGGAAATGCTTGAAATTGCAGAGATAGCACCGCAATTGGTGTCGAGGTTTATCGAGCAGACGATGCAGCCAGGACCCTCGGTGTCCTTAAAGTGCAGCGCGACCGGAAATCCCACGCCGCAGATTTCCTGGCTGCTGGATGGCTTCCCCCTGCCGCAGAACGACAGGCTCCTCATTGGGCAATACGTGACCGTCTACGGGGACGTAATCTCCCACGTGAACATCACCTCGGTGACCCCCGAGGACGGCGGCGAGTACGAGTGCACCGCCGGCAGCCGAGCAGGAGAGGCCAAGCACTCCGCGAGGCTGAATATTTACGGTAATTTTCTCGTTCACGACGAACCTCTTCAATTTTCTACGAGCTCTCTCTCTCTCTCTCTCTCTCTCTCTCTCTCAATTTTACCCCTTCTTTTCATCTCGTCTCTCCTTCTCCTCCTCCTCGTCACAGGACCTCTCAGCATCAGACCAATGCCGACCGTCTCCGCGGTAGCCGGGAAAGCGCTGAAAATCAAGTGCCCTGTTGCTGGATACCCAATCGAGTCGATAACTTGGGAAAAGGGTGAGTCGAGAACAATCTCTACCGCTATACCCTGCACGCATCACTCGCTTCGACGTTATTAAAGAGTCCTGTTTCCTTTGTAATTTTCCTAAACGAGAAAACCTGCGCAAAATCTATTATCTAACTTTAATCGCAGACGCAATTAAATTGCCCACGAACATGCGACAAAGGGTGGCTAATGGTACCCTCTTCATCGATACCATACAGAGCAAAGCAGATCACGGTATATATACCTGCACCGCCAGAAACAAAAATAGCATCACTTCCCAACGTACCGTCGAGGTTCGTGTACTAGGTAAGTCGCTCGAAAACTTGGTCAAATGGCATCTATTGAGATTTATGAATTCAATTAAAACTTTTTACCGATTCAGTCTGTCGAGAAAGCATTTAAAGAAGAGATGGGAGTTTTGGACGTGTATAACCTTTTTACAATTAACTTTTAGCGAAAGAAAGCTAGGACCGATTGAATTAATCGGGAGATACAAAAGGGACATTCGCGTTATTCCTCTAATAGCGGACCAGAGGAATTTTGACTGTAGGGACAATAGTCAGTCAGAGCTTACTGGATACAAAAACGTTAATTAAGTTTTTTCTTTTCCATTAGAGAAATGGTCTAATTCGAGTCTATTCATCGTTGGATCAGCTGAGCTATTTTAATTATAATAACTTTTAAAGGCCCGGACATTCGCTGTTTAAAGACTCGAAATCTATGTACTTTGATGAAATATACTTTACTGCAATTTTATTGGTCAACGTGCCTTGTTATAAAATAAAGCATTTCATATTCGATGAGAAGATTTCTCGGCCTGTAAAAGTTAAAAGGAGGAGGAGGTAGAAACAGTGAAGTGTCTCATAATTAAAACGTATATAGATATATAATAAAGAGGCATACTCGGGATGGAATTTTGACCGACATGGGTGAACACTTGTAAAAATTTAATATATTCAAATATATATATATATGTAGAGTCTGAAAATATTTTACGCACAGAGCACAGCACCTCACTGCATTGCTCAAGCATCTATCCTTGCACGCGCTCTTCTCACTGCTCTCTATATTCTATGACACATTATGTACATAAAAAAGTCAATGTACATAAAACAATATCTATTTTCTATCGGTATGTACTTGCCTAAGTATCGATTTGTGTATGTGTTATCCGCTGACAAGCTCTTATACCGATACACTTTCCCTATCTAAAATCCACCATTATTATTAGGCTAGAGAAATACGTATCATTTTATTTATTTCCACTATAATCACTTTCGTTTGATTTGTGTACAAACATTTTTCGCGTCTTTCTTAATACTGGGAGTGTGACTATAATGATTCTGCCAAGAACCATTGCTCCATATAGAGGAACACACAAATAACTCTAATAAATGTGTCATTCCTTCATATAGGAAAACAACTGAAATCATAATAAGCGAATGTTTAAATTGATATTTCCATTGTTATCGAACCTTTCCCGTGTCTTGCAATAGCCTAGATTAGAATTACAGACAATTTGGCAGCTACCATTTATGAAATCTTACTATAAATCGAGTTTTCGTTATCCAATAATAATAATCTTATCTTGGAATATACCTGAATAAATAATTGGGTTGAGAAATGATTTATCAAATAAAAATAATCCTACTTTGGTCTATTAAATAAAAATAGGGAAACTCGATTTATCGGTAAAACCTGCCATAGACGTCACTAATGTGTGTGTGTGTATATATATATATACGTATACACATATAATATAGAAGAGGAGAAAACTGCAAGAGAGGCTTAAGCGAGCGAAGCTTCCGGCGGAAGTGGAGTTATCGTAAGAGCGGCCAACTTGCGAAACTGCTTGTGTGGAATGCCAGGTTTATCTGTGTTCTTTCAGTGCCACCTAAAATCACGCCTTTCGCTTTTGCTCGCGATTTAAACGTCGGGGATCGTACTAGCATACAGTGCGTGGTTGTAACGGGCGACCTGCCGCTAACTTTCACGTGGCTGAAAGATAACGTACCGATAGAGGGCGATCAGGAACAGGATGCGGGGGGCCCAGGACAGGAGTCCTCGCACGGCCATAGTTCTGCGGAGAATATTAACATGCCCGAGATGTCAGGCAGCAGACCCTACGGCACCGAGTTCCCAAGAAAGGCTATTACCATCCGGCAATACGATGCTTTTAACAGCGCCCTGAGCATTAGCACGATCGCACCCGCGCAGAATGGCACTTACACCTGTCGCGTGTCCAATGGCGCTGCCACCGTCGCTCATTCTGCACTACTTCACGTCAACGGTAAACGCGACACCGTTGATATAATTCACCGTCCCTTGCACGCTACGACACGACAGAGCTGGATTATCCGGCCCCGCATTGGCCGCACTGGCGCCCTCTACGCCCCTTAACTCACCCATCAACTAACCTAAAACTCCACTCGCTTCGCTACTACTTACTCACTTCTTCTTTTATTTTCCCTACCGACTTCCATCGTTAACGCCAAACACCCGTTTCCTCGCACTCTTCTCTCATCAAGCTTATTTCAATTCCATGGTCCCCTCTCTCAACCACCTAACCTTTGAACACCGATCCTTCGATTTTTTCAATAATATTTTTGCATAAAGTTTTTCAAGTTAAATTGCGTAGTTGTGTGCAAGTTAATATCGCAAAGTTTAAATTAACAATCTCGATACTTTGACATTTGATCGAATTTATGGTCGCGATATAACTTTTCCGTCTTAAAGTGAGCCACGTGGTTTGAAATTTCAACCAAATTCCTTTGGCCCTCGCGAAGAAATGCCAACTCTGTCGTTCGTATATGTATACCTCTTTTAAACTTTTCTCAGCTGCAGTCTTTACTTATCATGACATTTTCCGTCTTTTTAATCCTCGAGATCTATGTCGCGTACGACATGGTCCTTTTCTACTTTCTAATCGATGTGCACGAATGTTCTCTCTATTATTAATGGAGCTTGAACTCTGGAAATATTTAACGGTTTTAAAATTAAACTCTAATTAAAAGTAAAGTTCGCTATCTCCATTAATTGAGCTGAGAGAAGAATTCAAAATTTTCATATTTCTTCAGATCTTTCTAGCCTCTTTTTATCTCTTCTTGCACGCTCTGATCTTGCTCTTCTCTCTTTGCACGCTTTATTGCACGCTTTAAACAAAATTTCGTACAGACCCCCCTCTTCGTCCCCCGTCGCCTCAATCTACACATTTATCTACATAGTAAACATACAATTATCATACATTCATGAATATATTATCTATTTATCCGACACAACATCTTTGAACTTTGAACATCTAACCCAGACACACACGCACATAGTTGAACTGTACACTAAATATACATTTAATTAGCAGGTAAATCGAGTGACATTTGTGCGGCATCGAGAAAACATTTTTACAAAGTTTTTCTTCATATTTTTTATAATTTTTTCCTCACAGTCTACTTCACTAATACTTATTCGAGATAAATTATTCTTGAAATAACTTGAGAGAAATCTCTCGATGTCGCAGTATTTTTTACCATTTTGCGATTAATTACCTTGAATTCTTTATAATTCGCACACGTATATGTATCCAGTCTTTGAGACGAAGAACACGTAATTTTATTAACTGAACATTGAGAGTTTATCATTTTTATAATACTCGTCGTTTATATTCGTCGAATTGTTGTTTATGCCATTTGAGCTATATCCATTATGCGAATGACTATATTTTTTTATTAGTTATATCGTGTTATGTGGTATATCCAGTTTGAACAGTTTTGAACTAGTATACAGTAGCAGAGTTATATCATAAACGTTGTTTAATATTCTTGATCGTTATTATTAATACCATTATATTTTTTCATTATCATTATTATTATTACATTTCTTTCATCATCGAATTATTGTCGTCTTAAACGTTTTCGTATTGTTATTAGAATTCAGAGCCAAGCTGTAGACTTATCATAATATTTCAAGTATTTCCTAATATCTTGTGTGAGTCCAATATTTTTGCACTAATTAATATATTCAAGTAATTAAAATTTGAATCAATTATCGAGTATCTCTACGTAAATGCCTAGATAGTACTTATCATTTGCCACGACGATACAGCGGTAAGTATGGTATAAAATAGGATTTCTCACTAATTGTGTGTTTTCATATTTTCAGCCAATAGATCAATAACGCATAAAAAAACGAGATTGTTTGAAAAAATTCTTGTCCCGGTAAAGTTAGCTATAAAGACATAGTAGACCAATTGCCTTGAAGCTTTTATCGCGCGAAAATTGCGGTATTAATTCTGGCAACGCGTAGAAAGAAGGGTATATATATTTGCTAGCACATATAATGCATATAAATATAGCATATAGCTCATTCAATTTTGATTCACCATACCTCCTCTACTATTACATTAAAAAATAACTTACAAGCTTCTAAAAATTAGATTAAAAATTCATCCACGTCTCTCCAATATATCACTTGACTCCTTCAATTAATAAGCCACTCTTAATTACATCAGTGATCCGTGATAATTGACAATACGTTAAAATTAATTAACTTCAGTATTTGCTTTATCTAAACAATTCCGGTAGTCATACACGTGGTAATATTCCTCGGAGACGCGCATACACCGGATATTAATTGAAACGTGCCTAATCAGTATATCGAGATGACCATTAATCCCCACCTCAGTTCCACAAACACACGTATTTAATTCGCCACCCACACACGCTTATAATACTAATTATACGATAAAAAAGTACGAGTGGACTTTAATCGTTAAGAGGATGAATCAAGGATTATCGTGTTTATATCGAGTTAGATTGGGGGGGGGGATGCAAATAACTATAGGGTAATAATATTTATACGTGGGGGTGCAGGGATAAAAGGCGGAATCCCCCCTGCAGAGGCGCAAAGGATGATACTATAATAAAGTAGACGGTGTTTGGTAATTGAAACGTAGCGATCGATGAATCGCATTAGTCGATTAGGATCAGGGATGGTGTGGCACACACGTGATACAGTATTATGACACGTCACGTTATAGTTCCACCGCGGATTTCGCCGTTTTATTTCGGAAGCGGTGTGATGGAAGGAATGAGGACGCAGCTAATGTGCACCACGAGCCAAGGTGATCAGCCTTTCAACATAACTTGGTTGATGGACGACAAGCCGATTCAGGTCAGGGTGGACGATACAGCCACGGACCAGTCTAACTCAGCGATCGAAGCGAACGCTGGAATTCAGATAAGCGACTATCCACCATTTTCCAGCATCCTGACGATAAATAGCGTCAGCGCAAGGCACAGCGGCAACTACACGTGTCAGATCCGTAACGTCGCAGGCCTGGCGGAGCATTCAACCAGTCTTTTAGTTGCTGGTTGGTGTCTCGATCACGACATATGGTATCTGTAAGAAACTCTGTGTACATAAACCCACGCGCCATTTGCCTACTAGCACATCTACTCTCTTCTTGTATGCCTCGCCAACTATAAGGATCACCTGTCCAAAGCTTTAGGAACTACTCTTGCAAAGGGATTGGACTATAGGTTATGTTTGCACAATTCAATGTCGTCTTCTCTGATACTCTGATGGATAATCTCCGACGAAGCTCTTATACTTTGCTCACTACTCACTGCAGGTTATATCTGGGTAATCGCAACCCCATCTCCCTCCTCCCCCCCCCCCCCCTCCATCCTCTCCCTTTTCCTATTATTTGGAAAAATATGCACTTTTCAAAGAAAATGTTGATAACGAGTGGCTCTCCTGCTTTTCCAAAACTTATATGCTATTATATTCGTTTGGCCTTGAAAAGCCATGCAAAGGTCGTATGAAGGTCAAAGCTGGTTTTTCTTCAATTTTCTCCCTATTTTTTATTGCATACTCTTCTACCTTATCTCTATAACTTTCCAAAGCACTGTATTGATTTATGGATTCAACCAGTCGTTCGCTAGATATTTCGATTTGAAATTATAAGCAGACGAGTGACTGTACGCGTGTATGTGTAACGGTTGCGTACACTACTTCGGCTAAATCCACACATACGTGCAATTTCAAATCGAAATATCTAGCGAATGGTTGGATGTAATGATAAATCAATATAGCATTTTGAAAATATCTTGAAATAAGCTACAAGAATATGTAATGAAATATAGGTGAGCTCCGTTTAAGAAAAATTAGTTCGACCTTTGCTCGACCTCCGAGAAGCTGGAATAAATACCATTATAAAAAAATTTTTGAAAGTACGCGAAAACGCGTATATTTTACTTTTGAAAGAATTGCATATTTCACAGAGTAATTGGGATAGGTGAGGGGGGAAGGGGTGACTTTATGATCACCCTGTACGTATACATATAAAGATCCAACCGAACCAGTCGATTGGGCATTCATTCGAGCTTCGTACAAGCTAGCGCGAATTTCACGGTGTGGTACAATTGAAATTATTTGCTTATTCGAGTCGACATCCGACTCTTTTAGTAGACGCTTGGTATCCTGATCACGCACCGGTATCTTCAAGAAGCTCCGCATACGTGATCCCCTCGCTTCTCTCCGTCGTCCGAACACCCCTTCTCTCTCTCTCTCTCTCTCACACACGAGTTTTCGGCTCTCTCGGAAAATAGCAGAAGACTACCTACAAAGAAGCCTTACGATACTTTCCACTTTGGGACTCATCCAAAAATCAGTACGGAACGAGTGCTTAGCCATGGCGCGCATTTTTCTATCTTGCAGCCATTTGGGCACTTCCCAATTGGACGCAGACGCGATTACCGGCAAACCAGAATATTTTTATCTTCCTTTTCCATGGCTCCACGAGGTACTCGCTTTATTTTTATAGCCTCTTCCTTCCCACTTACCGACCCTTCCCGTACCAATCGCTCATTCAAATACTTCCGACGGAACTGTCATTCGATTGCTCGCGAAACAAGATTTTTCTTGCAAAAAATAAGATTTCGCACATCCTCGGCAGGGCTTTCTATAATTTCATAGGAAATGAACGTACGTGGTACTTTGCGCTAAGTCACCTGCCAGTTATTATATTACTGGTTTTTACGGTCGAGTGCAACACTTGCACGCTATCCACATGTACGTTAATCATGTTTCTGCAGTTAGCATTTGATATATACTTGCCCTGTGTGTATATACAAGGATACGATACACTTGCAGCAATGAATAAATCGATACTTTCTAGCATATATATATACATAGATACTAGGAATTCGTAGACGCGAATACTTTGTAGAGGTACGGTTATTTAAATTATTTGGCTTAGATTCTTAAAATAACGTAGTATTATAACGAAGTCAGTATTACAGAGTGAAGAGTGGAACATCCAAACGTTCTATAAAGGCTTCTACTTTTTTTCTATATAAGAGAAGGGGATAAACCACAAGTCAATTAATATATAAATTAAGTAGTGTAGTTTATTAATATAATTTTTTATTCGTGATATTGAGGTATTTCATTTAGAGTTTTTATAAGTAAAAACCAAAAATAATGGTATTAAGAAAAAATTAGCACTTGTAGAACGTTTGAAATTTCCACTTTTCAAATACATTTGTTTCTCATTATTATAAATAACCTTTTATTAAGAGAGAGAAATATTCCTATGATTTAAACTTATTCGACAAAAAATATATTCCAATCCTTTTCAAGAAGTCTTTTTTTCCACATTTGGGGGAAGGAACTACCAATCGCCTTTTTTCTATGAATACTTATCGCGATACATAGCATTCTGCTACACGAGACTGGCAGTACGTAAAAGTATAAGCTTGACGAGTTTCGAGGAAAGGCAAACTGTATAAAGTCAACTCCCCCACAGCTCCTTTCACTCGCTTTACAATGGCCTGGCTAATGAGGAACTTTCCTTCAATAACAAAGAGCCAATGAAGTACAAGTAAGACTTTAATCACAGCATATTAATAAGGAGTCTCAGACATGAAAAAAAATTGGATTACCCTCTTTCTTTTTTTCTCTCGGCTCAACCAAAATGTTTAATATCGACTTAGGTAGGATATTCGATGATTACTTTAATATTTGTCATGCAAAAATGCTTGTGGCTGATGTAAAGCATGCATTCGATAATAAGTTAAACTTAGTCAATTTTTATCTTCGCATATTATCAAATTTACCTATATCACTTGAAATGACGATTTTCCTCCATAGGTAAAGAAATCTTTCAAATGGTCTTTTCTCCCCTCTTTAATTTTTCATATTACACAATTTAATCCTACAAATTTCAATATTAGTCGAGATTAACAATAATGAAAGAGAATTTCGTCAATTCAAGCAATTCATCAGTAGCATCTTCATCATGAAACTGTTATAATATTATTTCTCTAGTGATTGCGTGAGTACCATATCATATTGTGTCCTAAAATTGCATGCATTTCAAATTACGTAATAACGCATTATTATCAATTAGTTTACTCTGTAATAAAAGAAATTCTTTATTCTTAACGTCAAGATCAATAGATTTTCGAGATTCCTTGACAAACTCGTACGATAGTTCAATGTATTGATCAATCAATATATTCAGCACCTACAACGTTTTTCATAAACAAATACAATTCCGTGTGCAGGAGATATACAGGTTATCGTGTAAAAAGCAGAGAAATTGGCTAATAGGTTGATTGGGGTAGATTGAGCGATCGTGCGAGGTCACAAGAAAGAAATTAGTTAAAGAAGTAGGAAAAAGCGGAGAGCATCCTTCTTAGACAGATAAGGAAGAGAAATGGTTTGTGGGGGTTTTAATGTAAGGATGGGAATTTTTAGTACCACCTAAATGGACCGTGGAGCCCATGGATCAAAACGCCGTTGTAGATCATGGCATTTCAATCGCCTGTCAGGCTGAAGGATTTCCTGCCCCAACCGTAACTTGGAAGCAATCTATCGGTAAGCTACTACTAACTGGTCGTCCATACTCGACTTGAATGTGAAACAACTTACACTGCTCTCTCCAGACTCGATGGTTTCTTCCAGAATTTTTTTCTCTTGCTTCTCTTTGCTTCAAAATTCTTTAAAAAGCTTCTCTAGAAAACACGACATTTTGATCGATTAAAGGATGGGTCTATTTATACAACAGAGGAGGATTCTCGAAAAGTCATTTATCAGATATGCACAATTTGTTTTGATGAAAGATCGATGGTTCATCTGGAGCAACGAGTATGTTTTATTTATAGAAATGTGGCGAATGTCGGTTGTTGGGGGTCAAGGGTAAATAAGGAAGTAGCTAAGACTGAAATAAGTCAGACGTGCATGTATCACTCATGAGGGAATCGTTAGTATTTTACGCAGCGTTAGCATAGATATTGGCGTGTTTCGCTGACTGAGGAGTTTTAGGGTGACTTTTATATGCGAGTGGAAATGTGTGCCAGGTGAGACTCCAGGTGACTATAGAGAGCTGGGATACAGCAGCACGGAAGGCATCGGGGTGGTTGCGAATGGCACCTTGGTGATATCCAGAGTCTCCAGGGATAACGCTGGTTTCTACTTATGCCAGGCAAGCAACGGCATTGGTCCAGGCCTCAGCAAGCTCATTCGGCTGACAGTCCATGGTAAAGCATCTCAAGCAGCCCCTTATCCAAATTGCACCCGGAGCACGCGTATCCGTAAAATTCACCTCAAAGCTCTCGCGAATTTCCGGCGTAAAAACTAAAGATAAAAGCTTTTTCCTCGTAAAACCTTGCAATTATTTATCCTCTCTCTCTCTCTTGCTCTTTCATTCTTCGAAAGCTAATTATTTATTTAATAACAATTTAACATCCAATTTGTTAAAAAGGATAAGACTTCCTCTAGTCTTGTATACCTATATATATATACCAGAATGGAATGGGATTAAGGAATATTAAACTATATGCATGAGTTTATAAGTTCCGTCTGAAATGGGTGCATTAGTAATGGGGATTGCTTGGGTTAACCAGCGGGTCCACGAGTGTCGGTGAGGTCCAGGCAAGAGACAGTTAGGAGAGGAGGGAGCGTGACATTGCACTGTGAAGCTGAAGGGGATACGCCTCTTGATCTTAGCTGGCGTGCTCGTGGCAGCAGAATCGATCCTAATTACGACGTCAGGTATATATATCCAAATGAATAATACACCAATTATCAACTCTAATCCCTCACTTATTTCAACGACCACACTCAAGACCTCAATTCCCCTATACAAACAGAAATATCCTCATCTATATACTATACTACGTCTAATATTCCGCATTTCATGAAGAACTTGGCCCCAATTGCCTTGTTTATTTTTAATTTAATTAATGAAATATTTATCCAATTGGATTGATATCTACAAATATGTAGCCAGGGAAATTCAACAATCGCACGTAGAACGACTTCGTGTATCAAATTGAAGTTAATTAAATTTATAAAATTGTTCCGAACAAAACAATCAAATGTATAATTACTCCCTTGATTGATCAGACCTAACTAATTAAATTTGCAGATACTCCTTGCAAAATTCAGCAACTCCACGAGGTATGATGTCCGAATTGAGGATATCCCAAGCCGACCACGTGGATCACGGAGAGTACTTTTGCAATGCCGGAAACGCCTACGGTCACGATAAGGCGAGCGTCAATTTGTTGGTGCAGGAACCACCAAATTTTCCACGAAACGTTCACGTAGCTGAACAAGGAAGCCGATCGATTCTGATCGCCTGGAATTCACCAATGTCGGAATCCGATTCATCCCACTCGAACCCACCCGTTACCAGCTACATCATCCAGTACAAGGAAGCTCAAGGTAAACCAACCTTTAACCGCCCTCGTTCTTCCAATAATTTCGTTATCTTGCATTCGAGTTCATTCACCTCTTTTTCTTCCCAATATTCCACACTTAACCATGTAATTTTTATATAGACATTCCTTATATCTCCATTTCGATCGTACCATTGAAATCTCTCAATTAGTATAATTAATAAACTTTGCAACCCTTCCTATACATTCGTGAATAGTCTCGTTTAAACAAAACTGCATTTACATATATTTCGCTTGTATTTTTGGCTTATTAGTAATGTTTTATCGAATTTCCTTTACTGATGCGTATACTCTATCACGTACAAACAGATTAATTTCATCGGGACTAAATATGGGGTTACTTGGATTTTTTATTTTTAATACCTATGTATGTTTATGAATAATTCTACGAGGTTTTAAGCATTGTTATTAACTTTTGTGCTGGAAAGACGTTTGGCATGAGCACAATATGCAGAAGCTGGTAACAGGAGACACCACGGTCGCACTGGTATCACCCCTAAAACCCGCCACACCTTACCATTTTCGAGTACTTGCGGAAAATCATCTTGGAACTTCAGCACCAAGCGACATTCTTCATGTCAGTATCAAACATTACACTTTTCTAGAGGAACTTTTCATTGTCCCTTTATCGTACATCTAAAATGACGACCATATTCGGGCGTGCATGTGCACTATTGTACGTGTAACATTAAGCAAACATTAGGAAGTTATTTAGAAGAGCAAGTAGTAGAAGTCGTTTATGATCAGACAACGTTGAAATTGGATTTTCTAACGGAGCCTTATAATATATGTTTCATAATTAACGATGAAACAGGCACAAACGGATGGAGAAATTCCTGGTGGAGCTCCGAAACACGTGAGCGTGGAACCCTTGGATCCACAGCAGTTGAAGGTTACCTGGCAACCTCCCGATAGGTCCTTGTGGAACGGAGAACTTCTGGGCTACACAATCAGCTACACCAATTTAGGGTAATGCTGATTTGAAATTACCCGGCGAGACTGTAAAAATTTAAATAAACTTTTAGATTATTGACGCAAGAACCAGTCAATTGATATATTAATAATAAAATAGAGAGAATATAAAAAGCATTTAAAAATTCTTGCAGAAAATTAATGCAGTCAATTTTCTAGAATTGAGTATACATGGAGTGATTTATCTCCCGTTCCAGAGAACACAGCCAATCCGTCAACGTGACGCGTGTAGGAATTTCAGGAAATAGCGAAAGATCCTGCGAATATAGGCTGACGGGTTTGCAAAAGTATACGCAGTATAATATAATCGTGAAAGCATTCAACGCCAAGGGCGACGGACCAGGCTCGGATCCCATCGTTGCTCAAACATTTGAAGACGGTGTGTAGAATATTATAAATATGTCAGATTTTATTCGTGCCGTAGTTACCGGACATTTGAATTCTAAACATTCAATTACCATTTTTTGTTTATATCCGCGGTACAAATAGTTGTGGCAAAAACTCACTGACATAAATAAGAGGATAAATAAGTTTAATGAATTCATTTGATTATTCAATACAGTTCCGAGCGCACCGCCACAGAATGTAATTTGCACGGCTTTAACCGGGCAAAACATTCAGGTTACCTGGAAACCGCCACCTTCGGACAAAGTTCACGGGGTCATTCAAGGGTACAAACTGCTATACGAGAGCAGCAGCGATACAGCCTCGATAGTAGAGACGTCGAGAGAAACGAAAATCACCCATGCACTGAGTACTGTTCTTCATGGTCTCAGCCCCTATACCAATTACACTGTTCAGGTTTTCGCCTATACAAGAGCAGGCGACGGAGTCAGCAGCAGTCCCGTCACTTGCACTACCGAAGAAACTAGTAAGTTTTCTCTTTGAGAATTCTGCAACAAAAGTTCAACTGTTACACACTTTGCTCGAATAGTTATAGACGAGAGCATAAAAGCAATGAATCAACTTTGATTAAGCCACGTTTAGTAGATATTAATCGAGTCTTTGCCAAAAGTTATAATTCAATTTAAATAAAAAGATAATAAATATAGTCTCGTACATTAGTTTGACACCTTAAATTGCTAGAATTTCATTGGACTCGGTTGAGAAAAGAGCAGGATCAGAATAAGAAAGTTTCTTTCTTTTAGCGAGCTTCTACCTTATCTAACTTAGTTTTTCGCCAGAATGGTCTGCCATCCCTCATGTGCTCCTTCCCGATCGATCCAGACAAATACTCCACTAGCTTTAATCAAGCTACTTTAATCAGCTCGTCTTTATTTTATCTCCATAGTCCTTTTCACTGCGCTATCGCATTAAAAGCGCACCTGTAAAAATTTATAAAAATTCAGCGCGCAGAACGCGAAAAATTCTTTCGACTCGATCCTATACGTAGTTATATATCTCTCTCTCTCTCTCTACCATGATCCGAACGTTCATCGACGTGCAAGCGCTGAACAAGGCGAATTATATAATAAAAACTTTTAAACTTTCTCAAATTCACTTTTAACTGATTTTCTAATAAAGAGACGACGAAGCGTGTAATTTAACGAGGGGACATAGAGAAGTCTTTGATTATTATGATATGGATGAATAATACGTGATTCTGTTCCTGGTGGTAGTACCAGATGCACCGGAACGCGTGAAGGCTGTAGCTGGCGGTGAAGACATGGTGGTGATATCTTGGCTGCCTCCGAGACAGCCGAACGGCATTATAACCAAATACATCGTTTATATTCGAGTGTTGGAGCAAGGCCAGGAAGTAAAGATCACTAAGAGCTTCTTGACTGCACAGAATCTCCATCACGAAGCGGCGGGCTTAAAGCTGCGCGAATCGTACGAAGCTTGGGTTACTGCATCGACCAAAGTGGGCCAGGGACCCAGCACTCCTGTAATCAAGCTTCAGCCAAGTTCAACTGGTAAGAAGATTCCACTAATTACTTTTTCTGTTCCACCGAAACTTCAATTTTAACGTATCCCCTTTCCCGCAAAGCTGCTTCATTACAAGGTCAAACTTGTCTTTCATCTTGTTTAATTATTCCCCTCATCTAGACGTGCATATCTTTCCTCCTTCGCGTATTTCCTTCGCTGTTATTATTTTAAATCCATTCAACGAACCTTTATGCTAATAAAAAAATTAATAAAATTAACAAACGTAACAACATTTATGTTTTATCAAGAGACTTTATTTATACTTACGTTTATTTATCTGGTTGATGAAGAAGCTTGGAGAAGCAGCTAGTTTATTTATTTTAGGTATAGGATTTCTTGCACTTGCATGAAAAGCAGCTTTTCATTTCAGAGGATCAGAGATTGATTAGAAGTCAGAATCACCTAGAAGGGCGACTAAATTGACTTAGTTTAATTAGTTCCAGCTGCGATCGTGTCATTTGGGACACCAATCGTGGTCCCCTGGAAAGTAGATGTAAATATGGACTGTCTTATCGTCGGCGTCCCATTACCAACTCTCGAATGGCGTCACGGTGACCTGAAATTAAATCAAAAGTAAGCAGACACTTAGAAAAAAAACTGCACGAAATACTCTTCCACGAAATATGCAATATTTGCAAATAAGTATACTGTACCACGTTTTTTGTTTCGCTTAGTTCCGACATTGGCCCGCACAACACGTTACTCTTGAAAAGCGTCCAAAGGAGTCACGAAGGGAACTACTCCTGCCACGTGAAAAATTCATTCGGCCACGACGAAATCACCTACACCTTACAGGTGCAAGGTAGAAAATTCAATAAGTCCCGCTAATGCTATAACTGATGGTAGTTTAGGGTTCGTTGAGACAGGAATTGCGGTAGTTTTGATAAATTTGCGAGGCTATCTTTGGTTTTACGCAGTAAGTATAGTTGATTGTTGAGGGAAATGAAACTTGGAGCGCGTCTTGCCGGGACCACGGGTTTCGTACTAATTCGTAGCGAGACAGACATCAGTTCTAATTAGCAAACTTGACGTACAGTTCCGCCAACACCACCGACTCTGCTAGCAACCGGAACAACTAACGATGCAGTTCAGCTACAATGGAAGCAGGGTGATAATGGGGGCGCTCCTATCAAGGGATTCCTCTTGGCATATAGAAGAGAGTTCGCTGAATGGGAAGAAGTTTTTCTAGACCGTAGGGACAACACGCACCTCTTGGAAGGGCTTCAGTGCGGTACCAAGTACCAATTCACATTGGCAGCTTTTAATCGAATCGGAAGTGGAAGTGCTAGTAAAGTGGAAACTGCTAGAACCAATGGATCCAAGCCCATCCCACCTCCCAAACAGCATCTCATCAAAGCCAATTTAACCTTCGCCCTTCTAGACCTTACCACCTGGCAAGATGGAGGTTGTCCCCTTCTCTACTTTGTCGTCGAGTATCGCAGGATCCCCGGTGATTGGCTCCTTGGTAAATATCTCGATTCTAACCTAAAAGTAGGATGAAAGATGGTAAATTAATAACTCTACCTTGCAGCGTCGAACAACGTACCGCCTCACACCAAGTTTCCCATAGTAAATTTGGAAAGTGACGCTAGCTACGAAGTTCGAGTTACGGCCTACAACAATGCCGGCTCGAGTCAGCGAGTTTATCTGTTCAATACGTTGTCGACTAGCGGAAATACTCGCCTGCACGGGGAGCATCCGCAGGAAGTCGAGAATACTCCCCTCTATCTGGATGCTCACGTACTAACTCCCAGTGTTATATCATTGCTCGCTATTGTTCTGGCAGTGGCTGGCGTGTGTTTCTGCCTAAAATCACGTAAATACCAATTTTTTCCACACCTCGATCTACCACAAAAGAGACATTCCAGTTTCCACATAGTCTCTTCCTCATCTCTAAATTTGAAGCGAGACTCGTTTTGAGACCCGACACCTGCCATCTTAACTTTTCAGATCCTGACAGACGGAGAGAGCCAGAAGATTCCAATTCGCAAAACCAGGCGGCGCTGGACAACAAGCACAATATGGAGCAAAGGGAACAGTATTACGCGACGGTGAGAAAATCAGGTCAGGAATCACCCCGTCGAGATTCGAGTCTACAAGATCGAATTCACGATTATTCCGAGGACGATATTTATCCCTATGCAACTTTTCATCTGCCCGAGCAAGAAAATCTTTCGGCCAATCCCATGAGACAGTCTTACATCTACGAACGTAACGAGACTATGCTGCAAAGTGCGCAGGTGCACGTGCAAGCTAACGCCCGAGATCAATCGCGTCCGCTTACCACTCATCTTTTTCCACTCGCCGTAAGTTTTTTTTGTGCCTTGTACAGTGTGAAGTGAAATATATATCGTTGTTTTTGAAATGCAGTGCGACGTGGAGCAGTACACGAAGCTGAGAGGTAGGTCGCGGAGGAAATTGAAGTCCTTCAAGTCGGAGTCCGAGGAGTACGACACGCTGGGCTCCGATAGTGACACGGAAATGGGCACCAGCAGCCGTACTGAATCATCCAATCAATTGGAAGACTGTGGTCCTGGATCGATAATTGCTCAATCCCCGGGGAGGAATTGCGGAAACCAGAGGGAGCAGCGCTTAGCGCTAGTACCCAGGCCGGTTCATCATAGTAAGTTAGTATTCGAAATTCACCATTGCATTGCACCGCAACCACTGACCACCAACGAACAATACTAATACCCAGTCTGTTTTGCATATTTCCGCCCACTTCGCAGATGTGCTGTACCACACGCACGAATCAAGTACATCAACCGAGCCGTCACCCATTTCTGAGAGAAAGACGTTTCCCAGGATTGATAGGCAAAAGTAAATCTTAAGACTAAATTTCTTATATATATTTACAAAATAGCTTTTCTCGTAATTCAACGTGTTAATCGAAATATATTGAATTTCAGGGTACACGGTACAATGCCAAATAGCATAATGGACTCTTGCTCTTCTGGTATATTGCAGTCGATCCTGAAAATCGGCCAGTCCAGCTCTGCGATGCGTCCGTTCTCGAGAAATGGCTCGCCAAGCTTATCATCGATGAAACATGGTTCCTGCGATAAGCTAGGGAATGAGCAAACTCTGGTAATATCCGCATTTAGATCGAGCTCGCGAAAATCCCTCGATCCTCAATATCTTCTGAAAGAGCTAAACGTTCGGGATAGCGAATTTCCGACTCTTAAGTTGAAACCACCGACCGGATTCATGGATGCTCACGAGAGCAGTGAGACTGAACGTGACCTCCACCCAAAATTGAAGCTCCATAGACAAACAGCTGACCGTACCCACTCTTACACGTTATCGCGCTGTATAAATGATGTAACTAGAGTCTAATTATATGTGTCAACTTTGCCCATAAAAAATTTCGCTCAATGTTTACGTCATTAAGAAAAAAATAAGTGCGAAATAAGGAATTTCTCGGTGTTTTAAGAATCGACCTCTATCGATCAATCACTGCCAATTTACCGCTGCCATTGAGTTTTCTGTAAAGAAAACCATTCTAGTCTCTGAGAGAGAGAGAGAGAGAGAGAAAGAGAGACGAATTACAAATGTATCTACGTGGTTTATGTTAAATTTTATCGTAGTCTCCTCGATCTATGGTGCAGGCTAGACAAATTCATATCTAGCCGAATAAAATTGGTAAAAGGTATTTATTATTAATATTGAAATGGCGATTTGCCCTTGGGCAAGGAAAAAGACTGAGGTTCAAGCCGTACCTCTTATAACTTGCTGTCACACTGTTAAAATGATGTCACTAGTTAATTGTGTTTATTATGCTGTCAAACGATATAAAAAAGAGAAAAAATCAAAAATTGCAAGCTGTGCAAGATTTATAATTATAATGTTACTTGGAGTTTACCGGTAACTGCTGTCGACCATCAGTTTGCAATAAAGAAATATTTTTCTATAAATAAAAGTAGCAACGATTCTTTTATCAATACCTTATTATTCCTTGCAATTTTGAAACTTAACAATTAAATTTGCATGTGTTCGCAAGAATAATCTATAAGTACACAAGATGGAAAAACGCCGCCTATGTATTAGTGTAGTAGCTAGCGAGATTTCAGTCGATATACATAGAATTGTCCATCAACCAAACATAACGATAAAGAAATGAGAATGTAAATTCGTAAAAATACGTATATATCGTATGTAAGTTACACGAAAAGCACGGTGAAAAAAGAAAAAATAACGGTAGTAGGGGTAATAGCTGTTCGTAGTAAGTTTTTCACTATGCTTTTGTGTAAATATACAATATTATATTCTCCGTTTACTGTTGTTGGTTAAAGCGCGTGAGAGCTCTTTATACCTATAAATACGATCGTATCGACGCCAATTATGGCATTCGAGTCATTCGACGGTATACTGCCGTATACTACGTTAATCGACCGTTGTTAGTTTTCCCACACATAATCACGTGCTTCCGGAAAAAAACAAATATCGGTAAAGTAGAGGAGAAAGTGCGTTAGATAGATAGAGCGCCAAGTCCAAGCTCTAGCGATCAGCGAAGACATTACTTATTATTAAAGAATAATAACTGTGAGAGATTTGACCCGGTATGGCTACCAAAAAAAGGAAGTAAAAAAAGACTGAAAGATAGAAGGATAGGAAACAGACTGCGCAACCAAAGTGGTATACGCAGATGGGTTATTTATCACTCTAAAGGAAAAGAATCCCGAGATCCTATAATACGATAGTGCTAAGAGCACCGAATAAACGAAAGGGATAAATAGAACACGTCCTTAGTCTCGAGTGTATCGAGAGTACGGTCCTAACTCCGAATGATCGAGAGCTGTGTAGAAAAGGATAAATAGGAACTGGTCCTAGGCCTAGAGCTTCGAATGAACGAGAGTATCGAGAGTATCGAAGGATTACGCATTCAAAAATGGAATGACGTAGGTTCGAATAGGAATAAGACTGCACATCTAAAATGGAGTGATGCAGATGGGTTACTTAATAATCTAAGGAGCAGGGTCCAAATTAAAGGTGAAGACAATGCTGACTGCTGGTGTACTCCAAAAAGGAAAGAGGGAACAAACAGGGTCCCTAGGTTTGATAAAGTCGAGTTTCGAGAGCGAAAGGAATGGCACGATTCGCGAGCTTAAATGCGTTTTGGTCCCATATTCTGTAATTTTAACGAAAAATTTCGGTGTCGGTACGGACCGAAAATGGTATATATAGGTATATATTTATTATTGCACGTACCGATATTTATCATTAACTTCTGCTTAACGATACCGAAATTTGTCGGTAAGAGTTACAGAATTGCCCTACTAGCCCTACTGAACCAAAATCTGACTAACGAAAAACACTGAAAACACTCGCGAGGCGGCCATCTGACGGCGCCGCGCCGAAATAGGGAGTGCGGAAGTAAGACAGAGGCCGGAACGAGGCGGCCCGAGAATTCCGGCCGGACCGCTCACGAGTCACACCGACACACCTCCGATTCCAAATAATAACAAAAAAATTTAATAAAAATAACATGGATTCTTTACCAGGTAATGGCTTAAAAGGAGTACAAAAAGAGGAGCTTATGGAACAAGTAAAGCAACAAATTGCTGTTGCAAACGCCCAAGAACTTCTCTCGGTAATAATGAGATTTGATCACATCATTTTCAGAATGTTTGAATGAATGTTATTTAACTAACACTCTCTTTTTAGAAAATTACAGAAAAGTGTTTCAAGAAATGTGTAACTAAGCCAGGTACTTCGTTAGATAATTCGGAACAAGTAGGTCTTTTAACATAACCTCTAAATCTTTTAACCTCTTTGTAACCTATATAGCTCATAAACATAGTTATTAACCTTTAAGCTGTCGGTAAAGCCACTATTGTAGCTTTGCAGTAATGTCGATAATGTATTAACTACGTATGTTATTTTTATTCACAAATCCTTGAAAAAAAAAAACATTACTTTCATGAAAAAATGCCGGCAGTCTAAAAGTTAATCCTTTTGAACTTGATTAAGTAGCAATCTCAACTGTTATATCAAATTCTCTTATATTTATTTATCACGAATTAATTTTTACTTTATTTCATTTTACAGAAATGTGTTGCTATGTGCATGGACAGATATATGGATGCTTTTAATCTTGTATCAAGAGCATATAGCAGTAGACTACAAAAAGAGCGAAGCCGAATGTAAATAGATTCAAATGAATAAATTGTTTTTTGTTGTAAACTTTTTTCTTACTTATTTAATGCAGTGAAATCCTTTGTGGATTATCAGCATACAAAGAAAAAAATACAAATAAGAATACAAAAATACATAAAAATTTAATACAACGTAGCTTAAGGTAGTTAGCATACACAATTTGAAATTGAAGTTGATATTTTTATGGAGGCATAACAAAGCACATTATGATAATGATGTAAACAAAAGTTAAGGTGTCATAAACTATACATATGTTTTTTCAAGAAGTTATAAATTAAAGGCAGACATAGAAAGGGCTTGTATAAAATTTGTTCCATCATATAGAAAAGTCTCTCAAACGGGCCTCTATCGAAGAAAAGGTCATAATGTTTTACCCTTTATAAAGCGTTGGAGTTTTGGTATTGTAATGGCAGCTATTTATATTCATGTACAGGAATCTAACATCCAATACTTTAAAAATCTAGCAAACATTTGTATATAAAACTTTCAAATATTAAATATTATAAGATTTATTATTGAAAAATATTTTTATGATTCCACCATTTATTTTAAAATTTTATGCAATAATTTATGAAGCTCCAATTTATTTGATTATCAGTTTCACTTTAAATTACAAAGATTATTTCTTTCTTAAAGCTATGTGTTAAAAACAACAAATTTCCAAATGGTTAATTAAAAATAGGCTATTATAGCAAAAGAGAGAAAATATTTTATGAAATAAATAACATATACACGAATATCGTTACATCATAGTTAAAAATAATAAATAAGTAACATAGTTATTTTTTTTTAAAGCCACAATTTCATTGATTTTATCTGCATTTTTTATAATTATTCATACACACTAAAAGGCACAATATAGCTACCAATATTTCAACGTGGTTACAGTACAATTATCTCCTGTAATATGAAAACATGATTCTTTGCATAATTTGAGTTCAAATATGGACTGTACAGTATAATAATTATTAACATTATTTTGAAATTAATAATTCTATAACATGTTGCATCAAACATTATTCCCCTAAATATATATGCCTTCAGAATTTAAATAAATTTGGTAATATATAAATTAAATATTAAAATATTTACTCAATCTCAAAATTAATATATAATTAAACAAGAAGTAAAAATATAGTGATTGTTAGAAAGCAGTTAAATACAAAATCTAGACCCAGCCAGTAATTTAAAAATCTTATAATTATTAATAAAAAAAAAAAACAATAATGACAGCAAAGCACTTATGCTCACACAGTACGTCAAGGTTACATAAGTATAATTGCTAGTATTTGTAAAAAAATCTGAGAAAGTTAGAAACACTGTATTGAATTATTTGTAAAACATTTTAAGAATTATATTCCTCTTTGCCATGGTGGAAAACACTTACTTTTTAAAAAATATGATTGCTATTGTGAATTAAGCTTACCTTAATAACAATATGGAATGTACCTATCTCTTAAAATCTAAAAAGTGCAGGAATGTTCAATGCAGTCCTGTTCTTTTTTACTGATACAACTCTTCTTTTCTTTTCGATAATAAAATGCAACCACGTTGAATGGTCAGGAACACACCTATTGTAAAATATTTAGGACGATTTCTGATTCAAACAAATTGATTTTCACATAGAAATATATAAGAATAAATTATTGCTATAAATATGTTTAATTTTTAATTCATGTAGCATACGGAATGATTATGTACTTTATATGTGAACATGTAGTTTATACATGACAAGTTTACAGATTATAGTAGTATATTTTTTATACTACCTCAAACCGTTATCTCTACAAAACTTATATAAAAATGCAAGAGTTTCTTTTTTCTTAATGAAATCTGTTTGTTTGAATCAAAGATAATTTTTTAGAAATGGTAGTTTATAGTGTATAAGGCTTCACCTGTCAATGAAACTTCTTCTACAAAGAGCAAGCTACATATTTCTTATAAAATAATTTTGATTTGTCAAGCATCCAGTTATTTCATCATTGTACTTTATTATTGCATCTTACTTCAGGACGTAAAAATCTAGATAAATTATTTTTTATAGAGTTGGATTGCCTAAAATAAAAAATCTATTCTTCATGTCTTTCATTTTTATTAATTATTTCTTTCTTCAAAAGCAAAAAATATAAAAGCACCTAAATTTACTTGAACTGCACAAATCTCGTAGAAAACTTTATCTCAAAAAGCTAGCACCATTATTATCAAAAAATTTTTTCATAGATTGTTTTAGGCAATCCACTAGCAGACGGATTATTCAATGATATCATTCTATAAGGATATCATGTTAGTAACTTTAGGTCAATGGAGAAATGCTCTATCAATCAACTCGATACACAAATCATTTTCAATACCATGAAAAAATAATGATGAATTTTGTTAAATGGTAGTTACCAGCATGCAAGCAGTAACAAATTTGTTCCAATACTAAATTATTTCAACAGCAGTTTTCTAGTTTTCTCTTAAGAACAATAATACTACGCATACATACAGTGCAATGTAGAAGGTAAATTGTTTCGATAAAAATAAAGTATGACTGCTTAAACCATTTAGTAAGAAATTTCACTTCATTCAATTTTGAAATGCAATTTAAAATTAAAGAAAAAATGAATGAAATGAAATTAAGTTCTTTAACTTACATTTCAATCTGTAGAAAAATATTTTATTCTGTATGTAAAGTTTTATGAAAAAGTATGTATAAGTAGTATACAAAACTTTACCTCCTACATTAATTCTTGCAATGCAACTTATAAGTATTGAGCCAGGGTTGGCAGTGTCTTATTTGAAACCTTAATAAATCCTCATGGGCTTCCAAATCCAAATAAAAAACGCAAAACATTTGTGATACCTTGCTATTAGGATTGCAATCTCCACAAATAGGAAAAGATTAAAATAATCATTTATCGTTTGCTTTGGATTAGCAGTTTTCAGCTATACTTCTTCAATACAATCTGTATTGACATCAGATGTAAAATTAGATATATTCTTATCTATATTAAGATCCTCATTCTGCAAAGTAATGTTTAGCTTTAGTAATTAAAAAACAAACATTATTAGACCAAATTCAAATATTCATACACAAGAAGTACTAGTAAGTATTTCTTCCAACCCTTCAATTTCTTCACTTATTTCTTCGCTATGGGCACTTAGTGTTTTATCATCTTTTTTCATTTGTAGTTTTGTAGGATTTTCTGATGTGTCAAGATCTTTAAAAGGGCTTTGTTCATTTGCACTTCCAGAAGCTGATGATACAAAGTCTTCATCATAATTATCTACACCATCAGATGCTGTAAAAAGAAAAATTTTAATTTAAAAAATAATCCTTCAACATAAATAAGAATTCTAGAGAAATTGTAAAAAGAATTTACATAGTCCGATGTTTATTAATTCTTTTAAGTCATTAATATTAGCCTTTTTACCATTCAGAGGTGGTAAGTCACCAAAAATAGAATTATGATTATGTTCTAGTGTTGATGCATTATTTAGGCAAGATTCAGCATTATGCATTGTGCTAATATTTCCTCTTCTTCCATCAATAATAATTTCTTCAAAGTATACTGTTTTTCCAAAGTTATTTCCTGTACTAACTGGCTTCTTATTTTGTACATTATTTGATATTTGTAAATCTAAGCTATTTTTATTATTTTGTTTTGTTATATCTGGACTTTGATTTGTTTGCAATTCAGAAGATATAGATACATCAAATTTAATTAGTGGTTCAGTTTTATTTAATGAAGCAGTTTGATTGAGCACTTCTGTTTCAGTCTCTTTTTGTAAATGATTTGTAATAGTTATAGTTTTGTTAAGATTTTCAGAGTTTTTCTCAAAATGTAAGTTATTGTTCCCTTTATTATCAGCATTATCTTCTTTAGTTTCATGATTTTCATTTATGTTTTCCCTGAGAGAATTTCCATGTGATTCATTATCCGATGCAGTAATTTGTGTCAACTCTACTTTCTTCTTTTCGGTTATTGTCACATTTATGGGAATTTGAGGACTTTGCTCAGAAGGGCTTTCTAGTTTTTCAGACAAATCATTATCATTTGAAAATGATATAGATTCATTTTGCATTATATTTGAAACAGAAACATCATATGTTGTATTGGCAAAATTATTTGAGGCTTCACCAATTTTTTCATGCTTACTATGATTAGCATTGTGCTAAAACAAGAGAGATATTAATAAATGTATAAATCATAATGTTCAGGTATTCAAAAATTATAAAACATACAGTTTCTATATTACTAAAGGCACCATTTATACTATTCTTCAAGATTTCACCAAGCAAAGGCTCATTAGAATTAATTCCTAGCGCCTCTGACAACTTGTTTCTTCCAACATAATTATACTCTTTTCCAAAGTATGTTTCTGGATCAAAAACTGATATAGTATACTCAAGACCAAAGTATTCTAGGAACTCCCTCACCAAGGAAAACAATAATTTTCCTTTTGCATTAGACAGGTACTGTTTTACAGTTTTATTTAGTAGAGGTTCAGGGTTCTAAATGAAAAGCATAATAATTTAGTTAAGGTTATGTGCACTTCTGTACAAATTATGTCTCATCCCAACAAATTGATTACATAAATTTTTATTTAAAAAATGCTGCCATAGAGATAGTTATGTATCACGAATTTTGTTTAGTAACATCGTTTTTCTTGAAGGCAACACTAAATAATAATTTACTTTATTTTGTTGTAACATATAAATTTAACGTACCATTACAGACTCTTGTTCTTCGAGGGCTAAAAAAACGCTTGCCCTAAGTTCCGCCTATAAAAAGTATAATTAATGCAAAAGAAATAACGATATGCAATGGAAAAATAAAGAATGAAAGAATGATAGTAAGATAAATATACTGGCATAACCTCCGAAGATAACGAATCTTAAAATAAGTAAAATTTTCGTACCCTGACTTTCGCGAGAACACCATTATTCTCAAGGGCTTGCACCACTAAATCACGCAATTCTGTATCCTCTTCCATGGATATATTGCCGTCTATCATGATTATAAATAAAAATTACTCTGCAAACACTCAGCAGATGTAAATATTTACGCTTTCCATCGCGCGTGTCTTCTTTTCGCAAATTCGCGGAATCACACGCAGGTATACACACTATACATACTACTACTACAGTCTACCTACAGATACATACAGGTTGCGTTCCGAATGTTCCGACACTTCCGACGCACTTCCGACTGGTTCCAACTTCCAACAGTTCCAACTGGTTCCAACTAGTTCGGAATTCGGATCCTTTTTTGAGTACGGAATACTACGGAATAGTATGTATGTATGTATGTGGATTTTGATGTCGCAGGGAGTTTATATGCATGTATGTACATACTTACATATATATGTATATGTATAGGGAGTATTCGCTATGTGCACACCTACACATTGGTAGTCAGGTAAGAATGTGTAGTGATGCATATGTGTAGTATTTATGTATAATCAGGAGAATAAATGTCTTTCGTAGAATTTTCTGGTTACAACCGTTTTATTCACACTTCCTTTCCCAATTATAAAAGTCGGACTTAATATCCAAAGAGTTAGGTGCATGGACCAGTTGTCCAGTTAGTAACACCTGTACAAAGAGAAAGAGTGTGGGCGGGATTGACATTTATAAGGGGTTGAACATCATTACAAGGCCGTAATATACATATATACATTGTGTTAGTGCATGTGCACCGGCTAAGTACAGTTCGTTCAATTTGAGTATACATTATGACTAGTGTTGTTGCCAACTTAAAGTTCGTTAACGTGGTATCACTTAAACTATGTGTCAATCGCCATCTTGTTACGCCATGTTGCTCGTCATCGCTGCTACAAGTACCCCCCCCTGAATGACACATTACTAATGTGTCAAATTAATTGTTTATGTGCGGGAGTTTTAATTGCACCTTTTTATACGTCCGTTTCGGTGGATCCATTGTAGACTGCCATTGGTGCACGGGTTGCTGTGTTTGTTCTTGGTGCTCAGTGTCTTCGTGATTGAGTGTAGTTTCCTGCTGTTCATCGTCTTTGCTGAGGTATGCCGGCTTCAACCTGTCGACGGAGATGTTCTTTTTGGCTCCCTCAACCAGAACGGTGTAGACTCTGTCGGATGGCCTGTCAATCACCTGGAAGGGTCCGTCATACGGAGGCTCCAAAGGTTTTCGGACGTGGTCATTCCTGATAAAGACGTGAGTACAAGTTAAAATGTCTTTGAGTATGAAAGGTTTTGCCTTATTGTGATGGGCTGTAGGTGTTGGACGTAAGGAGTGCATCATCTCTCTGTGCCTATCCACAAACATCTGTTGGTCAGCTGGTTGGTCGGTTGAGATGAAGAAGTCTCCAGGGATCCTCAATGTTGTCCCGTACAGCATCTCAGCAGGAGTTGATTGGAGATCCTCCTTGAATGCAGTCCTCAGACCCAGAAGAACAACTGGAAGGATTTCAAACCAGGGCTTCGGTGAACACATGAGTGCAGCCTTCAATGTCCGGTGCCAACGCTCCACAAGTCCATTCGATTGAGGATGGTAAGTAGTAGTATGGATTCTTTTTGCTCCAACAGCTCGTGTTAATGATTGGAACAAGGATGATTCAAACTGCATCCCTTGATCCGTTGTGATAGTGAGTGGAGTGCCGAATCGAGATATCCAGTGAGTGAAGAACGCCTGGGTTATGGTCTCAGCTGTCATGTCCTTCAGAGGAATGGCTTCTGGCCATCTAGAAAATCTGTCTATGATAGTCAGGCAGTATTGGTACTCACGTATTTTAGGAAGAATGATTATGTCTAAATGGACATGGTTGAAACGGCTATCAGGCACATCTATGTGGCATGGAAATAATTTATTGTGTCTTATTGTTTTAGCCCTTTGGCAGCTGACGCATTCTCTAGACCATTTTGCTGCATCACCTCCAATGCCAGGCCACACAAACCTGTCACGCAGCAACTTAGAGGTAGCACGGATGCTTGGATGTGCTGGACAATGAACCACTTCAAATGCTGTCTTCCTGAGGGTCACTGGTAAGTACGGCTTAACCCTACTTTGAGCCACATTGCAGTATATTCTGATTTCAGGTTCCACCATGACTTCCTGGAGATTAAGTGAGGTTGGGTTAGCCAAAAGGTGTTGGAGCTCTGGATCATCCGTTTGAGCTCTCTGGATGTCAAGTGCAGTTAGTGAAGTGGGCATGTGAATAGTGCTTATCCGTGAAAGTGCATCAGCTGCCTGATTGTGATCTCCCTTGACATAGGTTATGTCAGTAGATAGTGTGGAGATAAACTCCAGCTGTCTCAGTTGTCGATCCGAGATTTTGTGGTGTTTCTGCTTAAAAGCATGGACAAGTGGCTTGTGATCAGTGAGAATCATAAAGTGCCTACCTTCCAAGAGGTGTTGGAAGTGCTTTGTGGCTGCAAAGATGGCAAGAAGCTCTCTGTCGTAGGTTGAGTATCGTCGTTCCGTATCGCTCAGTGCTCTGGAGAAGAAACCAAGTGGGTGCCAAGTGTTGTCTTCCTTTTGTTCTAGTGAAGATCCAATGGCTGTAGTGGAGGCATCACATGTGAGGCGTAGTTCAGCCTTGGCAGCAGGGAACTTTAAGAGTGTGTGATGTGCTAATGTTCTTTTGCAGTCCTCAAAGGAATCTTCAGCTTTCTTGGTCCAGTTGACTGGAGTCCTGTCCCTTTTTTTAGAGGACTTCAGGAACTGGTTCAGGGGTGCTTGGAGTTTAGCGACATGAGGAAGTGACTTCCGATAGTAGTTCAGCATACCAAGAAAACGTCTCAGCTCTAGAACATTTTGTGGTTTGGGGAAGGTCAGTATTCTTTCAACTCTGTCGGCTGATGGTGTGTAGCCTTGCCTGCTGATATTGAACCCAAGGTAACCTATCTCAAGCTGTCCAAGACTGCACTTTGATAGGTTAACTGATAGACCATTCTTTTTTAGGATTTCCAAAACTGTGGCTAGATGTTCCCGGTGCTGCTCTTCATCTTCAGACATTATCAGAATGTCATCCACATAGGCAAAGACGAAGTCCAATCCACGAAATAGGTGGTTTATGAAGCGCTGGAAGGTCTGTGTTGCATTCTTCAACCCGAATGGCATGACCACATATTCATAAAGGCCCCAAGGAGTGTTAATGGCAGTTTTTTGGATGTCTTCCTGGGCCATGGGTATCTGATGGTACGCCTTCTCCAAATCTAAGGTGGAGAAAATGGTTTTTCCATGAAGCATGGCGAATAGATCCTGAATCAAAGGAGGTGAGTATCTATCAGGCACTGTGATTGAGTTCAGTCTCCTATAGTCTCCGCACATTCTAAAGCTCCCATCTTTTTTAGGAACTAGATGGATGGGGCTTGCCCAAGGACTACGTGAGGGTCTCAGCACCTCAGCATCTAGGAGTTTATTGATTTCCTGCCTTGCTGCTGCTGCCTTTTCACCAAAGATTTTGCGGAACCTTTCATGGATTGGTGGACCTGTGGTTGAGATGTGGTGTGCAAAACTAGTGTCGATGAGACCAGGTCTCAAGAACGGTTTTGTGATCTCCACATATTTTGAGAGAAGATCATGATATGGCATGGAGTTGTTCACTGTGGAGATGTTTTTGAGGTCAGTTTTCAACACTTCACCTCTGGTTGTAACTCCTGTGATAGAATCTATCAATATTCTGTTTTTTAGGTCCACAAGTAAGCCGAAGTGCATCAAAAAGTCTGCTCCGAGGATAGCAATGGGAATGTCGGCGACAACAAAGGTCCACCTTAAACACCTTCTCAATCCCAAGTCCAGGTCCATGTCCTGACTTCCATAGGTGGCTATAGGCGTTGAATTGGCAGCAAAAAGCATAAGATTTTGCTGTCGAAGTCCTCGTTTTGACTGGCCGACGGGGATGATAGAAATCACCGATCCCGAGTCAACCAAGTACTTTTTGTTTGTCTTTTTATCATTTAAATGTAGACGAGTTTCAAGGTCTACCTTGTTGATAATGCTGCCATCGTTTGATTTCAGAGATGACAGCAGAATTAGTTTTCCGGCTGCGATTTGAAGGTGTCGAAGAGAATGCAGTGTTCCTCACACTTCTTGGCCTGCTTTCCGAAGCGCTCGTGATAATAACAGAGCTTTCGGCGTGCAGGTGTCTTCGACCTTGACCGTGGTCGTTGCCGGAACTTTTTGGAGTCATTGGTTTGTTGGGAGAGCTTCAACTCCTTGATTTCTTGCATGCAATTCAAAATTAGAGCTTGCATTTCATCTAATCTTTGCTCCAATCTCCTTTCATTGCAGGAATTGCTGCTGCTCGTCGCTGCTACCGCATAGGAAGAGCTGAATACGTCGAGAAGACGGTCCGCTAATTCGGCCACACCATCAAGACCAAAATGGTTCGAGGTCAAGAGCTGTGGTCTCACGTGCGCTGGTAATCGCTCTAGCCAGAGCTGATGGAGGATATCGGCCCCGATATCTCCCTTTGCCAGATCGCGCATTTCGCGTAGAAGCTGAGAAGGCTTTTTATCCCCCAAGGTCAGGTTTCGAAGTAGTTTGTCCACCTGCTTGGACCTTGATTCGATCATTCTGTTGAGGATGGCCTGTTTTAAATGCACGTATTTTCCCTTTTCAGGAGGATTCCGAAGCACATCCGTAAGGAGTCTTAGAGTCGATGCGTCTAGGGCTCGGAGTACTGCTAGGTACTTGGTGTCGTCGGATGTGACCCTAGCCGCTGAGAATTCGGCCTCGATGACGACGAACCATACATCGGGTGCCTCGCACATGAAGGCGGGTAATTGCTGTTTCCATACAGCATTGATTTCGCTAATTCCCGACGGCCGCGACATGATTCCTGAGGTAGTATCATCTGCCATTGTTCCGGGCGCCGATTCAAGCGGAATTATATTCCGCCGCAATGTGCTTCCATTATCTAGGTCCAGTAATGAAGTTTCTTGTGATTCCACAGGTGGAGGAGTCCGATCAACCGGCATTATATGGTGTCACGCGGTCTTCGAGCGCAAGTCCCTTCCGGATGAAAAGAGGATGGTCGGCGGCTTCCTCTTCTGGCACGTGTTAGCGAAGAAAGAAAACGTAATCCGGGTGGATCACGTCGGGGTCACCAATTTTGTAGTATTTATGTATAATCAGGAGAATAAATGTCTTTCGTAGAATTTTCTGGTTACAACCGTTTTATTCACACTTCCTTTCCCAATTATAAAAGTCGGACTTAATATCCAAAGAGTTAGGTGCATGGACCAGTTGTCCAGTTAGTAACACCTGTACAAAGAGAAAGAGTGTGGGCGGGATTGACATTTATAAGGGGTTGAACATCATTACAAGGCCGTAATATACATATATACATTGTGTTAGTGCATGTGCACCGGCTAAGTACAGTTCGTTCAATTTGAGTATACATTATGACTAGTGTTGTTGCCAACTTAAAGTTCGTTAACGTGGTATCACTTAAACTATGTGTCAATCGCCATCTTGTTACGCCATGTTGCTCGTCATCGCTGCTACATATGCATAATATCAGCGCTAACTGTCGGTAAATTTTGTCATTTTTGCCGGACTTTTTTTGTTTATGTATATTGCTACACATTCTTACCTGACTGCCAACGTGTAGGTGTGCACATAGCGAATAGGGACGTCAGGGTTGAGTGGTTGACGATCGATCTGTATAGATCGATATAGTCGATAAAAGGAATTGTCATCGATAGTTCATCACAAAATATGACCCGCAGGCCGACCCGGCCTCGATCTAAAAGGTCGATTAAGTCGATGTAGTGGTTGCGTAATATATACGACCAATTACGACTTACGACTAGAGGGAGGGAGCTATAAATTTTATAATTTAAATTTGTTACCGAAAAATTTTGTAACGACAAAAATTTATTGTTATGCCCGCCACCCTCTCGGCCATGCCATTAATGGTCAGTGGTAAACTGTTAAAACAGCTATATTACGTAAATCATTATTATAAAAAAAAATGCATTATGCTTATGCATATTTATATACTGTTACGACTACCACTCTCATTATTACGAACTAATAATCTAATACTATTAAACTGATTAGTCTACGAAGCAATCTGATAAGCTACCGCTTACTGCGCTACGGCACTTACGACGGCACTTACGTCAGTTACATCACTGTTTTACATCTTTCCCACTTCCCAGTCTGATCGTTCGGATGTTTCATCTCCTCTCTTTGATAATATTGTTTAAGCTGTAGAATATTTCAGAACGTCTGCCTGCCTTCCCTGATTTCAGTGCTTTTCCTAATTATTTTTTTTTTCGGAAGATGTTAGCTATAAATTGAAAAAAGTATATAAACTATTCCTTCTCGACGTATGTACAAATGTAAGCTTTCATAAAGATAAACTTAGATATATTATCATTGATTCGTTTTTTAATTATATCAGTTGGCTAAAATTGCTAGCAATTGCTGAAATGCTGAAGAATGCTGTCACCACCAGTTTGGATGACAAATGCTAATTAATTAATTTGTTTTGGATACGAATAGCGATTGGTAAATGTTAATGTTGAATAATCTAACCTATATATATTTAACTCAAAAGCTATTTTTTTTATTTTAGTTATTAAATTGGTGTGTGTGTGTGTGTGATTTCTCTTTTGGGTAATTATTATTTTTTTATATAGACATACATATACTTTACATATAGTATATGCTAACCTATTTACCACTATGGAAACATTGGAAAACAAATCTCAGCAATCAGCGGATGATTTTGCAACTCTGGGTACTTTAAATCCTGATGTGCAGTCAAGTGTTACATCTGAAAGCAATTTGGAAAATCTTGGATTTACTTTGGTCGATGGGAAGCCAAGATTTAAATTGGATGCACCTGTCAGCAATCATTTCTGTCAACCTATTATTCCACCAACACACAGTATGAGCAATGAAGATAAATCATTGTCCTTTGTAGTATTAAGTAAAAATTTCCAAGATTCGATCTATAATGCTGCTACAGCTTCTTATGTTGACATTAAACAAAAAAGTATATCAGCTGTAAGTATATTGTTATTTTTGTATTACTAACTATTGTATTTCCCTTTTGTTTAATATTAAATTATATTTATTAGGATTACAATTCTATTGTACCATCATTAAGTATAACTGAAATTCAGCAAAAGTTGACAGAATTGTTGCAAGAGAATGCTGAGCTAAAACAAACTTTGAAAAGAAATAATCTCTCTTTAAAGAAGCAGTTCAATACACTTGCATCTTGGTGCGATGAAATAACTAAAGAAAGGCAGAATCACAAAACAAAATTTGCTGAAACTATGGAATTAATCAATCATCTAAAAATGGAAAATACTGAACTTAAAACAAAGCTGTCATTTGTGAATAAAGAGGGTAATTCAAAATTGGACTGTCAAAGCTTAAATCCTAGCTTGCAATGTGAAAAAGTAGATGAAATAAATGAAAGAAGCATAACTGAAAGACTTGACTCTACTAGTAAGATTTCCAGCATCTTAGAAAGAATTAATCTCTTGTCAGATGATGAATGGAGTTTACTACAGCAATCACTTCAAAATCATCAAAAATTGAAAGATATAAAGCAACAAATTTCTCATGATCAAAATTATATAGTTGAAGCACAAAAACAATTGTCAGATTATAATGAACCAATCAATGAGTTGGAAATGAAATTAGTAGACATTACAACACAAAATGCTACAATGCCTAAAAATGTTTGGGAAATAGAAAAAGATATGCAAGTTATTTCGTCAGATAAGGAAAATTTGTTAAAAGCACAAGACCAGGTTCAAAAAATGCTGTCACATTATCATACATACTTTCATGGACTGGAAATGAAATTGGCACAACATAGCAAGGTACATGCATCTAAAGAATCAGAGGAATTGGAGCAACTAAAAAAATTATTGGAAGAGTTAAAACAAAAGCTGGAGGAAGAGAGAAAATTAGTAGAAAATCAAAGAAGTAATTTGGAGGTGGAGCAAAAAAAACTGAGTAAAGAGAAACAGCTATTAGAGCAAGACAGGATTAACCTAAATGAAGAAAAAACCTCCCTTGATCAACAAAGTTTGTTATACGAAAGTCAAGAAAAGAGTATACTATTGGAGAAAAGAACACTGGAATCTAAATATGAACAGCTTTTGGCAGAAAAGAACTCTTTGCAAGAAAAATTGCAGAATAAAGTAACTATTATAATGTATCAACAAAAAACGATCGAAGAGCAGGTAAGTATGATAAAAACCTTCTTTAATTGGTCAATCTGAATAATAATATAAATTGAAGACCACATTTCTTTCAGGCTGATACCATTGATTTGTTCAGAAATCAAGCATTAGCATACAAAGAAGACTTTACTGCAGAGAAGACAGTAAAAGATTCGTTGATTGAAGAAAAAAGTAAGCTAGATGATATCCTAGCAAAGCAAATACATTTAAATGAGCAATTGCAGCAAGAAATAAACAGATTAAAAATTCATGCGTTATTTTAAATGAAATATAGATTTAATGATTAGTTATAGTTAAATTGGACATATTATAAATAAAAACCAAACTTAATGTGCATATGAGGAGAAGTTTATGTAAGCATTTTTTTTTGTATATTGAAAATTAGTAATGTACAGATCTGATATATCATGTAATTATTGGCTTAGACAGCTTTAGGAGAAATAGTTTCTAAGGCGCAATTACACTCTTTGTAGATAGACAAACTTTATTTTCTTGTTTAATAAAGCTAAGAATAATGTATGTAAAGAATACTTCGACTAATAACATTAATATAGTTTATTATTTCACTATCTCTAATATTTTGCTCGTTATTATATTTTAATAAAGAGAATCTTTATCAATATTCTCGAATTTCTCATTGGACCCAAACATGTCAAAGTAAAATGGTAGCTTGACAAATTGCGCTTCTTGGTTTACCAGGTCAGTTATCACCTTCTTCTGAGCGTCACTGTACGATTAGCGTGCTCTCCTTTGACGTCACTGGATCATATAAATGTCCAGTCAAGATTCTCGATGGTCCAGAGTACTTGTGATTTTTCAAAACACGAGACAGCAGGTTAAATAAATTGTAAGCTTCAAAACTATCAACAAAAAATGGTACAGCAAATTTTAATAAACATAATAAAAATCTTACTATTTCCCGTTGTTTGCAGCACATTTAATATAATTGCTCGTCAGATTAGTAATTCTTGACAATTGAAATTTTCAGGTATACAAATTTTACATTTTGCTGATTGCATTTGGGATATATGGCAATGCACTTCCTACAAACAGAGATCAGCTCAGGGAATTACTCATAGCTCCTCTAATTGATCAACGAGACTTGGAGCCACAAACCCTGAAGAACAAAAACATGGAAATTCCTGTATATGCTATTGTTGTGATGAATGCGGATACTGAAGATACTAAGGACGCCAATACGTATGATTCGAGGAAACCTGATACAAACAGGAAGATTGACAAACGCAGTGCTAAAGAATCCAATGACGATGACCTGGAAACTGCAGCTGGGAGTAATGTTCTTCGACCACTTTTCGTCTACAGGCAACAAATTGCTTACAAGCAGCGCATAAAGAATCGCAGAAATCGTTTATAAGTTAATTACCTCAAAACGTTTAAATAAGGTTCAAGTTCCTATATCCAGCATCTATCTGGATTTATTCCCTTGCCAAATGTTGAAATCATCACTAATTGAGCATACAGAAAGTGCTCGATGAATTAACGAAGAGATCAAGTTTAGACAAAAAAGAAGCATTCATCAAAGTTTTATGTCAATCTCATTTAAGTTTTTCATTATTATACTTTTAAGGTACAAATCAATTTTGATAATAAACAATGTCTTTGTAGAAAAATAATTTTCTTATTTTAACCACACACATTTAAGTAAGAAACTTTAAGTAATTCTAATATCTAGGAAGAGCTCAAAACTGAATACACTTGCTAAATACTACTAATATTTTCTATACCATTGCTAACTAAGCGCTAACACTCTACATCGATATTCATCCTAACGAGTCAAGACCAGAAAAACTCAACGTTTATAAAATAAATAAAGCATACTTAATTGATACATTTTTATAAGAAGATTCTTCGATATCTTGAAAAATCCACTTTAGCTTACGTCCTATTGTTTAAAACTATAAATAAATTTATTCACTTATCTACAGTTTGTTAAAATCACAGGTTTGGCTTTTAGCGAGCTACCGATAATTTGCTGATAACTGTATAAAATCCTAAGGTGAGGTTTTGGCTTACCAGTCTTGCGAAATATTCACAGTAAATCACACGAAAATCTAAGCAACGATTCCAACGAAAATTAGGGATGGATGCATCATTAAAGCTTTTAACTTTTTTCGTGGTATCGACTTATTATAACGTTTACGGATTTCCATTAGAATCCAATGAGATTTATGATAGTCTGTTACCCGATCAGCCAAAAACAGTCAATGAAACAATAGAGGTCGTTGTTCAGGATCCAATTATAAAAAATGCTGTGCAGCATGCTGTTGAAGATAATAAAACTCTCTCTGAGTTGGTGATAAAAAAGAAGACAGTCATCAGCCCTGTCGACGATCTTGATAAGGTACGATTAAAAGAAATTCATTCATGACCTTAACATTAACAAAACAAGGCTGTCTTTTCTTCGTAAAAATTATAGGTACTCTCCGAACAAACACAAATTATAAAGGTACCAGAAACTCACTTGGAGGACCTTCGAAAAAATTTAACGTATGAATCCGAAGTAGAGGTAGAAGAGTCACAATTAATTGTGACCTTGAATGAAGCTGAAGTCCCCGAAGAACACGGGGAAAAAGTAAGCCAAGTAAAATTAGTGACTATTAGATCAATATAATAATTTTAACATTTGCAGAAAAGGGAGAACGACGTTTTCCCAATGGACCCGACAGCTTCAAAGACATCAACCGATGAATCTTTACTAACCGAGACGATTACCCAGAAATTGTCCGATATAATTGGACTCGAACCGGCTTTATCCATCAAAGTACCCGTTGTGGCAGTTTTGGATCCATCCAAGGAAGCCGACGATCGAGCAAGAAACTCAATAATAGCGTTGCTTTCGCTTCCTATTTCCAGTACGACTAAAACTACTCAGAATCAGTTAAGTTACGATGAAGTGTCGGCAGTTCCCGAGGTAAATCTCCACTCAGACTGAAAGAAAAGTCCGGGTAAAGTAGAAAAAAAAGAGAAAAAAATACATTTTTAATTCTGGTATGAACAATTGCTGCGATGCAGTAAGACCATAAAAGTATTAAATTAGAAGGAAACAATATAAGCGTAAGTTGACTTGCAGGAAGATTTCGATTCATCGGACACTATTGGATATCTCAGTGCGGAAAACATGATTATATCTTCTCTGAGAGTTCCAACGACGGAGATCCACAGAGTGTCCATCAGAGGTGCTAAGGATTTGAATAATTTCCAAGACTTGGATGTGGCTGAAGATATGGTCTTCAGACCTCTGTTCAGATTTCGACAAGAGGCGGAAAGAAAATCCAATTATTACAGTGAATACAGCAGGCGTCAGTACAATCCTTATTATCGCAGAAGACCTCATTACTATAACGATGATTATGCTTAGTTCCCTTATTAACCATGTAAAGAATAAAACATATATTCTTGTAATCGATCGATCAACCTTCATAATTCGCTTTTATTATACATACATATATAAATTGAATCTAGTGAAAATTATCAAAACCTTATCCAATCCTGATCAATCATCATAAATTGGTAACACTCGAGTTGCAAAGACCACGTCAGTTTCGAGGAAAGAGACATGCCGAAGAAATAAAATTTCTATTGTACAAATATTTTTGTAATCGCTACATTTGATGTCTCCGGTCTCAGTGGAAGAAGTAATCTATGAGTAATACAACGCATAATTGTTTATATAGATTTATGAAGAACACGTTTGTAATAAGCAGGCATTTAGCACGATGACGATAATAGTGCCTCTGGGCAATATAATTAGTCACATATGTTTACACTATTCGGACAAAAATTTATCTAACCACCCTAGCCAATGCATGAGAAACGGTGACGATGAAATCCATTAAACGAGCTGACCCCCACTGTTCCATCATGGGAATTTCAAATATTTCCCTTTTCGTAAAAACTAACGGAACCCTCGGGATTATTGGCCTTCAATTCCATCGGCCGGATGCGAAACGTGACTCATGATGGATTATGACTTGTTTACAGACTCTCCAAAGATTTATACCAAGAACGAGACTATTTCCTCTCTGCAATGGAATTTGCATAACTTGGGTGAATAATCGAGGCTTCGAGATGTCATCCTTCTATAAAAGCCTTGGTTCTACCTCGATAAACGCTATTCCTTTGCTAAACAGTCGGAGATTCAGTAATCGATCATTATTGATCTAGTTTGAATAAAAAAAAAAATGTTGTTACTTTTAATGACGGGATTTTTGACGGTGATTGCTGGTTCAGCATTCAGTTTGACTCCTGTGGAACTGGGGAAGAAGTCTATTCCATTTTCGCCAAGACTTCGAGAGATCCATGATGGGACAACTTCCACTTTGTCTCCGGTTGTTGGATCATTGGAGCCAGGAAAGAAAATTCTGGAGGACGATCATTCTGGAAAGTCAGAGAACAGGAGGAAATTCTCAACTTGGGACGAAGATCATGTTCCTGGGATTAGAGTTTACGGTTTGCCAAAGCGAAAATTAGAGAGTAATGGGAATATCGAGAGGACAGAGATTGTTACGAAACCAGCAAAATTTGAGGGTCATCCTTTTCATTTTTCAAGAGCTTCTAGTATTCGTGCTGTAAGATCATTCCCTTCCGAAGTCAAGGATCAGGATCTTGAAGCTCAAGACACCAAAGTTTTCAGGCCTCTTTTCGTTTATAGACAGCAACAGGCTGCTAGAAAAAGGATTTATCGACCAAAAACTTATGGAACTGCGAAACCCTTTCATCCTAAGCACTACTAACCGTAAATTAATCGGAGCTGTCCGTTTTAGTTGTGTTTTCTGCGGTTTTTACGGTAAAAGTCTATATATATTTGTACGAAGAATAAAGACAAATATATCAAAATTGCAAATAGTACAGCTAAGGTGAACAAACTCATTGTCTTGTATTTATTTTCTCACTGCACATTGACATAAGCTTTATGCACTCTGTATATAGCAATATAGTACGATCTTTATACAAATAAAAATATATGCTCCAATTCACCCAGGCTATCGATAATTACATAAAAAAAAAACACATCAATCTCGAATTTTCTCGATAATTCACGGATTTGTAATTTTTGTTTCTCTTTTTTTGTGTATACATCAGCCTGATTCCAAGGTTAAAGGCGAGTAAGGAAAATTACAAAGTGTTTTGGTTTCTGGTTGAACGGTTTTCCTTAAATCGAAATGGTATTACCACGTGCATCAATTGTCAAAAGTGGAGCACAGCTGAAAATAAAATCAGACGTCGATTCGCAGATACAAGGTAAATTTACGTCTGACTGAGCATATAACGAAAAGCAAATTTATCATTCTTGGCAAACGTGACAGATATCATGGCTGGTAATAATTCTAAGCTGAAGAGGTGTCTAGGTCGAGCGATGCTGAATAGTTTTACGACAATTTTCACGATGGTTCAAAAAACTCTATCCTGGATATCACTGAGCGACAGCTTCTTCCTCTTCGTTAATATGTGCATTCAAGTAAAATAAAGCCAGGCAAATATTCATCCTCGTCGTAGTTTTGTCGATTTTTTAAGTTTAACGACGTCCCACCTTGTCATTTAATGTGATTTAAAATGCGCGTAAACAGCTACACCACTTGCGTAGTTGGTAGTTCCTTATCACATTATTATTTTGTTTATTTGCTCTCTATTTAGATCGTTTTTGAATTAATCGTTTGGCTTATCTTCGCCGGAGTCTCTGTACTTTTAACGGCTGCTCATCTGGCTAGTAATGATTATCCAAAAAATCTAAAGAGTTCCAAAGAGCGCCAACTGTCCAGCCCCCAAGCACCGATTAATGATTATCCAAATAAGTCAGCAATGTCCAAAGAACATCCACGTCCATTGAGCTCGAGGAAAATCACTGGTGGTCTTTTGCACCATTAGCAAATCTAGAAGAAAAAAAATCGTATTGTAAAAACGAACCAGTAAAAAGCACAAGTATATTTAATTATTAAGAAAAGAAAATAGTTAGTCCATGTATCCTTATGCTAGTTCTACTTAGCCTGGGGGAATAAAGCAGAGAAAGTCTTTAGGAATTTTGAAGGCTGATTTTGGTGAGCCTTGGGGCTTTGAAAATATGGGAAAGCTAAAATATTGAGAAAGAGATTAGAAGCAGTATATAAAGGAGGACTGCGTGATGCATTTCATGTGCATTTTAATTTTCCTGTTAAACTTGTGTGGTCAAGATGCAGGTCAGGATAGGTCTTCTATTGGTAAGCTTACAATCAGGATTCCAGTGAATAAATTGTTTTAGGTGAAGTGAAAATATTAAAGTTGCTTACATTTTTATACAGGTGCTCTCAGCTATGGCAGTGATGTCAAGCGAGGCTTCTTTCATCAAAAGCACTGAACTTGACGAGGATAAACCTTTTGGCTTTGGAGAAAACTTCCTGACAGAGATAAATAAAATACTTGAGAGTTGGAAGGAGTCTTTGCAGTGGAAGAAGAAAACCACGGTGGATACAGTGAAAAATGTGGCCAATGCAAAATTGAGTATCCTTAATGACATCAAAAATAAGAAGATCCATGCGACGAAGGATGTTGCAACCTTTAAAATCAACGCTGTGAAGGCTGCAGCAGAGGCCACGCACAAGAAGATGGAATCAGTGAAATCTAAAGTGGCTGAAAAAGTGGAAGAGTTCAATTCCATCAAAGAATCAATCGGACAGAGTATCAAGGACCCGATCGACTCTTTTAAGAAGAGCGTGTCCTCAGCAATTGCTTCTCATCCACTGATTACCGCAACAGGAGATTTCTTGGCTTCTCATACGTTCTCCAAATTCAATAAGCATGGCAAACATTCGTTACTCCCATCACGAAAAGAACATAAGCCAACCGTCGAGGTACAAATGTACTCTCCTGATTCAATTCCGACGTCAGAGCCACTCGATACAGCAGAACCAGAGCCTAACATCCATCAGGATACTATTCTATCAGCTTCAACAACAGAAGCACCCACGTCTGCTTCAGCTGATCCATCGTCAACTGAGCATTCAACTACTTCTTCTGATCACATACCAAATTTATAAACATGTAAAAATTTCTAGCAAAATAAATCGAGTTTATTGATCCTGAATCATGAAGATTAATTCTATCCAATGTATATATATATAGCTAGTTCGCATATAGAAATGGAATATTTTCTTAATTGGCCAAAATTGTTCAATTGCGTTTTTACACTTGAATAGTCCGATGAAGGAAACGATTTATTGAGATTGGTCGTAACAGGTATAGAATATAGACCGTTGGAGCGTTGTACAAACCAATTAAATCAACAAAATCCCATCTTAGCACGTACCCTCCTTTATTATAATAAATTTATGCATATATACTCGTGTTTGTATATACGTGCACGCATGAGTGATTTTTTTAAGAGGGATGAGCTTACACCTACGTAAACAGTTTTACAGTGTTAATCTTCAATGGGGGTGGATGCAGCTGTCGATACAATCCGAATGTACACACTGATATCTGATAATTTTTGATTCTCCAGAGTATAAATGTTGGATGATCTCTATCGGTAGGTATAGTAAATCTTGTGAGAAGAAAGACCAGGATATACTCTCTCGAAAATGGCTCGCAAGCTTTTGGTGAGTACGGAGTCAGAAAAGTGATCTGAAAAAAAAAGAACACTGTGTAAATTATTTGATTTCTTGTTACAGATCTTAGCCGCAATGGCAGTGGCCGTAATGGCAGCCCCTACGGAAGAAGAAGTTAAGCCTTTTACATTGGGTCTCTTGGGTGGTGGCCTGAAGATTGAGAAGAAAATTGGAGGTGGACTTAGTGGCAAATGGGGACTCGAATTAGGTGGAGGTCACAGTGGTGGAATACTAGGAGGAATTGAAATTGGACACGGAGGACATGGAGGTCACGGAGGAAGCATCGGTGGACACCTAGGTGGACACGGTGGACACGGGGGACACGGTGGACACGGGGGACACGGTGGACACTTTGGCGGACACGGAGAATATGATGGTCAAGATCAAATCGAGGTTGAGGTTAACGGTGGTCACGGTGGTCACGGTGATCACGGTGGATTCGTTGACCCGCAAGGTGGAATTGAAATCAATGTTGGCAGTGGAGTCGGTGGACACGGATCAGGACACGGTTCAGGACACGGTGATTTTGAACATGAGCACGGTGGACAGAGTGGATTGGAGATCAATGTTAACGGTGGACATAGTGGACACCTCCGTGGAAACAACGGTGGATTCGTAGACCCACAAGGTGGTCTTGGAGTCAACATCAACGGTGGAGTCGACGTAAATGGACACGGTGTACATGGACATGGACACCATCATGGTGCGCACAAGCACGGTGCACATAAACACAGTGCACACAAACACGGTGTACACGGACACGGTGTACACGGACACGGTGTACACGGGCATGGTGGAAACGTCGCTGGTGACGTAGACGGTGAATTCCAAGTTGGAGTTGGCGGAGGTCATGGTCGAAAAGTCAGCGGAGGTCACAACGGACAAAGTAGTCTCGAAATTAATATTGGAGGCGGTAAACACGGTGGATTCGAGGGTGGTGTCAGCATTGAAGTCCAAGGAAAAGCAGGCCGCAGGCATCATGGTTAATTCCAGCCCTACGACTCCAGCTGTACAACTGATTTCTGAAAGACGTTAAAATGTTTTGTGTTAAATAAATTCTTTACGTTTAAGTTATTCAATCTTGCATCTTTTATTTTCTTCTTCGTTCTTCCTGGCCTGAAGTCCGGAAATCGTATGTAAAACAGTTTGACGTATGACCCATCAGCTTGCGCGTCGGCGTGCTATAAATGATAATCATTTTTCATCCGCGAAACAACTGTTTCCCTTTATTGTAGTTTCACCTCTTTGGTGTCGTAGCCAATATTTTTCAAGAGTTCCACGCTAACGCTTATACTGGAGAATAATAAAAAAAAATAATAGACTCATATAACTCAAAGAAAAAGATAAATTGTTTGTTATCTTGTAAAATAACAATTCATGACTGCATACAAACTCTACTCAAATACACGGTCGGAATCATTAAAACTGTAACTCTATAGGTTGAATTTCAGTCGCAGCTGCATCGCGTCAAGAGCCTGCTTCACGTTTTAGAAAAATTCATTAAAAATGACTATTGTAAGTAGACGAAATTCTGACTAAGAGATCCTTAAAAGTCAATTGGATAACGATTAATAAAACTCTAAATATTGCTTTAACGTCACTAATTTTTTGTAGCTGATACCAATTATCTTAGCCAATCTTATATTAGTGTCAAATGCTAATAATCCATATTGGAGTAATCGGGATTACGGTTTTCATGGACAACAATGGTATCCACAACATCAACAGCATCAGCATTATCCACAAAATGTACAATATCAGCAACATCAGCAGTATCCACAATATCAGCCAGTTTCACAAAATCCTCAGATAAATGCTCAAACTATCTTAGTTGAATCAGCTGACTGGATTTGTAACAATCCAAAAACCGGAGATATGGTTTGATCACACTGTGTTGATAAAATTGCAGTGACCAAAATCTTCAGGTTTGTTATGTTATTATTAATTTCAGATGATCATTAGCAGTGAAGATATACCAGCAGGTCAGCCAATTACTGGACAAACTGCACCGTCTGCACCATTAGTTACAAGACCAGCCGGCATACCTCAGACTATACCGGGAGAGACCAACAGTGGCAATACTTTACCAGCTGATAACGATGAATTAAAGAATATCTGGAAAATGAATCCTGGAAATCCTTGGCTTCAGTCTACTTCTACAATAAAATATCCTGACGATGATTCTCGTTCACCTGATTTATGGACAACTCCAATAAATACAGGAGGAGTTGGTCAGATTGACGTCAGACTTGGAAATAATGCCAAATAGAAAGAATATGTATTACATCAAAAAATTAATGAGTATATGTAGAAAACCCATTCTATCTTGGTAATCAAATTAATCACTTAAAAAAATAAGTTAAATTTTTCAAAATAGTACACAAGCAGCTAATTTAATTATTGTTGTTATTATTATTGATTAATATTAAACCATTTAAAAAATGCGGAAACACTATAAATTACTTATATTACCTTTATTTGAATATATTTTTGAATTTTTCGCATCTATTATACTTTTTAAAACTCGAATTCAAATCTCAGCGCGCTCTTCTTCGTCATAGTCCAAAAGAGAAATACTAGATTGCGAAGTTTCTGGCGATCCTTCGCGATTCACGGCTGTTAAAGAAGGACATTTTGGTTGGTACTGCTCCACAGCCTCCAAAATATTATCGGGATATCCAGGTGAACAGTATCTATATCCAATGAAGAAATTAGAAGATTTTTTACACAAATTTTTAACTTCAAAATCCCCTTTCAACAAAAATATCTTTTCTTTGACGATTATTTTTATCGACTGATACATAATCGCCCAAAGAAGAGATAGACTTTCCTTTCTATTAAATACTTTCTCCAATGGTAATCAGCTGTAACAACAAAACCTTCTCATCGCGTATGTTTTGTCATTAGAATTTTGACCATTTGACTAGTAGAGCATGATGTGCTCCAGTTAAATCATTTATATTAAACTTAAGTGACAATTACATTTCTTAATATGCAATTATAAGGCTCTTCTACTGGTAAGCAAATGTGTATAACTTACCTAGATTTATAGATACAAATAATTTATCAAATTGATTAAACTTATGCTTCTTAAATAAATATAAACCCTTATAATAAAAGAAATCATAGTGAAAGTATGTTAAAAAATGTCATCAACATAAGTAGTGGTATAACAGATTAATGTTAAATGAAGAGAATATTACCTTACAATTTCTTCGGGGAAGCAACAATTAATAATCGCTATGTATTGGGCAAGAACACTGTTAGGTCGGGCCTTTATTTCTTGTACTTTTTTTAAGCTGCCAGATAATATAAAGAGTCTTCTTGCTTTAGGATCATTTGGTAAAACCTATATACAGAGTAGACATGATATCTATTAAAAGAAAATATATATAAAAAAATGATTCTTTCAAATTATAAAAAAGCTTTAAAATTTATATGCTGCATAAATAATGAATCATATTTTTTCAGTTAATGCAGAAAGCTGATGACGATAACCATCATTTTAGAAGAAATATAATCCTATCATGTTGGATGTAACGGAAGAAACATCATAACTGCAATATAGGAAAAGCTAGTCTTGAAGCAGCAAGATAAAGCTTTTAGCAAGAAGTGTAGAAGCTATTCATTGTTTAGCATTTATGCAACGACATAATTTATTAGACACATGTCACTCTAATCTTTAAGTATACAAAATTCTTTTAAAGAGACGGTACATGCAAATATAGAATTTCCGCTGACGTGATATTGGCTTTAATTTTAAAAAATTAAATCATCCACACATGTAGATAAAGGCAGTTACTGCATTCATCGTTCAATCAGTTCATAGCGATATGTAAAGAAGTAGCTATAAGATATAAAATTAATTGTTACAAAGACAAGAAAATAGTTATACAAAAATATTTAAGAGGTGTTTGGTGTTAAAGTTGTTTTTATATAAATATACTAAAAATTAAAATTAAACATAAAATAGGCATTTACATGCATTTTACTATCAGTATGATTTGAGACTGTTATGATTAACGTAGTTTGAGAAGTTACTTGACCAAATTTTAATATATAAAACTACCTTCGACGCTCAATAATAGTCAATATGATAAATAATCAGCACTGTGTCATATTAAACACGGGCGAAGCGGCTAATTATCATCAGCCTGTATCTGCTAAGCCGTCGGTAGTTTCAGTTTCAAGTATCGATTCGGATGTTAGCGATAGAAGAGATGTGCGCGAAGAATTGTATGCCGGAATCTTCAGAAGACACAGAAAAACAATACTGGTATTGGGAAGCTTTTTAAAAATGTTAAGGGTGAATAGAAACCTGAACAATTACGCTAGTATTAAACCTAACGACGACTCTGAAGAATAATTTACTTTACTTTCATGTAACTTGACTGTACTTAATTTTTCTTTTTAATTTAAAAGAATTTAAATTTCTATATTTCGTGAAAGGTCGTAAGATTTTTATACATGTGCTTATTAGCAAAGCAAAGTATAGAATTAGCAAGTCAATTTTAGTCTGAATATTATTGGATCTATCAGAGATTAAGAATCTTAATTAAAGCCGATTTAATTTATTTCAGAAATACGTGGACAGTTTACACTCTTTCAGCAGAATATTCGCCTTGTTTGTTTTACGATTTGAAACAATTGGGGAGCAAAGATTTTGGTAACTTCTTTTTTTAAGTTTCATTTTTAATATTTATAGTTAACATGAAGATTATGTTAAAGCATCGACAATCTTATTATTAATATTTACAGCTTTACACTGCATTTTGAATTCTCGTTCCGACACCGTATTAATACAAAATATTTTTTACTAGTGAAAATTTCGAGCTTAATAGAAACTTCTATTTATCCGGGAATTTACTTTTTACAATTATCAATAAGACTATATGAAAAACTATTAATCCCAATATCAAACTGATGCCTTATTCATATTCGTATTTAAACAGTAAAACTTTCATTTTAAAATAGTATAATATCATTCATTTTGCAAGAATTCTATTTGTACACCGAATACTGCCATTAGAGAATATAAGAAATGTACTAAAAAAGCTTAATTTACAAAATTTTGACTTTTTCAGGTAATTGCCTAGTAGAACAAATTCTAGATTAAGAAATGACTAGAAAATATGTGATAGCGAAAATAAAGTGTATCGTAAAATTTACGATATGAAGAAAAAAAGAAAAACTAAATGAAAAGAAGAAATTAAATTTTGCACTATTTCGTATTTTATGAGAATCATTTATAACACATTCGTGGAAAAACATGAAATTAAACTAGCACGCATTTGATTTCTAAGCCACTCACTGTCAAAAGACTGAGGAGTATGCTCGTTTCGTATCTCGTACGTGCCATAAAATTCTGCTATACAGAATTCAAAGAATACGCTAATCTGAATAAATTCTCATGCATTATCAATTTCACGGTACTAAATCATCCACGAATGTCATACATTCACAATTCATTTTATTAAAATAAAAAAAAATCTTTTTAATTTAAATTTAATTTGCTAAAGAAATTTTACTTTTGCGAGTAAGAATAACAGCCTTGCACAGTTTGTTGACCAATTTATAATATGCTATAAATCTTAAATTTAGATATACTTATAAGAAACGTGCTTATATACGAAGACAAAAAGTTATATAGCTTATTAAACAATATTCCATATTCAATTAATTGCGTATCACAAAGTGTAAATTGTGTCACAAAATAAACTTGCAGAAAGGCATAATTGAAAGATAAATGGATAGCAAATATTTTGGCAAAATGTATCGCGACATTTTCTGTAGATATGTTATAATCACTTAAAAAGAAAACTAAAGATTTGTATTATCACTTTGTATCATTAGAAGTTATTAATGAAATCATAAATGTGATAAACAATAAATTGTTCATATTATTAAATATACTATTTAGTTTATTACTAAAAAACAATAATTTTATTACCTTGCTAAATTGTCCTAGAATATATTTTAGCACATCTGGAGTTGAAATAAATAATAGACTTCCTAGTGCTTCAATTTGTAAACATTTTTGCAAAATTTGTTTCAGTGCTGTATAACAGTTTTCTTTGAGATCTTTAGGGCTCTTTTCACTATTATATAGCTTTAATAAATAGTGTAAAAGATAAAAGAACAGTACAATAATGCATAAGAAAATAAATAACAAAAGAGGTATAAGTTTATACCTCTAATATTTTTAATAATACATCAGATTCTGCTATTGCATTTGCATGACTTGGACCATGTTTGCCAATTTGCCCGATCGCCCATACAGTTACTGCGATTACATTATAATCAGTCTCTTCTTGAAAAATAAGAGCCAATTGATCTATTCCCTATAATAATGATAATTTTGTATATCAAGCTTCCTTTTTCTTTGTATTTAGTTTACCTTGGACTCTATTACAGCCATAGCTAATTGCTCTGAATGATTAGAGATGTATCCAATGGCCATAATTGCAGGTATTTTAACAAGAGCATTGGATCTTGGTAAAATTTGTAAAAGAGCTCCTATACCCCCCACATCGGTAATAAATTCAGATAGCTATAGGTTTTAAAAATTGATACTTATTAAAAGTTAATATTTGTAAAAATAAAATTTAATAAAGTACCTTTAGTGTGTGCTTGCAAATTTCTTTTATTAAAGAAGCAGCACATTTAACAACATGCTCATTTGTATGTGCTAAATGTAACAGGACATTGGAAATAATTTCACTTTCAATAACTGATTCTGCTAAGCTTACAGAATGTTTTGCTATACTTGCCAAAGCCAACAATACTTGACGCTAGACAAACAAATAGATCTAATTTTTACTTAACTAGATAATTTGTATACTGACTCACTTTAAGCTTTACATCCATATTAGAAAGAGCTTTTGCAAGAAAATTAATAGCTCCAGCATCCACAACAGCTTGTGCAAGTTCACTATCATGTTTACTGATATCACACATGGCACCAGCACTCAGTTGTTTCAATGTTATCTCTGGTTCTTGTAAACAAGAAACCAGTAAAGGTATAGCCCCTATTTATATTAATATTTTAGTAAAAAATTTCCATAATTAAAAATAATAGTAAATATTATTTGTTCTTTTTACTTCCATCAATAATCGATCTTGCTAGATTTTTGTTATGTTTAGCAATGCATCTAACTACAGATATAGCAGCTTGTTTAACAGCAATATCAAAATCCTCTAAACACAGAATTAAAGCCTCTAGTCCATTAAAGCTTATGACAATTGTGGCCATCTCTGGAGAATGCCCAGCTACTGATCTCATAAAAAGCAATACAGCTCTTTTATAGAATTTCTGTAAAAAAACATACATGAAATATTATTGAATAAAAAAATATAAAATAATTTCATATAAAACAAAATCTTACATTTAATATGAAAGCATACATTTTTTTTGTCTATATTCTTCAGCAATTGGGACAAAATATTTTTTCTCACTATGGTCTCTGCCAATTTAATATCATGATTTGCTAATCTTTCCAATCCTATAATTGCTGTGTGTTGTATTGATGGAACATTATCCGTTAGCAATGAGCATAGAAGGTCTACAGCTCCTGCAGACTCCAGACACATTATATTATTAGATTTTAATGCAAGATCAGCAACTGATTGCACAAAGTCCAATCTTGCCTTTTGATACTTATCAAAAACTGGAATTAAAATAACTTTAATTTAATTTCATTAATAGTCATTAAATTATAGGAGACATAGTTTTTAATACCTTGTGAAATAGTTCTAGCAGTCATTTTAAACAATTTTTTGAAGCTGTAATTTCTGCAAATAAACTTTTTCAATTGTTTCGATTTAAATTGAAATTCTACCGCCTCCGCCCCGCTAAAATTTTTCTATAAACAGGTTGACAGCTTTTACTACAAAAACTCCCTATAAAATTTCAAACCGCCAAGTTACTAAAAAGATAATCCCCGCTGACGTTTAAATAAATACGTCTTTTATTATAGAAAGCGCGGACTTAATTTGTCAAATTTTTCTTCAAAACTACATGACACGTTGTAATTATGAGTATTCCTTGACACTTCCAACCATTTTGTCCGAATAAGAATTCAATAATATGGTCCTCCCTCCCACTCATTATTCGTTTCTGCTTAAAGAAAAATGGCTGCCTCGCTCTTATGTCGATTGGCCACAGAATCCCTTATTACAAATTTCTTTAATAGTATCTATTTAAACTAAGCTATACATGCAACTTTGCCTGCCTTTGCTAAGTAACTCATAGATCATATGTGACGATTGTAACGCGAAATTTTTTATGACAAGTTAACAGAACATTAATTGGTTCCTCTGGACATTTTTGGGTTTTTTGCAACTCAGTCGATCAAAATTGATTTGATTAGTTGGTTGGAGACTTTCTACCTATTCAAAGTTGACACTGACTGACTGGACCCACCGCCTATTTGCTCTTTTACTTTACACTAGAACGGATATGATTTAAACTAAATTTGACAATTCGATAGTGATAGAGGGGACTGTTTCTTTAACCAAAGCAATATTTTACAGAATGAGTGAACTAGTTTGGGGAATAAAGAATGGAGATATTGAGCAAGTGCGGGATATTATCGAAAGCAAGGTAAATTCCTTACCTCAGTGCTATTACTTTTGTATTTCAAGAAAGCTCCTTCTATAACCAATCCATTTAAAAAAAAAATCTTAGTGCTCCTTTTAACATCACACTAAAATAAATAATATTGAATAATACATAATAGAGAATGTTATTAATACACTTACGAAAATATTATTAGGGTATTGACGTAAATCAATTAATTGATGGAAGAACACCATTGCATTATGCAGCTGACTATGGTCAAGTGGAAGTAGTTAGGTATCTTGTGGAAAAGGGTGCCAATGTTAATGTAATTACTCATATATTAACCACTTAAATATAAAAATTGTGCAGACATAATTGTTGATACATTTTGATTTATACAGGCTACAGATAAACATGGCATTACCACATTATTAGCGGCAATATGGGAAGGTCACACAAGTTGTGTGAAGCTATTGTTAGAAAAAGGTGCAGATCCTGATGGACTAACACCGGATGGAACAAATTATTTAGACGCAGCTGAGAAAGATGAGATCAAACAATTGCTTGAATCATACTAGCAGAAAGCCAAAAATTGCTTATAAATAGAAGCTTTAACAATTTACTACAGTAACGTTCCTTTTGAAACATTCAAATAACTTTATCAATTTTTTTAAAATTTTATTAAAAATGTTAAATTTTCTGGGTAGTGATTGTTATCATTTAGAACTTACACCTATATTTTAAAGGACAATGATAGAATAAATAATTAGTTTTTACTAATAGCTCACCTAAAATATAAATATATAAATAGAACAGTTAAAATATTTTTAAATACATACAGTCAATATAAATTTTAAATGTTTTCAGCGCCTATACTAAGTCCTCTGAAATATAGACTGAAGTAAAATTCTTTTTATATATGAAATATATGATGTATAATTTAATTTACGTATAGCGGATTATTTCGCTTTTTGTTTAAAATACTGTATTAACGACTTCTTAACTGTATAGTGTATGATTAATCATGAACAAAAATTACAACAAAAATATAATAAAAAGGCTTAAAAAGAAACAAAAGACATGAAACATAGCGAGCTAAAAAGATGATATTAATTGTATAGTATTATTGGTTGGTGTAGCATAGAAATATCAGTTACAAAAGTCGGCCTCTGCAGTTAGAAGCGCCACATTTGCAAATAATTACTTTGCCTGGTATACTACCTACATCATAACTGTAATTCCATGTCAGTTCTTGACCAGCTCTGATGTAATTTAATGCGAAAAAGGCCACCCATGGGAATCTGACGTCATGTGTATCGACAAAAACATTTTGCACGAAGACGTTAGGATCGCATGAATGCTGCAAAAATGAAATATTATAATATAAAATATGTGATAAATAAAATTACACGTTTGACAGTATGTGCTACATACATTTAAATAGCGTCCAATGTTTCCAGTTGTCTTTGCATCCATGATATATACAGCTTCGTCTTCTCCATAAAAATCCCTGACGGATTTAAAGCTTGGTCCTTCCATCTCAGTTGGTTCTACTGTTGGATCAAATCTGCTTGGTTCTCGCCTGCCGTTTCTGGGTTCCTCATCGTCACTGGTTGTATCATCTGTTACTCGACCAGAATTAGAAGAAGCTTTTGTTGTAACACTTTCAGGACTTTTAGATCTTTCTTCTTCAAACATCTTATCAGACTTGCGTTTCCGAAGTCGTTTTCTAAGAAGTCATTGATAGTTCAATGAAAAAATTATTCGGAAATATTGTTCTACAATTTTTGCATTAAATTACCTAATAGATGAATCTGAATTGGTGTCAATATTATAATTAACGTATTGTTTAATGTTGAAATCCTCATCAGAATCATTTAAAGAATTCCTAGAAGAATATCCTCCATCATATCCCTTTGATTCTTTTTTATTGCTCTTTTCTCTACCAGTCTGCACTGGCGATTCTGGCTCGAGAACATCAGACTCGTAACCTTCCTTCATACCTTCTACAACTTCAACATAGTCTAACTCAGCAAGATACTCATCGCCGTAATTCTTACCACCTTCGTTCGCTCCCTAAAACCAGGTAAAGAAATAATGCTTTCCAAAAGTAAATAAAGAAATTATTGTTTGTATTACCTGTTCGGTTAAAAGTCTCCCAGCATAAATACAGATAAAGGATCCAAGTGGAATATCGTTTAAGCATCTTATACCCCATCCACGAGGAGCTGTTTTAAAGACTTGTAGCTTTAAGGTAAGAGGGTGTTGAACGACTCGGTTTAGGCATGTTTTTACAGAGCATTTACATCTGGAATTACATTCGTAAATTCCAGTAGTTACAGGTTCGGGCAAACGTTTGTAAACGTAGCCAACTGCAGTGTTTGGAACTCGTCCTCCCAAAGTAGCTCCTTGAATGGTCAATTGCCAACACTGACATTTTGTTTTGTCTTGGCAATCATCCTCACAATCACAGCTGCATAGGAAATTTGGATCTAAATTAAGATGGACTCCTTCTGTTGGTTCTCTACAGGTACTGTAACGAATTGTATCCGGTAAAGCATGATCCAATTCATTAACGCATGGTATGGGTACGTTCTCCACACCATAGCTAAGATCCTAAAAATCAAAATATCTTCATTGAAAATGTTGCAAAAGTCTATATAGTTCAATCTTTAAAGTAAAAATTGCTTTATTTACTTTTATATTAACGAAGCACTTATCCAGAACAAATTCTGCTAGGCAATGTACCCAGCTGTCGAAATCGAACAAGTCGACAGACATTGAGCTTCCAGTTATACAAAGATATTTATGCAACTCCTCCATATTTCTTAACCTGACGCCACAAGGTGCTTGATAGAAAATCGTTTTTTTGTTTTTAGCAAATTTACAGATTTGCCTATTCCAACCACACAACAGAGGAATTGATAGTGGGGAATACCCCCTTAGATCGTCCGGTGTTATTAATATTCTTTGCACACATGAAGGACCACATTTATGTGGCTTATACTTTTTGGTTTGAATTTTATTTTGTGTCTGGTAATACTAGAATCGATAAAATGTTTAGTGAATTTCTACATTGTTATTTCAAACATATCAGATTGATATATTTACTTACAACTATACTATGAGAGGGTTTGGTCTCTGTGATAGCATTAAATGATGTTGATTCAAGATTACTTTGACGTTTACTAGTACTCTTTTTCGCAACTGCACGAGGTTGAGACGATGTAGAAGTCACAGTATTACTATTAGTAGATTCAGAAACTTGGGGTTCTTCCGATCGGGATAATGACGCTTTTTCATCTGCTCCTTTTGATGCATCATCTTCCGCATTAAAAGATGTATATTCCACGTAAGGCATATTATTTTTCTGCAATATTTTTATAGTTTGTAATGCAAATAGTTAAACTGGAAATTAATAAAATATAAAGTTACATTTGTTATAGCTGAAAATCGATGACGACCCGCATTAAGGGGAGCATGGTGGCCATGCTGACGAGCGGTAGCTTTAAGTATTTCGACATAAAGCGGTCCTAGTCTTGCAGAGCCTCTATAAATCCATTCTGTTCTTCCATCGGCGTCAAAATACATCTGTACCAAGCTAGCATCTACCTTTATTACTCTAGCAATCCACCATTTCCCATTCCATTCAGTCTTCACTATCTGACCCGTTTGTAATTTTACCATAGGTCTTTCAGGATAAGATTCCATGTATTTCTTTACAAAATCTTTAGATTCATTAGGTATATCTTCCCAAACTCTTGTGGAGCTTTCATAAACTAGAAAAATTTGATCATGATGCACATATTGGGCATAACCGTCGTCAAAAAATATCAAATATCTGTAAATTATCAATATTTATGTTTTTATTCAGAACCATCACATATAATTGTTGATTATCTTACCTATACTGATTGATTGATTTTGGTGGCTCCGCTACAACTCCACTGTAATAATTTTTAGAAGATGAATCTTGAAAAATAGCTACTACTCTAGTTTTTACTGGAATAATGACTTTGCTAGAGACAGCTACCGCAATTTGTTTACCACTAACAACTTTATATGATGGAGGAACTTTCCTTGGGCATAATTTTACTTTGAAAGTCCATGGGTTTGTTGTAATTATTGCTTGAACCTGTACAATATTCCACTTTTAATATAAGATTTAATAAGCCATAAAAAAATTGACTCTTTTAAATAAAGTTTAATTTAATGACCTTTCCCTTTACCCAAGGCATCAGCGGATTTTTCATAATAAATACAGCATAGTCAACTTCCGGTATTGTTTTAACAAGAGGTCCAGTTGGAGGTAACATTGAAGATCTACTCTCACTCCAATCTCCTTCTAGTGGCAAAACCTCTAGCTGATTATCTTGTGTACGTGAGGAAGCTCTTACTTGGGTAACTCTTTTTGTTGCAACAAGAGGAACGCTGTTTCCTGCATTAGGTGGGTCTTCTATCTGCAGCTCTTTTAAAAGTTTTATTTGTGGTCTGAAGTCATCATAAAAGGTTTTCCTCAGGCCATCCAATTTTCCCATCATATTTTTAATGTCATTATCTACTGCAGTATTTTTTTCTATTATTTAAAAATAAATGAATTAATAAAACAATTGATCAATTCATTAAGAATAAATTATATATTATACATAAAAGAAGGTACCATCTAATCTATCCCACTCAAGTTTTAATGTATTATGTGCTTCTGTTATCTGATAATTAATATCAAATTTTTTTATGATATTATTTAATGTACTTTCTAAGTTTTGTTCTATACTTAAAAGAATTCCTTCTGGTAAATATTTACCTGAAATATTTAGAGTTAAGGAGAAATAAGTAAGTTTTGTTTGTTATCTACTCTCTGTTCAACAGACATAACTATTTTATACCTTCTTCCACTATATCTCTTTTTCCATCATTATCCGAATCATCACTATCAGAAATTTCAACTTCCATTGTGCGATCCGGAAATTCACATTTCAATAAAGGTTTATGTTCTATTAATGCCAAGGCTAATTGCTATCAAAGTTTTGTAACATAAGAATTAATAAGTGTGAACATACTTATATATGATTTATATATAAAAATCTGTTACCTCTTGGTGTTTAAAAGATGCCTCAAAACATTGTTTACATATCATTCTATTTTTTTTTTTAGCTGTGTTTACACCATAAAATGCACACGAAAACGATGGTGCATTCATCATATCTAAACCAGAATTACATTTAAAATTTATACAGTTGCTCTTACATAATTTTGATGAATCCCTTTTTTTTTTACTTCCAAATATTTCTTCATCTGAGAGCAATTCAATAACCTCTGTGGTGTTAGTAGCGTTATTACTCACTGCCATTTCTTATTACTTTATTAAAAATTTACAAACTATTGAATACGAGGCTATAATTAAATTGTAATCTCTGTTAACAAATAAATTATTCAGATATTATTTTGTTTCCTGCTAAAAGTAAACACAAACGTTTCATAACCTACAAATTATTATTGCATGTAAACAAAACTTTTGCTAGAAAGTTAAAATGGATTTTTACTTACCAAACTGAAAGTTTATGAGAAAAAGTAACAGTTCAAAGGAAATACATTCATTCTTTAGAAACATTAAAGATAGAATCGGAAATCCGTCGAGTGAAATTTAAATTCTGAAATCCTGCTGGATGTTTGTTTCCTTATTCTTATGATGTCGACCAATGTCGACCGTTTCCGCTCCCTGATGTCGACCTCAGCCAATATGGTTGCAGCATTCCGATTTCCGACCCGACCCCTGTGATTATTACTTGTTACGTTGCGGATTGTCAATATGACTGAATGAAATGCCATTTCATATTGGGCACTACAGACTACAGAGTACAGACAGAGGATAAAATTACAGACGGCCGGTATAAATTGTCTAGAGGTTATTACTGAGTATCTGATGTTTTTAGCTGATCCGGCAATGTAAACCATTTCATTGGCACTGGCGTCTAGCATCCATAAGCGCAACACAATGTGTGAATGTTATAAAACACAGGAGCAACAAACATAAGAACGATACATACAAACATGCACAAAGCAATCGAAAAATCAGCTGAACTAAATCTAGATTAGCTGCCAGCAAAAAATTTGAATGATAAAAAAATTATTTATCTAAAAAAGTAATATAATTAAAATGTCTTTTTGAAAAACAAGGCTCACGAATTGAACATGATTGATTATTATTCATCGTCGAAATATTGCACATACTTTGCGACTTTTATATATATATCTATATATATATAATATATATAATTACTATATAATACAAAATTGATACGGTATAAATGCAAGCTAATGGTAATTGCAAATTATAGTTAATGTTTGATGTAACCAGAATAACAATGACATTAACATAAATTATGCAATAGTAAAATAATAGTTTGTAGTATTATTTAATTGAGTTGGATGTATAATTTGTGGGTACGTTGTACATTTAACAGAGAATAAGAATGAAATCGAAAAATTCAGTCGTTCATATTTTAGTGTCGATATCACGTACTATTTAAATACCTAAATATATACATATATTTGTATATATATGTATATTTAATACTTTTATGGCTAATTTTGACAGATTTTCGCCTTTTTATACTTTGTCATCAGTTGTCCTGCCACGAGCAGAAATCCTATTTTTTCCTTTATGAGGACCACAGTGACAATTAAACCTATAGGACAGGACTCTATGTGTGTGCATTTCAAATGATTTGAGTTTTACGCCTGTAAAATATTAAAGTATCTTCTTCAAATTCAGTCTACGTTTTTGTTTCTTTTTTAATTAGTTGGTTCAATGCTACGCCTTTTTTCATCAAAATCTCTCCAAAAGTATAATCGATGCTGTGAAAGAAAAATTTATGACGAGACAATCTAACTGTAACAAAATCTCAAACTACTTATTAACATTACGGTTAACGTCGTTTAAACAATAAATTACATGAGGATTTAATCATACTAACTGGCTCAAAGATAACATGAAAGTATTCACATTATCAACTGTCGTAAATTTTGATATATGTATGATTGCTAAATTACTTTTGGCAGGAATGAACTCTATTTTACCTCTACTACGCACTGTTGCATCGTGGAAAAAGATTTGTTTCGCGCCAATTGAAACCATAGCGCAGCGGTAAGATCACTGTGCAAATATTATTTATATATATATATATATATATATATGCATAATCGAAGAGATTACTTATAATCAATAGTCTTGAGAAATAACTGATGGAGTAATTTTTTTGGTGCTTTAAATTACTATTTTTAATGAGAATTTGATTGGACGTCCAGATCAAGAGTTTTGCTAGAAAGCTGACCTCGGTAAATAGACGCACTAAAATATTTAAGGAACATTCAATTACTTATGATTACAGTTCTGACATAAAGTTTATTCTTTCAGTACGCAGTAACTTCTCTCATATTCCACTCTATGCTTGCACAATATTCTGTGTTGTAAATTGCATTTGAAGGCGTAGAGACTATAATAGATAATTAGGAAGGACGTTACTTTGTGGAAAATCACTTAAATCTATCGTAATATTCGTAATATGCCTATGTTCATTACAATCATAGATATTCGATACATATTAGCGATGTTTTGTCATTTATTTACAAATATATAGCACTTTCACCGTGAGCCGTGAGCTTGACCTGGATTTTCAAAGATGCGAATATCACTAGAAAAATTAATATACTATGTACAAAAAGGTGAAAAACGCTGTGTTCTTTTTGTTATACAAAGATCTTTCCAATCCTAACATGAAACTGTTAGATTTCACGCGACACCTACAAAGTATCATTATAGACACATATTACTGAATACTCTTCTCTTCCTTTTGTTTATAATTTCAACTCGCGGCTCAAGGGAGTTTAGAATGGAAGGAATTGTTTATTTTACAAGCTGAGTAATGGATGATGGCTTAGCTTCGTACATAGCATTTCTTTAACGCTTACAGGTTTATCGATAAAGTATAATCGATTCGCACAATTCACTATTACTCCTTAATTAAAACTAGAAACAATCTCTAATGACTTTGTGAGTAAAATTTTTGTAGTGAAATTTGTTGAGCAGTGTCTAGTACATACGAGAGCAAAGCGAGCAGAAAATCATCATCATTATTATCATCGGCGTGATAAAAAAGATCATGGCAAAGTCTCTCACGATGGGGAATCGCTAGTGATGAATGAGAATCGCTATATTCAGATGGAAAATCAAGCGCTAGAAGTGTGCGAGAAACAAAAACTTTAACTTTTACGTAGAAATAAAAAATATTCATCAATAAAAAACATCATTATTGCTTTGAAGAAGAATTGATAAAATTAGGCTATTTTTCGGCCTTGTAGATGTAGTAGTCTCCCTCCCTTGGATGAGTAAACTGTGAAAGTTATAAAAAATCAATACGTTTTTAGGCCACTTTGTGGATGGTAACTGAATCGAAAAATCATAGTAAATGAAAATACACTCATGTATTGCCACCTTCGCGTACGATTATAAATATTGACTCTGAGATCCTGCATCTACTTTCGCCACGCACTTATTCATACTAATCTTTCGCTCATTACCATTCATACGTATGTATTTTTTGCTACAAGTTCGAATTGCTACGGATTGCCTGTAGTTACTACAGGCACATATTGACTCATTCATCCATTTATTGGCTATGCAATCGTCCGCCACAAGCTTTCACTTGTTTGCTGGTAACCTTTGGTATCGCGCCGATGATCTTAACACGATTTTGCTGTTGCTGCTGCTGACGATTATCGCAGAATTGCGGAGGAGGTGCGAACACGAGCTCATTTTGGTTCCCCGAGGAGGGACCGGCGTTGAATTCTGGCGGAGGAGGTACGAAGAGATCGCCGTTTGTTTCTTCGGCGTCAGCCTCGATGGGTGGGGGTAGTTGTGCTAAACTAACCGCGTGTCTCGTGAGCATTCCACTTCCATAGCTGGCCCGCTTAGGATTATTCTCTTTCTCCATTGAGATTAATCCTGTATGTTGAGCATCGTTGGCGTGGGATCTCGAGTCATCGAATCCGGTTGGTGGACCCACTGGTACGTCTTGGTCGGAGCTAACGCCACTCGAGCTATTATCCCCATCCTCTACCAGAGTCTGCTGCGTCTGCTGCATCAGAAAGTCATTTGGATGGCTTTTTGACGATTTCAGCTGCGTCCTTGCCTTCTGAATCTCCTCGGCGCTAAACGAGTGAGGCAAAGAGCTACTTCCCGAGGAGCTAGACCCCGAAGTATTGGAATTTCCTGATGTCTCCCTCGTGGAATCCAGTTTATCCCGAGCTGCTGCTTTCTCCAATTCCTTTACGATCTCGTTCTCCCCATCTTCGTCTGTCTCTCCTTCGCCCTCGTAATCATTCTCGGATTCTGACAGACTGTAATCTGGCTCTGGTATCGGTGGTGCACCCGAGCCTAAATTATTGTTGTTCGATGCCAATGACGATAGGTTCGTAGCCGATGAGCTAGTGCTCACCGCCTTTTTCTTCCTCTCCCGAGTTCCTGTTATGCTGTGACTCCTGTTGGTCTTCAATGGCTGGGCATATTGGTTATTGTGATTGTTCGTCTGGTTATTCGCATTGCCGTTGCTAGTATTATTATTTTGTTGATTCGTTGGCTTGAAGCTTGCGTTGTTCGGTGCTCGAAGGCTGTGCGATTTTCTCACGTGAGGCCTGTTGGAGTGTGCCGGTAGACTTCTGGACCGAAAACCAACCATTTTCATATCCTCTGGTGATGCATAAAGCTTCGCACTATTGGACGGCCGAAAGCTAGACATGATACCATAGTTTCCTTCTGCTGTTGCCGCGGCCAGTTCTGCTGGCAAAATTGACTCTTGTTTAATATCACAATTATCGTTCTTTGAAAGCAATGTCAAATAAAGCGTACCTTTCACTTGCTGAATGTGCGCCATATTATCGTAGACCGATGCTGTCGTGACAACGTCAGGAGCGTTGGGACCGACGTTCACCTTCACCACTTGTCCTACTGGTGGTGGAGGTGGTGGATGATTTGGCGGTGGAAGACCATTTCTGCCATTTAGCAAGTTTACGTCTTCCTGACTCTTGTGGCCTTTAGAAACGAATATCGATGGCTGTCCTTGAATATTCAAATCTGGAGTACTGTGAAAGTCTCTGTGAAGGTCGGAACCACCACCGAGACCACCGAAAAATCGCACTCTCGAGCTCAGCTATAATACAATTACACGAATAATATTAGTACAAAGATTGACGAACATTTTCGATTAGCAATTGCAGCTACTCACTTTGCCCTTTCTTTTCATTTCAGCCACGCTTGCATAAACTCTGCCAGTCTTGGCTGGCGAAGATGGATGGGATTTAGTGGCCTGAGCAGTTTGGAAGTGAGAACTCATCATCGATGAGCTATATTGACCGTTTGTGCTACCTTGCTGACGCTGGAAGAGCTCCTGCGTATAATACATAAATCAGAGTGAGATTATTATAGCTTTGTTCCAATAGCCAAACGATGCAATAATCTTTTTATAAAGTACCTCCAGTTCTGCAGCCGTGATACGGCTGGAGGTTGGTCTTGAGCGAATACTGGCTGTCCTAGGTTGTACCGGTGTACTCTGCCCTGTGTTGGATCCAGTTGACGTCTGTTGAGGAAGATGAATGGATTCGGCACTACTAGATTTGGCACCAGTTGACGCGATCTCGTCACGATCGTCTCTTTCTCCACCACCTTCTGCGAAACACAAAAATTAGAGTCTGAAATTCCTCCACCTTCGCAAAGAGTTATCCCATCTTAGAAATATGAAAATTACCTAGGCCAGCAACCATTGATCTTGCTCTGGCTCTTCCTACGCTTAACGTCGTTTTAGGGTCCCTTCGTGGGGGCACCGGAGCTGGGGATCTACCAAGCGTACCACACATCACCACATTTTTGTTTCCATTACGAGGCAAAGTAGCGTACTGCCTCTGAAGGGGCTGATTAGTTGGCAATGCAGCCGTGGATTGGGAATTTGGCAGAGCGATTACTGCGGGTGATATTACAGTCATCCTAACCAGCTCTCCAGATTTTCGAATAAGATCAACAACGTGTTCGTGAGAAGCCGTAGTCACGTCCTCTCCGTTGATCTATTAAATAAAGTATAGTAAATATAACACAGTCCTTTTGTAATGTGTGCGAGTCCTTGCTAGAAAATGCTTACGTGAATAAGAAAATCTCCTTTTCTCAATCCTGCCATGTCAGCTACCCCACCACGGTCAACGTCGTCCAAATACTGCAATGCGGGATACCTGGCCGAAGGTGTCATCTCCATCAAGGGTGACGTAGCTTTGGCACCTCGAAGGACAAACCCAAAACCCTTGACGGATCGATGCAAGACTACTGTTCGTGGCTCGGATGATAATCTACAGATCGAAAGCGTACAACTGAGTGGTAAATCTTGTTTTAAAGAACAATCGTGTTGCTTTTGAGAATAAAACAATTACGGTTTTTTCAATCTTGGAGCTGTTGCAAAATACTTGTGCTGAGACTCGCGACGTCCTAGAACTCTATTTCTGGCATCCCTGGCTGGTTCTCGAGCTCCCAAAGGAATATTTGTATGACGCAGTCTGACCTCCTGAACGCAATTTGCGGGGAAGAGACCCGTACCTTGACCACGAAGAGAGCCTTCGAGAAGGCCGCAATCTGTAGCACCAGTCACTACAAAGAGAAAGAAGAGGGTGAAAAATCTGTCATAAATATCCAGGTGCTTGAACAACGTTCATTAATAATAATAATAATTTTGAGGATGATGCGAGTCACCTTCGAGGATGTCTCCCTGATTGATGACCAAGTGACCTGGTATACCACTGTTGTAGCTTTCCACGCAAACTACAGTCGTGCCAGGGATTGTCAAAGAGTTGGTTGTGTCGGATTGAGAGGTTCCAACTCCGGAACTATCGCTGATAACGTCGGACGCTGTGTCACCAAGACTCTTGTCTGCAACGAACAATGAAAATTTGCTTTAAACCAAGTTGTTATTACCTGCACGAACCGGCTTATCTCATCCTCGCTCTTATCCTTACATTCTAAAGAATGAATTTCATGCGACACTATGTCTTCCTTTTCTGATTAAGTAACGCTATTCTTCTAAACTTGTCACATTCACTACGTGTGTAAGTATAGTATAGATCTCCATGAGAATGAGAGAATTCGGAACGTAGAGGTCAAGATTGAGAGGGAGGGAGGGAGGGAGGGAGGGAGAGAGAGAGAGAGAGAGAAAGAGAGTAAGAGTGAGAAAGATGATGACATGAGACGATGTATAACCAGAAACTCTCGCGTGAGACTGATGGCAATGAATGAATAAATGAATGAATGAATGGTGTAATGATCCGAGGGATGACTCTATTGAAACATCGAACGAGAACATGCATTGTCTATAGAAGCATCTCGTTTAAAATTCCTCGCGTACCGGATTTTTGGTGGTGATGGTTAGACGCTTACAAGTATCAAGTGCACAAACAATTCGACTTGCTCCGAACAATAGATTGCTGAAAATCCATCAAATAATTAGAGGTTCCATCGAAACTAGACAATCCTTGTGGTTAGAACATCCTGTTGGCGCATCTCCCTCGTATAGAGGTGCATAATTAGACACGAGGTTCTCTGTGGCTGTTGAGTCAAGTTTTTTACAAGAGATTTCTCTTATGTTAAAAGGGGGTGGGGGTGGAGGGGAGGAAAAGTGAAGGAAAGTGTTACTTGGGTACCTGTGACAATGCTGGCAGAATCTTCGCCGGACGGTTGGTTGCTGCCCTCTGACAGGCTGGAGCTTGCCGAGCTGAACGGTGCTAAGCTTCTGCTGCTGGGTGAGGGGGACGGTGGCTGCTGCATCTCCATCGTTCTCTGTATGTCCAAACGGTGTTGGAGCTCCAAACGATGTTCTTGCAATCTTGTGAGACCCTCCATTCTTAAGTTCATCGGCAATCTTGAAAGGGAGCGTAACTCCAAAGTTGCAATCGGTCTACAGGAGATGAGCGTAAATTGTCTTTCAACGTGTCCTTGGGCGTACGAGTTGGTCTCACGAGTGAACAATTCATTGATATACGGAATCGGAGTAGAGAAGATTGCGTTTCTCTCGGTATATACATATATATATATATATATATATATATATATATAGAGAGAGAGAGAGAGAGAGAGATAATGAACGCGAGGACCTCGATCCATTGCCAAGAACAGTAAAGACAGTTTATGCTTACCTCGGGGTTTCCTTGGTGGATCCAGCAGAGTTCTGGTAGTCGGAGGACGCTCTGCTTAGAGCTCCACGGTGGGAGTCGCTGGACGAGGTTCTACTGAGCGTTGGTGGCGGATGGTGGCTAGATTGCTGATCCATGGACGGTAGTCGGAATTGTTCGGACGGTGGCTGTGCGACATTGGCATCGAATTGTTCGTCTGGCAGCCTGTTGAGCGTACTGTTAGAGTATTGGACGGTATTTTGCTCCGGTCCTCGGAGAGTTCCGGATACGCTGGCGTATTGTTCCGCGGACGGTACCCTTGTCACAGAGGCAGTCGTGTACTGTTCGACCGAGACGGTTCTGGTGAGAGTGCCACTGGTGCTGGCATGCTGCTCCGTGGACGGTATCCTCGTCAAGGTGCCCAAATTGCTAGCCGAGCAGCTCGTGGTCATCGTCATTGTACCGGCGAACGCTACTGATCGCCGCTTGGGATTGTAGCGTGGTGGCCCTTTAAACGGTACTGCAAAAGGTTGCAAGGTTAAGTAAAGTAAACATTACTTAGCCTTACAAGGTCGTTTCTCTTTTGTTATCCGGAGCCACGTCATCGGGATTCCTTCTCTCTTCCACTTTGCTCATCTCGCTAATCCCACTCGGGGCTTAAACTTTCGTTAGTCGTCGATTACGAGGTAAAAGCATTTTAGGAAGCATATACACAAGGGTCGCGAGAACCAAGTTCTCGCTGCAGTCTTATCTCTCCACGCTACTATTCTCACAAATTTACCAGTGAATTCACACTCTATTGGTATATACTATGCAATGTCACAATTCTTTAAGAAAAAAAGAGAGAAAGAGAAAAAAACAAACAAATGTAAAACAAAATATAAATTTGTTTGACGGAAGAATTTCCTGCTTTTTTTACATTTTGTACGAACTGTGACGAGACACCAAATCACACTCTACCCAAAACACATTTCTAATTTTACTTGTTACAGGGTCGCTGCTGCCAGGATTCAGAAGCATCGCAGATTGTGCAAGGAAAATTTTCAAATAGCACGCCTGGGACATGCAAAGAATTCCGCAGGATCTCCTGGCAGCTATCGACTTCATACGACAATTAAATCCAATGTTACTCTGGTAAATAATAATAATAATTAGTAACTCGGAAGCAAACAATTTTCCTCGTTACTCCTTGTTAGAGTTCTAAATGGGTAGTAGTAATTAACGTCTTGCAAACCATCATCACCAAAGGTTTTTCCATACCATCGTTATGGGTTTGTTAGTCGAATACACCACAGATACACGTATGTCAATGAAAGGAGCGTGTGTTTGTCCTACCTACTGTTTACACCATGCACGATTAATCGACGATAATGGATTGTTGAAAATGGAATGGGGGTAACTTGCGCGTGCTCATGCTGGCATGCCATACATCTAAACAAGCATCGATTATTTCCCTCAGTATGATGTCGAATGATTCGTGATATATATACAAAACAGTATGGATTCATGATGCAACTATTCTCCCTTCAACAGCACCGATGGCACGAAGTGACTTGTATGATAAAGATGGATCGATGAATCTCGTAGTTTGTATCCAGTGTTTCAGAAAGCCCAAAACCTTCCATGACTCACCAACTTCCTCCGGTTGATAGTTTTTGATGACTTCGGCCAGCTCCATATTGCCAGCAATCACAGCGACCTGATAAGGTGTCTGATTGGCGTAATTCAAGCTATCCTTCTGCGCTCCCCTAAAGAGCAGAAGACGAATACACGAAGAATCTGTATTGTTGACAGCGCAAACATGAAGGGGAGTGTTTCCAGAAGCGTTTCTGGCGTTCATATCTGCCCCGTACGACAACAAATGGTCCAAATGTTGTACCAAATTATTTCTGCAGGCCTGGACAAAAAATCAGGTTAATTTGGCACGGCTGGCTATAAATAGAACAGCGATAGGTACACGCGACGCAATGAATTTCCGTGGACGTACTTGATGAACTTCCTGCCAGCCCTGAAGATCCTGAGCACCTATCGTGGCGTGATCGTGAAGCAGAGCTTCGCACAGCATTGGGTCGGTTTTGTAAATAACGCTGTAATAGAGGGGAGTGAGACCCTTGGTGTCCTTGTAATTTGGGCTAGCGCCTAATTCCAGGAGGGTTTTAACAGCCTCCAGACTGTTTCTCTCCACGGCACGATGCATCGCTGTCAAGCCCTCCTTTGTTCTATAGTCCAACAGGGCCCCGCCATTCACCAAGGCGATTATCACCTTCGAGGGCTTCTTCAGACTCGTCGCCAGAGTCAGAGGGGTCTCTGAAAACAGGAATTAACATTAGTTCCCCTCTGAATGACGAGCTTTCGTTGAAAACTATTCCTCAAACTTACCTCCAGTTTGCTGACAATGAAAATTTGGATCCAATCCCCTGCTGCACATATTGGCAATTTTCTCCACTTGATTATTCTGCACGTAATCCAGCAGCTTTCGGAGGTTTGTCCTGGTGTGCATCGCCTTGAGTTGCTTCTCGTCAAGGTGCAGCATCTTGTAGACCCGTCTTTTATACTTGAGCTGAAAGAACATGAAGAGGAACACGCGCAATTAGAAGAGTGACGAATCTTGGCGATGCAGACTCTGATGGAGGACTGATGTCCCACGACTCTTATCAACCGCTTAAGAGTGTCAATGCTATGCTATAAATTCTTCAGATAACGCTTTATCTCTTTGATTTTAATGGGAATTGTTTATGCTCTCGATTGGGATCGATGACGAAATAATTCCAGACAACTCGACACACCGATCATCTCGACTGGTGAAATAATTCAGCTTTCCAACCGTTCTCCATTTCTCTCACCTCCAAGTAACCAACGGGTCCATTGAAGGGATAGTCACCCAGTCGACGCTCTTCATCCAGGAATTTGCCAGCCTTGCCATTGACCGGCGGGCAGAACAGGCCGTAGTTGAAGCTCTCCTTCAGCTCCTGCAAAATACACAGACCAATTAGAGAGAAGAAGGATGTCCATGGTACATCGGAAGCTCCTCATTTCCTCATGCAAATCAACATTCACGAGAAACGGAGAATCGCAGCAGCATCAAACGCATCATTCTTGATCCTAGAGGATTATCCGGTATTACTTTTCTGGAAGTTATAGGTTTTTTCAACGAAGATTCCAGGAAGCAGTCGTAGGAAACTCTTGAGGATGGGGTTGGCTGGGGGCAGGTGTAGGTTTGTACTTGGAGCGTCGAACGAAAAACACTGTGCGGTACACGTGCTGGGGTAGGAGCATCATCGAGTAGGCATATATACAGGTATACATGTACAAGGTAGAAATGAGGCAGAAGCAGAAGAGGGGCAGGCTGGAAGGCAAGCAAGCGAGCAAGCAAGCAGAAGAGAGTGCATTATCACCGCGTTTACCATGCCAGAAAAGAGTCGATTCCGACTGTCCGCCCACCGGGCAGACCAGCAATCATGCCAACAATAGCCACGAGTGGAACACGTGTCAAATTAAAGGGCTACGAAAGTGTATCTCAGAGGGAAAGGGGACTCCTGCAGCTGCTGGAAGAATTGCGCCGGCGAAGGAAGAAGCGCACAAAGCGACATCAACTACAAGGATAGGACTATTCTTCATATTCCGCTTCGGGCAGCCTCCTCGTCCTTGAACCCAGCGGAAGGTCTTCCTCGAAGATTTAGATGCAACGCGGCATCGCTCTTTTGGTTTATGATCCATCGATCGGCCTTGGACCCGATCGAAATTATCGCCCCGATTATCTTATACTGTACATATAGATATTTATACATATATGTTTAAGGCATATATATATATATATATATATATATAGATATAGATATGCGCAAACTGGAAGAGCTCTCGTTCTCGCGCCAGTCGATTCCAACTCGCAGCGAGCGAACGAGGTTTCTCGTCGTCTCGATAAGAAAACGATAAGACTTCTTCTGTTTTTGTCCCATTGCACAGCTTGGTCAGCCACACACATTTTGCAACGTTATTCATCGTTTCCCCCTGCGGACCAATAAACCTTGCACCTTTTTCGGAGTGAAAGTCTCCCGTTTGGTCAACTAAGTCACTAAATTTTCGTTCGGACATTAAGATACTTTGGGATGTGTGCTTCGCTTTATGCATAAATGTATGAACGCGTGCCAGACGCGCAGCAGTTTAAAATTATAATAAAGAGTCGACACGACCGTGCTCTTCGCCTTATCGAGAAAATTGCACGGTGGATTTCTTCGGGATTCCCAGTAGCACTTTTCTCAACTTCCCCCTCGTTTCTTCGCTGCCTTCCAGAGGGGTGCGAGGGGGGTTTCTAGGTGCTTTTTGGGAATTTGAGGGAGCTGTGATGCTGGAAAGGATCTAGCAATGCTCCGAGGATGTCTCGTAGATTGAATTTCTTCAGGATCTTCAGCACCATTTTTTCAGCTTATTCCTTCTATCTTCTTCGGCGATTTTAAGAAGGTCGTTAGGAGGTCCTTAGTCATTTTTTGAATTGTTCTATGGACGCGCTGGTTCTGCCAAAGATCGAACAATGATCCTAGTGTGTCTTGCAGACTGAATTTCTTCAGGATCTCTAGTACCATTTTTTTAACTTCCTCCTTGCTTCTCAGGAGAGTTTCAAAAAGGATGCGCGAGGGTTTTCTGGGTGATTTTTGGAAGTTCAACATCCACTGCGGCCCTGGCAAGGCTCGAGTAATGCTCCAAGCGTGTCTGAATCGTGCTTTATGGTGTGTAATTGCGCCGGCGGCACGACCAGACTGGAAAGAACCACAGCCACTTCGGTCTTAAGCTTTCCTCGACTTTTGCCTCGAACGACGCATAAACTCACTTGCCAGATTCCCCCTTCCACTCTAAAAAGAAAAAGTATTAAAAATAAGAAACAAAAATACCCACAGCAATCTTCTCAATCTTCCCATTCCAGAAGCTTCGGCAGAGGCCACTCGATGAATTTTGCACAATAAAGATAAATATCTATAATTTTCTTGCACTTGGCACTCACTTCTCTCGATCCGTAGAAAGAGAATTCACCATACAAAATTCAGGTGACAAGGCAGACGACGAATCTTCTATGAAACAATTGTATTTTCTTTACCAACACAATGCCCTAAAAACAAGGTCTCTCTACACAAGTAAGAAGCTCCAGTACCACCACCTGGGAGTACGTAGCACCTCTCGAGGAAAGAAACCAACAATAAGATCCGGATGAGCGAAACTAGGCGGAAATGACCGGGGAGTATCCCAGACGGATTCTGATGGAGCAATTAAGCGTCGAGTTGGGAATGTCAGTGATTAAATCGGATATTGGTGAGATGCGCACCATTTTACCTAGCAATTAAGTTTCGGGAAATTCGTTTCTGATTGAAGTCAGTCAGAGATGGAAAAATCGTCACTCTGACGTGACTTTTTGCACGGTGAAAATATTATAAAAGTGAGTGTGTTATGGTAGTGGAGTGGAGTGGGTGGGGTAGCGGTGGTTCAGTGTTCGGTAAAGAAGAGGGGGGGGCATGAGGGGTGAAGGAAGGGATAGAGGGAGGGGGGAGGGGGGGTCTGCGTAGAAGGAATTCATGAATACGAGATTGCACTCGGAGAGCCGCGGGCAAGTGCCTGTTGCAGTTGTTGCTACCGCTGTGGAGGAAAGATAGCAACGGATTCCCTTATACTTATGTAGAGGAGGATCCAAGTTTCATCGTGAATGCTTGCGAGCCGAAGGGGAAGAGAAAGAGAGTCCAGAGGCGGAAGAACCGACCCGTCCTTTTGGGGGGCTGAAGACTGCGAGAAGTGGCGACAACAAAGCAACCTATATATATATATATATACAGGAAAACAATGTGCTCAAGAAGAAACAGAGTGAATTATTGAAAACTTGAAGAAACTGGGCCGACAAGGTAGAAGACCAAAATTAGATGGTTCAAGATAGTTTTTAGACCGGAGCCTTGAATACGGTAGGCGAGATACACGCACAGCTTTGCTAGAGGCGTGGAGCTTGTTTTCTAGCTGGTATTCGATTGGTAGGTTCAGGATGTGTGTAAATATAGCCAGAGTCTTATATATATATATATATAGCACAAAGAGGATTCGTCGATCCTGCAGGGTACACGGATCCTTGGTAGCAATTGCTATATTTTGGAGCTTCTTCGTGGACTTTTCGACCGCCTCAGTCTCTGCACGCGCGCGCGCGCTGTTATAGCGTGGAGAAAATTGCAGCGGGCGAAAGTGAAAATCATTATTCCTAGGAGGAGCCGAGATTGAATCCATCTTGGATCCTTGCACCGTGCGCGAGTGTCGTTGCACTTTGAGGCGAACCGGCCCTCCCCCCTCCCCCTCTGCACCTCGCTGGCTCCTTGCATCCTCTCTCTCTCTCTCTCCCTCTCTCTCCCTCTCTTGTTGCTTCATCCCCCCTCCTCCTCCTCGCTCCGACAGCATCCTTACGGCTCTTTCCGCATCATTCGTCCGTTTCAGGAGCGTCCGGGAAGGCCCGAAACCTCGGGAAAACTCGGTGGAATCAGAATGTGCACTGCAGCAACGTTGGGATGATCGAGGCTGATCCGATGAATTCCCAGAAGGCGCATGGACGAGTTTGGCGCGTCGAAGAAGAAAAGGAAAGTCGACGAAGCGAGGGTGGGGTGGATGAGGAAGGGCGTACGGTGACCTCGATCGAGGACACTCGCTTTTACGTGGCGTCATCGCGCGCAGCTGATGATGCAAAATGGAACGTAACGCGTCTGGATGCTCGTTTAGTTTGGACCACTACCACTACCACTACCACCACCACCACCACCACCATCACCTTTCGTTCGACAAGTCTCTCTCTCTCTCTCTCTCTCTCTCTCTCTCTCTCTCTCTCTGGGTGTCGTGCTCTTCTTCATGGTCTTAATTCCTCTTGCAGCGGATCCCCTAATCCTTATGCTCTATTGGAGAGCTATTGCGGCGAAGCTTGTACTCGCGTGCATGGCATGCATGACGAGTGGAGGGAACAAAAAACAGGTATTAATAGGGTAATTAAAGGGAGGGAGGGAGGGAGAGAGAGAGAGAGAGGTTGTAAGATTATAAAAAGGGCTAATTAGTGCATGCTATTAGTATCAGTGAAGACGTACCCTGTACCAAGTAGCCACCTGCGCTCGAGAGACGTTATCCGGAAGTCCGTATATGGGTTATTTATTTTTGTGTGCATCGTGGAGGTGTGGCGGAGGTGTTCGAAGAGTCCAGGGCAGGTCGCAGGTGAGAGGCCGGTGTGACGCAAGTGAACGTACGTCCCAAGTGCGAGAGGCAAAAGCAAAAACAGCAACAACACAAAACAACACCACAGATCAGAAATCAATAAGAATTTGTGCCGGTTTGACGAGCGCTCGGATACTACGCTCTTTTTGCTCGTCTCGATTCTCAACTGTGCGAGTCTGTTAAAAGCCGGGGGAGGCATGGGTAAACAACTACCATTGGCAAAGACCGCAGGAAGAACGAGTTCGCAGAGTGCCTTTCTAATCACAAACTCAACCGGAAGCAGCCGCTTTTACGCCGTACACAGTTGCGGTAAATCGACTGCATCGTTTGTTTATTTATTTATATACATATATAATATATGTGTGTGTATAGATGCATACACTTTTACTACAAGGCCTTCCAAACTCGTCCTGAGAACTATTCTGGCCAGAAGAAAACTGGCCATCGACTACAGATTCGCGATGTTGATATGGAAATGAGGCGCTTCTTTTTCTCGTCTAAATGACAGGACAGATACAAGTGCAGATATATGTTTTAAATTAAAACAATTTTCGTCATCATCCTCTCGCGAACGTTTCATGGTCCAAATTAGTGATTCTCGTGGCATCGCGTCACTTATCCTGTACAGTGTTACGAGCTTAGTGCTCGCTGTTTTATCAGATAATTTACTAGCGGTATTTCTTGGACCAGTCAACGACGCAGGAGCAAAGTGACAGAGAAATATTGAGAAATAAATATATTTGTATAAAAAGGCGGGACCATTGTTAATATGGGTTTTTATAGAGTGCTGTACCTCCTGCGTCCCGGAAGGCAAGCATGTTGGACAGAAAGACGACACGCGTCATTTTTAGCGTGATAAACAATGCGTGGATATACAAGGAGAATGTGAGAGAGTGACGGTGAGAATGACGAGGGAGGATGTAATGAAAAGCAGAAAAGCTACATATTCAAACTCACTGTGTGACTGACGTTACTATGGTGACTCAAAGCCAAATTCGAGTGACGTCATCGCGTGGCTCGAGTACTGTGTTACAACATTTTTTCAAAGAGCCAAAAATAAAGAGCAGAATAGAAAAGAGAGTAGAAGATTCAACTACGCGTGATTTGGAAAATAATGCTTCGCAGTTGGCTCGCGCGACAAGCGAACACCAAGAGCGAAGAGGGAGGAGGGGTAGCAGCGCGTTCTCTTTGTAGATTTTTATTTGAAAAAATGCCATTCTTTCAGCCACATTTCCCTCCCCTCCTCTTCTCTCTTTTCTACGCAGCGAGACTCGACGACTCCGTATTTCTCGATTCTGTATACGCGTATGTACATGTGGCGTATTATCGAGACACGACAAAATCTCTCGTCGTCGCTCGGAGAGTCTCGCTGCAATTCGACACGTGAGTTTTCCTGGAGTTTCTTGGAACGAAGCTGAAGGGAAGATGGCGTAGGTGAAGCGTTTAGTTGGACGGTGATCGTCTACCTTGGGTAGCGAAGCCAAACATTGTTGCTTTACGTCCCAGACGAGTTGATCCTTGGGGAATTGGAGGCACTTGCTGACGTAGAGTTCAGGCACGTGTACTCTAGCCAGCAGGACGCCATCGTCGACAGTGGTGCCTTCAGCCGTTGCAGCAGTGGCATCCTGAGAACAACCTGGCTGTTGGGCCTGTTGCTCCTGTTGCTGCTGCTGCTGTTGTTGTTGTTGCTTCGGTCCTGCCTCCATCGCGAGGACCTCGCACTTGCCGCGGACTCCACCCTTATGCGCTCACATCTGGAAATTTCATGGTAGAATTAAAATACAGTCTCCTCTGGCAAATAGCAAATATTCTCGCGAACCAACATCATCAGCCTGTATTGATACTGCCGAGAGGACCAGTGATCTCAGCCAGACTCTTCGGGACCCTAAACGGTCCGATCAATCTTTCACCAAAAGACGCGCGCGAGTCGCAACAGGTTTGCCCGGTATTTTATAATAAAATTACCCTGACGTACATATACGCTTTCACCCGAGAATAACCTGCAGCAGAAACAGAAACCGATGTAATCGCGCGCTAGCAACGAAAAAGCATGTTGAAAATGATGAAAAGCGAAAGCTTCGCTGTAGGCGGAGAGCGATTGGTCAGAAATTCCTCGGTGCTTTCATGGTAAACCACAGAAAGACGCCACTAAAACTGCGGCTAAAACTTTAAATCACGGGTCGACCGCACTTGGCTGAATCTTCGTGTGTTCCTTCATCGGACGACCTTGAAGCTCGGTAATTTCAGGGCAGAGGCAAGGATGTGGGAAGAATATAAAATTTTGTTTAAAGAAATTAAGGTGTTGGAGTTGTTTGAGAGTTGTGAGGAGAGACGAAGGATGCGAGAGAGAGAGAGAGAGAGAGAGGCAGAAGAGTTGAGGAGAAAAATGAAGAAAGGGGGAAGGAAGGAAGGAAGGGACGGACATGCAACAAACGCATCAATGACAAGCGGTAAATCATAGTTTTATGGGCCGTCTTTGTGTGGCCCTTATTCGTGGCAGCATCGTCAGCCGAAGAAGAGGGTCTTTGGAATTTGTCCGTCCGTCCGTACTCGGAGACTCGGCGTCGAATTCTTGGAAAAAAAAAAAAATCCCCTTGGAGAGAAAATTGTACAAAATGATTTTCCATCCCAGCCGAGGCAATCTCGGTGCATGGATTCTCGCGTGGGTGCTCGCAAGGTTAAACCAGCTTAATTCAGTCTGTCCTTAACGGTCACTCGAATTTAATTAAAACCAAGGACACTGCGCGGTGGACACTGTTGGTGTCCTTGAAATTCCAGAATGCCCGGGGGCAATTTTTCTGCCATTTCCCTGCTGCCGAGTTTGCGCTGCACAATTATAAGCCTCGCTCCGGAATATCGGGGTTAGCATTATTGGCTCGAATGATCGGCCCTTGTTGACGATTTAATTCGCGGGGACGTACAGCAGCCACCATTAATATACATATATATATACGAGTTTTCGTCAGCACCGTCGACACAGGAATTTTTCAAGAGTCTGCTGCAGCACCGCGAGCAACTTGGACGGGGAGTTTCCGCGGGTTTCGATCTCTTTTTCACCCCCGTGCACAAAGGGAAACTAGAGTGAGCGCGTTCCGGGAGAGCAAACACGAGGAGGGGAGATTGAGAAAGGAGCTTGTCGCCTCTCGTGACGATTGCTGGCTGCACTCGGACGAAAAATATAACGCGGAGTGTATTTCAGGCGGAAAACTCGAAAGGTCAAAGATGACGCTCGCTCCACCACTCCCTCGGCGTATTTATATATCTCCTCCACGGAGATACTTAATTAGCAATTTTATGGAACGCGCGCTCGCTCCTCTCGCTCCATTAATCGCAGGTTTGGGGAAAAAACCTCTCGAACGCGCGAGCGATAGTTTTCCCCGGTCCCACTGGAAGAATTTTTCGGGGAATCGCAATTAAGGAATGAGGATCGAGCGGGAAAGAAGGCCGAGAGGCCGATCGTTTCTTCATATAGTTAGTCTCGTGGCTGGCGGATGATGGCTCGCATGGAAAAAAGCACGTGCGATGCACTTGGACCCGGTGCAACGACCTCCACGAGGACGATCACCCTCGACGACGGCGCCGACGACCCCGAACAACCCCGACCCTCAAAACCAAACGCGCGTGTTTTTAGATCGAATCTGCGGCGGACTCCCTGGCAATTTCCAATCGCGACTCCACCCCGAAGAATCTTCCAAGGCCACTCGACGGGTCCTGCGAGATAAAACCTCGCGGAGGAAAATGGCGCCGACGAAGCTTCAGCTACAGAGAGAGAGAGAGAGAGAGAGACGGATGAAAATTTGTCGGAGCACTCCGAAAGGGAAAATTGGACGTTTGAACGTTTCCGAGGAAGAACCAGGAGACATTAAAAATGGCGTCTGCGTGCACGTACATACATGAGTGAAGAAATCATGGATTCACCGTATATACATACATATATATACATATCTGTAAAACAAGCAGCAGCACAGAGATTGCATTTTCATGACGATTACCGGAATGTAGCTTGGATCGGGTGAATGGTCGTAAAAGGAGAGGCTATTGAAAGGGGAGGGGGGATGATTTGGCGGATTAAAGCTGACGTATCGTTTTGCAAAGGGGGTGGGGGGAGGCAGAGATCGGTGGTTGATGGTTTTTTAGCAGAAAAGACAGAGAGAGAGAGAGAGAGAGAGAGAGAGACTAGTAGGTTGAAGATACGAACTTTTGGCGAGAGGAACGACGTTCCTGCTGATGTTTCTGGATCGCAGGGGGTGGTTTCCCGGGGGAAAGGGGTGGTGCACTCTTGTTGCGTACGGTTCGAGGCTTTCCGAGTGACTGCGGGGGGCAGTGGTGGATGGCGGGGGCAGATGGCGCCACTGGATTGCCGGCGGATGTCGGTCGCTTGGCAACCGCGAGATCGACCGTGTGCCACCCCCGGAAGAACCCCCAACCCCTCCCAGGGCTCCAGTCCCTCATCCAACGATCGACGTCTCCGCGCGCCGCCCGAACCGACCAATGCCAAAGCTTGGAAAATCCTCCACCGTTATTGTTATCATTATTCCCATTATCGTTATCACAAACCGGTGAGTTGGTGCATATCGAACTATATGGCAGACGGGCAAGAGTCGAGCAGATTACTCGGCAAACGGGTCGACCGCTGACTGTTTGATTAACGGAACGCGCAGCGAATGGAGGTCAAGCGTTGCGAATCAGCTTAATTGGCGTGGATCTAATCGCGCGCGCGGAGACCTTGCTGCTTGCCTAGTTCTACCTCCTCCCCCAGCGATCCTCGTCGATGCTGCCTCGATTGGGATTAAAAATTACGTCCGGCACACGTTTTCTCCGTGCGACACGCGATGGGGGAACAACTCGTTGCTTCCGCGCCACGTTTTGCTCCCGGCCACCCCTCCCCCCTCCCCCTCCACCTCCTCCTCTTCCTCAGCCAATCTTCCTAAATTCCACCACGACTCACGCAACCTTCGCCGCTCTCTACCTCTTTCACCCCCCCCCCCTCCTCCTTCTTCTTCGCGATTTCGACCAAATTGCTCCGGAGATTCTTTCTCCGAGAAACACCGTTTATTGATATACAAAGTTTGCTTATTATTTGTGGGGAGCAATAATTGCTTTTAAATCGTGCTTCGAGAAAGGGCCTCTCGGTGATTATGATAATGAGATCATTCACTGCGGGTAAAGTGATATGAAATTTAAGACTCTTGCAGTTGGTGCTTTGGAATAACGATGTCCGATTGTATCCTAGAATTTTCTTGTACAGATTAATTGGTATAAAAACTTTTTTATTTCCAACTGGAGTAATAAATATTCCTCCATTCGATATTCTGGTTCACGAGGTAAGATTTAACTAAGACGACTGATGATTTATATATTTATATTTAATGCTCGTAGAATTTTCTATAACATTAATAGTTATAACCGAGGTTATAACCTTTCAGAAATTGCATGCTGTGGAAGGAACGGAAATGGAAAATATTATTTGAGTCACCTTGATGGGGCGTAAGCTAAGATGGAATGGAGACTGATGATTTCTCTATTACTTGATATTTCTAGAATTTTTCAATCTTTCCGAAATTACACATTTTTTAAGAAACGAGGACGGAAAGCGGCGTTATTCGAGTCACCATGATGCCAAGGTGGAACGAAGGTCCATGATTTTTATATTATCGAATACTCGAAGAATTGTTTAATATTATACGAACCTTTTGAAAAGGACGTACTTTTTGAGAAATGAAGAGGGAAAAGTTTATTCGAATCACCCTGATGGTGCCTAGACTAAGGTGGAATGGAGGCTGATTATTTTTATGCTGGCATTAAACGATCTTGCGAGAAGAGGGGTAGGGGAAGTGGGGGGGGGGGGGGGGGACGTATTGCTTGTGGGCTACGGGCAGCAAAACTCGACTCTACACTCCCCGCTGCTGCCAAGAAATATAACGTGGCCGTGGAGCGTCTTCGGTGTTCTTCGCAGGTGGCTTTTTCGTGCTGGCCCTAAATCACGATTCTCCTCCAAGGGCACCCGGGCTGCTTTGTTCTTCTCCCATCCTTTCTGCTACCGGCCTCTTCTCTCTTATTATCAACACGCTTACACGTGTGTATGTAAACTCTCCCGTATCTCAAGCAAAAATTTCACGAATCTTGCCCGATTCCTCAAAATGGTTTTCTCCCCCCCCCCCCCCCCGCCATTTCTTCAACAATCTCCCCCTCCCACTCGGCTTCGCCATGCATCGACGCAATAACGTGTATATAAGCTGCAGTCCCCCCTCGTTTGTCAATCAACACGAATTTCTATTATAATTCTGAGACGAAGCTGCGGGACCGGCAGCAGTCAGCGAGCGGCTCGCGTTCAATCACCGCGTTAAATATCAGCAGCACCTACTGCAGAACCTCTATGAGCTACGATTTATATAGCTGCGCTTTCTAAAATGCATATTCATCATTCCATAAGACGCCGTCAGAGCAAAGGTCCGGTAAATATATATACTACAGATCTGTAATTGTTCCTATCTTCTCTTTCTTGTTTTATGCATCGAGACTATAATTGTTGTATTTCGGGTGGAACCGAAGCTACAAATTCTCTCACATTTGAATTTTCGTCGAAACTTGAGAAACCTCGATGTGAATGACCATTTACGCAGTTGCTCTTCAACATGAATTCATCGCTTTATAACGTTCCCTGAATAAAAAGATGCAACGAACAGAGACCTGTAATTATTTTTATCTTCCCTTTTTTAAGCATCAAGACTAACTGTTGCAAGGTATAGAAAAAACTCTCTTGGTTGAAGTTCATGCTGCGTTTTCCTTAATATTGAATAAGCGCGTCGATACTGTATACATAAAAGTCTCTCTAAACCATGATTTACGAGGAGCTTTTTAAAGTACATTCATCATTCGACGGCAAGCAGTTGAGTGTAAAAGTGCAAGAAATACAAATCTGTAATTATTTACATCTTCCCTTTTTCATCGGTCAATATAGGAATTTCTATAAATCGGAGACGAAGTTGCGGGTCTGAAGCGAGACTCGTGTTGATACACCTCGGAAACCCTCGCTGAGCTACGATTTATATAGCTGCTTTCTAAAACGCATTCATCATTCCAACATGTCGGCAGTGCAGAGAGGTCCGACAAACGCAGGCCTGTTAATTGTTTTTTTCATTTTTCTTGCCTTTTTCGCCCTCTCCACCATCCATAACACCTCGGCCGATTCCACTCCGCTAACAGGTGTTACGATAATTCCACGCTAATTTGCCCATACCCCGCCGAGAGACTACCTTCTTATTATCGTCCGCGCGCCCTCTCAAATTTCACTTTCAACCGCCTCGCCTCCTAAAAATTTTCCACGTGCGCGACTATGCAAAACACTCTTTTCCATAAGAACATATAATACATATATATATATATATATAGATACGTATAGCAGCACGCGCGGGTGAACGAAAAGCAGTCATTACGAGGAAGCAGGGTGGTTCTCGTGGCGTATTATCCGAAAAACGATGAGCGACACATTGTTCGGTCCGGTGACCATATGCGTGTGGCGGCCTCCATGGGAAAAACGTCGTTGAAATACGCGAATGCGAAGGGACGAGGAAAAAGAACGACCACGCAGACGTAGACGGTGTACACGTTACGGGACAAACGAAAGCTAATTAAGCAATTAAGAGCCGAAGGAATCGAAGAGCGAAAATGTGGATATTTTGAAATATAAGATTATGGGTGTAGTATATGGATGGAGGAATAAATTCATTGGCTTAACTGTCGGCTCGGAATAAGAATAAGGAGGTAATAGGCGACTGGATGAGAGAGCAGCGTGGTCAGTTTTACCGAGGCAATAGAGGGTTCGGCTTGTTTTTTTCCCACTCGTGGTATTCATTTCAAGGACAGGAGAGAAACATTTCGATCGGGTTGTAAGGGAGATTCTCGAGGCAGATTTTCTGCACGGGGCAGCTGGCAAGAGGATGCACTAAATCTTGTCCGGATATCTCGCGAGTATATCAGAGAGTCAGTGTGGCAGCGGGGTGTCCGCGGCAGAGAGAGAGAGAGAGAGAGAGAGAGAGTCTCGCGCGTCTTATGCGCCGCGCGGCTCGTCAAACTTTTCCTTCCATTTTTCTTCTCAGCCGCCGCGTGTGTGCAATGTCTATTCGCAAAAAACGCTCCTGGTATTCCGTACGCTTCTGCGCGACGCGCGGGTTCGATGAACCAGAGGAGCGTCGCTCGTGACCTAGCGTGACCCGAGGGACCAAAACTCGCGCGCCTTTCGGTCGGGGGTGACCGTTCAAAGAGACCCGCCCGCCCATTCTCTTGGCGAACAAAACCCGATTGGTTACGACCACCAGGCTCCAACCACGAAAATTCAACGATCCTCGCTCTCTACGAACGCTTATATGTATATATATATACGGACAAAACAAAAGTGCAGGCTCTCGGCTCTTGCTTTCACGAGGGTTGCCCGTGGTCGAACGTGACCGAGATGATCCGAGTGCGGCAAACAAACTGCTAAACGCTGCTGCGATTCTCTGGAATTCTCTCGTTTCGGCAAAAATTTAGCGGGAGGGTTGATTAAACAATAAATAAATAGTCGTCCTTTTCCCAGTTATTTCGCGCGAGCATGTATCTTCTTAACGGCTTTTATTGATTAGCCTGCACCGACGTTAACTCGGCTCGCACAGTGTCGCTGCGCGAGCACACAAACGCGGAGCTACGTAAATACTCCTCTTAACAAAGTGTCAAGCGCTAATTAAGGTAACCGTACATACGAGCTTTTGATATCGTCGAATTTTGCCAAAATGGACCTTTAACGCGTCGAAGGGTGTTCGGTGTAAAGTTGATTGAATAATAAAATAAGTACAGCGGTCCTTTGCGTGAAATTTTTAACGTTGCACGATTTTAAGTTTTTCTTGTGAAATTACTGTACGACTATCGTGGGCGAATTTGTAGCCGCGACGGATGACGTGGCAAATTTACGCTGGATCGTAAAAGAAATACTTGATACAGTTAATGCTATAAAATTGTTGTAATTTTCTAAGACAAAAAAAATCTTACAGCGAAGCTTCTTTAATGGATTTTATCGATCAACTTGCACCCATGTTGACAAAAATTGCATTGTAGCCTTGTACAGCCACGGATGCGCGGTTAAAAAAAATACGAGCATTTTACGTCGGCTTAATATCTCGACGAATATTTCAAAATCTCCGCCGGAGGTATGAAAAAATTCAATTTCCCCCAAGCTTGGATAAGTTTAATGCGAAAAATAGTCCATCGGTTGACTGGTTCGTATTTTGGGTGAGGGTATATATATATATAGGGGCATAAAAAATGGAAGAGCGACTAGGGGAGTAAAAGATGATGATTTCTGACGGATGAATGGGAGAGGAGGAGCTCGCTAGGTACGTCACTGTCGTGTACCAGACTATTGATCCCACGAAGGACTCGGCCAGAGAGAGAGAGAGAGAGAGAGAGAGAGGGCTGGGAGCCGCCGGCAGAGAGAAAACCAAAGAGAGAGTGAGAGAGAGAGAGGGCATAAATAAGGGATGCTGAATCGTATTATTAAAGCACCGTTCGTCGAGACCGCACGACGGAAAATATTTCTTCCACACTCTTGGCCTCTCGAATTAGTTGATGAGAAAACACAGCGTATAGAAATTTTAGATATCAATTAACTTTTAGTGAAGTAACGACCTAATTACAAAATGAAACTGCAGAATGATAAAAGAGGAATGTCGGTGCGCGAGACGATGGGTGTGATTCAGCGGAGCATTAAGGACTCGCGCCGACAGTCCCCGAGGATCACGTGGTGCACCGGTAGAGATCCGGCAAGACGCCTGCCAGACCGGATTTCGCCTTTTGTCTCTGCCTAAATATATTCGGGCTAAGTAAGCGTGGGTGTACACGTCCCGTGTTCTGAAATGGGTAGACAGACACAGTTATACCTAGACGAAAAACGCTTTTGAACGTTCTCTCAACATGAACCCCCCCCCCCCCCCCTCCTCTAACAGCTCGCGATAAATAAATTCGATAAAGAAAACCAGGCGGAAAGAATTTATACGGGCGCGATACGTTGGAATTGCAGCGAGAGGAGGAGTTTAACGTTATTCGTGCTTTATTAAGATGGAAGCTTTCCCTTTCATTCATCAATTATTGTGTAAGAACATGGAGAATAATAATAGCCGATGACCCTATGCAGATAATCGTTAGAGTATATAGGCTCGCATTCGTGCCAGAGGCTAGTTAATCAGGCGATTTCCTGGTTTGCTGAACGAGATTCTTTCTGCCGATCACCAAGTGTCACGCCAAGCTCTCCCCCCTCCGCAACAGAGTTTACTGTCAGGGCGGACACATTACTCTCCACTAGAGTCGCCCCGAGACACTTGGATTGGCGCAACACAACACGTTCGCAAAGCTGCGAGACACACAGAGAGCTATTGCTTTGCAATAAATAATCGATATTTGCTCCGAGCAAGAGAATCCAGCAAAAATGAGCTCCGAACGAAAGTGGAAGAACTGTAAACAAAGCCCCCCTCCGCGCGAGAGCCGGATCGAGACTTTGGTCGAGTGGAATTCGCGGAAATTTTCGTCGATATTGCCCTCTTATTCCAGGAGCTCGCATAATAAAGAGATTCTCCGAAGGATCAGGGCGCGCTAGTTGCTTTTCGCGGTAGGTTTGCCAGCTTGAACAAGACCACCGCACACTGCACACACACATACACATGCATGATTGATCCCGAACGAGTCACCGGTGATATTAAAGGTGGATCTGGGTCAGAGAGAAGGAGGGGGGATGGACCGATGAAATAGGGCCGGGAGAATCTCTCAGGGATTTGGCATATAGAAAAACGACACGCGAGATTCGAGTAATGGAGCGAACGGAGGAAGGAAGAAAAATGTGCGAGGAGGTGGTGGTTTATCGCGGTTGTCGATGACTGCGAGTGGAAATTATTGGCAATGCGCGCGAGGGACGCTTGGATTTTCGTGGAAAAAATTGCGTAACATTGTAGCGTAGTGGCACGCGTGGAATGCATAACAAGACTGAGGTAAGTAGGGCGTCGGTGGTTTCTGGCCGGCACGAGAGTAAACAGGCGCAAAGGCAAAAGTTCACGGATGGCAAAATATTAGAGGTGTGCGGTGAAAGTTTGCTATTGGCCAGCGTGCTGACGTACTTAATGGATGGTGATATAATTTATGGCGAATAGAGTGTATACATGGAGGAGGTAATAATTATACGAGGGGGAGGCGAGAAGGTGGAGTGAAAAGTGGAGATAGTCGAGTGTCGGCTATCGCGCGATTCGGCCGACGCAATATGCGAGTTTCTGCATGCAGCCCCTGGTATGTACATAGTACATACGTTGTTCGCCGGTTTCTATCGTTAGGACGCAATGTTATGGGAATCCCCGCGTTCGAGCGGGCCGAGTGTGAGAATGGATCGAAAGGCTTTGCCGCGCTCCGTTGAATAATTAGACCTCGGAGATTCGCTATAGAGTGGAGCGAGGGAGAGGAGGAAATACGATAACGAGCGATGTAGCAGCTACCCTCCTTTTTTGACGCCAAGGATTCCTGCGACGTAACATAATAATTGCTCTTTAATGCGGCTACCTCGTTAGTTTCACAATTCATTAATGCCGTCTCGCGGGCCGCGCGACTCTCTTCCCAAGCTTTCCTCTTCTTTAATATCGCGACGACTGCTCTTGCGCAATTCGTGCATTTACTAATTTCGATCGGGACGAGATTGAATTGGAAGGGGAAAAAGTGGCAGAGAGAGAGAGAGAGAGAGAGAAGAACAATGGGAGACGTTTGTTAAGAGTTCTCTCTCTCTCTCTCTCTCTCTCTCTCTCTCTCTCTCCGTTTGCGGTATTGTGCCTCTTGTTGTACAATGATAATAATAATAATTCGTGGTTGTGGAATTTCGATCGGAAAGCCTCGGCTGAATTGCCGATTGACCGGTACGTAGATTACTGTCAAGCAAGAGCAGTCCAGCTGCGCTCTGTCTGTAGGTCAGTTATAAGACTCTCTGTTACTGTTATACTGTATACACCGCTCGGTACTACTGCTGCTGGCTGGCTGGCTGCTCTTGTGGCATTATCAGGAGCAACGGTGTGTGCCCGCGCTACAAATGGAATTCTCCTCTCCGCTTTTATCAAGTCCACTATATACTAGTTACTAATACCCCGTGTACTAATAGCAACCTCGGAAACATTCTCCCGGGACCTTTCGACTCTTGCGAGAGTCAGTGTTTACCAACAAAACACAAAAAACGCTAAGCCTTCGATTCGACCAATTCACAGTTCTTCTCTCTCCCTCCCTCCCTCTCTCTCTCTCTCTCTCTCTTCAGTGCATTCTACCATGAGGTTAAACGGACAAACATCCAATAACATTTTTCTAATAACTAGAATTACAAAAAATATATTAAAACTCAGAGATTCTTTGCTCAAAGATGTTCCATCCCACTCGAGTTTCAGTTATTTTCATTATAGAAAGAAAATATACGAGATATAGAACGTTCCGTCCATAAAATAAGAATTCTAGAAACCCTGACCGTTCGACCCCTGCTTTGTCCGCGACCCAGCGAACGACGAATGTCGATTCTTCTCCTCCGTTGTTATCCCAGCGATGCAGGATATATAGAACGATTGGTACATATTGGTTGGAACGAGAAAATCGCTAGAACCAAATTGTTCGCGCTCTGCTTTAGCAGCGAGCTGGCGATTACAGGACCGGTTCCTCCACGGACACACCCACGTGCGCACTCGCTCCACTATAATAGTCCGTCTGGATACTGTCGTCTCTTAACCTACGCTCTCGACCACTATATATATATATATATATATACGCGTTATACACTTTGCAAAAGCACAGGGTTTGTCCCCGCTTATTTAAGCAGGCGTGAAAAAGTAGGTAAGTCGAGATTTACAATACTCGCGAGGACTCACCATAATCGGTCCTCGTACTGCAGTCGCGAGCTTGTGGGGGATTGCTCGAGGAGTCACGGCATCTGCAACAAGCGATTCTATGAAAAAAATCTATCCTGCCTAGATCCATGGATGGCTATAGGAATTTTTCCCGCTAAAATTCTCGGCCATATTGGTGCACGCGTATGATATACTGTTCCCTGGCTATATAGACGAGGAATCTGCATAAAAGGCGAGGAAGGGGCGCTGCTCTTGGAGCAGCCTTGAGCTACATCGTAGCGGAGAGCAGCACGACTGAGTGGGTGGCTAAGGTGGTTAAGAGTCATTGTTTTCGGATGCTTCGAGAATCTCTCGGCGATCGATGACCTCGCACTTGACATTTGCCAATGCAGAACTTGACTCGTAGTCGTATATCTCGTGGACTGCAAAAATCTTGCGAAGAAATAATTCCACGGGACTCTCTCTCTCTCTCTCTCTCTCTCTCTCTCTCTCTCTCTCTCTGCGATCGATCTATATGCGTGAGATGGGAGATGGGGTCATTAGGAAGAATAACACGTTTGATATTATCGCGTACAATAGAGGTGACGCATGGCTCGCGGTGAATAATGTCAAGCTGTAAAATCGATATTTGCCTCGTGTCACCGAGCAAGGACTGTAATAGCGGATGATAAAAGTCTGTCGCTCGTAAAAATTCATATCGAGGCTAGAAAAAGGATACTCGACAAGGTCGTATTTATAATTGGGATTGTTCCACATCTAGGAGATATATAGTTATGCGCGCGCGCGCGCGCGACGTACGAAGAAAGGTTGATGACTCGCGGCCCGAGTGAAAGCTGATTAAAACTTGTGAAAAGCTTTATTACATGGCGGCTCAGCCGTTTTGTTTCGTTTCATACTAATACCTACATATTCATATGTAGATAGGAGTGTATCGGAAGACAGATATACGGGCGAGATAAGAAGAGCTGTAACGATGGTTCCCAACACTTTCACCCAATGAGAGAATAAGAGTTTGCGTCGATGCTTTAATTATCCCGCTCCCTTCCCTAATCTCTCGTTCACGCTAGCTCTCGATGAATTGTTTCGTGCGACGGAGGGGCCTGTGAGACTGGACCCCGTTTTTAAAAGAAACCACCTTTTGATCGTTAGAGCGGAGTATCAGCTTTGTTACGCCAAGAAGTTATGCGCAGTCTTAGCAGCGGAATATTAAGAGAGCTTCGGGAAAAATAAATTAAAATAAGAAATGAGATTATGGGTATATAGTGGAAGAAATAGATTCATTGGCTTAACTGCCTCCTTGGAATAAGAATAAAGAGGTAATAAGCGCGAGACTGCAATGTGACGCTTAAACTACCGAAGCATCTTGTACACAAGAGAGGGTATACATTTGCATGATTCGAACAATGCTTCATGGAAGTCACAACAACAAATTATATTCAGAATCTCCGAGAAGAGGGAAAAATTGCTCGATTGAAATATGCGAGTAAATCTACTTCACATTTTTCATTCGTGTATTAATTTTAATGAGAAATTTCTTTTTTTAGATAAGCCATGCCATCATTATCCATTGAGTACAGACAATATCCGTACAGATTTTAACGATTCGGTCAGAACCGCCTTAATTGGAAAGTGGTGTGGTTGGCCTAATCGATCGAGCAACTAGGAGAGAAAGACGAAGAAAAAAAGCGTGACGAGAGAGGAATCGGATGAGAAGCGATGGATTTTTTTCGTTACGCAAAGGAGAATAATAATTTCACAAGCTCGCTGGCGATCCAGTTTAGAAATCCTCCTCGTGTCTCCTATGATTGGCGGGATCCATTCTAGCCGGGCGATCAGGTGATTCCACCGCTGCCGTTGGATCATTTCTCGAATCAAGGGAGTGAAATCTGTTCTAGATTACGCGCACCTACGCGACGACGTCCCACCAGTCCAGGGGGATTATGTAAAGGTATGGGAGGCCTCTATATATATGTATATATACTCTATACATATATATATATATATATACCGTGCATAACCGATACCTTATAAAATACCCCTCCCATTATCCCGGTACACTGGGTCAACGAAGAAAGTGTCCCGAGAGCCCACGTCTATCGCCTGGCATTTTCGTCCAATAATATATCAGCTAGTATAGGTATATATATATATATAAATAGTATCGAGTATCGAGTCTTCCGCGTCCTAAATTCTCCGGACGGACTGTTAATCATTACACCCGACGAGAGTACTGAAAAATGGTACGTCGAATGTTCCAAGGCCCGACGTATATAAGGTAAAAGTACCTATTATGGAACACTCTCTTAATCGTGACCCCTTCATGGAACGGTATAAAACATAACGAAAAATAGTATAATCACCATGCAAATAAGCAAATGTAAAAATTGTATAGATATTTACAGATAATTATATATAAGAATACACAAGCAATAATACTGTTATATGATAACAATTCTTTTAAAAAATACGTTGAGTGTAGCGCGCTTAAAAATCCGTAAAATTTAACATTAAGTTGCGAGTGGGGGGTGATAATTACAATTTACATAGTTCATTTTTACTTCTTAATTAAAACGATTTTACGACCCATATAAGACTTAATTGGTAATTTACATGTTATAGATTTGATTTATTTTTTGTTATTATCAATCTGAAATAGATTTTTTTAAAATATATAGCTGTTTCATAATAGATACACAATATTCGCTATAGTACGTATTTATGGAACGAGGCAAAGACGTGTTCCATTTCCACGTACCTATGTCTACCTCATGTACCCATGGATGAAACACGTGACGAAAAAGACCTCGGACACTGATTTCTGGAGAATTTTTTATGTTTTGGGTGTAAAAATTTTACTAAATTTTATGCAGTGTTTACATATTATAGTATTTACATGTTAGAGAAAAGTAAGTATATAATTTATATTCATAATTGTAATTTTCAAGCAAACCGAAAAACTAACCTATAAAATGTACTACGAGTAAAGATAATTTTTATGTTTATAATTTAATTATAGATTTACAATGCCTGCAAAAACTGAAAAGAAGAAGAAAAAATGTAATAGTGTTAAAAAAGTCAAGAGTACTGTGAAAAGTGAGGTTAAATTTGGAGTAAAAAGCAAAGTTATCAAAATTTCTGAAAAAACTGGTTCAAAGAGAAATGTTTCTAAGAAAAAAGTAAAAAGAATTCAATATGCACCTGAAGACTTAAAAAAGGCTGTACTTGATGTTGAGAAAGGAATGTCATACCGGAAAACATCTAATAAATATGGTGTACCTGTTACCTCGATACACAGAGCTATGAAAAATCAGGACCAAGCCAGCAAAAAAAGTGGACCTCCGACAGTCTTATCGCCTAATGAAGAGAGTGATATCGTTCAATGGATATTGTATCGAGCCGAGCGAGGATATCCAATATCAAAAACTGAGCTCCTGGACGCAGTGCGAAAATATGTGACTTTGCTTGATAAGAAAACTCCTTTTACTAATAGGAGGCCTGGTCGTCGATGGTATGAAAGCTTTCGCAAACGTCATAACAATATAAGTTTAAGGACACCCCAGCATCTTACCTTAACTCGTGCTTCTGTAACAGAGGAGGATCTACGTGATTGGTTTAGAGAGATTGAGGAATATTTAAGAAAAAAAGGTTTAATCGACATTCAGCCATCCAGGGTTTTCAACTGCGATGAAACCAACATGCAATTGATACCCAAGTCAGAAAAAGTACTGACTGAAATAGGAGCAAGATCAGCATATAAAATTGTAGATGGTTTTGAGAAAGAGAGCGTCACTGCTCTTTTCATGTACAGTGCTGATGGATCACGTGCTCCTCCTATGCTCATGTTCAAATACAAAGATAGTGTTCCAAAGAGCATTTCGAAGAATTGTCCAGTTGATTGGGGTATCGGAATTTCGGAGAATGGCTGGATGACGACAGAAACTTTCTATGAATATATAGCTAATATCTTTTATCCTTGGCTATTGAAAGAAAACATTGAATTTCCTGTGATTATTTATCTAGATGGACATTCTTCACACGTGACTATTCCACTAGTGAAATTTTGCCGAGAAAATCGAATAGAGTTAATTGCTCTTTTTCCCAATGCGACTCACATCCTGCAACCATTGGATATTGCTCTGTTTCATCCCTTCAAAGATTTGTGGCGTAAAACAGTTTTAAAATGGAAAGCTGAGAACAATCAGTCGAGACTAAAAAAGGAGCACGTTTCTAAGGTTTTAGCCGAAACTTTGGCTTGTTTTACAAATGAGAAAAAAATTATTCAAGGTGGATTTCAAGCTGCCGGTTTGATGCCATTTAATCCTAATGCAATAGAATATAATATTCTAAACAAAAAAAAAAAGAAAAAAGTGAAGAAGCAAGAAGATGAACCTGAAAGTCAACAGGCAGTTACAGTTGCGCAGACTGAAACCAAATCACAACATATGCAGAACTTGGAACAAAATCTACCACACGAATTACTACAAGCCTTTCGAGAAGCAGAGCAAATTGGATTCTGGACCAGAGACGTGGAGAATATTGGATTATTCAATTATTGGTTCAAGCAAAAACAGGCGACCAGTGCTAGTAATCATTATACATTTATGATTATCTAATATTAAATTTTTACAATTCCATAAAATTAGAATAATATATACAAATCAATTTAAAACTATATTTAAAAATATTTAGACTATATATACAAATTGATTTTTATTATCTTGATTTATTTTAAATAACGATATGGTTCTTTTTTACACCTTTAGATAAAATAGTGAAAACTAATCCTACAATTAAGAATATTCAGTGTTTTAACAATCACAAAGTTATTGTATTACATGACCCGTTACCTCCAAATGTGAGTGTAGAAAGTTGTAAGAATAAAAGCAATGATGTCATAATATTAGAAGTAGATAATAATATTGAAGATGTGGAATTAAATAATATTTTAAAAGATAGCAGTTTAAGTAGTATAATTTTGGAGCCGAACAATGTCACGAATGAGAATATTGAAGAAATAGAGGTTCCGTTGACTAATGAAACTTATCTAAATGTTAATAATGTTGCATCTGTTAACTCTGACGAATCAATGCCTCTACATTTGGAAAATCAAATCAACGATAAAGGTTTGTACAATATGCTAGAAAATTCACCTATTTCTATACTTAAATTTATTCATTCCTAATAATTTTGTTTCAGAAAATATTGACAGTACTTTAGAAGTAAATGCTAACCCGACTATCATTTCTTCTTCATTAATCTTCAATACGGAACTTCCAAAATTAGAAAAACAAATCAATGACAGAGGTTCGTACAATTTTTTTTACAAATTTGCTTAATTATATAAATAATCATAGTTAATTGCATCTATTTTTTACAGAGTCATATGAAGCATTCCAAAGTCCTACAATCGAAATGTCTCATCCTGTATTGCAAGAGAATTTTCAAAGGTCGACTAAAACTGTTAACAAAGAGTCAGACATTACCCAAACAGACGATGAAAATCAAGAAAATCAAAATCCAGGTACGTTATTTCAATTTAATTTTGTGGGACTCCAACATATATATGCAATTTGTAAATGAGTTGATAATTTTTCAGATAAAACTGATAATAAAAACGAAGCAAGCTTTTCTATGGCTTTCACATTGCCAGTTGAGTATTTACCGAAAAAAAAACGCATTAAATTGGAAGGCAAAGGAAAATCAAAGCTCCCTTCAGTTGGAACCAGTGATATGTGGTGGAATACAGAAATGAAAAAGGAGCAAGCCAAAAAGGAAAAGCAAGAACGAATTTTAAAGAATAAACAGTTAAGAGAAGAGAAAAAGAAAATAGCAGAGGAGAAGAAGAAGTTGCAAGAAAAAATGAAGGAAATCGCAAAGAAAATTAAGATCGAAAAGTTATAGAAAAGAATTCTGTTAAAATTTTTAATAAGAATGTTCGACGTTTCAGTGATACGATTATAGTATTATATACTCAAAATTGTGGATAAAAATGTTTAAATAAATTAATATGCTCGTTTGTTTTATAATATATGTATTTTGTTCAACAATGTTTTGAAATAAAATAAAAAAAAGTAATGTTTCAAGTTAAACCCTTTCTAAAAATTCAATTTTATTATTTTATTTTTAATAGGCATTTAAAAATTGTTATTATTTTAATCAAATATTTAAAATTTGTTATATTTCGAGTTTACAATTTAATGTAGTGAACGTTTATTTGGACAAATTTAGTTACTTATTATAATTATCTGTAATTATTAATCCGTTCCAAAATAGGTACATTAATTATGGAACACCGGGGCACACCATAAAAATGGCGTTCAATAATAGGTACAAGACATCAACTCAGTATTTTATTTACCGTAATTTTACTTTCTAACGAATTTGCATATTTAACGTCGCAAATTAATCTGCAAACTACGGCCCATCGAAATATATATAACACATTGTAATATCAGCACTTTTAATAATGTCATTTGAACAATAATTTTAGGTCTCCTTAAAACCGTTCCATAATCGGTACTTTTACCTTACGCATATCGCGGCCGCTGGGTCCCGACGCAAGCAAATTTCTAGTAAAACGAGAGGGAGGAGGGGGAGAATCCTATTAGTTTTACGGGTACTCGCAATGCTATCTGGAAACTGGAGTTAATAAGGCAATGGCCACGCGAGGATAATTACGGAGCAGGCGAAGGTTGCTTTCGCAAGACAAGAAACGTCGATGCGAGTGTATAATGTCAATGGCGGACGAAAAAGGAGGCGAGAGTGGAGGAGAATAAAAGAAAAGAAGGGGTAAAAGACGATGATCGACGATCGATGATATTGATGACTAATGGCTCGTGGTGGTTGCTCAGTTAGTTGTTAGAATTGGCGAAAATGTGATTGATAGCCCCCCCCCCTCCTCCTCCTCCCACAACATGTTCTCCCTTCTCGTTAACGTTTACATCCCAAACGATATAGTTTTTCATCGACGCACATCCATCAACAATCAAGCCGAATTCTTTCCTATATAAAATATTGTTCATGTATATATACGTATAGAGTCCCTGAGAAGATTGCCATCTGCCAATTAAGCGACCGTAGAAAATCTGGCCAATCGCAACGGTCGAATTTATCGATGAAAAATCTAATTGAATTATGGTAGGGTAGAAAGTCGTGGGTAGGTGGATTTAACGAGAAGAATTTTTTCGTCTCCTTGACGATTTTCTACGAGCGATTCAGCGCGAAGGAATCGTCGCTTCCCCGATAGTTTCGCTTGCCTCGCGTCGTCGTGGGCGATTATTATCGTGCCAGGGAGAGAGTCCGGTTTACGTGAATTGCTTCGAAAATGCTAAGCGCAACACGCCCTTATCGAGATCTCGTGTTTTTTCGGTAATGAAAAATACCGCGGCGCGTCGCGTCGCGTCGCGTCGACTCGAGCGAATTTAAGGAGAGGAGAAACTCTAGCCGAAGGCTTTTTTCACAACGCGCCGAAATAATTATCGTCGGATATCTGTTTTATTATTATGCACGGCGCGAGCACTTTCCTTTCGCCAATCATAATTTTTATCGCGCTTTTCGCGTCGCGTGCTCCTCCGTGTTTTCACCACTCGTCGACGACGCATCGGCTAGCTGGCTTTTTGCTTCGAGGTGTTATACGAGCACCGAGGGGAAAATGCTGAAGAAGATAACAGCTCGCAGACGCATTCCTGCGTTTCTTTCATTGCGTCTCGTCTCGCGTCGTTGCAATAATCGTAGGGAAAAAAGCGACCCTGTATGAGCGGCGAGATTTGGAATTTTCTGCACGCTGCCCACGCAGGTCACTGGCAGAGGATACCCGACGGCTCCTCGTATTTTCCCTTATTTACGACACTAAATTTTAATAACAACAATAATCATAATAATGCAAGTACACTTGTCCCCTAGGAGAAGAATCATTTGCAAGGATAAAATCGATAAAATCCCTCGCGCGGACAGTGAAATCTTCTTCGATGTTTCTCGAGCCACGCGTTCTATACCTCGGCGGACTACCACAGGAATTTTTATCGGTCCGCGGATCTCGAGCAGATCTCTTGTCCTTTATTACTACCAGCATCGCTGACAAAATTCGAAAACGCTCAAATGGCGCGGCGCGGGAAAGAGTATTGAAAATGGAACGGAAAAGTGGAAAATTTGCTCGAGTTTCCAAACTACTTACGCAAGGTTCTCGCTCTGATATGTATTTTCTTACCATCGACCAGTTTTACATCCTGCGCGCAAGAGCATCTTTCTAATTAAAGGTTGCAGATGGAATCGTATAAGAAGAAGATGATTTATTAGGTGCGAGTTTTACTTTGTATACGTTATATATTTGACAAAATATTTCAGAAGCGTACATGTGGTTAAAAATTATACAATCCAAAGGTACGGATTAGTCCCGAGAAACGTGATATTATGATAAACTCGGGGACCGGAAGTTTGCGCGAGACGCTGGCGCCGGTTTCCGGTCCTCGAGGTGTAAAACGCAGGAATGGAGGAAAAATCAGGTAAGGAGGAGGAGGAGGAGGAGGAGGAGAGGTAAACAACAAAGTACGTGCAAGAACGCTGCTGGGGTGAGGAGAGCCATTGAGCAAGCAGATTTGCCGTTTTCTCGGACCGAGCTAGGATCTTTAAAGATTAAAAAAATGAGAAGAAAAAAAAAATAACACGAGCTACCTAACGGAGAACCCATCGCATTTCAGACTGCTGGCTCATGGCTGGCAAAGAACAATGGAGGAAGGGAGAATTTCGTTTGGCCAGTTAAGGTACAGTGTCGGTGAATTATTCTTATCGATTCTCCGCAATCTCGCAACACAAACATAAACGTGCGCGCGCGTGTATTCGTTTCTTGGATTTGTTGGTGACTCGCGCGATGGCAACGCTTCGCGTGTGCTGTCCATGTGTGCGAGCTTCGCTTCCAGGATATCTCCGGTGACTCTCTCCTTGTGTTGTGTCTCCGCTGCCTCTGTGTGCGTGTGTCTGTGTGTGCGCGCAACTTCCGACGCTCCACGAAGGCGTTCGAATCTTCCCGAAGCTAATACGACGCAGGATTTTCCACTACGGCACATCACACCGGGATCTCGACCCTCGAAAGGGCTGTTGTTTTCCCGCCAATTAAATCAGCCTCTACAACCCCTTCCGAGAGTCGAGATTCGCTCTTACGCAGGGTGAAATTGTGACGTCGTGGGGTTCCTGCGACGCGACTATTTTCTCTATGCCCGCGACAGGAACATGAAATGAAAAAAAAACAAGAGAAAAAAAATCTACACAGTTATCTATACAACATGTGTGAAAGGAACCATGATGAATTCGTCGAGCGACGAAGTAAGCGTGACTCGAGAGAGAATGAAAATTGATAAGAGTGTACCTTTGTCAGCGTTTGCGATGGAACGAAAATATAAGAGAAAAGTATTCGAGCAGCTATATATCCAAGTACCGGCTGATCGGCGTGCTGGAAAAATGAAGGATCGTTGGCTCGTAATAGGATTCCTCGCAAGACACACGCCTATCTCGCAGCGGGACTTTCCAAGTGCTTCCTATAACCACCGCTGCCATGGCGAGTGCTTCGTGATTCCAGCCAACGTTGGTGAAAATACTACAAAAATTCACAATCGTGCGATAGTGAGCGAGAAGAAGAAGAAGAAGAGACTTACGGACGAGACAGAGTAAGACAAGTTTTGGGGAAAAGCCATGATCCAAGCGTCGGTGGTTTACTGACGCTTGTTCGGAGAAGTGGCAAAAATGCAGAGAGAGAAACGGAAAGGAATATAAAACGGAAAAAGACAGAAAAACTCACAGTCGTATAATTAAAAAAGCTAGCGAGTATGGTGATGGTGGTGGTGGTGGTGTGGTCCTCCGTGATGAAAAGAGTATTTTCGTGCGAGACGAGTGGTTCCGAGGTCGAAGTGCGTGCGAAGTGTTGGCTTCTTTTTAACTGAAGGATCCCGGTGTTGAAGGCGCGAAGTGCCCCTCTTAATTGGCATTAAGCGATAAGCCAGACGCTACCGGAGCGTACGAGTGAGGAACCCGACACTTCGATATAACATTCTGCGTAGAGAAGTAAAACAATCAACCGTCCCGCAATTAATACGACTCCATACATGGCCACAGCGCGCTTTGAATGTGTGTCAGCGGTGCTGCTACCTTAGAATTCCGAGAAGGGCTCGCTCGAGTCAAGTTTATGGGATCAAGTTTGCTTTTCCAAGTATTATATCTGTGCACGCTAGGCTTCAACGGAGTCAAGCTCCTATTAGAGCTATATGTGCTCCAAGAAAAAAAACGATGAATTCCCAGCGTTGCTTCGACACACACACACACACACGTGCAAATAAAACCACAAACCTCTCTCTCTCTCTCTATATATATATATAATACGACTAGCAGAGAAAAGGAGTAACGAATTTTTGTTTGTTTAAAACAAGATTATCGAATCTCTCGTGGAGAGTCAATATGATCCTAGCCAAAGAGCTATTTGAAGCTATCGCTGGTTTAATTATATTCGAGGCTGATGATTGGCCATTGGCAGACTAATTGCAGCGGTGACAGGAACGGAGACACGCGAACGGATAGTTCCGTCCTGTTGCTGATCCGAAGAGAGATGACGAAGAAGCTATATAGACTGTGCAGCGATAGCCGGTAGAGTGTGATGGGAAAAGGAGGAGAGGGGGGGGGGGGGGTGGAATGCCCTCTGTGAAATTAATTCGAGGAATTAAGCTCGGGACAGTTGAATAAAATGGATAGACGAGGTAAAGCCGAGGTAAGGAATGATAAAGGAAGTTGGAGTAGGAAAGTTTTAATGCGAAATAGGCAAAGGCAGGAACTGCGACGGTGCAAATAGCATAGGATGCAGCTAGCTATGCGCGTGTATGTATACTATATGTGTAACATGGAGACTAGGAAGAGCACGTAAGGCGAGTGCAGCTCTTCTAACGGTAATTTCTTCAGGCAGTACCGCAACTTCTGCAACAACCTAAGAGAACTCGATGCCTTCTCTGCAGAGGAAAGAACGCACACGTTTCTCTCTCTCTCTCTCTCTCTCTCTCCCTCTAACTTTAACCTTATCTCACACTATTCCTTCATTCTTATCTCCGGCTCTCCCTCTCTCAACCTTCCCCACCATCTTCTTTAATATTCTTCTTTCTTATCTCCATCTCTATTCATCCCATTGCACTAATCCCTCTGCTGATTTCCTCTCCCTGCCCCTCCCCTTTGGGAAACCAATCAAGCAACCTTTCTCTCTCTCTCCCTCCCATCGCGCCAGGAAGCAAGAAAATCGAAGCGTGGAGTAACAGTAAGTTCTCCGCGTGCTACCGTGAACTTGCACGACCCGCCGCGATCAACGTAATCCCCGAGAAGCAAACTCTACGGAGATCCTTATGCGTTTGTTCGATTTAGTTGTACATTTTCCGCACTTTTGGCTCGCTCGTTTCTATTTCACGGTAAGGAAGTTGGAAAAAGTGCGGGGAGAATGGAAGTGAGACGAACGGAGACTTCTCGGTTCGCTCGCGATACAAGTACGCGTTGACCATTTTCAGGCTTTTCTTGGAGCAGAGCGCGACGCTATACGTCAGCAGGCGATACGAAGGGAGAGGGAACGCGGTGTGTTAGGGTAATCGGAATTATTACAACATCCGGCGGGGCAGTGCTAAAGTAATCCCATGGGGAGCCGGCCGGCCGCGCCTGCATTTACGTCATTGAAAATAATAATAATGGCTGGTCGACCGACAGCATCACTCCGATAGGTCGGAGGCACGCGGAAATTTTCCAAGAGAGACCATGCGCGCAATTTCACCTAAAGCACCCTTAATTGTCGAGATTAACGGGAAAAGCAGACCCGCTGGAGGGGGAAAGCTCTCCATTGGACAATAAAGCAGAGCTCGCCCATTGGGTGGGGGAACTTCCGATTAGTCGAGAATTGCCATCTATCGGTGGAAGAGAGCTGCTCTCTTGGACGGGAGGAGACGAAAAGGCACAACCTCTCCTCTCTCCTCGTGTTTTGCGAATACGCGTTCGACCACTTCCGATCGACCCATTACACACACCGGTTCGATAAAACCGTAAACGGATAAGAAAGCTCGCATTACCGAATAACTCATCGTCCTTTGGATTATATCCGCTTGACATTCTTTCTAATTAGCAATGTATGACGCGATTTCCAATTGACGTATTACACTTGTTCAACGACTGTAATAAAATCGACACAAAATCCGTTCCCTCCAAACCTTTCCGTTCTGAATAATCCGCAATTTACATTATTCCCGCCTAATATCGTTTTTAATTGGCAATTGTGACGTCGGGACAATCTCACGATCTCTCGGCAACTCGCCAGACGGAGAAAAGATACCGACGCGTTTATTTATAATAATATTTAATTACGTAAGACTATTACGTATATATATGTGGTTAAAGATGAGACGCGTTTGAAGAAAAGCAGGAAACTCGCAACGAGTTACGCGATGGTACAGTAACGTACGTATATACGATTGGCATTTATGAGTTTATTGGAGGGGACATTTTCATTGGTCGGCCCGCGGAGTGGGGCTCTGACGGAGGAAAGTCACCGATGCATTTGGAGCGTGGAAAGAAGCGCTATATATATATAATAGTGCGTCATAATTATCTCACAACTATGAGGAGTTGATCCGATCAACGACCTTCTTACCGTTACATTGATATACTTTTACCGAACGTTCCCTTATTCCTTCGCTCATCCCTGTCCGCTGATATATTTTCATTAGTGCGACGAAAACTTGGACAAATTCGTCCCTTCTAGAATTTCGTCGTTGCTTTTAACTATGATCAAACTACGCGATGCACTTAAGTACTTAATTTTTATGGCAAACAACTCGGTGATGCATTTGGAGCACGGAACCAAGTGTTGAAATAATAAATGTATACGTTATAATAATCTCATAAATATGAGGAATCGATACGATCACCGAGCAGCTTTCCATCCGTTGCTTCATTACTCGCAATCATCACCCCTTCTCTTTTTCACTCTCATTGGCTCCCCCCCCCCCCCTCCCTCCTCTTTTTTGTTACTTTTTCATCATAATTTACAGCCAATGAGAAAGGTGGAAAATTCTACCCTTATATAGGGGGCTCGGGGTCAATTACCGCGAGTTCCTGCGTCGTTACGGATTTTTCTCGTAGGTTTTGCCTAATTAAATTACGCGATGCCCTTACGTTCTTAATTTTCATAAGTGAACGCACTCATTTGCATACACGTTGCACGTTCTTTTCTCGCGCAACAACACGCGAGACAAAACTAGTTCCGTTGCCGCACATGTGAACGTGGCCTAAAACCGGTCTCACCCACGCGATCCGCGCGCTCAAACCCCACCCTTTTCCCACTCTCTTTCTCTCCCGAACGAATCCCTCGGGATCTCAAATATTTTAATTAGCAATGACAACCTTGCGAAATCGCGGTCGACTCTGACGAAAAGGAATCCCCGTCGCTCGGTATTTTTTCCTTTTTTGCCAATACTGACAAATTCCAGGAGAAAGAGAGGGAAAAACGGAGAGAGTTTGCTTGGTTTTTCCATGCAAAGCGAAGACGGTGAAATTTTTACGACTGCTGCATTATATATCTATATGTATATACATACATATACGCACATAGCGAACGTGCCATTTTAAACGACCGCTTCAAATATTTGCTGAAAATTACTTTTTGCGAAAAAATATCGCAAATAAAATTTGCTACGTTCGTTCGTCAGAGCATTCTGCCAGTGCACGGTCTTACCTTGAAGAGTCATTTGAAGGTCGCACGAAGATCAACTTGAGTTTTTTTTAAAATGGAACCACCCATTTTTTATTGCATATTCTTGTAGCTTATCTCAAGAGCTTTCCAAAACTCTACTTACCATTGGTAAACCGAGGGTTTACGAGACACGTGGAATTTGAAATTATTGTAGGTACACGTCGGTGTGGATTTGGCTCGAGTGGTGTGCGCGAGCGCTACGTGCAACGCTCGACGTCTCTACCACTCTCTCTCTCTCTCTCTCTCTCTCTCTCTCTCTCTCTCTCTCTCTCTCTCTCTCTCTCTCTCTCTCTCTCACTCTCTTTGCTCTCCAATTGATTTTCGCAGGAAAATTTGGCCGATCATCAATATTACACAAGCTGAAATTGATTGATTCTACTTTAGCGCGGCACGAATCGATCATAGGCTCTCTCGTGTATACATAGGAGCGTTAAACGAGTCGTCGATTTTTCACAGCTTCATCGACACTCGCTACACTACCACTAATACCTTTTTCCCATCCAGAGCCGCGAGCGCACTCTGCATTTCTTTCAGCCACGCTCAATGATAAAGTTTCATCGATTATAATTAAACGCCAACTCGCGGCTTAACAGACCGTAAGAGAGATAGATTTCTCCATTCTCGTTTTAAAAGAGCGTGGAGCGCGAGGAAAATTAGCCTCTCGAGCTCATTGGCCGATTCTTCCTTCGCGTGACTGACGCGAGAACGACGGACGATAGCGCGTGCCTAGAAACAAATAATAAATAATACAATAATTATTGATTCACGCGTGAAAAATATGCAGTGATTATAGAGAAGAATTGAAAGAAGATGCGAGAGAATTTTATTGATCCGGACAGAGATCTATAGACACCCGATATGCAATGAAAAATAGAATTGATTCTTAATCCTTGGACCCTTGGTAATTTTCCATGCGAAGCAAAGTTTCAATTTCTTTTCCAATATTTACACACTGACATATAACATGCTCGGATCGTGTGTCAAGGCGGTTTAAGAGTCGAGGCGATTCTTAGACGCGATTGAAATCTTTGCTGGACACACCCGGTATGTGGTAGAAAATTAGACGAGAGAAGAGAGAATTGCAATGCAACGTAGAGATCAAGACGCTTGGCGTATCAAACAAATTCACTTCGTTAGAGGCTTACGATGGAATCGCGGATGAAAAATATCGAACGATAACCCTGAATAAATTCGTGGGTCCTTATTTTGGAAAGGTGAAGAGCGCGAGGAAACTTAACCTCTGAAAGTTAACGCATTCGATTTTGGCGAGGACTTGAGTCTCGATACGACGCTGATTGGCGAAAAACTCGAATGAATGAAAAGAGAGAATTATTGGGAGATCCGGACACCCGGTATATGGTAGAAGAAAAATCAGGCGAGTGGTCCAGGAGAGGATTATGGTCGGTGCGCAGGACAAAAACCTCGCGCCACCGGACAATAACCCTGAATAAATCAGTTGGTCCGATCGGGCATTCGACGACGGTACAGCGAGAGAGTTCTGCGATTGGACAGAAAATAACTAACGAAGATCAACACTAGCGCCACCGGAATTCGCTCCGGGCCCTTTTCGCGCTCCACGCTCAACGCAAAAATCTTTCAAAACGCCTCCCCCCCCCCCCCCCCTCGCTCCTCTTCAATTCTTCTACAATTTCTCTACTCGGGCTTCCCCCCCTCCACCACGCACATAGGTTTGCAAACTCTTGTCGGGATTCCCGATCGATTTAAACCCTCGCGCACTCGCGATCACAATTTTATCAAGCCTTATCTTATCTGGCGAGAAAACCCATTGTCAGCGATGCTAAGATCCAACGAAGCACGCTGCAGGCCCGTGCGCTTCGCGCAATTCCCAATTTACGCGGGAAACCGAGGTACAACGCTCTTGTATTGATTTCGACACGAGTTTCAGCTTATGAGAAGTTCCGCGAATTGCTTACCGTCCGTAAATATTATTGACAGCGTTGAAATCGATCGTGATAACGCTGTTTCGTAAAATATTTTCAAACCTGCCGGCTTCCCATGAGTCACGCGTGCGAAATAAAACTCTAGATCCCCGATGATGAGTTTTCTTTTTTGTCCAAACACAATCCACTTGTTCGTTCTTCTTCTTTCCCGACGAGAGAAAGAAGATGGTGAGGGGGAGGGGGGAGGATTAAAGCATTACAATACAGACTTATCTCCCCAGGTGTATCAATCATGACAGGTCTATATTAAGCAGCGGCGAATAAATATCCGGTGGATGAATTATATGGAAAAAAAACCCTTTCTATTTTAGGCCTTGAAAATCTCAACTATAACAAGAAAAAAGCAAAAGCTTCTCGAGCTGCTCTTATCTTTTATTGCATGCGATAAATTTTCCATTTAATTCGTGAAATTAAATTGCAGTAGAAAAATACGTCTGGCCACGAGATTATATCATCCTTTCCGACGTACAATAACCATAAAAAAAGAGCTGTCCTTGGTGAAAAATAACAATCCAATTACAGTGGTCGGGGAAAAAAGTGACGGGAAGGAAATATTGATTTATCGTTGGGGCAAACTGAAAATACTCGTCGACGATTTTAAGCAAGGTTGCATAATTTCTGGGACGTGCATGACCTCATGAAAATTCAGCATTTTCTCGGGTAATGAAAGGATTGGCATTTTTGACAAAGCAGTACTTTTTCATGATGAAGGTGGAAAGGTGAGGACGCTTCTGACTCCTTATGTAAGTCAGGCAGAAAACCAGTTGTCAGGATAATTATCACGTGTGCTCGACTAAAAAAGAAGCGCGATGGCTACGCACGCAGCAGTGATAAAAAAAAAGAGAGCCAAGATATACAGTCCTAAGGACACGTTACGGCAGAGAAAAATCCGGAAATGCAGCATCCGCGGATACCAGTTGTATCGTTTTATTATCGTCGCTATTACACAATTGTTGTACCAGTATTTGTACAAGTGGCACCGTTCGTTCTCCGTGAAACTGCTGTTACAGCATATTTCCAAGCGCGATACTCATTTTCAAACACAACTCTACAAACCTTGAAAGTTTACATACACACGGATCTGGGTAAACGCTTCCAGAAAATTAGACGAGATAAATCGACTTTGCAGCGGGGATTTTCTACTTTCAATTAAACATTCGAGCTATGTGTTACAAGGAGAGATTATTCTAGTATTATTAGAGATTTCCGGTCTATCCACACACATCCCACCGGATGAAAATCACCAAAATGATATATTAGCTCCATTATTCACTTTGCGCGAAATAAATCAAACGCGATAAAAGTTTTATCGTGCGCAATCCGTCTCTTACATATTTATTTGCGCGCGGCTTCCAATTGTTTTTGGATTATAAACACTGTGTATGGAAACCTCTGAAACATTGTTCGATAATTATTGCCGACGTTTTTCTTGCTATCGCTTTAGAAAAATAGTAATGTAGTTCACAGAATTCATTGCGACGCCACTATATGTATCCGGTTAATAAACTAGAAATCTATATTTTGATGGAAATAAACTTACCACTGGATTAGAAGCCTATTGACAACACGGAGAAAGGTAAACACACAATTCTGAGAATTCCAATTAAGAATTGGGAAGAGGCTTCGCGAGAGTGATCACGACACTTGGCATTACACTGACACTGTTGGCATAATTCACTGCTACACCTAAATCGACTTCGTTAATTTTAGGACGTACAACATTTTCCGTTTAAACAATTCGAACGCGGAGCGTCGCTGAACGGTGCATTCCCGATGAGTTTTCGGCGGCGACTAAGCGAACAGCCAATGAGAAATGTGAGAAGCGTAACCTCCTCCTCAGCGCCACACCTGGAAGCCGATCGAACTATAAACAAATCCCCCCGGTTGTTCTATAAAACAATTGCAATTCAAAAACCGCCATGGTTGTTAGTTGATCGTTTTGTTCTACTCGCGTGTCTAATTCGTGTCCTGAAAAAAGACTAATCATAATTCTATATTTATAGTTACTTGCTCAATTTTCGTGCAGTTTTCTTCCGTTTTTCACGGATGATTAATAAATATATATTTTGTGCTACGTCTTAGTAAAACCGTACATGATCTGACTAAAAAGAAAAAAAAACGCGAATTTTCTCGAGGCTAGACGCAGGAATGTCCATTGTTGGAATTCGAAATTTTACTATCCTCTTTAAACGATCGTCGCACGTAGTATTTTGCCAGCGATCAACGTTCAAAACTACTTTTTAGTGCCTCTCGCAAATTTAAGTCAATTTTTCCCGAGGATGGTGAATACCAAATTGATGGATTTTTGTCCAAGGATGTCATTACACTCAGCAAGAAATTTACAACAATCTGCGAAACATCTGAAGCGGACTAAACTACAATTTACAACTGTTTCCATGTTCCTCTTCATTTTCAACAGTTTCTCCTCATAGTTTTCTTACCTCCTCTGTCGTTGACGAGATATTGTCGAATGAAGGTGGAGCTCTTAACAGAAAACCTAAAAGTACGACCAGTTGCGTGAACAGTGGTTACTACCTTTCCCGCGCTCGCGATAGCCATTTACATTAAACAATCGTGCGTCGTTTCCCGCTAATTTCCGCCATCTTGGAAAACAATGCCATAACGTAAACACGTAAGCCGTGCACCGAAAGGCAGTAGTATTTAACTGTGTAATTAAAATTGTATGAAAGCAAGTTGGACGAAGAGAATTTATTACGTAGGATGAAGAAAAAGAGCATGTCGCAGAGCGAATAAATATGCTGTTGAATGTAGAGGGGGAAGTTGTTAGGGGAAAATATTGTCGAATGGGGCATTTTGATCAGTGTCATCGACCGTGAGACAACGGCTCAGCTTAATTTCATCCCAGTCTCCTTAACTGTAAACGAAGAGCAAAGAAGACGATGGAGACGAAGAATCGAGCAAGAAACGAACGTATAATCCGCGTTCTCGACGTTCTACACCGGTACCATTACCATTACCATTACCATTCCTGGTTTCTGCTCTCCCTTCCCAATGCCCTCACTCCATCTCTCTCCCTCTCTCTCTCTCTCTCTCTCTGTCTCTGACTGAAGCGCCCTGCTCCGCTGCATCTGGCAAGCTGTATTTTAAACTCGGCCAAGTATAAATCAACAATCGGGTGACGAACGATTATACCAGGTCGAGTTTTTACAGTAACCCTTGGACTCTGTGCTTTTTTGGAGCCCCAGGTCCTACTCCCACCGTGGATTATGCATATGTAACTGAAGTGACACAAAAAAATCGTTAGAATTTCTCCGTCAAAGAGATAAAATGACTGAGAAATTCTATAGTCCAATTATAGCCGTAAATTAATTATATTGGCCACTTTTTCCTCCAAGTTGATCGATCGTAATTTTGCAGATGTACGAGTTGCACGATGAACATTGCAGCAGGTCATCCGGGAGATCCTGGAAAAGGGATCGAGTTCCCTCGGATGGGCAGGATATCGTGTTACAGAGCCGCTGGGATGGCGGAAACGGAAGCGAACCGACCTGTCGTTATAACACAAGAGTCGGGAGACCTGAGAAAAAACAAGCCATATATACAATTATATATTTCTGTAAAATAATAATATTGAAAGACGAAGTGAAGAAATTGGGTAATGATGGATATATATAAGAAGCGATATTGCAATAGCAAAATTATTATTACTCTCGTACAATATCTATCTCTTTAATGTTTTTCTTGAGCTACAAATCACCATTTGCGTTTGTACATGAAAGTATCCAAATAGTGAAAAGCGCTGTTCCACGCTTTGTTATTTCGCATAAACTCTCGTAAAAAGTCTCGCGTGCACTTGTCTCGTGTTTTTCCTTGCGAAACTTGGCTTTATTATTTTCTGACCATAAACGAACACCACTACGCCAAAACACATTTCATCATGAAGCAAGATCATTGAATAATTCGAGAGATCGATCAGTAAAATCGATCGAGAGTTCAGCAGACAGGCAGTGCGCGAGAATTTTTCCTTCTCATACTATTCTGCTGGTTTATGCACTAAAAGCGCGGCGTTTCGCAAAAAAATGTTTGAGAAGAAGTTCCAGGAGACCAAGTCTGATCGTATTTCAAGTCACCAGATATGTTTATTTAAGTCTGACTTTTTTGTTCTCTCTCTCTCTCTCTCTCTCTCTAATACATCATGAATAATGAATGAAAAAACATACTAGGTAGGAAAGTTTTATTTCTGGGCTGTGTGGGACGAATCGTAATCGATTACATTGCTGTTACGATTAGTAATTTTAATCCACGTTCTACAATAAATTGTCAATAGATATAATACTAAATGTCGACAAGTAAATGGATATCCCGTTGTTGGCATTTTTTATGCAGCTTTGGTTAGGCAATAATAACGATTGCAATTTGATCGAATATACCTGGTGATCGTTTAATCGATTAGGGCACCTGCCACTTCGCTAACGAAAATCATTTTAATTATGTGCCACGTATCTACAAAAAGGTCCTCCGAGGCTTTCCAGTTTTCAGGCTCGCTCGTTATTAGCGCTCGATACTCATTATTAATATTGCAATCAGGAAATATGCAGCTGTTTTTTCCCTCTCTTCATCTTACAAAATCGACAACCTCACGTCCACGCAATTTCTACCCACTAAGAATCCGTATAATGGTTCCAACTACGCCACATACTTCTCTATATACCTTTAGTATACATTACAAGCAATTTCTAATAGAAACTAGTCCACAATATCAATGTCAAAAGCCGGTAAACAAAGAAAATTGGACAATTCACTTGATTAAATAAAGTATCACGCGATAAGTTGGAGAAAAAAAATCAATTCAATTGTCAATGGCAATGAAAGCAGAAACAAACTTGATTGGAATGATTTGGCCCAATTGATTAGGGAATGTAAAATTTAATATTACAAAAAAAGTTCTTTTTCACATTAAATAAAAAAAAATCGAACACTATGGCGGATTTCTTTCCTCGTACTTTAACATAGAATTTATAATAAATGCAAACACCATATTTGTGTAATAATAAGTATACTTATATGAAATCTTCAAATATTTCATTCTATAATTAGTAAACTATGTACAGAAATCTAATATTTTATTTACACGTATATAGTTTTCACTAATTTAATCTCTCTCTCTCTCTCTCTCTCTCTCTCTCTCTCTCTCTCTTTCTCTCTTTCCCTCTCTCTCTCTCTCTCTCCCTTACACTCTCTTTCACTCTCTCTTACACTCCCATTTTATTTTTGCACCATAGGGAATCTTGAAAAATAATTTTGTCCGGTCAGGGATTTGCCAAAAATTATGTTTTATCTCTTTATCTATTATCACGGACCAGCATTTGTACCTTTACCTCCCATTCATACATTTTCTATTGGTTTACAAAGCGCTGTGTGAAATTGAGCCAGCGTAAAAACTAGAAAGCCGCGGTCAAATGTAAAGACCCATGCTCGCGTTTTATCACTCATGGGAGCCTGAAGTATAATCGAATATAATTTATAAAATCAATGGAACTCTCGAGAGCAAGTGGATAAAGGTAAGTTTTAAACCTAATATTATCTAAATAATATCTCTAAACTTATAATGAAGGAACCGCCCGATTCGATGAAAAATAAAAATCATTTTCAACATGATTTAATTGATGAACATCAACAGACTTTGCGAGTAAATCAGTCTAATTCGTTAAGTACAGAAAATAATTCTGTACTGAAAATTGAAACATATTTGGTAGATTGTTTTCACTGTTCTACATTGCCTAGCTACAGCTAATTTTCTTATAATGAGTTTTTAGAGCTTCGCGTAAGAAACGAGATTTCTTTAGCACCTTTGTCCACGTGCTCGCGTCAACTGAGTATAAACATGAAACTTCGAGATCGAGAAAGAGGCGAAACTTTGATAAAGAAATACAGGAGAACGAGGGGAAAGAACAATTTATGCCTTTCTTTCTGCAAAAATACAAGGTTTTGTCTCTCCTCTTTCTCTCTCATTTTTTGTTTTCTCACTTGTACGGTCGAAAATTTTAGTCGCTAAATTCAGTCAGTCCCAAAGATCGCGTAATTTTCGACATCGTTCGCTTATATACAAGATATTCCAACAGTATGTCCGAGAACGCTTAAACTTAGAACGAAACTCGAGAAGAGCCTCGAAGGTTTGTTTTATCGATCGAGAATCTCGTCGAGAAATTTCGTACCTCTCCTACGAAAAGTCTGCAAATTTCTACGAAATCCTGAAAAATCCTTCTTGACCTTTGAGGCTCCTCTGTCAGTTTACATATTTTTCGCACTACAACTCTATTACGTAACTAATTAGATTACACAAAACTTTACAACATCTCGCTTAAATTTACATTCAGTATTTATACTGTTTAGAAGAGTGAAAAATATCGGTAAAAAAATTGGGAATCGAGGGCCATTAAATTTCTAGATGGTGGTGCGTTAAGAAGCGTATACTAGTTAATTATCGACAAGTTCAACGTGGCAATTACGCGGGACAATTTCTTCTTCGGTTTCACTGCTCCATTTTTCAAATCGCTTCGACCAGTCTCTAGCCGGAATCACTAATTTCTGTAATCGAGCTATAATTATTTGTTCGTCTATAAAACAATACTAAACTTCACATTCGCGCTATATACTGGAGAATTGTACTAAATTTCACTAGCTTCGTTTTGAAATTTCTTAAAAATTTTTAAAGTTACTTTAATAAATTAGCAGTAAATACGACTAACGACCAACAAAAGAATAATTAAGCAAAGTGGCAGCCAAAAGTGGCTGCATTATCTAAAATTAGTATTCAACTTGGCAGTCTTTGAACAAAGCGTCACTACGCTCGTCTTAATAGCTAGAAAACTTACTATATCCCTCAAACTCGATCTAGAAACCAATTGTATCCAGCGAACTAGCAATTTTACAAATACAATAAATTTGCCCAATTACGTTAACTTGTCTCTTTTGCCTGATTTCACGAGATCAAGCACGATCTTGTGGAAGAAAAAATCGTGCCACGAGGAGCAATAAAAATAAAAACGTTAGAATAAATAGAATTGGATGCTTTTAAAAATATGGCACCGGAGACAATTACGGGTCTAACGTCGAATTGAAATGGGCAGGTGAAGAGCCGAAGAGTTTCTAAATATTTTTTTTTTTTTGGCAGTGATTGTGACTGATTCATGATTGAATCGGCAGTAGCAACTTCAATGTGATTTTTAAGGCTTTCTCTAAATATAGCAAAGAAAAGAAAAAATTAACAATTGTCTAAAAAATATCGGCGTATACTTAATAGCTGCTTGAAGCGGCCGGCAGTGCGTTTTTGGCAGTGAAACGTTCTTGAAAAAACTTTGGATTACAAAAAAATCGAAATATCTACCGAGAACTTTGCACGTCCGAACTATCGACAATTATTATTGATGGTTGGCGAGAGCCCTCGATAAATGATTTTCATAGAATCAACAGAGATTCTCAGTCGGCAGCTTTTGTGTACAAAATGATCGCACACCGCGCTTAGGGGTATCAAATAATAATTTCATCTAACTATATACAGGCATTTGGGAGAGTGTGAACAGGCACACCTTCGTACTTCGCTAGAGATCTATTAGAAGATTATACAAGTAATCGTAATCGTAATATTAAGAATAATGAATCGATCGATTATCCTAGGGCTCTTAGTTACACGTATTGGCAGTGTTTATTAGCTGGGTGTTGTGTGTGTGTGTGGCTATGTGAGTTCGAATGTGTGTATGGCTTGTGTCTGCAAACCCTTTCGATCCACTCTATCTCTCTCGATCTACCCGATTTTCCATTCTCCAGCCTTTTTACTCTTCGCTACACACGCCGACGACACGATCTCCTCCACAAAATATTTACAAATATCTTTATTCCGCTATATATGTATGCACAAGTGGCACCACGTTCCGAACAAGGTTCTCCTCAATTTTATCTGAGAAAAAAATATCACGAGATAAAGATATTTAAATGATCCGAACGTAGTGCCAAAACTCTGCTTCACGTTCAATATTTACTTCGTTTAGTATCTCTGCGAGAAAAGTAGCACAGCCTTCGTATTTCGCCCCGTTTGAGGCTAACAGAACATCGATACAAGATCGTTCAACATGATAACATTTTCTGTATTGTCAACGTTTAGTAAATTTAACTTTATATCATCTGAATTTTTATTACCCCCCGGCAATGACATGTACGAAATTTCTTTATTTTTGATAAAAATAGGTTCGCTACTGCTGATAAGCTATCATTTCTTTTTACTCTCTCACTTTGTACAGCTACTTGACGATGTTATCACGTTGCACGAGACTCAGCTGAAAGATAGAAATAGGCGATGATGTGCCTGAGAGAACTAGATAGAAACTCTGTTTGTATATTATTGAAATCCCAACGGGACAACTACTATCGAAAAATCGATAAAAATCTCGTTGGCACATGCTCGTCCAATCATCCTCCTCTTTGAATTTCATGCCGAGCTCCCTGTGACGACTGTCAACCCCATTTGGATAAATAACGGCTGCCGTCTTTCTCTCTCACCCTATCACACACTCATTCACTCGCTCGCAACACAACAGGTTTACATATTCTCTTCCGCTGCATCGTAGAATCCTTGTTTCCGTCGAGCTTCCTCTACCCTGCTGAAGATCGAGGTAGATAAAAGTCTTGTCTGAGGTTGGTATATCTTGTCGCTGAGGGACTCTCGGTTCCCGGTACATCGAACCAAGGGACACGGAAGTGCGCCATAGCCGGAATTTAGATATTAATTGATTCTTAAGGCCACCATAGTGATTATCTCCTTATAATCAATAAGCTTAACTTGTTTCTTTGCTTTTTAGTCTTGTAATAAGTCGTGTTAGGTTTCCGCCTGCTCGTCGTCACCAATCGCTCTCCAATTCTTCACACATTAATTCTATTCTATCCGTTCTTGACTTTTCTCCCCCTTTCCTTTGCCAAGGACGAGCAGCCTGTGTCCACGATATGAGGCACTTTTGTCCGGTTCGACACTTCCGTGGCTCTTCAAAATCAGAAATCCAGCTTCAGGAAAATATTAGCCCTTCTCAAGAAAATCTCTTCTATCTAAGACGCTGATTTCTGCATCGATTAGGCTAAATAAATTAGGATTATTTTTTTGCTCATCAAGCGATCCTTTGCTCGTTTCCTTAGTCGAATCTAATCTATCTAATCGTCTCCTAAGAGAGTCGTCTGCCTTACTCTGTGGTCCTCTTGAAACTACAACTCTTCAGCATATATCCTGCTATTTTTCTTTTCTCTTTTCCCGTCTTTTTACATCTTCACGATTACTGAGAGATGAATATGTTATTGAGATATCTGACCAGCATTATCACGTAATCTTCAGTGGCTTCCGTCGTTGCTTTACTCGATTCAAAGGCGGTGACCCTCCATTGATTGCTGGATACAGGGCCAAGCAGACTGCACCACCAGAATTCACCGATGCCTTGCGAATCGGCACAGTTTTTGTTTCCTGAACATCAGACTCTAGCATCCATTCATCCGGCTCTCTGTTTAAAGTCAAACATAATTGTTTTACTCTCTTTTGTCAAAATTCTACAAAAAAAGAACTTGTTGTTTGTGGATTATCAAGAAGATACTCACATGTCTTCAGGATACCATCGTATCAGTACTCTTACTTTCCCATCTATTTCTGCTCTTCGTGCTAAAACCTGAACACAAGTATTGATTACGATACAATTGTATGGAAAAATGAGAAATTACAATGTAAATGAAATATTTACTTGACTAGTTAGAACCATCGCGTCCCCAGGTGTATCTGCCAGCCGACCCTGCGTTCTCAATTGCTCTAGTTTCAAAAGCCTATGTTGAAGGCCCTCCATAACTCCATTGTCAAAATAATCGAAAATCCTCGCTGAAATTGTATACTTGGTTAGTAAAATTCTCCCCGTTTATTTTGATAGATAATTTTACAATTGTTGTTTAATCTACTAGATAGATTAAAGCAGACACATTAAACTGGTAACCTACCTGACCATGGTTGTCTTCTATATCTAAGTTTCTTTCCATTTCTTCTAACAAGCTTTCCCCCACTTTCACAGCTTCGTCTTCCGTTGCTGCTAGTCGTTTCCGGCTGATTAAAGTGTCCATTCACGTGCCTTTCCAGAGCAGTCTAAAAGACAAATTTTATTCAAGTTAGTGATACAGATTATCACTTTCCAGGGAAAGCTTCTTCCAAGTTTTAAAAGGGTATCATCTAAAATAACTTTCTCCATTAAAATTATTATTTAATCGTTATTAACACAGAACAGAGAAGTTGCAAATATATGCACAGGGCAAGGTACTCACCGCAACACTTGAAATTATTTAAAAACTACTACTTTTATAAGAAAGACAAAATCAAAAGTAAAACGGAGCCAGAGGAGATTGTGTCATTTAACAAATAAGTTAGTGTTATATTGTACGCCTTCCTCCATACCTTTCAACTTTTGGTAAAGTTTCTTTGTTTCTTTGTTTTTTTTTTTTTTTTTTTTTTTCTACAAAACCAATAGTGTACAAGTAATTTAAAGTAGTTGCTTCAAGTGCCTCAACCTGCAGTCGAGATTTGGAAATGACTGGAAGAGTATCCCGTCAAGAAAATACGATTTGATTCCGTAAGAGGGTAGAAGAGACTTCAATTACTAATGAAAAATGCTTTCCAGAAATGCGTTGGACGACGGTGGCCAGGGACAGTTAAGAAAAAATCCATGAAATCCGAAAGAGAGAAAGTCTTTTCGTATAAAATCAGGAATTCTTTGGATCTTAACCGACACATGACAAACTTACGGGAACGATGGTGCAACCAGGATTTAAGCTAAGTTACACAAATAAAATCGTTATCATGCAAGCGATGATTGCCCTCAACTTCTCAATCGTTCACAGCTTCTTCAAGAGCTTCCTTCTCACATTTGTGAAAATATAACATACTTTACCCAGGATAACGTGGAAAAGATACGAGAGAAATCGAGATTGCCTCGGGTGATCCAACGAGTTGGCACGATCGTTGGTGCAGAAAAAAATTCATTAGTCGATATTCTTTGAATCGTAGAAAAATGGGAATGGCAAAAAATGTCAGTGGTGCCCTGGAAGAAGGCGACCAAGTGGTACTGGCATTTTTCATTTCGAAGAAACTGATACAATGACCGAAAAACAGAGTCCTGTCAACCTCTGACAAGCGAAGCACACTAAACGTTAAATGATAGGAATTTGTGACGACGAACAAAGACGACAATCTTCAGAATGCTGCGATCACCGACCTCCATTGGGCTACCACGAGAGCCGGCTGGTCTTCGGCAATGAAAGACCACGAGAATACGCATTCACACACCTAATACCAATTCAGCTATAACGAACCAACGAGATTAACAATTGCAAGAATCTCAAGAAGGACGACCAGTTTAACTGGGATTAATTTGAAGCCTGGAGCCCTTCGCGTGAAGTTCCAAGCGAAGACGAGCCACTTCTCGTGTTGACATTTCAAACCATCCACGAGGAAAGAACTGTATAGAATCCCATTGACAGATTGAAAAACGGATCGCTACCTGCGAGCTAAATCTACTGCCGCAGCCATCGACGATGCAACGAAAGGGTTTGTTGCCTCCGTGGGACAAGACGTGTCGCTCCAGCCATCTTCGGGAACACGAGGTCCGTCCTTGTACTTTGCAGCCTTGCCACTGGCACACAAAATTGTCCCCACCAGTCTGCGTGTTTATGTGCGCCATCTGAAAATAGAATTCAATGTATTTTTGCTGATAAATTACTCTGGCAAGGGAGACACAGTGGACTGGACCAGACGTGGAAAATAATGAAGGAGGGATAATGCTAGCCCGAAGAAACTATCCTAGCAGAAGCCGCGATAAGGTTACGGTAGGCTAGCAGGATGTATGGTGGCTAAACACAGTGCGCTACCGGGGACTAGTTATGTGTAAAACGAAACTGATATTGAGCGTAGGTATAGCTATAGTAGCAAAGTAGTGTAGCATAAAATTGAAATTCGATACGCGACAGGTTTAATCAGGGTGTCTAGCATTACAGTCTAAAAGCATGGTTTGGACTGGGTAAAAAGGTGGGAAAGAGGAATACGAAGATGGGGAACAATTTGAAACTCGTGGATCTTGGATGTAGACCTGTAAATGTTCCAGAAGACTGCTGCCACACTCGAAGCTAGCCTCGCACTTGTCCCATCTGCAGAGGCCACTATCTGCGGAGTCTGCCCTGTTCTTCCTTGGTACTTGTGCGGGAAAGCGGATGGTCGTTGGAGCGGACAAGATGGGCGAAGGCGTAGCCTCGACTTTACTGCTCGACGAATCATCCTCTTCCTCCTCGGGCTCCTCGTCGTCGACTGCTGATACCGGTGACACTGGCTCCTTCTTCTTTTCCTCGATCTCCAACGTCCTCGGAGGACTCACTCTGCACAAGGCTGACTGACCTAGCGACCTCAGCGATATCAATGACGTCAGATTGTTGTTCTCGTTCACGTGTGGTTTCGCCAGGATGCAACTCTTCAGCTCCAACCCTACTGACTCCTGCACCGGAGATGGTGCTTCTGCCGAATCCACTTGTGAAACCTTGTCTGGTGTTAGCCTAAATCATGTTACTTGCATTAGAAACGAATTTTGTTTATAGATTTCTTCTCGACTATATAATTCAATAAATAGTTCATTACTTAGCTAATTCCAATTATACAAAAAGGGTACTTCACCATCGTACGTACTTACTTACTGTGGTACTTACAGTACTAGCGTAGAGGATGGATAAAATGAAATGTGGCATATGCTTACGAAGATTCTACGAGGATGTGCGAGAAGAGTCATTTTGTGAAAATGAAAAGTGGTTAATCGGTGACACGTACTCTTAGAAACTCACACTTGGAGGGTCCTTTCAAATTCCAGTATTAAGCAAAAATTCTTGCCTTGAAAACTAGAATTATCTTTAGATTCATAAATGATGTAATATTTTATGAAGAGAGAATTTAATTTTGACATTTCAAGTGTAGAAGATGTGAAAATAAAAGAGTTTATATTTTGGTTTAACCACCTGAGAGCAGTTAAACTACCATTCGAAGTATTCTTTCAAATTTTCTCAATGATTTTAGGATTTTTGTCATTTGGATTGCCAATTTGTGAGCCAGTAAGCTGTATTCTGTGTCTGTTTAGCAAAACGACGCAGTTCACATTTTCCATTAAATAAACTCATCGCCACTAACACAGGTAGTTCTTACATTTTCATATCGTAAATGAAACGAAGGAATAATATAGTCGACAGTGAAGGAAATTAGAAGAAATTCGATCATTTTAAAGCAACGTAAGAATGTTGAAATTATATAACGCTTTAAACGGAAGCTAAACGACGCAAGCCAAACGACGCAAGTTCAAACAAGATAATTTATAAAAAAATTAATTTTTAATCTTTCACTGCACCATTTCACAGGAACGTACAATATGAGACTTATTCAACATTGATGATGCATTGCCCGCAATGCATCAACAAAGATATTTCAAATTTAACATGAAATACAATTTAATCATATATATTAGCCTTTATAGAGTCTCGTACCAATGTGCAGTGAAAAAGTTAAATAAATATAAAATTTAAAAATGAAAAAGGTGACTTGCGTCGTTTCGCCTTGAAGCCACAGAAATAGGACTTCGAATGATATACCGGAAGAGAGAAAAGTTTCCTCCGCAGACATTCATTCTACCTGAGATTGGAGATTTTGCTAGATTGCAGTAGATGACTTTTTAATAACTGATCGGGTAGACTCGGCAATGATTTGGGCATCTTCTTGTCGAGTTTACCGTTGGGCCTCGGTACCATTGGCTGTAAGGTATTTTTTACAGGAGGCGGTGACATGGTCAGGGCCCGTACTTCCCAATCGGAAGTTATGGCCGGCGTGGTAGAAGCACCAAGATACTTGGCTAGGCCTCCCTTGTTCCTCTGGACTGTCGGCGGTCGTCGAAACTCTGGAGAATTTTTCGCTACGAGGACTGACATGGCAGTGCTGTTTTCCACGTTGGTTTTCTTCCCCTAAAATACACAAACAATAATGAGTACCATAACGACTGATGAATGTTCCTCCTAGGATGCATTTATCAAGAGAAAGAGGGACGGTGTTATACCTTGGCCTGCTGCGGTTTGATCTGAGTCTTAAAATACTCCGTAATCTTTCCCTGAGTCTCGTGATGATAATTATTGGCGTTTCGAGTGGGGGGCTTCCTGGGCGCGGGGTCCGTCGCTACGGATCTCGCGAGGGTACCAGCTTCCGGTTCCACCTTGAGGCGCTTGTAGGTCGAGCAGGCGGTGGCTGCCAAGGGTGGCGTCCAAGGCCACTGCAACCTTTGAGCAGTGGACTGGGATGTGACGGTGGCTGGCTTCGCCGCCGGGCAGCACGGCGGCAGAGGACTCCCCGTCACTGCCCGGACGGCTACACCCTCGTCGCTGCTGGTGCTGCAAGGAGATCCTGGCTCGGTGATGTCGCTCGTTCCGCTACTGCTGCACTCTCCACAGGATACAGCGACGCCACTGTGGAAAATTATCATAGATTAGTGCATGGAGGAGAACGATCACCTCGATCGAATGTTCCCGGGGAAGAGATCACCGCCGTCGACGGTTTCTATTATTACTGTCCCTGATCATGCACGGCGCTACCAATTTTCTCCGGGATCCGGTGTCATGTGCAAAAAGTCAAAGGAAACGAGCGATGGCCATGCGCATGTTTATTCAACTTGTACGGGAAAGGTCAAGAAACGCGCGGGAAACCGAGTTAAGAGCGGATGACCCCAAATTTTACCATATTGCCTCTTCTTATAATTAACTATACTGTATATAATGTTTCTGATGTAATATTCTGTGTGAATTAAAAGCGTGCGGAGGTTAATATATATATATATATATATATATATATATATATATATGTTGTTTTTCATTTGGCAAGAAGGATTAATTAGCAGTGTTGAAACGATGGTTATATTGATTATTTTTTCAAGAAAGTACAAACTTCAATGGATACCGCCACTGTTATATACTGTACAGGGCTTCCAATTAAAGTCTAATAAACCTCTCCATTTATATAGACCATTGGATTTTCTTCATTTCACGCTGGAAGGGAGCTAAGCAAATTTCGTAAATGAGGGAAATATTGAAATGAGATTTCTCCGTTGAAAATTGTATAAGGACAAGATGGCGCGAGTTGATCGTAAGGAGGGTGAGAAAGGTACATTCGACGATTTTCTAACTTTTTTCAATTCTGGATTTTAGCAAGTGGAGGAAGTTTTGGTTTTTGAAAGGAGATGGGAAGAATTCGAGAAATTACTCTGCAAATTCTTGTTGAATTCTGATGAAGCGAGATTCTAGAAATTATTATTTAAACTTTGAATTTTGACTAGAATAAAGATGAAATAATCGAAGAAATAATTCTGAAGACTCTTTGATATCACAACCAACGATATTCTACAGATTCTCAATTCAGAAACTCGTAAAAGTTTTTGATTTTAGGAAACATAAATATCAGAAAACTCCTGTAAATTCTCTCTGAATTCAGAAGCAACGAGATTCTAGAGATTCCAAATTAAATTTGGATTTTGAGAAAGACAAGAAAACGAAGAATCAAAGGAGGAATCCTAGAAATTTTCTTTGAATTCAAAAAGCGTAGGAAGTTTGTATTCGAAGGAAGAAGAACGAAAGAATGGATTGTGGTGGTTCCGAGGAGTTGAGAAAGAGCCAGGTGAAGTTTGTGTAGGGTTTAGGAATAACGAAGAAACGAAGGAACAACGAGAGAGAGAGAGAGAGAGATTTGTCTATATAAGCTAGCGTGTCGGGCTCCCTAGAGTTGGCTCCACCTTGCGGAGGTGTACCGTAGTAGTTGCCATGCATCTATATAGTATATATATCTATATTCTATAGGTCTATATACATCGGGTATGCCACCTCTCTCTTTCTCGACGGTGCTCAACTACACGCAATCCCCGTCAGAGTCCTCAATTTCCTCTCCTTCTTATTCCCAACGTGCGTCCTTCTCTCTTTTACATCTCGCATGCGAATACTTTTTCACTTTTCTCTTTCTCACTTCGACTATTATATATATATATGTATATCCCTTTCTCTCTCGCTCTTTCACTTTTTCCCTTCTATATTCGCTGGCTGAAACTCTCCTACTCTATTCTACCGCGTGCTCTCTCCCTCCTATGGCGATACACGTTCCCGAACAGTCTCTCTCTCTCTCTCTCTCTCCTTCCGCTTATATCGATTCTCCTCATCCGAAAGCCAGCCCTTTCTTTTCCCCGCTTTGTCTCTTGCTTTTCCTCAAATTCCTCCCCCCCCCCTCCACTCCTCTCCACCCATCAGCACATCCCGCCCCAAATTCGATCAATACTTTTCACCGGACGATCTCGCTAATCTCGTCGATCGAGGGATTAACTCGATTGCACGGCAATCAAGAGAGTCGAGCAGCCAAGAGAGCGGGAAATGAGAAAATCTTGGCGAACGGATCGACCGACTCTCGACGAAGATTTCCAGGAATTTCCTGTGGAAGGAAGAGTAGTCACGTGGGTTAGTCTCCCCCCCCCCCTTACCCTCCTCCTTCGTCGAAGATCGAATCGGAAAGGGCACACTGAAAAAATATAGCAATTCTTCACTCGCGCTTCCAATTGCGCGAATATAACCAAAGGTATTTAGGCGAGCCTGCATTTCCGCTCTCGCGCGCCAAACAAAGAAACCTCGGCGACGAATAGAAACGTCTTCTCTCACCACCAGTCGCCACCAGGAATATTACGAGAGAGAGAGAGAGAGGGAGAGAATTTACTGCGAGAAACACGGCAACATAGCGTTAATGTAAATTTCGTTAGCAAACTCTTACTAGGAGACAAAGAATTTAGAATTCGCTCGAGCGAATCTAAGCGCATTGAGAGAATCGATCATTATCACAGAGCGCAGTGTATAATCAAATCTTATGTAACGTTGATCCTGGAATAGCAGTGCACCGTGGCATCCGTACGACAAGATTCAATTGTATATATTAAGTATGTCTTGGTAAATTCTTCTCCACTATTTTTCTTTCAAGATCCGTCCAGACGAGGATGTATATATATATATATATATAATACTCGAGGTCATCACGAGCATGGAGGAAATCATTCATCCGTCCATCATTATTTACGCGAGACTCTTATCGCTGTCGAAGAAGAATTTCACTGTTTCCGTAACGAGAGCGTTCCAATTGAGACTGGAAAGTGACAAGAAGGGGGGAGTAGGGGGGAGGCATGGCATAACTGACCTACACCCACCCACGTTGATCACGCGAGTGCACGCAAAAGACCCTACATCAACAAGGGTTCCAACATCTTCCAGTTCACTCATCCAATCGAACCACGCGCGTTCCCTAGAAAAAAACTCCCTCGACCAGATCTACTAGTTTTACCTGACACGCTCTCAGAGTTTTTCTTTTCACTCGCTACGCACACTCGTATTACGGAAATCACGCGTTTGGTGCAAGCCAAGAGAGACTTGGTCAAAATTTTCCCCTTCGACTCGCACCGTTCGTGAGATTTTGTTTTGGTAATATTCTAGTAATTTCTAGTCCAACACGTTCTGGGAAAAACGATTAACTTGTTTGTTTTTGTTTTCGTATTGAACCAGGTGAGAGAGAGAGAGCGCGATTTGAAAGCACGCTGAATAACATTGGAACTTACTCAGAGGACATGCCGCTTCCCGAAAACCCGTTTCAAAGCGAATCGCTTTTGTGGAGGTGATCGATCGATGAAATAACTCGCTCTTCAACAGCTGTCCGTATTATTCGTCGGGGACGCTCGAAAAGACTTGGAAAACCCGCTTGAAAATTTCCTCGAAGAGCAGGAATTCTAAACACTACACTCAACCACAATTCTCCATCACAAACAGCAATATAATACTGATAAACAATAAGAAATCTTGTAAAACCACTCGATTCGTCCAGCAAAAACTCTCGCACGTTTCTTTGGTAATCCAACTTGGTAAAATCCGTTCTGGGAATCCTCGGCGAATAACGTAACTGTTTTCTAGAGATTCCGTCAATTTCAACTTAACTTTGTGTCCGGCATAGATTTTTGGGGAATTTATACATGGGAGAAAAGTGGAAATTCTCGGTACGTGTGTATGGTTGAAAATAACTGGAGAAGTGTAGCTTGGAGTAAATAAATTCTAGTCTGTCCTATCCTAGGACAGGACTGGGACTGGGACTGAAAACAGAATTGTGTGGGTCCCTTCGTCCTACGTGGCAGGCTACGATGGAGATTGGGGGGACAGGGTGTTTTTCGGGAGGGGTGCTCGTGCCTGAGGGTCGCATTATCCCATAAAGTCCCGTAAGATGCCTTCCCCAACCTCGCTGCAAACTTCAGGTACGAACCATCCAGTTTTCCTGGAAATTTTTCACTCTCGTCTATTGACTTACGCGAGTACGCTGCTCATAATTGCTTAGCGTCGTGAATTTATGTCAATAAGGAAAATTAATCTCTCAATATTCCAGTGAATTTTTTATTATAATAGAAAAATTAATGTATAAATACAGCACGACTTCTCACAGAGTAATATATATGTATATATATTTTGTAAAAAATAAGGTAGTTTAATCAATGAGTCGAGTGAACGAGAAAAATACTAGCGCGTTGACGCAATTATACGCGCCACCCTGTAGAGAGATGGCATCGGTAAGAAATGAATGAGGAGCGCTATACCGGGTGACTATTTCTACCGCGAGGAACCGTCACGCGTGACGTATCTCGTGTTGGCATTGACGTAACGCAGGGGCGTTTCCTGCTCGACGCAGCCACTTCCGGTTTACCGCCCATGTTCCACAATTAAGAAACCGTGTCCCCCTTATAAACGAAATCCCATCACACGCAACAGTACGATAAATTTATTCACGATGCCCATCGTTTTCTTATCACCAAAATCTGATCCATTTATGAAAAGCTTCTTGTGAAAAATGGTGGATTGAAAAACTCTGGTGGAGCGTACGAATTTCATACAGATCCCAGTGGAGGTGTGTCATAAATTTCGAAAGCTTACCTGGAATGGAGAAGAGGAAGAAGGATTGATTAGAAGGCAGTTGTAAAAGGCATATTTTGTTAGGAGTTTTTCGATAAGCGTTGTAGAGTCTGAGAATGAAGGAAGAGGGAGGGTGGGGGGGGGGAGAAAGATGTGGGGGAGAAACGAAAATAGGCATGGAAAGTTGTGTGCAGGAGAGGCCGAAATGGAAAAATAAACAGTAAACGCAGAGCCCTTTGGCATTGGGGGAATAGAGGGTTTTTTGTTGCCTCGCTTCTCGTCTCCAGCTTAGAAAGGGGAAGACCGCGTGCTACGCTGCGTTCTCTCCTGTATTTTGTTTCGGACTCTCCTGCGTGGGTGGCCTTCGCTCATTTTCAGAATTCTACATGTTCCAATTTACCCTCCCTCGATGAGACACGGAGAGAAGAATGCTTGGACGGATTGGGGCGAGGTAAACGCGCGAGGAGAATCATGCGCAAGAAATATATAAATTCGTCGAATGTTTTCTTTTGCTATCGGGACAAAAATAGGCAGCAGGTTGCACTTGCCAGTATCCTTATTAGCAGCGGTCGAGCAAGTTTGAAAGTGCCGGTTTTCCTATCGACATCCGCAGCATCACCAACAGTGAAATTTAATCACGTCTCTTTACCGAGAAAAACCTTATTCAACGATTATTTAACGTTCATGCGTGTCGCGATCGATCATTTCTCCTGCTCGTCGCAAAACATTGGGTTATTCTCTTCGACGAAAATAAAGTTGAGAGAGAAAAAAGTAGGAGACACGTGTTTCGTGTTATTGTTTTCTCCAAGTTGATATTTTCGAGAGTAGCTCGAGCGTTTATCTACCTACTCAACGGCACACGATGAGTCTTAATGTATGCGCAACGGGAAACAATATGGTAGGCATAATAAAAGACCAATTTTCTTCGCTCCACGCACCTCGACTAAACATTTGAGCGACGGAGAAAAAAGGTCGGGAAAGAGACGAATTCTTCGTAGTATTTCTCATGGTGGGCTTAAATCGATAATTATTCGAGTTGTTATGAAGGAGGAAAAGGTGCTGGTGTCGCTGAGGAATAATGCAAGAGAGAGAGAGAGAGAGAGAGGGAAAGGGTAGAGGGGGGGGGGAAGAGGGGAGGGAGGGAAAATGGAGCGCAGTTACTGACCTGGGTTAATGGCCTGCGAGAAACACAATGTAACATTGTTTGAAAGTGTTGGGGGGGGGGGGGGGGCAGCAGGTTATTAAACATCTACCGTATTTTTCTAGCGATCCGATCGAGTTTTGAAAAGTAAAGTACGAAGCAAGATGGAGAGAACCCCGTGTAGAATATTAATTAGTGCGCTTCTACGATCGAACGTGATAATAGGCAAATGAGCGTACGACTTGGTATTCGTGCGAGTTGCACGCTTGTCCCTGGCCCATATAGTATAAACACGCCGAGCTTCATCCGCAATTGCGCAACAGACACGGATACTCTGCAATTCTATGCCTGGTGAGAGAGCGCAGTTTTTCTTTATTTTCATTTCTCTCAGGCAAAGCGTATAATCACGCGCGAAATCTCGTGTTTTCCTTGGTACAAAAGAGCTCGGTGTCAATAAGCGCGAGAAGGTAGGAGAAACGCGCGAAGTATGACTTAACTTGTGCTGTTACAAAATGCTCTGCAAGAGACTACTTTCAATTTGATTCAAGTCCAAGTGCGGTAGTTCCGTCCGATATCCGTGGTACGAGACGCGTGAATAATGTCGCTTTTTTCTCTTAGTTCCCGGCAGTGACGAGAACGAATCGCAGTGAAGCAGCGCGCGCATCGCCCGAGGGCCGAGAAACGAGCATCAGGTGAGCCGAGCGAGCGAGGTTGCCGCTCTGTGAAACGGGTCGTGCCAATAATAGTAACCGAATAATGAAATCGAGAGGCAAACTTTCCGTAGTTATGCCAGGCTCGAACTCGAACGGAGATTTCCTCGAAATTTATTAGACGCTTGTTTATATTATATATTCGACGAAATTCGTTCCCAGTCAGGCGACGAACAACAACAGGTGAATTGCTCTGCACGGTTTTTAGTACGGCGGAGGCTCGACGGTGGCGCTAGCGTCGCTAGAACAGGATTGGATTTGGCCAAAGCAAAGCAAACTAGTATGTGCAACTTTGCACCACTCTTATCGCGATTACGACTTTTCTCTCTTCGCCATTGCGTTCTCAGCAACATTCTTTCGTCTCTCGGTGAGCCAACTCGATCCTTACCAGCGTGCGAATCTTTGTCCAATCGATCCAGCTGAGTTTTTCATTCGCCAACGCTGTCATTAATTTTTCAAGTCCGTCTCTCGTTTCTCGGAGAGGTTAGAACGAGAGATCCTATCTCCTGCGCTGATTCGATTTCGATGTTTCAGGAGTGAAAGAGACGCAGACTGGGGAGAGAAGTTTAGTCGAGCTAACATCTCGATGAAGATTTAGTCGTAACGTAGGAGGGCCCAGTCCGACGAACGTGCTACGCGAGAAGGTCAACGCACCACCTCAGGACGCCAAGGACACATTCTAGACCCACACACATCTATGCCTGCTCCCGACTCACAAACACACCCATGTATCAACCGACACCCACACAAACCGTCGATGCATTTCGTAGAAATAAGGCCATCCTTAATTCTCGCAGTTTTTCAACTTGGACCGAGTCTTTGGTAAGATAGGGTAGGTATATCATTTTGGAGAGTAGAATATATCGGTGGTGAAAGAGTCGCTAGTATTGTTTCTCTTCTCTCTCTCTCTCTCTCTCGATGCGCACACGTGTGCATTGGTGTATACAGGGAAAACATTCCTACTGCGAAAGGAGAATCCGAACAAGCACTTCTGTACCGCTGGTCATATGAATAATGTAACACACGCCTCCGCAGGAGTAAAAGACTCAACTTTGTCCACGTGTACGTGTAAAATGCATGTATCGCGACGAGAGAGTAAAGGGCGCAACTACGTGCGCCAGTGTTGTGTGTGTGTGTGTGTGTGTATGGCGAGGCAGAAGGGAAGTTTATGCAGTCTGACTGTTATAGCTATATAACGCTGTCTCTATGATGCTGCTACAGTACAGTACGTGGTGCAGCAGTACAGTACGGTACTCCGCAGCGAGAGAAACAGGTTGCGAGTCCCTACACATTTCCACGCACGCGCTCCGCATATTACGAAACACGCACGAATACGAGCGAGCCAGCGAGCGTGGCTAATGTACTGAGAAGCGTATTACTATACGCGGGAGACCGTCTGTAATAACAGAACGCGTAATAACGCTCTTTCTCTCTATTGAGACCGTAAACGAACGGCTATTTTTGCCCCTGAAGACGCACCTTCTGGGAAGTCCCGGGCAAAAAGTATCAACATCCAAGAAGGCTCTCTCTAATTCGTTGATAATTCGTCTCGTTGAGGTAGCATGCGAAAAATTGCGGGAAGAAGAAGGGAAAAACGAGAATAAATATATCCCAAGCGTGAAGAGAGACGTGCGTGCACACACTCGTTGCTCATCGGGGGTATCATCGCTGATCTTATCGACAAAGTCCTCGCGTACCTGCCTAGCATGTTTTCCTTTTGTCGAGGGTCCTTCACCCTGCGTGCGCAGTCGCGTGAGTGACCCCGTCCTGACCCCCGATCGAGCTTAACCCAAGGTTAGCTTTGAACGAACCAATAATCCTCGTCTAATTCTCAACCAACCGAGCTTTTATTCACTGTCAGCGACGTCGAGAGTAGTTTGGAGGGGGGTGGTGGAGGCTCATAGATATATACATAGAAGTTATAGTAAAAACGAAAGGATGGAAGGTGAAAAGTTGCAGCGAGGTTAGTCCGGAGGTGGACGTACCCCCTCTGTACCCTCTGGCCCGTTTGCTCGTCTCGAGGTAATTGCACCCTGCCAAGGCCGACAGCTGATGTAGCTACAGCTGTGTGCTGCGAGCACGAGAGAACATCCTGTATCTACGAACATAGGCGCTGCTACTCCAACTAACCTAACTGCGCGAGTGGGGCTGGGGTGGGGCCGGGCCTTGCCTCCTCTTTGTGACGGCCTGCTTGTGCCTGCCTGCCTGCTGCTGCTACGGGGCTCCTCACTACGTCGTCTTTCCCCGACAACATTGTCGCGCCCCGCATCTTCCCACGGGCCCTTCCAGGTGGCGCTGCCGTCCCGCGACAGCCCCACCATCTTTAAACACCTCGCGAAATCACTCGGCTAACAGTTCTCGCAGCACGCTAACCTCAACGAGACAAAAAGCGCTCTACAATCGCAAGTACGAGTGTGATGTCTCTGAGAGGTTATGTCTTTCAACAGGATCCCAGGCATCGAGTTGCCACATTGATAACGTTAGTATCGGTTTGCCAATAGTTATTTATGAAGCAGTTGGTCCGATCGACTGTCCATCATCGACCGGCTGATATGAAAAATTTCGTAGGGCACAAAGAAAAGGTAAAAAGGTGGTTAGGCAGGCAGGTAGGCGACCTACTTTTATACAGCCGGCAGGTGAGCTTCGTGAAAGAGAAGGAAGTGAAAATGGCGGCGGTCATTGGACAAGACGACATTGGCGTTGTTGTTTAAGAAACGTAAGAGTATTATCGTAGGTAAGTGCGGAGTCAATTACACAATGCCCCGTGGAAACTTAGCACGAGTGTCAATTAGACCGAGTGAGAGGAGAAAGGGAGAAAAGGGAAAGAGGAGAACTCGCCACGAGGTTCAGTTATTTCCAGAATACCCCATGGACGGAGTGGTGGCAGCAGCGTCAACAGCAGAAGCAGCAACCCAGGGGGCTCCCCCTCGCGTCTATTTTCAAACAAATCCCGCCACGGCCAGTCAATTCCGCTTCCAATTTAAGAATTGTCTGCGTATACGCGACGAACGTATTAATCAGCATTAATCATCGATAACCCGATCGAGTCTCTAGAATAAAATGCAATAAATCGTAGCAGCTGGTCGGGGGTGTGTCGATGGTAATCCAACGCTTGTCTCACTGACTCATTAAGCTTACAAGCAAAAACAAACCTCCGTTTATAGCCTCGCGTATCTGATTAATCGCGCGCAACAGAGAGATACATTGGAGACACATACAGATTCCTATCGAGCGAGTGTCAGCAACTTGACACTGTCGTGTATCATCGCCACTTCTCAAAATTCATGAAATTAATCCCGATGAATTTTTTCATCGCATTTCAACGATCAACCATGAAATTATACGGTATCATCGACGTAATAAAATAGCCTCTTATCAGTCAGATCGTTCGATTAAAACACTTCTCTCCCGCGCGCGTTTTACACTCTCGTGTCTCATATTTTTTTTTGTTTCAGGGTTTTCGATAGTTTTTCAAGCGCACTGGAATATGATTCAAGCTACTATTCAATGTCAGCCGCTTCCACATTGGCTATAGTTCTCTTGTGCAACGTGTTTGCATTTACTCTAGCCTTGTGCCTAATGACACGAGCATTAACGACGCGCGTGCGCGCACGAGAGAGATGAAAAACGCAAAAGCGAGAGAGAATTCTCCCAAATCACGTTTCAGCGAGTAACGAGAAACGCTCGAGTTTCGTTGTTTACCGGATGACTTTTCCCCGAATTTCTCAGCGCAACGGTGAATTACAAGTACCTCTGCGTATCTCACGCTACTGGCAAGGCCGTTTTTGCATAATAGCCGGCCATCTTGTAACGCCGGGGACCTTGAAAAGCGACGGAAGGTGGAAGAGCGGTAAGCAGAACGTCGTTAACATTCGTTCTGTGCAGCTTTAATGGATGTATCGACGAATTTCAATAGTCGAGTAGCGTGTTTGGCCCGGCTTTTCGTCAATACCGATGTGAATTTTTAACGATTCGCCGGACGGGAAGGAATTCGAAGGGCTTAGGCTTGGATATTGCGTTCACGTGTCTCATTTCCGCTTGACGTACGAATTCTCCGCTCGCAGGCATAGTGGTTTTACGAAAGCATTCACCGCCGGAAGTCCGCGCGAGGGTGTGGCTTTCCGTCGTTGGATGCACGCGACAAATGCGAGCACGTGCACGCTTCTTCAAATCCATAATGGAACTTATTCTCACGTACGATAATAATCTCCAACCCCCCCCCTGTCGATTAATCAATCAAGCTGATATCTCGGTAAACTTTCAACAGTTGATCAGTATATAATATAATTATAGAACTCTAGTAAAAATAAATACTTAAATTCTTAAATTTCGGAGAAGCATCGTCGAGTGAACTGTGTAAGTGGAAGCAAAGAGTTTGTTTACGTCTGACTCGTAGAAAAACGCTGGAAGAAGGAGAGAATTTTTGTTGTCGAGGGGCAGCAGAGAGAATTACTCGAGCGATGGTAAATATTGCTGGATATCTCATGAGTTAGTGGATGAAAAAAGTAAGCTATAGCGATAGTGCTTATCTGGAGAATTTTTATCAGTGCCACAGATAAGGTAAGGAAAGCGTGGAAGAGGGGGATAGAGCGAGAGATGGTGGGGGAGAGGAAGAGGAAGAGGTTGGAAGGGTCCTTTGGCAGTATCTGACGTCCTTCCGGCACGAAAGTAGTGCACGTATCGCTCGGAGGGTTCTTCTTCATCCCCTCTTTTCACTCCCCTTCGGTCCTCTCTCGCAATAGCCGACCTGGTCGATACGTCTGCACCTTCCCTCTCTCTCTCTCTCTCTCTCTCCTCCTCTCACATTCCCTCCAAAGCGAAAATTCCAAATTACCACCAGCATTCCAAACATCTGCCTATAACGATTGTACAATTTTAATCGAGCCCCTATCCACTCGCTCGCTCTCCTCCTTCAAAAATCCTTTCCTATCAAACTCTCGCGTCAATTATTTTCCAGCAGCTGCCAGCGACTCGCGGTTTCTGGAAAATGGCAGGATTATTTTCTTTATATATATACATATAATATAACCTTAAATGGTTTATTGAATAATTGATCACGGAACGTCTCCCCTTCACTCTTTGGCTTTTATCGTATTCAACGATCTCTCACGTGTTCTCTCGTACTCTTCGAGAGAGAGAGAGAGAGAGAGAGAGAGAGAGAGGGATAGGTGAAAAGAGAGGAGCCGTCCTTTTCATCCTAGCTGCCTCCGAGGCACTTTTGTCGTCGTCGTCGTCGAGTTACAACAGGAGAGACCGCGCCCTTTCAGAATCCTCGTGTCCAGATTGGATTCCCTCAGCAGACATTTTCACAGGCTTTGCTTCTTTCTCCGAAAAACCTACCTCGTGTCAATTTTTCCCCATCCCCCCCCCCCCCCTCCTCATTCAATCCCGACGAATTCAATTTCACTCGATCCTAATACCACCACCACTACAGCGATTCTCTAAATCTTTTACGTGTACGAGAGAGAGAAAATGCTCTCGACAATTATCGTGGAAATTAATTTTTTGCTGGGAGAATCGATCGCAGGTCAGATTTTCTCACAGCTCGTCGGCAGGGCATTTTTTGCGTCACGAATGATTTTTATATCCTTGCACTCGCCCCTGGTGTGTCAAGATTTCTTTTGGGAGAGACACGCGCGTCCCTCTTTATCTTTCCTCGCCATGTGCTGCTCCGCTTGGCCTCGTGCAGAGGGGGGAGGGCGCCACGTGCAGCTTCAGAAGGGTCCACCAAAACTCTCCCCGTAACAAAACCATCGAGCTTCCAGTTGTACCAATTCGGTCATGAAAATTAAGATTGACGCCGAATCAGACATTCAGGAATCCATAGAAAATCCTCTACAAAGACTCTTGGCAAATCCTCGTATACACATATGCATACACATGTATATGTGTATATACAATTTTAGCTCCGTCCGTGAGCGAGTCGAGTCGAGGAAAAGTAAAAGGTTTCGACGCGACTTGATGCATGAAATATGAGAGTGAAAATTTTGCCAATTTTTTTCCATCGGGAGGCCTGTAAAAAGATGGAGACAAAAAAGATTGTTGTTTTTTTCTTTCAGCGAGAAGCTTTTTCGCGACCCCTTGCATGGGAGCCATCACGTGTGCCTCGCATTAAAACGGAAATGCTCTCGTGCTTCTAGCAGCCATTTCATCGATCCCCCTCCCCCTCCCCCGCCCCCGACTACCACCACCCTCAACAGTACCACCCCTCTGAGCTATGAGAGTTTCGTGAAAAAAAAAGAATGACTCTGAAAATTCATCACGTAATAATGAAATTTTTCATCAAAACCCGTCAAGGTTTATTCGTCAAAATTGATTAAACATGGAGAAGCAACATGAAAAGTTTTCCAATCGCCGAACGAAACGAGTTTTTTATGCGTTTACGCCGGTTCCGGAGGAAATTTTGATTTCTCAATGGATGCCTGCAATTTTAATCCCGAATCGATTTTGTTATAAGATCAGTCGAATGGGTTTGGAAGAAAAAAAATGTCAGCTGCAAAAAAGGCAGAACGATGACTATACTTGGAATCCTCTGTCGGAAGAGATCATGCATAGCCAATGGACAATCGTTAAATTAGCTCACCCTTGTGGTGACATCAATTTCGGGGCCTTCAAATCTCCAGACAAAACCACCCTCTTGCTCGGTGCAACCCTTTTGTCAATTCCGCACCCCCAGCCAACTACTGCATTCACTCATATTTCTCTCTTGAAATCTGTCAAACGCCATACGAGCTAACCTCTATACTGTAATTATTTGTTAATAATAAAGCTCAAAGCTTCAATTATCTTTGGCTACACTGCATCATCGATCTTCGAAATCATTTCAACGGAGAATTTATACTTCTTAACATCAAGTCGATCGATTTAAACGTTTGCAGTCTCATTCGACAGCTCAAACTTTATTTATTTGTTTATGAAATAAATTAATGATTAAATTGTGTAAACATTGTGTCATTGGTCCTCGAAATGATTGAGGCAGAGAATTTAAGCTGCTCAATTTTACGTAAATCAATTTAAACGTTTGTAGTTTCATTCCGGAACTTCAACTATACCACGTTGTTTATAATAAAGATAAATTCTTGAATTTCTCTGTATACACTGTATCTACGATCCTCGAAATGATTGAAATGGAGAATCTAGACCTCTCAGCATTACGTAATCAAATTGAAACGTTTGTAGTTTCATTCGAAAGCTCAAGCTCTATTTATTTGTTTATGATAAAGATTAATTATTAACTTGCGTAAACATTGTATCATTGATCCTCGAAATGATTGAAATGTAGAGCTCTGACTACTCAACATTATGTAATCCAATCGAAACGTCTGTAATCCCATTGAAAAGCTCAAACTAACTTTATTAATAACAAAATTCTATTCAATATTCAATTACGCAAAATAATTTTTTAAAAATGAAGTACACCGGCTGTAAATTGGAAATTAGTGAAATTTTGGTTAAAAAAAAATAGTATTGTCTCTTTGTTCATACAAATCACATGTAATTAATGGGAAGAATAGGTGAGAGTAGCTGATGAAGAATTTGGAGCGACGAGGGATGATGGTGGCGCGTGAGTCATGCTTCGCGGGGGGTTCTTAAATCCCGTGCACTGCTAATGATGACCGTAGAACCCCATGGGGCTGTGTTGTGCTCCCAGCCGGGATAATCCCTCCTGCCGAATGTTCGCCTGCAACTGCGTTGCGCTTCGAGCTTTGCATCGCCATCGCCTCCATCATCATCTTTCCTCCAGAGACAATCTCTACCATCGAATCCATGGACTCGGATTCCTAAAATTAACCACTCTTCATCTTCTACTTTTATCACACTCAAATGGCCAATTTTAAATATCCTGCAATTCGACCATTCTATGACTTTTCATAAAACTCATATTTTCAAGTAGAGTTATGAAACAAAAAATTGATCGTAACCATCGCAGGATATATAAAAAAGCTTCGTTTATTATGACTCGGAAAGCTCGCGTTGCCTCGATAATAGTTTGTTGAAACACCTCGGTGTCTATCGGCATATATAGCATTCCCTCCTGCACCATTTTAAAAACAGTCATTCTTCGTCTTCCTGTTTATTTTATTCCGCCTATTTCCACATCTAACTTTGCAATTTGATCGTTTGACGATCTATATCAGAGTGATACTTGGACGTAAAATTACAGAAAATTGTTGATCGTATCGCGAGACGTACAAAGCTTCTTTTATCGTCATAGAGACTCTTGTTTCACAGTTAAGATGCTTCTTCCTGCGGAATTCATGCCTGCATTTCTGCCTCGATACCTTGCATTTTTCTTCGTGTCTTCTTTTCTAGACTCTTTGCCAAATACCCCCACCCCCCCCCCCCTCCTATATATAATTTTGAAAAAAGTCAAAATTTATTTTAAATTCCACAATTTTGCTTCATTCCAAAGAATCTCGATAAATATTGCAATTCTTTGAGTTACTGCGATCGAAGCTAAACCGATACATTGACGCAGCACGAGAAAAAGATTGGTAATCGCTGTGGTGGAGCGCTCGAAGCTTGTCATATATATAGCATCGTATAAGAAGAGGAGGGGGGAGGGGTGGGCTTTTGGTTCCCCGAGTGATTGCAAAATTATCGATCGAGGGTGGAGATGCCCCTCGGTGGTCCACGATTAATGCAGGCCGCATCTGTTCCTCCTAACACCGGCTTATAGATCAATATTGCGCACGTGGACTAATTAAATTGCGGAAAAAATCTCTAGCGCACGAAACGCGCATTTATTTCATCCGATCGACGCGAAAATCCGAAGGAAAAACCGTTTGCACCTTACGACATTTTGTTGTCGTCTTTTTTTCTCGAAATAAAGACACGTGGAGTCGAAGGATAAAAATGACGAAAATTGTCCGGGAGATTAGCGCTGTCGTTGAAACCTGTCAGCATGGCAGATTGAGAGTTGGAAAGATAAAGAAACCGAAAGGGTCAGAGAGAGAGAGAGAGAGAGAGAGAGAGAGAGAGAGAGAGAGATAGGGAGAGAGGCCAGTTTGCAAGGTGCAGCTATCAAGGCCAGGTGCAGCGGTTCTTATAATACATATATATAGAGTATATTGGCACGTCCCTGTAATTTAGCAGAGTCTGACAATAACACCGAGTCGTCCCAGCTGATTCTCCATGCCAAAAAGACCAGTGAGTGTATCATACTACGATGGACGAAACTTTTGTCAGCGGCTGTACATCGTGGTCCATATCAAACTGACGATATCGATTAGGGCGAAGGCTAGTTTCCTAGGGCAGAATATATATATATATAGAGTGGATGGAGGGTGCTGCTTCGAGGGTGATTCCATAGGGTGCATTCTCTCTCTCTCTCTCACTCTCTGTGCACTCTCCCACACAGTTCAAAGACACTCGTGACCATCGAGAAGAACCTCCCGTCAGCAGTTTTCTCCAATGAAACACACGAGAGTTCTCCGAAAGCTTTTTTCCGAGATCGCCTCGGGCAGGATTATTTTAATCCTCGGCTCCGTTAATTGGATAATTGCAATTTATAGACCGAATATTATCTCGATACGTGCAACAAGTTTCTCTCACCGGTTACCTTCGACTAGCTGCACCTTTGCGAGTCTCTATGCACGCGAATAACGGTGGATTATACGAAGGACAGCGCGCGCGCACGTGTGTGCGTGTTTCGTGGAAGGAAAACTCAAGGTTTATTAAATTTCATTTCCCACTCGTGAGAGAGAGAGAGAGCTGGAAGCGGTCCTCGGAAATGAAAAATCAGCTGATATTTATATATATATATATGATTGGGGGATCGAGGGGGGGGGGGGGGGAGAATAAAAAGGTATTTCCGGGATGCTGCACTTTCATTAGCGACTCTCGACCAACTGGCGATGCCGCCACAGGCGGAGGATAATGGTTCCCGAAGAACCACAAGCCGTGTTATTGTTGCCCGTCGAACACCGGACATTACGAAGGCCACCTTCGGGCCACCTTCGAGCCACCGCTTTTCATCTTCCAACGGATGATGATAATGACGTGAAACGGTTTCTGCGCTAATTACCCTATGCAATAGTACACTTTGTGTATTTTAGTGTTTTTTTTTTGTTACGACTCTCTTCGAAAGGTCAGTTGGCTATAAAGCATTTTTTATTGCTAATTCAGTGATAAGAGTGGAGAGAATCTCGTGTAACCCGAGCATCTAGAAATCTTGTCACAATTGTTCACCAAAATTCGTTGGACGCGACGAATGTAATTTTTCAGTTTTTAATCTTGGAAAGGATAAAATTAAAAATATAACTTTTTGTTATCATTTTATTACAAATAGCGTCAGAAACGTTCCTAAAACGTTAGAATGTCTGAGATTAAACCTTGGAAGGTTCAAGAGACACTTTTGTGACGTCGCATCTTTTATTCGAGTCATCTATAGAATCGTTTTATCATTTATGGCTTATAAATAGATAAATCGAGTAAAATTGGCTGACCAAAAACCATAGGACAAACTTAGCGATAAGAGAGGAGCATAAGAATTTTGCCATTCAAATACAAAAATAGATAATCAAAGTCCGTTGCTTCTTTGAAATATAGTCCAGAAACGTTCCAGAAACGTTTCAGCGACACCACATGCCTTCCTCGAGTTACATAAACACCATTTTATCATTTACGATCCTCGAAGAAGGGAATCGAGTAAAATTGGTCGCGGCTAAAAACCACAGGACAAACTCAATGATAAGATTGGAGCATAAAAATTACTCCTAACTGCCATTCGAATACACAAATAGAATCGAAATCCCTTGGAACTTTGAAAAATAGTCCTGGAACGTTCCAGAAACGTTTCAGTGACACCACATGCCTTCCTCGAGTTACACAGACCACCATTTTATCATTTATGATCCTCGAGGAGGTCAACGGGGCAAGATGGTTGGAATAAAAATCACAGGACAAATTCGGTGATAAGAGTGGAGGAGAAGGCAAGGAGGGCCAGAGATAGGAAAGAATTATCTCCGGATAGATTCGTGTAGATGATAGATCGAGCGCGCCGGGGGACCGAGAAAAAATGGTCCACTGCGAGGAGGGGGGAGAAGGGAGAAAAAAAAAGAGAGGAAAAAAGGCAGTTGAGCTCGTTCCTCGGCATTTGACGGAAGATCAAGATCGATTGTGTAGCTGGCGGTGGGAAAGAAGCCTCTCGCATAGTGGAGGAAAGAAGAAGAAAAAAACTTGAGCAGCGAGCGAACAATAAAAGCTTCCAATGGGAACTCTAATACCAGCAGTATATTTTTTGCAATTAGAGAAAGCTCGTTGAAACGGAAAATTGTCAATTCCCAACGCGGTGCTCTCTCTCGAATTTCGTAGTCGACTATTTAAAGGACCGTGTGTTCCGTTTTGCGAAGGGGAAACCCAAACCAGTTTTGGCCGTAAGATTGACCGGACGGACTGTGAATCGGTGGTTTTCTTCTGCTTTGTAAACTACGGCGGAGCCTGCACCACCGCGCCTCCTCGCCCTTCTCTATACATAGACACACGTAAAAGAGCGATGAATTTTTATTCATGGCACGATGGAAAAACTGTTGAGAGGAGAGTGAAATAAAGGCGCGCGCGCGGAGGTCGAACGCGAAGTAAAAGGAATGAATTGGAGCTAGGAGATAATGGATAATCCGTATAGCTTGAGGTTATCTCGATCGAGGCATGCATGCAAGCGCCAAGGCTAAGCGCGATTATTCTCTAAAAGGAGAGCTCCAAGGACTCTCTCCCTCTCTCTCTCTTTAAGCTAGGACATCCTTGGAGGATTCCTACGGAGGTTCGTAGCTTCGAGAGTCTCGTTCCTCCATAGGAGAATTGACGCGTCCGAGTGGTGGTGCTGCAGGTACCTGGTGGATCCATCCGCGGAGGATATCCTACCTCCAGGAGACCTGCAGGCTCTCCGTCGGCCAGGCATCCTTTTTGCAATTAAAAAACCGGATCGACTGGTTCCAGGTCGCTCGCTCGCTCGCGGACATTCCGCAAATTCTACCCGCGAAATCGAGCGGGGATAAATAGCGGGCTTAGGGATCCACCTCTCTATACTATATATATATATGTAGAGAGAGAGAGAGAGTCTCTCTCCTCTTCATTCACCTTTCTAACCTCATCCTTCGACTTCTCTCGCGCATCCTTTTTCAACGCTTCGCCTTCCACCCCTTGTACTCCTCCACCTCCATCTTACACCACACTCAAACTCGTTCTCCAGAGAACTATATCACACACACACACACATCACAGTCTTCTTCGAGACCAAATAGTGCGGAGGATCCCGCTCGATTTCGCCAAATTGCGCTCGGCTCCCGATCCAATTGCCAGCCAACCAGCGTGTTAATTACCGCCAACGATTAATTGATCGTTAAACGCCTGGGAAATGGCTTACGAGCGTTTCGGAAATTGTAGGAAGGATTTTGCAGGCGGAAAATCCTTGCGCAAGCTCGAAGTGGAGGTGGTGCGACAATTTCGCCTCTATATACGAGCCAATTGACGAACAAACGCGCACTTTTTCCGATAAAGCATTTATGATGCGTCACGCGAACCTTTATTTGTCTTCCTCAAAACAGGACGTTATATACTTTGCACATTTTTTCATTCTATTTACTTTTCTTGTTGGCTCTAGCCTCTATCCCACGACTACCATCAGTTTTCCAACGTCTCTCGCGGTTCTTCCAAATTTTTCCTAACGGGGCGAATAGCCATTTTTATATATTCGCATGTCAACTGTGAATAAAAATATTATCGAAATTGTAAAATCAATGTTTCGGATCGAAAATCCTTACGCAAACAGAACCTTTTCTGACGACATCCAGGCTCACGTGCCAATAACTAAACAGCCGCGCACTCCTTTCGACAGATGTAAGATTAATTTTGAAAAAAAAAAGTAGAATTTTCAAAATTTTAGAATATACGTTTCAGGTAGAAAATCCTTGCGAAAAGTTATAGAAACTATACCGTGACAATTAGGCCCACGAGCCAATCGCTAAACAGCTGCGCACTCCGTTCGATAAGCGATGCGTCGATTCTGAAAAAAAAGGAAAAAAAAGAAGGCGGGTTCGTTAGTGCGGATAAACGAGCGTCGTTCTTATCAGCACGCGACCTTTACTCGCGTGCATTGCCCCGCGCACTGGGTTAGCAGTGAATGCGCGATGATGTAGACTTGTGTTTTAGTCGAGTGTATATTTCGGTCTATGTATATGTGTACGTGTGACACGGATGCACACGTGCAACCAATAACGCAGCTCTGTCTCTTTCTTCTGCCTACGCGAGCGCGGATCGAGAAAAAAACTATTATTTTTCTCTTTTGCTGCAGTCGACGTAGGAGAATGAAAGCTGCTACTTGTATATATATATATATATATATAAACACACGTATGCCTTAGCGTGTTACACGTACACACCTCACCTTACCTTGCATGACTGCATCGCTGCTTCACCTACACCTCTGTAATCGATAAAGAAACAAAGGAACCTTGCGTCACTATATTTTTATCATCCACCAAATTCAGTTTTAATCCCATTAATTCCGCCTCCTCTTCCTCCCCCCTCGAAACGTCATCTATTACATACTACTCGCCGTATACACGCAGCTGCCTCTCTTTCTCACAACTAAACTAGTCCTTGTGTTTTTTTTTCATCAATCATTTTCGTAAATTCTGCCACGGCTGCTACGAGAGCGAGCAATACGTTTCGCAAGATACTTTACGAGCTCTCTAAATTAATCGGAAGGCAAGCATAAATTTTCTACGATATACATAATGTAGCTGGAGTGAAATCTGCAGTGAGATTGCAAGGGGCAAAACACGGCTCGTGAAAGAGTCGATTGCGAAAAGTATCGTTGCAAAATGCCCTAGGCCTAGGTTGCCGCCGCCACTGTTGCGGTGAGCTGCCTCCTGAGCGCCGCAGCGGCCGCCCGTGTGCGCGCCCGCCGTCCTCTATATGTGTGCGCCACGAGCCAGACCAGTCTCTTTTATACCGCGAATATACGCCAAACACATCCGATCCGGAGACTTTTATCCCGCGCAAACACCAGGCCGAATACCAACGCGAAACCCGTTAATGGAGAACTTGGCAATTTTAGACTCGTTCCAACTATATATATACCACAAATAATCCACCGCACAATTTTCTTTCCTATATTTCAACAACTATATTTTTCTATTGCAATAATTCATTCACATCTTGAGTTTTATATACGCTAGCTGGTTTACCAGTAGCACTTTTCTTTATTCTTCTTAAAATTCAATTGCTTCGGAAGAATTCTACGTAATTCTTTCCTTTCGCTCTTTTTCGAGAGCCTTGGAGGAATTGTGGTTTAGATATTTTTGAGGGTTTTTTAGTGCAGAGATATTTTTCTTCTTCGTAGTTGTATTCCGATCGATGAGAATATGGCACGAATGAATATTTGTTATTTTAACGAACCCCGGTAATATTGCAAGAAAATTATCATGATTATTTTGCTTCTATGCCGAGGCTCGTGAACGTTGCAATTTTTCATTCGCTGCTGACATATATGCTTGGAAAATGGTTTTCTATGAATATCGCGTGGGGAGTCTCCTTCGCGGATAATTCGTATACATTATAAGAATAGCAAAGAGACAGCTCTCTCGATTATTCGCCATTTTGTGCCTGAGATGCATAAACGAAGCTTCGCTTTGGCAATGCGACATCCATCGAGCAGCGAGAGAATCGTTCGATCGGAGAACTCGCGAGCGTTGGAAGGATTTTTCCACGGAGTATCCTTCGTTTGCGAAATGGCGAAATATGCCGTAGCGCAAATGTGTAAAGTGAAGGGAAGCATTGTAGAAAAGGTTTGCGCGGAGGATGATATTCGTGCTGGAGGCAAGAAGAAAAATATGCAAGCGTGACGACTGTGTTGGATCAATAGACTCTCCCTTCCACACGAGCTATAGACCCTTTATGCGGTCGATTTGCGCAACAAGTTCGTCCCGCCTTGTTTCCAAACAATTTTCATCGAGCTTCCTGTGCACCAATCCTGCCCGCGCACCTCAACCTTCCCTCCTAAAACTCTATAAACAATTTTCACCCGGAGCTCGACACTTTTTCCAAGAATTTTCTTCGAGCTTCTTGCAGCAACGTTGTCTGCGAGGCTCAACGTTGCTTTCTAAGAGTAAACAATTTTCATCCTAAGCTCGCAAGCTTTCCGATGAATTTTCATCAGGCTTCTGTACAGCAATTTAACCCGCGCGACACAATGTTTATTTTTCAAAACAGACATTCTCGGTTGAAGCTCAATTTTTCCGAAGAATATTTACCCCCAAGTTCATACACTAATTTCTCCCTAAAACTATACACTTCTCATGTGCAGCTCACACGTTCTCCAAACAATTTCCGTTGAACTTGGCGAAACAATGCTATCGACGAAGCTCACCGAGCGCTGTTTCTGTCGAAAACCAAACATTTCGCATCTGGAGCTTGGCGAAACAATGCTAGCACAACGAAGCTCTCCGTTTTTCTGGCCAAAAGCAAATAATTCTCAGCTGCAGCTCGGAATAATTGTCTCGCTTCCCAAGTGGTACGGTGTGCGATCTATCTGAAAAAAATGTCCGACGCTTCACGGAGAGTTGGCTTGGAGCGCTCATAAAACTTTATCTAGAGCTACGCTAGAACAACTATATCACGCCGCGTTTGCTCGTAATATCTTTCTTCGTATTTCGAGAGTGTTTCGTTTCCCTTCTCCTTCACGGAGCGCCTTCGAACGCCTCGCTCCCGACCGAATTGCGAAAGGACCAACTTTCCACCGTATATCGATTTTTTCAATGACTCTTTGGTAGAAAAACCCCTTCCGCAATCATTATATCCGGTGCATCGACGTTTTTCTCAGAACCAATCTCTTCCTCGTAGCCCATCGACTTATCGCTCTTATCGACGTATCGAGTTAAAATTCGTCATTTAACCCTTCTCGGTACTATCTATACATGAAAAACTCAATGGTACAAGCTATAACATGCATTCGAATAAACGTATAGACTTTAGCCGTCGTAATTTCGTTGAAGAATCATTTAAAGAGGTCAATGACCCTGCTAATAAGATAGCCTCGCCTTTAAATGGACTAATTCGTAAGAATGAATTTTCCGAATCTCGGGCGTGTTTCTGTGTGTTTGCGATAAACGAAGACCTTGGGACACTGAGCTTTCGTTTATTTCGGAGAAAGAAGGAAATATCGACGAAACGCACGCTTCTATACGGTGTATATATTTACGAGCTTGTTTTATTAATGTCCCCGTATTTGTTTCGTCTTGTTGCGAAGCGTTGGCCGTGACCGTGAAAGTGAAATTCGTGAATGGATGACGGCGAGTGGAAGAACCGGCACTCCGAGTGAAGGTAAAGGTTGCCGACGCGACGCGACGCGATGCGACGCGACGCTCGAATACGGGACTTTTTCGACGACGACCAACGGCAAAAATCCAATCCCCGATTGAGCTGCTGCCGCGCCAGAGAGAAAAACCTCTCTTCCAATTCTAGAGAGCCAACTGTCCGCGATAAATATAATAGTGGCGTTTCATAAGAGCGCGCGAGTGAATCAGGCCAGGATATTCCGCGAAGAGAAGAAAACGCCAATCGCGAATTCTCGCTGTGCGAGTGTGACGCAATCGATAGGCGCGCGCGAGAAGCGGCGATACAGAAGCGGAACAGAAAGTTGGAGGCCGAACAAAGATAACCGCTGAAAGGCTCATCGCGTTTATGAAATCTTGCAACATGGCCAACAATCGCGCCGCAAGCTAATATTCCACGCACATCCTTCGCTAGAGAATTCACAATTTTAAAGCAAAGCGTGTACGAGGCTTATTTAATAGTGGGACGATCGTATCTCTAATGGTGTCGTAGTTGGCTTTCCAATCGATGCGTTTCCGAGGATAAAGAGTCGTGGACAGGAAGCCTGGAGAGGTTACAGCGCGAACTGAGAGAATCTGTGAGATGGAGGGGGAAGGGAGTGGGGGAGAGGGGGGAGCACAGAGAGAAAGAGAGAGAGAGAGAGAGAGCCAGCCGGGCACCCTGCCGAATCGCAAACATTGCACGCTACGAAACTGCGACGCGAAAAATATGGATGCATTGACCCCACCAAGATACGATTAAGACGATGACGTCCCCTCAATGGAGACGCTAAAAACAAGAAAAAAGAACGGAAACAATTCTCTAGCTGTTACATTATTTGGAGAGGCTTCAGGAACGCAGCAATTAAACAGCGCATTGACTCTGTCGACTAAATTTAGGCATACTTATCGCGCCAACTTTGTAGATTTACATGGTGTATGTATATATACATTTATATATCTATATATGTATACCATATATTGCGGAGATCTCGAGGAATATTCATGTTAATTACGTGCAGCGCCACTAAGTCTATTTTGAGGATTCTCTTTTATGAGACGCGTCTCTATAGCTAGAATTACAAGAGCGTGCAAGCTATACGAGGCCACAGCCTACGAGAGTTTTACTCGTGTGCAGAGGGATCGGATCGGATCGGATCGTTTCGGGGAGCTCCGGGAAGGTTAGGACGACTCACGGCAAATGGGGGCTGAGAGAAAGATGGCACCATCTACGGACCTATAAACACGACGCAGCGCGCACAGATCGAACGCAACCACGGTTGTTGGCTCGCGTAACACGGTACAACGACCCCTAGCCTCTCCTCCACTTTTCCCCACAATTTTCCAATCGCTTCTTATCTCCAAACGATTCTTCGACGATCATCATCCTAATTTCCAAATTCAAATTCTAGCAAATATTAACAGCACCTTTTCAAACGCTTCGGAGAATGACGTCTCTGCAGCTACTGTGTTTTATCTGTTTACTTTGGAGCGATTAACAGCGCTCCCTCGAGTTTGTACACGTAAAAATTCACGTTAAATAACTCTATTGTAATGGAGCAGATCCAGTAGTTTCTCAATCGTTCGGTAGATAACAATGAAATATTAAACCGAGTACTTTCGATTTCGTTGTAGGAGAATGGGAAAATATGGATGGAGGGGCGTGTGTGTGTGCTGATGTTACAAAGGGAGTCTGCCCGACGAATCGCAGAGTAGAAATGGTTGGAGGCTGCTGTAGAATGTCGAGGATCGAAGAAGAGGAAGAGGAAGAAGAAGAAGGTGCTCCACCGTTTCTTCCTTCTCGTGCAGCTCTCTCGCTCACTTACCTGTCAGAACTCTCGGAACTGTCGTATCGATCGGCGCACCGCTTCTTGCCGCAGGGTCCGACGAGGGTATCCTCGGCTACTCTAACTCGTCCTTTGTAGGAGCTACCCTGGTGTCTCGTGGAATCTGCACCAGCACCGATATCCTCCGACGAGGATGTCGAAGAATTTTCAACTTTGTCCTCCATTTCCATCGTGTCCTGCGACACGGACGGCGACTCGTCGTTCATTACACTTTGTTCATCCGCGTGAACAACATTGGCAGCATGTTGTCCACTGGCAGTGGGTTTCGCGGACGGATCTTTGTTCGGATTCTGCTCGGATTTACGCGTTCGAGCAGTATCCATGACAAGCCGTAGGAGCTCCTGGGGGACTCGAGACACTTCCTCGGGAAGGTGTTTGGCGTCCTGTCTTTTGTGCCGCTCCCTCGGGACACGAATGTCGGCGCCCTCGGGCAGCTCAGTGGCCGCCGCGTCTTCCGCGGACGGACCGTCTGCCATCTTGCCAACCAACTATTATTGCCGGCAGTGGCCCACGAGCCACCTTCTCGGCTCACGAACCTCCTAGATTCCTTACTCAACTTGATCGCGATCGGACGCACCAACTTTTCTACCTTCGATCCACCGAGTGACGCTTGCCTCGCGACCTCTTCTACACGCCTCACGACACCTTCTTCTCCTCGCTATTCCACACCAATCAAATAATAGTCTTTTACACACCACTCCATTTGTTTCCTTTCTCTCTTTCACTCTGTCTTCTCTTCCTCAACCTTTCTTCCCTGCCTGCCTACTTACTTGACTTCCTAATGCCTACAGCACGCGCGATATTCGACCCACCGGAGCCACCGCCACCTCTCGCCGACGGCTAGCGTCAGCCACTGACAAGACCCCCACTACCCAACCGACGCCTCTTCCCTTCCCCCACGAGACAACCCGATTATTCACGGAAATACTCGAAATCAATTCGAACGACCTCGCAACACGTCGGGCATCATCGTAACACACCATCATTTTTCCCCGCACCGCCAATCGAATCTCATCCATTTCGCGCCATCTTTCGGATTTTTTCCACTCAATTTATCCAACGAGTATCGTCACTGTGTCTGCAAGATTAATAAACAAACAAAGGAAAGTAAACAGGTTTTCAGAGGGTACTGTGTATTATCAGCAGAATTTATTACTACAAAAATATAGCACCATAACAATCCGTTCCTCGACCGTAATACCATCAAACGATCAATTTACTAATCGACATCGATTCGCAGTGCATGATTGACTTCTCCAATTCTATCTATACTGTATATTTACAAGAAAAGCAAGTATATATGTACAAAATAAATATGTACAAATACTTTATAACATGTACCACCCATCATTCAATTTCCTCTATCTTTCATTTTCCAATTTACCTTGTGCGAGAATTTCGATAATGATTAGAATAACTTTTCCCCTTATTGTATTCGAAGCTTTGTACGACACTTAAAAGAAATTCATATCTTAGGCCAGTTACTCTCATCGTATAAATTGACAATATAAAAAAATACTTATTGATATTTATGCGAGGAATGTGTACGCGTGCGATTCCATCAATTAATAAATGTTATGCAAAAAACCACATAGGCACGATTCAGGCACTTTTGCGATGCTTTGGAGCACTTCATTGACTAAAATAAACAATAATTTCAGAGGCATAATAATACAAGCAGATAAGGATGGGCAGTTACAACGATTAAACGACAAAACGTCGTATAAATGTAACAACTACTATCTAGAAAACCTTAAACTCCTCCTAATGCTTCTAGCTCATCTACTCGAGAATAAAATTCACTAATTATAGCGGAATGTCTTTTATGAATGAGTAACAATTTCGTAGTCCTCGGGGTGGAATTTTTATGCTGCTAAATTTCCGGTCAAGGAATATCAGCTTTTTGAGATTGCTCTTGATTTTTCGAAGGCTGCAAGGAGCGCCTTGAAGCATCCGCCAGCTCCGCGAGAAGCATAGTTTCTCTATCCAATGATGTGGACGGTTCTCCAGTCACAGCAGAGGGTAAATTCTCCCCACTTGCCGTTCCACTACGTCCCAATATTCTCATCGCTCTGTCCCTCCTTTCCTTTTCGCGTTCTAATTTCAATTTCGTAAATTCATCGTCTGATGAGCTGTTGCTTCCATTCGTTGAGTTCTCAGGACTGCCCAAATCGTCGGCCGAAGTTCCCATGTAACTTGTCACAGGATCGTAAGCAATACTGGAACGGGCAGACTGTGTCGATCTTTGTCTGCAATTGAGAATTATCGTGAAATTATGTTGAAGCAATGAAAACTACGATTATTGAACTCTGACCTCGCAGTAGTAGAAAATCTTCTTTCTTGTCCATTTCCTGTGCTCTCAGGATCCACATTGCGATGGGCAGACACAGGAGCACTAGCAGAGAATACTTGTCCATTTCTATGACTTCTAGGAACATCGACAGGGGCACTTGGAGGCGGCGGACCTTGGGGGAAAATACTTTGAACGTGGGGTCTATTCTCCGCACGTACCGAGGTCATCGTCATTTGTTCGTCGACCTCCTCGATCACTCCTATCCTCATGGAACCTCCTCCACCTTCAACAAACGTTTGATAAACAAATCTGCCATGACACAGAAGTATCATTGATGAGCCGCTGCTGCTTACCAGGGAATCTGTTAGCGAGAGAGGCAGCAGAACTAGAATTGGCTAATCTCGCTGGTGTCTTTGTCCCACTGGACGATGAGGCGCCATCGGGTCTGTCTTCTTTACTGAAGAGTCGCTTTAATACGCTAGTAACGCTATTCACCCTCGTCAAGGATCCACCTAAATTGCTCGGTGTAGAACCACCGCTCAATGTTCTATCCCTGTTGCTAACTCTGCTCGCACTCCTACACACAGAAACGTTATTAGCGTCAAGTTCTCACTGTCTAATCAGATTAAATGATGAAAAGCATGGGAGCAAAGTACCTGATCAGTTTATTGGTATTAACAGCTGTAGCACTCCTAGCGAAGCATAAAAAGCAGATGAGGATGAATGTGCGTGAGATAATAAGGTGCGAAGAAATTAGTACACCCGAGAATGATCCTAGACCCTACAACTCCTACCTGGACATTTTCCCCGTGGAGAAATGGATTCCTGACACGGCATCGTCGGCTATGTCCGACCTAAATTTCGACTGATACTCCGGAGCCATTTCGTCTATCCGGACGGACGATGGAAGCTGCTGGGCAGCGGACAATTGTATTCCAGCCGTGGATGGTTGAGGATGCTCCTCTCTGAAAGGCTGTGATGCAGCTGTGTACGGAAGCTCCGTGGGGAATATTTCGTCCCAGTATTGATCCCGTATGAGCTCAGGGTGTTCGTGGTGCATCTCGTCCACTATAAGATAGCTCACCTGTCGTGTGCACAAAGGAGAAGATGAAATTTTCATAGTGAAGATGCAATAATAAAAGAAAAACTTGCGTACTTGTAGGTTCCTATCGATGATCCAATTGACCTCGAAGTCATCGTCGTCGTCTCCGAAAGGATTGATCAGAGTCTCGGCGACTTTGAGCCAGCCCATGTAGAAAAAGAATTGCAGGGTGGTGAACACGGGGAAGTAGAGATCTATATTGGCGTGAGTCGTGTTATTTTCGACCCATTGTCTACCCATGACGCTAGTTAAGAAATAAGTATAAACTGCCAGTGTGACCACTTGAGTGTACACCAGAGGAACACTTATGGTGTCGTAGTGAATCAGAGTACCGCACAATCCTCTGAATTTATTCAATTCGTCTATCAATGTTTTCACAGCAAAATCATCTCGGATCCTTCCCTCCTTCCTTGCCCTCGTAACAATGCTCGATGCCCAGACTATAGGCAGCCAGTGCTTACTGGGCTTTGGAAACTTTGCGTTCAAACTCTGAAATATCGCTAGCTCGTTCTCCAGTAACAAGCCCGCGTCCACAAAGTGCTCCAAGGTCGGGAATCTCTTCTTCACTTTTGGAGAAACGTTGGAAAGCACCAGAGTCAGACACACGCAAACGTATCTGAAAGAGAATTGGAGTTAATTGGAAGAAATGAAGAAGTCTTCTCTTAGATTAATTATTATGCCAGCCATAAACATTCCAAAAAATCTATGATGAATAGCTCTGAATACAATTTAATGAAGAATAACTGTACAATTTAATCCTTGAGGATTTTTCGATTTTCTATCAGTGTCCACATGGGGGTAGTAAAGGAATTTCGTCTATATTATCATAAAGAATCCTCAATGTCTGGTCTGTGCAGTATTCAGAAGATATTTTCAGGAATATTTGTGGCTGTTTTTATACCTGACGATGGTCCTTCTCATGAGTCGACCCCTCTCGTCGTTGCCATGAATAGTGGCAGAAACGAAAACTGCTATTGGATCTGGCCAAGGTATCGCTATGTACTGGTTCCACCATCTGGTCATAACGATGCTCACGTAAAACCCAAGCACGAAAGATAATGGAATCAGGTCGCTGTAATCGTTGCAGTAAGCCACGACGGATTCAAAAATTTTCTTCTGTTCTGCATCCAGTAACAATCGGTATATCCCCGATAAGGAATAATAAATAAACAGGAATAGGGCCAAATCTATCCACACCAGCTTGTAAATGCTCGCTCGCCATCTAGAAAGATTCACAAACAATTATATCCTTAATCTTTCCAATAAACGCATTTTCTTTTTTCACGTTAAACGAGTGACGAAATTTGTCACTCGTTTCCCAAGTGAATTTTATCTTATTTGCAAAGTCTGTCGATGCACTCAACAATTGTGTGTCCTGTAATAGATAAGGGCTTGCTGGAAAAGTGTTATCTATACAAGCGCCCCTGCATGGGACTGAATCGCGCAATGAGTACAATGAGATTCTTGATAATGGACACAAAACGGTTGATTGCGTCACGCCGGAACGAGATAACGCAATTCCAAATTTGATGAAAAAACAGCTTGTACGAAATAGCTCGCAAATTATTTTTTGTTCTCTGACATTTTTCTTAGACCAATCGATAGCCCGGAGTTATTTTCAGAGCTTCTGAGGTTATTGTCGCGTGACGTGGTAATTAGCGTTAATAACGACGAATGTGGTACAAGGCTCGGATGTCCAACAATTTATTAGCGATAGATGCGCGTATAATTAATGAATCGTGTCTCGAGGCCAATACTGAGAAAGATTTCCATGCAGTGGACAATCATCTTATCTTGTGAAGAAAAGCGAAATGAAAATTGCATTTTCAAGAAAGGACTCGTCGTCACCTCAGTAGGAGCTGCAAGGAGCAGTATTCAAGATCATCATAGTTAATCAACGGTGTACTTGCATATCCTCTCTTCCTTAGCTTCCTTCTTAAGGGACTTACAGTTTAATTTCTTAAACTATCCTTTGCAAGACTCGCATGTCTAATGAATACCTATACACTATAGTGCTTTAACAGTAAGTATACATAAAGAAAGGAAATTCAAAGCTTTGTGTATCCTTTTGGCCACCTTTCTGAGGGAAACAATAAAACTGTGCAATTCGAATGATAACTAAAAAAACTGTACTGTATCCATTAGGAATGCCACAACCAAGCTATAAATAAGTTTAGCACTTAGAACGTTTACAAAGCTATTGGCCATAGCGAATAAAATCTTTTTAAGAAAAAAATTGCAAATTTGTGAAATTGGTACTTGGAAAAAACGTTTGGAATTTCCACTCTTCGCATATAAAATTACATTACACCATTGTTAAGATGCTATTTCTTTAGAACAAATGACAAGACATTTTTAACAAAGCAACCGCAATTATTTACAAAAAAAAAACAAGCATCCATAAGGTAGTTGCAAATTTAAGTATCTTTGCGCATTTTGATAATGAATGAGAATTAACGAGACTTATAGATAAAAGCGGAATGAAAGCTGATGGATTGCGCAATGCTGTCCCATGAAGAACTCGTCTTGTCACCTTAGCAGGAGCTTCAAGAAACAGCCAAGGCCACGGCAAGAGGCAACTTCAGCTGTGTATGTGACGGTCATGTTGCGTTCATGCTGATAACCCGGATCCAAGGTCAGCAGTGCCAATCAGCGCTGCATCTCGTTATCCTCGCTTCTTCAGCATCCTCCTTGAGGGACTCGCCGCTATGCAACTTGGCGAATTCTCCTTTGGTCCACAGTGCCAAAAACGCACACATGCTAATTTTTTGGCAAACGCTACCACTCCATACTTTCTTCGAGTACTCCTGTAAATCAACAAAACATTATTACTCAACGTACGTAATTAGCATATTGCTCGTAAAATCACTGTAAACCGTGTAAGAGTAAAAAAAAGGGGAGGGGGGTAAAGTTGTATATACATCTCGAGGAACGACTAATCGAATTTCACTGCTCGTACAGTAATTGGAAAATTGTTTTGTTCGAATTAGAAGCTAATAAGGTTGTATCTTCACCGGGGTCGTTGAAACAGTACATAAGTGTAAAACGAGCATCGTGCTTGCAAAGACCGTGATTCTACCGGCTTTTGTCGTTACATAAGCATCCAACGATTCGCCTTGAGCTTCTCTTAAGCGTACGCTACGGTTTTCCAAGTAAACGATTAGTATAGCTCGTTGAATATTTTGCGTTCATATTTCATTGCTTGATTTCTTATTATTACGAACGTTATATGCCTAGCACGTCCTGCAGTAAAATTATCGTATTCCTTGTACGACGGTGGACGGCTAGAGTGAAGTTGTGCTGGATGATAAGAATTCGAGTATTTTATGGCTCGTAGAGGGACGATGAGTCAGAAGTCGTGCATTGTCATTTATTTGCAGTAAAAGCGACAAGCTCTCCTGGTCAATGAGCTCCTAACGAATATCAATCGCGTTCGGTTCAACAACTCGACACTCTCGCGACTTTATCACTGAACTCTCAGGTCTCTCGACTCAAATATTTATCTGCTTTTTTGTCGCTAATGCAACGTCATGAATCCTTTATAACGTCTGGCAGTAACGCTGCCGCGTGCCAGAAATAGTTTTTCGATCCCAAACTGTCTGACATTAATTGCTAGCAAGCGTCTCGGGCCAAGAGGCATCATCAATCCGTCCTTTGTCTCTTTAACTTTATTGCCTAGGTGCAAATCTCATTTAATCATTGGAGGTTCGACAGGCGGAACTGTAAGTTAAAAAACTGTTGGAACTCGATGAAGGATAGGCTTGAACAGATGTTTTCAAATATATCTTGGACTTACATAATGGCGTTGACAACAAGTAGGGAATGAGTGAGTAGTGTGCGTGCTTGTGTATGTGTGTGTGAGAGAGAGAGAGGAGCTCGTAAATACCGCAAAGCAAGCGCACTCTATGCTAATTGAATCGCGACATCGTCAACTCCGCTGAATATCAATTATCCTCCTCATGCCATAAACTTAACCTTTCTTTACTAACTCTCTAGAGCATTAATCACAGTGATAAGTAACTCCAATAGGATTAATGCCTTCTCCAAAAATTAATCCCATTCGTCAAATCGATCGACATACGAATTAACTACTTGGCTAAACAAACGGTGGAGCCGGATGAATTAATATGTTGGTTTAAGTGCTTTGAGTGAGTGTAACCTTACAATGCAATATGTGGAAAACTAGCGGCCAGCGAGTAAATTATTAGTAAGCCGACTGTTCCAGTATCCTCGTTTCTCAGGCACTAGCGAATCGTTATCTAAACATTCTAGTCACATGATCCGCCTGGTTTCATCAATGCTCGATAAGACATTATTTTCCAGTAGTTCGTGAACCGTGCGAAATATCTACTTTTCGTTGATTTATTGGTGCAATTGGGAATACCCTGTTGATACTGTTATCAATCAGCTGATGAGAATGGACCAGGGTAGTACATACCCCAACCGACTCAACGACCTATTAACTATAGCGAAATATCCGTGAAAATAGTCCCTAGGAATATTTTATGTAAAAGTTTGAGCCTCATGCTCGTGTCACTTATGAATTAAAATTGCACGATTTCCACCAGTTATTGCACTGTCGAAATAATGATTGTATATTTTTAGTTTTATGATTTGTTTGAACAATATTTTCTGTCAGAGTCTTAATCGAAATATAAAGTATAGTAGATCGATAAAACGATCATACGTCATAACGTCACTGCGACAACTCATGGGATTTCCAAGTGGCCTTTGCATTCTCAAAAAACACGTATTCGCTAACAGAGCAAACGAATGAGATATGTACTTCCTTCATGGCAAATATTTTCCTTCTCATTCCAGAGGACGTCAAGTGTCAGTCATGAGAAGGACAGATTTTTTCTTAGGAAGATTCAATAAGAGTGATACTTATACTTTTCTTCCTAATTGTTGAAAAAATTACAGGAAGAAGAGAACATATTTCAGTGTTGCCTAAAACTGAGATTATTCTGCTACATGACTAAGCTTCCAGGAAGAAATCTTGTTTATGAGGGTCCTATAACTACAGGGAGGTGAAAAGAGTGGAGCTCTCACTCAAGCTAAGGATCCTACCAACTCTAGAGAAAGGGGCATTCTATCCTGACAAAGGAAAATAAAGCATAAGATGCGTCAAATCAAAAACACTCTCACCAAAACTTAAAACGTTCTCTCATAAAAACATTCCAGCTTCTTCACTTTCTAGAATTTCTCCAAAACAATCTTCACATTGACAAATGATATATTAACAAAAAATTAAGTGCGTAAAATAATTTTGTCGATTTATGAGTTCACAAATAACTGCTGCTAGGTGAGAAATCCATATGTGGCAAGGATTGTGCAAAATTTTGAACGAAAGAGTAATATTTACAGGCTCTACTGAAAAGTAGACTGTAATGTTGCTAATAAATAGCTCACGTTTTTTGAATTTTCCACGTGCGATGATTGACGGCAGCCCGAGCAATAACTCTTCGAGTACCGAACGATACTGATTCAATTCAGAGAGAGCAGACTCGGGACTGGCTGGCTGGCTGGCTTGAGCTGAGCTTGAACCAGCAGCTATAGCCAGCCTAACGGACGTCGATTGGAGTCGGAGTCGGATGTATCGTGCCAGCACTGCTAGCCCGGCACACAACCAAAGTAACCAAACCTCAGTTTTCCCCCCACCAAGTACCAACCGCGTTTCCGCATCAAACAGTGACTCTCATTCATAACAAATCTTGGAACATTTCTTATCCACATATAAACTCATTAAAATGTAGATGGCTTTAATACTTTATAATACTATGTATTTATTTGTCTTACATTTAGGACAGTACAAAAGGGTTGTACAAAAACATTTGTTAAATTATAACATAGATTTCTATATTATATTTCAATTATTTTACAATATATTCACACAACTGTAATTCGTCCGTTATCAAAATACTAATTAGGGCACGACCAACGTGGCATCGGTAACATTTAATATACATTGATCAATTAAACCTTTAAGTAGATATCTAACATTCGTTGAAATTACAATAGTAATTAATAAGATAATGGCGAATGTAACAAAGCTGGTATATAATACCGCGTTGTAAAAACGAGGTAGCTTTAAAGGCTACCAGGGCACATGAAGAATCGTCACTACCATTTTTGTCTATTACGTATCAATGAATAAAAAGAAAAATCGAAACTTATAATGAATGGTAGGTACGAGCTTCTTTTTTGTGCGATTTGTAATACAGACTTGTATCAGCTTCAAAGTATTTTACATTTAATTAGTAAAGACGCAACAGCGTCCGTTCCTTCTTTCTACTTCGGAAAAGAAGTCAGTAGGTACTGGTATATCAGAAATGTGTATCATTATCATTTCTGTAACACGCTTACTAATTCTAGAAGACAGGGAAAAATCATTTCCAAACAATTTTTTGTGGAAATTATTTTTCTCTGGTAGTATCCAAATATCATCGTTTGAAAATAGTATTTCTTTCGTTTTTTAATTATAATAATCCATAAATTCTGCGATATCACGAACTCTACGAGTTTCTATATTATTAGAGGATTATTCGTGACAGGCAACACCAACATTACTGCCTCGACTAGCAGTCTTGGTCCCTAGGTGTCACAGCCAATAAATGCAACGAACTACATTCTGGGATTTAAGGCCACTTGCTTAAATTAAACGAGACTGTATTCTGACATCTATGAAGAGATTGCATAGATGTAATGTTGCTAACTCTTACGATTGTTTCTTAACTGAGTAATAGCATTAAAATTTACTTCATCTTCCAGAATAACTGTCGTGGCTAATATTACAGAGGATATACACGAGTTAAAATAAAACTGAAAGTAACCAATGGGTTGTTCTTCTAGTTTGTATTGGCAGCGCATTAATTAGACAAATAAAAAATCATACAGATTCGCAAGAGACTCAAAAACGTATAGTACACATAAATATTATATCTTCGCTGTGGCAGTTTTGTCAGTCTTCTTTCTGACATTCGGACACATATCACGCGACTATGGTTGTTAAGGCGTCGTTTTTGTTTGCATAGTTTCTAGGCCTGATTGTCGCATGCTGAGTCGTGCGAGACCAATCGGCTATGAAACTGGCCTCTCCTTCTCCAGAAATACGTTGCCCGTGAGAACGAATGCTCGACGATGCCTCGAATGCTGTATATTGAATTATATCCGGTGCTATTGTTGATTTGGCAGCCTTATAGGTTAACCTGATGAACGTAAGAAATATTTGGTTAAAATTTTGACAAGTTATTATTCTTTAAGTAAAGAAGCACAAATAACCACCTTGGTAATACAGCCGCCACAGCAGCTAGTCCAACGGTCAGCCAGTAAGTGTATCTTGTTATGGCCACTTCCATTACCCAAAAAGACCCAGGCAACCCCATACAATTCAGACAAACTGCATTGTAAAACAAACAAAATCCGAAGAATATACAGAATGATCCCAATATAGCACCAACGTGAATTATTGTCTGGAAAAATTATTCATTGACTAGTGACATTTACTCTGGAATAGTATTGATAAATATAAATATTAACTTACCCATGATCTAGTCTCTATTGCAACATTGATCAGCATGACGACGATGCAAGCTGTGGCAATTGTCGTTCCAAATTCCCAAATATCCACAACGGAATCGTGATAAGCCTGAAGACAATAATAATGAATTAATCCCTTATCTCATTTTTGATTAGGAAGCTTTTAAAATGTATGAAATATTTAATGTACTAACAGCTTCGGCAATGAAAAAAATGATAATGCTCTGATAAAGAGCATCTGCCATTGTAATCCAAAAAGAATGTGGCTTGTATACCAATCCTAAACGTCCTCTTCTATACAATTCAGGCATCGATAATAAAGTTCTCGGAGAAGCTACTCTGTCATAAATTCCAAGGGCAAGAGGAGGCAGTGAGGTGAACAGTAAATTGTACAGCATCAGATAAATTTGATCTATTATAACTGCACCGGAAAATCCACAGTACAACTGGACAAAGAATTTATCAAACATTATTTTAAAGTTCCATCGATCGACAAGAAAGTATATTTTAATCAATTGATTAATAGCTTGTACCTGAAACCAAAAAACCAGAAAGACAAAGGTGGCATTTTTGTAGAAAAAATAAAGAATCATTCTTGAAAGCCTGTCGTAGCACCAGTGTCCATGTAAGAGAAGTAATCTGCTGAGCATAGAGAACCTCGCAATAGCGAAATCTGACGCCATGACTGCTTGGGTTCCTTCCCTTCCTGATATGCCAACACCAACATCAGCAGTTTGGATCATACTAACGTCATTGGCACCATCACCAATCGCCAAAGTTCTCACTCTTAAAGTTTCTTTCACCACTCTGACTATGTAAGCTTTCTGAAGAGGAGTCGCACGACATGCTAGTACACTCGAACACATTCTTGTTAACTCTAAAAATGGTCCAATCAATCCTGACCTGGGATCAAGTATCACTGTTAATGTTTTTCCATCGACCACCAGTCCTCGTTGACGGGGCCATGGACTTCCTATTCTGTGAGCATCCCTTTCTGTCGATTCATGCCTCATTAAATTAGGCAAGCCTCGGTTAGCTTCTCCCATGGAACACTGAACGCCAGCACTCAAAGCGGTTTCTCTGTGAATCGCGTCCAGGTAGCCATGAATTAACGCTTCCGCGACTGACTTTGACCTAGCTTGAAGTCGCAGCAACTGCATAGCTGGTGAAAATAGACGAGCCGAATATGCTATGTTAACAGCTGTCTCTGGTTTATCTCCTAAATAAATTTCACACGTTATAATTGATTGTACAAGAATAAAACACGAGACAATGCCTAATTACAGTACCTGTAAGCACCCAAACAATAATTCCTGCATCGACAAGACTGGCAATGGCTTCGGGAACACCTGTTTGAAGTTTATCTTCAATGCCAGTGGCCCCAAGTAGAGTCAGCTGGGACTCCAGGCTAGCATAAGAGTCGCGAACTCTCCTCTCACGATTTTCCGTGGCTACTTCGGCTTCGGCGTGCCTCTGTCTCCATGCTTCATATTCTTGAGCACTCAAAGTTCTACGGGCCATCACCAAGGTCCGTAAACCTTGACGAGCATACGAGTGCAGCTGTTGACGAACTTTGGCAGTTGTCATAGGGTCGTCGTCGGTATTAGTCAAGGATCCCAGAATAGTGGAATCAGCACCCTTGCTGTAGAGGATGATTTCACCACTTTGAGGGTGCCTAACCAATATCGACATGCACTTCCTGTTCGAATCGAACGGCAGCACCTGTTGACAGAGCTATCGTTTAATAAATGAAAAATGCCAATTTGTTATGTTTGCCACTTACGTGAAGAATTTCAAAGGTCACGGTAGATTTGTCAGGCAAAGAGACAATAGCACTTCTTGGTGTACGCCTGAGTAGTTTTACGTCATAGGCTCTAGCAGCATTGACCAATGCCAGCTCATCAGGACTCTCCGCTTCATAAATCGCAGGTATCATCGGTATCTCTTCTACTTTACTATTCTCAGGACTGACAGTGCTCTTCTGAGCAGAATTAGGCGACATTTTTGCCAATAAGCCCATACCCAAGCTAGGAATCGATGTCACGTTTAACAGCTTCGGCCTGCGATTGAAAAATGCAATTAAATATTTTGTTTCATAAAAAATAAAACACACACACAGTTAACGCTACAAATAGCTGGTAGTGGGCACGTTAAAGGAAACCTTACGTGTGTAGCAGGGGAGAAAGTTTACCTGACTAGTTTGACTCTAGATCTTGGTGTATTGCCAATTGGCGCAATACCGCTGACTGATGAGATTGGTGAAGTTGATTCGTCGACGGAGTCACTCAGCGAAGGTAGACTCGTAGCTGGTGTATTGACGCTAGCATGTGACATTGCGTATGTGGTAGTACCATTTTTTCTAGGCTCCTCGATGACGCCACTGGAGTTCATAGAGTCGTAATGAGGTTGAGAATTGACCACTACGGTATTGCAAATAGCGAGTAGTAACAGAAACTCCTGAAGCCTGTGTCTGAACGTTCCAATCAACAGGTCTTCCTTCAGTCTTGGACAAATCAATAGATTTTCACTATCATCCGAGTGGCCGTAGTCTTGGCCACCGACGGTACACCTCCTGAACAACATTTTGTTCTCCGTCAATGTTCCAGTTTTGTCGGAGAACACATATTGCACCTGGCCCAGCTCCTCGGTTATATTAAGAGCCCTGCACTCTGCCCTCCGGCCAGTTTCCATGTCGTACAACGCGTTATCGTGGCCAATATGGTACACCTGGCCTACCTTTGCCATCTCGATCGTCACGTAAAGACTCAAAGGGATCATCACTTGTAAAATAATGACAAACGTCCAAAAAGTCAGGATCCCTTCGTACGTTGGATCGTTCATAATCGGCAGAAATGGCACATATGTTGACATTGAAAAAGTTGATAGCCAGAATCTGCATCCTGCAGCACCAACTATACATAGGACTATCAGGATTACAACGCACCATATTATATCCACGTTCATCTGGCTTTCTAATTTGGAGCGCTGCAAAATTAAGCACGCTATAAGATTTCCTTTAGTTTCTATTAGCTTGATAAGAACACTGCTTACTTTGTATCGAGGGCCTCCGTTATTCAGCATAGCTTTTGTCTCGTGGCCTGCGTACACTACTATACCCTCTACAAAGTCTGTATTCTTCAACAAGCATTCTCTTAAAAGCAAATTTTCCGTCGATACTGGTACTCTTCCTCCGTTTGGATGAACGACGGCACCATGAAATCTACGAAGGAAAGAATCCATTAAATATCTCTCTTTCTCCCTATTATTTCTCCACTTATCTTAGTTCTCAAAATTCAAGTAATAACAAAGATCAATTACCTATAAATTTTTGTACTGGGCTGATCCACTTCCACCACAGAACGAAATTTCGCTGGCAGAAAGGTATCTTGTAGGTCTTGAAAACCTCGTACAACTTGTCGTTGCTTGAGATTTGTTTCGCCATCCAAGTTGCAAGTATCCAGGCAGGCAAATCCATGTGGATCGCTGCTACGCAGCAGTAGTACATCGGCCGGCACTAATTCGTTGTTGCTCAGGTGAACCAAATCTCCAACTTTTACGTCCTTCCACGCCACTTTCGTGTATCTATCTCTTTCACTGCAAAAATACAATTTTATCAGTTTTATCGCTCTTTGCATGACAACAACATAAAAAAATGCTGAGGAAAATAGTATCTCAAGATATTTCAAAACACGTGTTTTCCTCATTCCTTTAATCTTCCATATACACGAAGGACTATAAAATCGTTGATCGAACAACTGTCCGCAACGGTGCGTTACAGTTAGGTGATTTGTGGGTGCGTCGCGAACGAAGCTAACCACTCGTCAAGGTAAGACGATCATGCAAAGCCATGATATGAGAAAGAAACGCGAGATCGAGCTACATTTGCATAATACCGATCTCCCATGCCCAGTGACGTCAGAATATATTAAAGATGACTGAAGGCATTTTCAAAAACTCTATGCTCCTCGATGATATCACCCCATCATTATGTCAAAAGAATGGAAAATGTGACTTGGCCGACACTCTATGAAAGTAGCGTCATGCTTATATATAGGGAATGGTACAAAAATGTTGAATGAAAAAGCATTGTTGTTGAAGAGGCAGAAATGACGAAAAAGAGCCTATGGAAAGTTTTGAATAATTAATTTTTAGGAACTCCATGTTGCAGCTTTTGCTCTTAAGAGGGTATATACGTTTATCAAAAGAATACTGCTTCATCGGGATAAGCAAAGGAAACTATGGAAAGTTTTGAATAATTAATTTAGGAACTACATGTTCCAGTTTTTGATGTTAAGAGGGTTTATACGTTTATCGGGAAGAGAACGTTTCATTGGGATGAGCAAAGGAACTTATGGAAAGCTTTGAATAATTAATTTAGGAACTGCATGTTGCAGTTTTTACTCTTAAGAAGGCTTATACGTTTATCAGAAGAATGACGTTTCATCGGGATGAGCAAAGGAATCTGTGGAAAGTTTTGAATAATTAATTTAGGAACTGCATGTTGCAGTTTTTGCTCTTAAGAGGGTTTATACGTTTATCGGGAAGAGAACGTTTCATTGGGATGAGCAAAGGAACTTATGGAAAGCTTTGAATAATTAATTTAGGAACTGCATGTTGCAGTTTTTGCTCTTAAGAAGGCTTATACGTTTATCAGGAGAATGACGCTTCATCGGAATGAGCAAAGGAATCTATGGAAAGTTTTGAATGATCAATCCAGCACAAGTGCATGTTGAGCTTTTTGTTACCGAGAGACTTCGTTTATCAGAAGGAAGACAACGTTTCATCGGGATCAGTAATATTTTACCCTCGGCTGCGTTTGAAGTAACTATAAACCTCTGACAATTGCCTGATATATTCTCAAGTAAATCTTTTTGCCGTAAAGGCCTAGCATGTTTCCTTGGGTGAGACGTAACTGTGCTGCTCATAAATAAATAGTCGATCCAGTCGGCTTCACTGGATCTCATATGTACTCATTTATTTTCCATTAAAGTCACGGTCAGCCGTTTGCACCAGAGTCCTCGAAAAGCAAACACTACCGAAAACATCTATGAGCAAAACTATTGGACGATACTAAGATGAAACGTGACTAAACTATAAATAAACTTAGGCGATAAAGAGTCGAGTGGCTGGTCTCTATGGGAAGTATCGTTTGCATGAAAAAAGGAGATTGTAATGTATATTATTCTTGTGGCTATCGTATGAGAGAAGGAAAAGAACTGGGAGAAGGGAAACTCGCGATTCGCGTAATAGTTATTACGCCGAGGTACACGTAACAGGTGTTACAGACTGAGAAATCGCTGTGGCTAGGTGCTCTCCACTCAATGGAAGCGCAAATGTTTAAACGGAGGAGTCGATTCGTTTCTCCGTGAATAAAAGTAACAGGCAGAATCGATAAATGACATCACCTAGCATAGCCAATTCGTAAAGCGACTGTACAGGATCATGTATAAAATTAAGGATTGTCTCAGTAAGGCAGAGCCAATGTTTTCTCTCTCTTTACATTTTTTTATCGCTCTGACAAATTTACAAGCATGACTTTAACTTGGTAGCCAATTAGTAGTGTAGAAAGGAAATCTTTAGTGTGTTTCTGTGTGTGTCTGTGTGTTCAATCGAGAGAGGCTCTTGATAGAATAGCAGCGAGGCGGCTTGTTAGAGTTGCTCATTGTGGGCAGTGTCAAGGCTAGCATCGAGTATGCAAAAAAATAGAAAAGTTTCGCTTGCACAACGCCGATAAGGTAAATTAGAGGCACATGGCTCGAAAAAAGCTCCTGTATCTGGATCAATGAATTTCACGTAATGCTCGGTCACGAAAGGCAGACCGTTCCAAGTGATTCGCGTTTCAGTTGTGATTATTAGCAAGAGGAATAATTCCTCGCTTCTCAGGCATTATTTTTTTTCCTCGTGGAAATCGTTCAAGCGTAAGGATCTTGCTTGACAAACTTTATTGAAATCGGTCAAAAATTGCCACTTGCACCACTTGCTCCACGATACCAATTTCGTATCCAGTCATTCCCAAGTGTAGAGTCTCTTGAAAGAAGTTCGCCAATTCGAATCAATAAATCCTACGTAATAATCGATGATGAAAGGAGGGCAAACCTTTCGAATTGATTCGCATTTCCATGGTGATTATTACAGAAAAGGGTAACTCCTTGATTCTTCGAGTGTTATCTTTCTTCTTCGTTCCAGAAGATCTTGATAGTAAAGGTGAAATGCTCGAAATTTGGCCATGGATAAATATGCACAAGACACCCACTGCCAAAAACATCCACGTGCACCATTTGCTCCATTTCTCTCTTCATGCGAGAACATGATTTATTGCTCTTTAGCCAATCTTCATCGACTGTGAAAACAAATAAATCTCACGCCTTTTCACAGGTCACAGGTGCGAGTCTTCCATTGGCTGCTACGTTTAAATGTTTTCCCTTATCAAGAAGCGTAGCACAATTGTTGAATAGAAATTGATGAACGTAACACTGGCTCGACCTGCTAATCGGCTCTCATGGCGTGCAGGAATCTAATGTAAAAGTTGACTCACTGTAATCGATAGCAATTTTATCTTGCGTTATCTTGCACGTGTCACTGATATATTAACAGCGATCAGTTGGCAAGTTTTGTGCAAGCCCCGATATGCCCTTATGCACGTTCCAGCAAATCAACGCATTGCCCTTGAAAAGGGTAAGAAGGAACAAAACCCAGAAGCAATGGTGTAGAGGAGAAAGATGAAATGAAAGGCCAAGGCTCTTGCGATATTGGCTCTGAAAACGCGACGCATCGATCGTGACTGGCTTCCGGATTAAACTGCATTATGAATTACCTGGATAGCATCAGGCTCGACCATCGTTATAATTAAGCTATCGATGCACCAATTTATATGTAGGAATTTATTCCGTACACCTCTTTAGGGCCTGAAAGTGAAAGGGATCGATTAAGATATTCGCGGTGGCTTATTAGACTGTTACGGTGAGCTGCAAGGACATCTGGATAATTGACGAGGCAAAAATGGGCATTGCGAGGAAAACGAGGAAGAATTAATGTGTTGGAAGTAACGAGCCTGTACGTGTGGAACGTGGTACAACACAAGCGTGAGTTATGCCAGTTGAAGAGGGTCATGGGCGTAAAAACTAATGATGTCAATCGAGGAAATAGATCCACCGGAGCTTCTCTCCTCTCCATTGCAGAACAGTCCAATAACGAAGCAATTAGTTTCAACGAGAGAGTCGGAGCCTCACCTGACGTATACTCTACAAGTCGAGTTGTTGACTCGCTTGTCACTGGCCAATCGCCGTCTGTCCTCAAAGTAATCCTTCAAGGCCGTGACCCCGAGCACAAATACAACCGGGATCATTGCCACTTCCTTGCCAAATGCGTTTATGGCTGGCACCCAGTTGAGCAGGACGATAAAAATAAAGTACAAGTTAGCCACTCGGTGAAATTGTTCCAGGAGGTTGCGAGGTAGGAAGCTCAGAAGCGTGTATTTCGTTGTGCGTACCCTGAAGAGAAAGTTGGAATTTGCAGGTTTAGCGATGAAACTTATTACGCACTGTACATGCTTTAACCGTATATGCTTTATATACCTGTTGTCGATTCTAGCGCCGTTGGGATGTCGCTTCTTGGGAGTCTTCGGAGGAACCAGGTGATTCGGGACGATGGTCCTAAGTTTGGGTTCATCCGGAAGTGGCCCGAAACACCTGGACCAGATCCTTCTCCACCAAGGAGGCGCCGCGCTACGTCTGATCGTATAAATCGATTCGGACCTGGAGGCCTGTCTTGAGTGACCTCGGAAGGAGGGTGTTTTTGCCGTGACGGGCCTTGGCTCCTCCCGGTGTCCAGGAGGTAGGATGAAATCCGTCCTGGAACCGACTCGGCTGTGGCCCGTCACGGGTTGACCTTGAACTTCGACCACCTGACCTTGACTGAAGGCCCTCTGGTGGCCGGGCTTCTTCAAGGCGGATGGTCTGGTCGATGGCAAACCGGAAGTGGTGCTGCCCCCTCCCGTGGGACCAGCCAAAACACCCCCATGGCTGGCGGATCTTGCGTGTGTCCTTGAGAACTGTCTCCAGGGTCTTACAGCTGACGTTTCCTCCTCCTGTGGCTTCGACGCAACGACCACGCAGCCTGCACCCTGTTGCAGCGGTTGCTGCTGCCGCATCGAAGACGGAAACACGTACAGGGAAGATTGTCTCTCGGTACCGTCGGTCGCTGCTTCCTGAGCACTGCTCTCCGACATACTGGCACATCTGCAATAAAACCACATTTATCTATTTCTAGCTTACAAAAAACCTCCATACTAAACTGATAACTCTTATCAAAGCGCTTCCAAGAATCCTCGATACTCTACTTCCGTTCGATTGATTTCAAATATTAACCTCCATTAATGTTTTGGCGCCAAAATAATGGTCAGGCTAAAATGGCGCTAAATAATTCAGGGCGACCATTGTTCGAAAAGATGAGCATTAATAATGCGGCGCGACATGCAAACATGCCCGAAACTGAATAAATCTCCATTATCGCTGCCAGATAAGCACGAATGTCAGTTTCGCGTGGGTTATCGACTTCCGAAGGACAGGTGACGCACCTCTCTTGATTACGACTGTTTGCCAAAGTAGAAATTTAACCTGACCGATAGTAGCGCCGCTCGGTGTCGAAACCTAACAGACCAATTCTAACCCCCATTAGTCACATTGGAAGGAGTTCAATATTTACTTATTTCTGGTTGGGTATTCGAGGATGCACAGTCGAATATATTACGTATAGCAAGTATACATTCACAAATTCAATCTCCATAAGAAAGAATCGTGCTCGACTTTGACGATTTCATGGAAATAACCTTGAACTTTCTTAAAGAGAAGTCAATCGATGGTGACCGAATGGTACAGGCTGCAGATTATCCGCGAAAAAATTTATAGGAAAAATTGCGAGATTGATTTTCCTAATAGGGACAGACTATACAGCATGACGGTAAAATTGTTAAGTAAACAATTAGCAGAACTGGCGGGAAACGCTCGTTTACGATTTGTTCGCTGGCGGGGTATATAATGGTGCCATTACCAGGGTTACTCGTGTCAAATGCGTGACACAATTTTTTTTATTGCATTATCGCTGCTGCTTGAACACATGACACGACTTGGATGTGCCTATACTTTCGCGTGCACGCTCGAGGATTCCAATCGATTTCAGCCTGCTGGAAAATCTCTAGCTTTCGTATACGAGCGAACAATTCAAGGTCGTGATGTAAACGCCCTGAGAACGAGAAAAAATACTCCCCCATTTTCACTTTTCAAGATTTATTTTAAACGAGTCTAACGAATGGATCGCCGTCAATTTTTATAAGACTTGTCAACGCTGTTTTGTTATCTTGCAAAACGATGATGTACCTACCATCAGAAAGTATTACACTCGCTTTACTAGGTTTAAACAGAAAAATGATTCATTCTTTCATTCTTGCCCCCCCCCCCCCCCAACTATACGCTGCATCATTCAATTATGCATTGAGCTCGAAAAAAGATTTTCAGGTCAAAGGTCACAAAAGATTACACAAACCTGTGTTAGTAGAGAAAAGAAGCTTTCAGCGTAAACACATTAGCGATAGCAACGTGATTTTTCCACTGGCTAGTGGCTGTTGCATCAGTGTAAAGCATCCCGAAAGCGTTGAGGATAAAAAATATTATTATTGATTAATCAAAGATGACGTTGATGGGAGACCATTTTCCCAGGCGAGCCATATGTGTTGATATATCTGGATAACATCGATTTTTCGTAATGGCGGATGAAGCTTTAGCAGCCATTCCCATCAACGATTTAGATAAAAATCAGAAATAAAGGTTAACGCTGGACGAATATGAAATGGACAAATAAAAGAGACTGGTCGAGAACGCAGCGTTTATTCGTGAAAAATGAATAATTTGCAGCAGCACTGACGGCATGTGAAACGAAAGCTTCAATCGATATACTTGCTATAAACAGTTTAAACGGTGTACGACTGCTCCTTCCATGAGACAAACTTTATAAGCTGTACTTTGTCAGAATAGTGAATTAATCGAAAGATATGCGCTTATTCTTGAATATTCATTCATTCCAATGGCTCGAATTTCTGTTTACCGAAAATATTGTTCTGAATATCTTCGCAATGTCGGACAAGGATTTTTCGTCGATTTCCTTCGGCAGAAGTCGTTGGAGTGTTGATAATATCTGGCCTGGATTCCCTTAATTGCTCAAGCACTCGGCTATTTAACAAAATAATCATGAATACGGTTTGAGCACTACCCGCATATTATCTAGCCTGATTTGTGGCCCCATATGCACCTCGGTAGCATTCGCTGGATGTTCCTTTAACGCACAAAACACTTCCCAGATCGACAAAAAATCTGACTGACACGTAAACGGTTTCATTGCCGTCGGCCTGGAAACTCGAAAGGATGCAATCAAGCAAATCGACCTTCGGTACCGACCAGGAAAGCGATCAGCTGTGCGACGGCTCTAGTGTGTGCAATGCCTCTCCAATCGCATCCCTTGATTCGCTCAATGTCTCTCTCAAAAAACGTTCCAATCTTTCTGCCACGATCCAGAACTAAACGTGTCAAGCATGAGAAATATATCCCGTTAAGACGAGGAAAGTATTTCGATAGAATTACGCCGTCGATTGCACGGAGATGGATAAACAAGCTTTTCTATAAAACTAAAAATAAGGATGCTGCGCTGTTGCTCGCTAGAAACGAGGTTGTAGCGAGCGCCGCGAGAGGATTCTCTGTAAACAGGCCAAACCGTCCAATCCAAACAACTAACCGGTCAGTGGTACTGAACGTAGAGCAATTTCGGAAGCTTACATTTTTTCAGGCTCCCTACGCGGTCCACGTGGCCTTGGTTTATGCTTCCTGTAACAACGATGGGATTCGGACCCTTCGCCAACGTCTTCTTAGCTCCTTCGAAGAGACATCGGAGCCTGGTGTTTTGCTCGAAAATCCCCCTCTTGCGGGAGATCTCGCCTGGATATAGTTCTCTAGGCCCCCTGTTGTCAAGAGATCTCTCTTGAGCTCATCGCACTCCCGCACATCTTTCTACGGCAAACTTGGACTTTTCACGTAAATAATCGGATTATCCTGGCGCTAAAATCACTGCCAGGCGATACACGTTCGAAACTGTACTGTTAACTCGAAACGAGTAGATCGTATGACCTTATCGCTGCACACGTATTACTGACAATTTGTACCATATCAGCAGAAATTTATTTGCTGACCCGCTGTAACTGTTGTCTGCCTGTCTAGTCTAGCCTGCTACTGCCTATTCTATTATACCTTTATACCATCCGACTCAAACCGACGAAGACCGACTAGCTATTTCTTGCGTGTTGCGTGACAGACGGACAGACATCAGCAAAACTAGCGGCCTCTGTATAACTCTATACATAACTAAATTCTCGTACCAACCAAACAAACTCCCTGTTGCTACTACTATTATCCTCAGAGAAATTCCTATTAAAAATCATTAAAACTTAAACCAAGTATTGATTTTCTAATTCATCAATAATACATTTGTTGTTTCTTTTTAACAATAGATAAAATCTCTTTTTCTTAACGGTTACTGAAACAATTTGCCTTGAGTGCTACAGATACGAGTTCGTTTGTTTATCAAGTTAAATGAGAGTGACACGCAATTGACCTTATCAATATAGAATCAAGTGTTATTCTTTAAACAATAACAATCATTTCATTGTGATATATCCGAGTTGGATTTGAGTAAAGCTTAAACTTATTAAAGTTGAAAATTTGAAGCAGCTCTTAAAATAAATTTTAAGAATATTTATTCGACTAGGGATTGTAGATTCGTGAGCAGCAACACTTGGCCATCGGTTGGAAAGGAAGATAGAGGTCTTCATTCGTGGTCTTCCGTTTTCAGCTGGTTTTGCGAGTTGGCAGCGCAGACAAGTCGCCTCACCACCAGAGAGCAACCATTTTCGCTTCTCCGAGTGGAGTATCCGTCAAGACTCGAGAAGAAAACGCCAGTTCTCTTGCTTCGTTAATCTTCCCCTAGACAACATGAATGAAGAATACGATGTTATCGTGCTGGGCACCGGTCTCAAGGAATGCATCCTCTCGGGGATGCTGTCGGTCAGTGGAAAAAAAGTGCTACACGTAGACCGCAACAAGTATTACGGCGGAGAATCCGCCTCCATCACACCACTGGAGGATCTCTTCGAGTGAGTCTTTTAAGTTATTTCGCTAATATTCTTCGATGCATAATATTTTTTCTCTCCTGGAAATAATTAGAAGCTTTTTTTTGCGTGAAATTTCTCAATTGGTCAACCATTATTATGGAATACGAATGATTTGCAAAACCGGTATCAGGCTTCAGCGTGTCATATGACGCGTTAGATCCATCAACTCTACGTCACTATCGCAAAATATTGATTCCTCTCCCGCGGCGATTCTTCGAAATTCTCCATCGCAGGAGGCAGCATTTATTGCCACGATCGATGTACCATAATTGTACCGTTGCACAAAGTACGCCTTTATTCGCTTTGCGCCCAATGTTCTAGATAGAAAGGGTGGAACCCGCCCTCTTGCAATCAAATCGAAACTTACCTCGTCCTGAATATATCCGCACACTTTTCCGCATGCTCTCATCAGTTACCCCGATAAGGTTTATAATTAAATTACGAAATAGGAAACATTTTATCAAATCAAACCGTTTCTTTTCAATTATCGCCAAGACACTTGTTCGCTTTATTCGATTATTCGATATCTCGTAATTTATGTTGATCCAAATTAAAGTCGATCCGAAAAATATGGAATTATTTCTGGAATGCTCTCAAATGGACTTGATTAAACAGAAGAAGCGAGGAACTTTTTTCTGGTTCTCTTTCGAGAACCTCGCTCGTCGGTGAAACTTTTTTCACCGATCAGTGCTGTTCACGGTGCCTGCATTTCTCGGTACATAGTCTGAAACTTTCAAGTTCTCTGACATAACGGAATGTTAAAGTAGTTCTTTGCCTTCCTTCCCCTCCCACCCTCCGTAGCTCCTTCCCACCATACTTGCGGAATTCGCAACAATCCGCCATTTTTATTTTCTTTTAACGACCGAAGGAACAAAGACTCTTGCCCCCTTTTTTCTCTGTTTATCTTATTCTCGCGACGACTCGCCACTTGTTTTTGAATAAGGAGATTCAGGGTGATCGCGTGTTTATATGTCGTTGCTGAGTTTGAGGGGATGAAAGTATTTGGCACTCATGAATAGTTTACATGCACGTGCATGTGTGCGAGTATTCAATGGGTTTGGGTTTGCTGGCTGGTATAGTAGACGGTATAGACGAGTCAGGGAGGCTTGTTAGTAGTTAAGGACAATTGTTGTCATTGACAATTGCAGCACTCGTGTATCGGACGAAGGGTCATGGATGTTTTCGCTTGCTGCTAGATAGACGCAATTTCACCGCCCACTCGCGTGCTACCTTATCAATTCTTCATGTTTATTTCCACATCGTGAAAAACGATGAAATAATGCACCGAATAATCATTATCGATTTATCCAATGATAACGAGATTGATTTTACATCCCTTGTTTGTTTATGTTTTAGGAAGTTTAAGGCGCCATCACCGGATGAATCGTACGGCCGTGGCCGAGACTGGAATGTGGATTTGATCCCTAAATTTCTAATGGCTAATGGCCTGTTGGTGAAGCTTCTCATCCATACGGGAGTGACGAGATATTTGGAGTTTAAATCTGTAGAAGGATCCTACGTATTTAAATCTGGGAAAATCTCAAAGGTTCCTATAGACCAGCAAGAAGCTCTTTCAAGTGACTTGATGGGCATTTTCGAGAAGAGACGTTTCCGCAACTTCCTCCTCTGGGTTCAGAACATGCAGGAAGAAGACTCGAAAACCTGGGATGGTTTCGATCCTTTCAGCAACCCTATGAGCGCTCTTTACAACAAATTTAGTCTAGACAAAAATACCCAGGACTTCACTGGGCATGCCTTAGCTCTTTATAGGTAAATAATATCTCTTTCATGAAACAATACTGCAAATTTTTCTAAACTACCTTTGTTGTATATATGCGACGTTTTTTTTTGTGACAGAAATGATGATTATATTAGCGACAGTGCAATAACAACGATTAAGAGAATCAAGCTATACAGTGATAGCTTGGCTCGTTATGGAAAGTCGCCGTATCTTTATCCCATGTATGGTTTGGGTGAGCTTCCTCAAGGATTTGCGAGACTTAGCGCTATTTACGGAGGAACGTATATGCTGGACAAACCAATCGATGAAATTGTCATTGAAAATGGCAAGGTAGTTGGTGTTCGCTCTGGGGACGAAACAGCCAAGTGCAAGCAAGTATTCTGTGATCCTACGTACGTACCTGATCGCGTCAAAAAGGTTGGCCAGGTTATCAGATGCATTTGTCTGCTGAACCATCCAATACCGAATACAGGAGATGCTCTCTCAACACAGATCATCATTCCCCAGAAACAAGTAATTTGTTTTTACCGATAACGTTTTTCGAAATTTACAGTAATTTAGGGAAATAATTGAAGCAATTTTGTATTTTTTGCAGGTAAACCGTAATTCCGATATTTATGTTTCCTTGGTCTCCCATACTCATCAAGTAGCGGCGAAAGGCTGGTTTATAGCGATGGTATCTACGACAGTAGAGACGAGTAATCCAGAATTGGAAATCAAGCCAGGCCTAGATCTGTTGGGGCCGATCAGACAGAAATTCATTTCGATCTCGGATTATATGGAACCAACGGATGATGGTCTCAACAGCCAAATCTTCATATCAAGAAGTTACGACGCCACAACGCATTTCGAAACCACTTGTTTGGACGTACTCGATATCTTCAAGCGTGCGACTGGCGAGAAATTTGACTTTAACAAGGTCAAGCAAGAATTGGGCGATGAGGATTAGTAACCGTGATTTCACTTGGCATTTTTAGCTAAACCGATGCATCCAGGAAGAACGTCTTTTAACGTGTGTAGCCGAACCCCAATGGCGCTCAATTCAATTAACCGGAGGCACAAAGTTCGTCTTCAAGCTTGCTGAGTTTCATGCTCTCTTGAAAAGAGGCAGAACTGAACTATATCTGTCATATAGCTTTCCTCCCTGATTTTTCAATTAAGCTTTTGTTACAATTAAATGTCGATATCATTCTTCATTCTGTATGTTTTTCTCTTCATACATTTTACGCCCCAAGTACGCAGACCTGCGCTTTGTCATAAATCTCTATATTTTATCAAGGGAGAAAAATAATTATCAAGAATTAATTAAGTAAAGTGTATAACAACATGAAAGAAAAAATCGAGATGCAAACAGCCTTGTTCCACTAGTATCAGAGATAAAGTTATTCTCTCATAGTCGTAGAAATCTGGTAATATTATTTGAGAGTTCAAGGGTATTTTAAAATAAAAATAGAGAAACAAGGAGTTATAAGGTAAAGGAGCATACGAATGCATATTAGAATTTGACATGGAATTCCAATGGCTATTCTGAATGATCTTCAAAGGCAAGGATAACATTTACAGGGATAGTTAATCCTGTCATTAGAATTTAGGATTTAAATTTATTATAATAGATATATTGATGATTTATTGAAAGGGCTCGTTAACATGTTTTCTGTGAGCATAGAAAAAGTGTTCTTCTCGCCTAAAATGGGTGCATCTTCATACGATTGTGATTAGTTAATGAAATAACGAGACAAATGGACAATTCGTCTGTGCTATATGCTCATGAATGTATATATCGCGGATTTTAGTTCACATTGGTGTCTGAGCGATTCATTCCCAAGTTTTCTTCTACCGCAATCTTTTGCTTTAAAGAATACATGGTTCGTACAAAAATTGCCAAGGGCAATTTGTTCACCCTGGGCAAACACAAATGAACTTTGTTCATCCTGTTATTCGTAAGGTAACTGTAATGCGAGAGAGTACGAAAATAAATTATATTATATTATACTGATATTTATGTATATTATATCATTACATGTATTGTTTTTTATTCTCGTTGCAGTTTTAAAATGTACAGACAATTATCTCTACAACCAACGCCAATGAGCTGGTTATGCATAATGGGAGAAGAAAATGTGTCAGCAGGTAATTTGATATTGCTCAAACGTTCGCCAGTCAATAAGTTCATAACTGTACAAGAACCGTTTGTAGAATTAACAATTATTAGATCGTCATCTATCCATGGTGTTGCGAAAATTGGGCCATCTAATTGAAATATTTTCGTTTTGGGCTTCTGTTCTACATTTTCCAATATGTATACATTTTTATTCATACTGGTAGCAATTAGTTTTTCAGAGTCTCTTGTGAAGTCATATTTCAATACCAAATGGGCAAAAATATTTCCATTTGTTCGATAACTCCATATCTACAAATGGAGTAAGATGATTTAAAGAAAAAACAAAAACTTATAAATTCCATTAGTATTTCATACCTTATAATTAGCTTCGATATTAAAACAAGATATAGTTCCATTGACAGAACAAAAACAAGCTAGTCCATTTTTAAAAACTACTGGAGCTGAAAATATTGGATCTTGAAGCTTGTGTTTCCAAAATATTTCTCCCGTAGTCTTCTTTAAAGCCACGCAAGTACCATTTAATGTACCGAATAGTACGGTATTGGTCGAAGAATGGAAGCATCCATTGCACGTGATACTGCTGTTACTAGGCTTAACTTTCCACACTTTAGATCCACAATTCACATTGAGACAATACACATGATAGTCGTAAGAACCAAAAAATATTAGTTTAGTTTTCGCGCATAATATAGCTGTGCACTTGATAATATTTTCCGTTTTATAACTCCATATTATCTGACCTGACTTAATATTTACACAGTATATTTTATTGTCGTAGCAACCTAAATTAAATTTTACAATTTTTTTATATAAATATTTTGATATTTTAATACATTAATGAAACAGAATTTACCAATGATCCCTATGAAATCATCAATAATGAGAATTGACGCTTCGATTCTATCAGGCAATTTCATTTGATATGTTTCTGCATCTTTTTCATCACTTAATTCACATGTAAAAATTATACCACTATGTGATCCAACAGTCACATATTGCTTCCCTCTAAAAAATGTTATTATAATTTGATATATTTACATAATTTTTATTTACAAACGCTTTAAATTTTATGAAATATTTACTCTGAGCTTTCAAATAATGTTGGTGAAGCATCTACACACTTTTTCAAATCATATGAATGGCAAATTGCAATATTAGATATTTTTCCATAGGTCTCATTTTTCTTGTTTTTCCGACTACCTATACTTTTACCTCGACATTTTTGCCATGGATGTGAAAATTTTGCTTCCTTCAAAAGACTATTGTAGCTGTTTCCATTATCGAATCTTATTGATTCCTCTTTACAGTAATAATCTTTTTTTTTAATTTGATTTATAACATAATTAGAACATTCTTCAAATGTGGAATTTCTCAGCATCATTCCGATTAACTCGGGAAATGTCAAATTTAACATTTCAGAAACTGTTGACGATATTTGCAAAGCATTTAACGACGTACCACCTAACTCTAAAAATCCTTTACTACTCCTTATTAAAAACTCTTCCCATAAATTTCTGAAGCATTTTTCTGCATCTTTGTTAATTGCTGATTCCTCCTCTTCACATAATTGTTCCAAAAATTTGCCACAGACCTTTCCATTTCGCGTAAGCTTAATATTATTAATAAAATGAATTTTATCTGGTTGGTATATGGATGGTAATTGTTTTAAGTGGTCCAAAATATTTTTTCTCATCTCTGATATATCATCAAAGTCTTTCACAGTTGTAATAATTAGGTGGAGCTTATGATTACATTTATCCCAGATAGAATGGCACTGCTTTATGTGGTCTAATTGTGAAACAATGTCTTCCAGCTTTTGCAAATTTAATTTATTACCAAATCTTTTTATTATCATGCCCTTTCTGCCTCTATAGAAAATTTTACCTTTAACAACTTGTACGAGATCACCTGTATCGCGAAAAACGAGAGAATTTAATGAAGTAACAGCTTCATTATCCACACTGCAGATTCTAGTATGACTGCCTAAAATTAGTCTTGTTAATTTTCTTTAATTTAGAATTGTTATGCATTCTTTAATTACCTATATAAAGACTGCCCTCTTTGCTACCATCCTTAATTATTTCGTTATTTTCATCTCTTACTTCAAAAATAGTCTCTGACAATGTTGTTCCTAAATCAGATGAATGATCTTTATCACTTAATAACAAATTAATCTCATTGATGCTTGCCCAACAAGAAATTTCTGTTATTCCATAAATATTAAATATTCGAGTAATATTTTTAAGGTGTTTAATTTTACGAATTTTATTTATGTTTGGAAAAATTTCTCCACCTAACAAGAGTACTTTTAAAGAACTGTTCTCACTGAAGATTGTTTTTGATAAAGATCTAAAAGACCATCTGTGAAATAACAGTGATGGTGTAATTTGTAAAAATGTAACTTTGTTTTTATACATAATTTGCAGCAGTCTGAAAATATTTTTCATTATAGATTCATAATGTTTAATTTACGCGCGCGCGATGTCCCTATTGACTCTAACTTACCTTTGTGGATCATTTCTTAAATTGTCAGATGGCAAGAAAAGTGTACTACCACAAGCAAAACTTAAAAAAATTTCTATAAGGCTTGGATCAAATTCCAAATTTGTAATTTGAGCAATTTTGTCACACTCATTAATTTCAAGTATTTTTTTTAAGTCTATAATATTTGGTAATATACTACCATGGGATACTTTAACTATTTTTGATTCGCCAGTTGAACCAGACGTTGCAATAGCATATGCAAAGTTAATATCGTTCTTTACAAGTTTTGTACAGTCATGTTTTAACTTTATAAGAAAGACTTTTTGTTCATGAATCACATATTCACAAATAATGTCTGCCTCATGCAAACAAGCTTTAGCAAATACGTAATTTACATTTAGCAATTGTATAAATTTTCTGGAAATAGATACCTCTAAGGGAAGATATACAAATCCATGGCCTTTAGAAAGTATCCTGTTAATTTAAAAAAATTTTTTCTTTTATTTAATAGCTCAAAAGTAAAGAAATTGTCTTTTAATATAAAAATTTTACCCCAATATTAAGGAAGGTATACAATAATTAGGAATGTCATAATTTATTCCAATAAATTGGTAATCAGTTAGGTCTTTTAAAATTTCTAATGCTTCTATGATAGCATTATTAATATCTGAATATTTAATTATTTTGCTACTTTCTATATCATAATACTCAATCGCTACATGTTCTACAGCATGTAATTTAAAAATATCTATTAAGTTCCGATTAAAGCTTTTTTGTTTTCCATTGCAATCCAATTTTCGTCGTTTATTTTCAAAACTAGAATATAATTTAATTATTAGACCATGAATTATTATTTAATCATTAAGAAATACTTACTCTATTTTATGTTCATCCATTTACTTCTCAATTATAGTCAAGTAAAATGTAAACATCCTCTTTACAAATAAGGTTATGTGCAAGTATTAAGGGTAAGCTAGGGTAAACTGTGGTAATATTTATCAGTTTGACAAAAATTGTAATCTTTAGTAAATTTTACTGAATTTCAAGCCCTCTCAAACAAATAAATTTACTAAAACATCTACCAATAGGTGGAAAAAACGACCCTAAAGCTTACTTTGACATATTTGAGAATATAATTTTTTTTCGTAAGATATATAACTATACCTCAACTCTCTTTAATCGGCAAAAATCTAAGATGCTCTTAATTAGGTGTCAACAGCAAAGTTAGCCGAGAAATGTAAAAAATGAAAAAATTTTTTAAATATTTTTATTAGTCAACCAATTAGATATACAATCAAAATTAAACAAAGCTTTGGCCCTTATTTATAAATAGAACTTAAGCTTATCACGGCTAAAATTAACTTGCCTCCCTTTCACTTTATCCTTCAATTACTATGCTTATCTCAATTATTAATAAATATTTGTAGTGCTGAAATTCGAGCTTACTTTCGTTTACAGATTAGGACTTTTATGTTTCTCTTTTAATACAAATAAGCACTGAGTAAGAATCAATTTAGATCTATAATTTATGAAAGCTTAATTTAACTGATATTATTTTATAAGCTAATATAAACGTTTCTTAAATTTCTATTTTTATAAATCTGCTGCACAGCAAGTACACTTCATCATTTATCTTATAGAATTTAAGATTGTTCAGCAACAGAGCTATCAAACACTTTAAATTAGTAATAAATGTTGCCATATTTGCAAATATGAATAATTGTATTTCATTATATATTGTGCTACTAAAATTAAAACCTTAAAAAAAAGCAAATTTGTAATATGTGTTAATTTTGTTTATTTGACCAAAAATGTTTTTTGACTTGTATTTAAACTATTTTTGCACAAGAGTCAATCTACAAAACTACAAGTTTTTTATTTCTGTATACCAATTATTGATTCTTCTTTCAATTTTTATATTAAATTTCAATTTCAAACATGATATTCTTAAGAAACTAGACTTTAGATTTAAAAAAACATTCAGTACATCAGGGGGACTTTAATTATAACAAGTAAAACTTTTCATAATATAGTCTGTATTCTTAAAAACCAAACCACCTTAATTGGAAATCTTATATTTAAAGTGATTTTACATATATGTTAATTTAGGCAGAAAAAAATATAATAGTAGTCTACTTTTCCTCACACCATTCATTCTCTTTACGAACTTGCTCTTCTTCCGAAGCTGTAAAATCATTCTTAATATTAAATGTTTTTCGTATTTCTTCCGGAGTTTTGTTCTTAATCATGTTAGCAACCGTTTTGCACGTAACATCCAACAATCCTTTAATATCCAGATAATTAGCTGCAAGTATGAGTTCAAAAAGTGTTCCTTGGTCAACCTAACAAAAACATATTAACATAGAAATCAATAATTTCAGACATGTAACATAATTTGATTTAAAGGGTTTACTTTTAAGAAATCAGCATCCCAAGAACTGATATCATCTGTACGTTTCTCTTTATTTTCATCATCTTCAGGTGGTGGAGGATCATCCTTATGATATGTTGCCCATTGAATCACTTTCCTAAGGATAGCTGAGTTTACATTTGGCAAAGGTACAATTTCTTCTTCATCCTCATCCATACCCAAATCTTCCAACATAGTTTTTATTGTTACTGAACATTTGGCTATGTCCACATCAACTTCAAAAACTTCTCCATCAGAGCTTTGCAATTTTATATTTGGCATCTGAAACAAAAGTCATGAAAGAAGGTCTATATGGTAATCTTCTGGAGACAGGTTTGGCAAGTATCATCAAGAAAAATTGTATTAATTTTTGATAGAAATAAAGCACACTATCAGTGAAAAAACACCTTTCTTTAAGAGACAGATCTAATTACTATTATTATTTTAATACTAAAAACTCAATTTCTATTACAATAGATATTTATAATTAATTAAATTCTTAGCTTTCAAATTGAACAACACTGAAAAACCGACATTTTCTCAAAATATGTTGTTACGCATTCAATAATCAAGACGCCACAGAATAAGTAAAATGTTTTTCAAATACCTTTGGCTTTTGAATATTCCGATGGATACGTGAATTTACTCACAGCAGCTAGTATCTGCCAGTATCTTGAAGTTTAAACTGCTTTACTGCTACTGCTTTACTGACTGTTCGGTTTTGTAGGTTTTGTGCAGTTTTGTGTAGTAACTAACTAGGGGTAACCAAGAGGGGTGGGGCAGAAAAGACGAAGGGAGGTAGAAATATGGCGTATGGCGTATCCCAGCGTGACCCGCCCCCAGTGTTGCGATCTGATGGGAATTTCTTCCCCCCACTCTGCTGCCAAGCGTTCTTCACCGTATAGCGTTTGGGTCATATAGTGGGGGAAAGAAATTCCCATCAGGTCGCAACATTCGCAATACTGATCCTCCCCCACCTCCCGCATTATTTGCCATGCAGGCTGCATGCAAGCGCGCTGCAGTAGTAAAGTAACATCTTTGGCTTTGGCCGCTTTGGCTATTGGCGGCGCAACGCGTAATGCTGTCCTTGCGCCATCTATCAAGACTGATGCGAAGCAACAATTGCAAAGGTTTTAACCAGATTTTTTCTATTTTTCTGAGCTTGTATTTTTCCGTGTTGTACCATTAAACGAAATTTAAACTTAACTTTGGCTTCTCTAATATTAATTTATATTATCTTAATCCTCAATAAATGTTTAACTCGGTGTTCGTTTTAAATAAGTGCTTAGCTGAGGTTCGATTTTACTTCTGTTTATTATGGTATGAGCGGACATACGAACCCTCTTCGAATAGAATACAGCTTACACGAAAAATATACTATGGTTTGCGTGAATTATTTTCTATTCTTTCTAATAGAAAATGTAAGAGTTATTAAATAGCCCTTTGCACTCGAGCGGTGGAGATACAGCGCCCGGCCGATTTGAAGTGTCAACTAGAGTGGTGATGCTGCTAGTCCATGCAGTCAAATTAGAAAATTGAATTGCAAAAAATACTTAAATGGACTTTTTTTTATTCAAAAGGTTGTCCCCCGGAGAATCGGAATCCGCAAAGTTCGAACTCCTAGGGGTTGTGCTACGGCCGCCATCTTGAAAAAGGGGTGAATTTATAGAAATAAGGATATCTCGGCCAATATTAATCGCAGAACATTGTTTTTTTTTAGTTTTATAGAGAAAAATAAGAACTAAAAGTTTTATTTGAAGTATTTGTTTGTAACTTTCCTTTAAAAAAAGTTATTAAAGAAAAACTAATACAAATTTGAGGGTTGTTTTGTTTTCCCTCTATTATCGCTCCCCCTGTTGATTCTAATAAAAAAAGTTAAAGTAAATGTTGTAGAGCATAAAATTCTCTACAATTTTCATATTTTAAATATTTACATACCTTTACAAATGTAGAAAATAAACGGCAATATAATAGCTATAAAATACTATTTTAATTTTACCCTTTTCTCCCGTGGGCCTAGCTTCCTTAGTATAGCATTCATTATATTAGCATAATTCGATGATGTGTTAAGTGAGTAATATTCTGTCAAACTCGAAGTGTTGGTGCGTTATTATATTTAGTCTGAGGATAAGGAAATGGGGAAGGGGAGCAATATACAGAAGTCGAACTGTAAGCCTGATTGTATGAAACGTTCTTGCTTCTAAAGTAAATCTGAAACTAATCTGCAGTTGCAGCATAAATTAATACATCTTTGAGTGATTGTGTTTTCATTACCAAAATTAAATTGTGAATTTGTGATAAGTTAATACAAGGGAAAAGGAGTCGAAATTACTGGAAGGATATTGTTTAAAATGAATACAAGGAAAATCAGCAGAATATCGAAAACTAACGGAAAGAATCAAGTTAGTCTGAATTATTATATTTGACTATTGTCTTTGCTCACATATTTTTGTAAAGCTTCAATTTCACTTATTGTAAATCTTTATATATACACGAAGAGATCATTATGAATAACAATATAATGTAAATTATATAATGTAGAATCTCTATTCAGTATAATTCTTGATTAGTAGTTTTATAATTTCTACATTATTTGAAATACAAGGTTTATGTTTCTTAGGAAATATGAGTCTATTTCCTAAGAAGCATAATTTTAAATTAAAATACATCTTCATTACTTGCTAATATAATATAAATAAATCATTTTCTTTTAATAATAAAATTTATCTATGAAAATACACGGAGGAAAATTGCTAACATCAAATTAATTATAATTCTATAATGTAGAAACACTAAACAGTGTAGTCCATGATTACTAGTTTCTTATACATTAATTGAAATATAATATTTATGTATGTCAGGAGATCTAAGTACATTTTCTAAGAAGCTCAATTTTAAATTAAATAATATCTCTATTACTTGCAAAATAATGAATAAGTATTTTTGTTAAACAATAAAGTTCCTTTACAAAAATACATATTCATTATTTTGCAAGTAATGGAGATACTATTTAATTTAAAATTGAGCTTCTTAGAAAATGTACTTAGATCTCCTGACATACATAAATATTATATTTCAAATAATGTAGAAATTATAAAACTGCTAATCAAGAATTATACTGAATAGAGATTCTACATTATATAATTTACATTATATTGTTATTCATAATGATCTCTTCGTGTATATATAAAGATTTACAATAAGTGAAATTGAAGCTTTACAAAAATATGTGAGCAAAGACAATAGTCAAATATAATAATTCAGACTAACTTGATTCTTTCCGTTAGTTTTCGATATTCTGCTGATTTTCCTTGTATTCCTTTTAAACAATATCCTTCCAGTAATTTCGACTCCTTTTCCCTTGTATTAACTTGTCACAAATTTACAATTTAATTTTCGTAATGAAAACACAATCACTCAAAGATGTATTAATTTATGCTGCAACTGCAGATTAGTTTCAGATTTACTTTAGAAGTAAGAACGTTTTATACAATCAGGCTTACAGTTCGACTTCTGTATATTGCTCCCGTTCCCCATTTCCTTATCCTCAGACTAAATATAATAACGCACCAACACTTCGAATTTGACAGAATATTACTCATTTAACACATCATCGAATTATGCTAATATAATGAATGCTATACTAAGGAAGCTAGGCCCACGGGAGAAAAGGGCAAAATTAAAATAGTATTTTATAGCTATTATATTGCCGTTTATTTTCTACATTTGTAAAGGTACGTAAATATTTAAAATATGAAAATTGTAGAGAATTTTATGCTCTACAACATTTACTTTAACTTTTTTTATTAGAATCAACAGGGGGAGAGATAATGGAGGGAAAACAAAACAACTCTCAAATTTGTATTAGTTTTTCTTTAATAACTTTTTTTAAAGGAAAGTTACAAACAAATACTTCAAATAAAACTTTTAGTTCTTATTTTTCTCTATAAAACTAAAAAAAAACAATGTTCTGCGGTTAATATTGGCCGAGATATCCTTATTTCTATAAATTCACCCCTTTTTCAAGATGGCGGCCGTAGCACAACCCCTAGGAATTCGAACTTTGCGGATTCCGATTCTCCGGGGGACAACTTTTTGAATAAAAAAAAAATCCATTGAAGTATTTTTTGCAATGATTTGCCACTTTCCTGTCTATTTTGACTGGACTATGAGGCGCCCGAGTGAATTGAAATCTTAAACCGAGCGACGCGCGCTGCTGGGACATTATGGTTTTTTGTAACTTGATCTCCTTATTTACGATGTGTGATAAGATATTTTTCTCGGAATGCTGAAGTCGGTCTCGGCTTGCTGGTTCGCGCAAACGAGAAAGGTCTCAAATGTAAAGGGTTAACCCTTTGTACTCGAAATAACTAATTATTCCCCAAAAATTGGTGACTGACTCGAGAGCAAGGGTTAATATATTATATTGCAACTACAAAAAAATATCTTATATGTATATCCATAGTATATGATGACATAATAATTATAGTGAATTCGCACACATGCACCACTGCATATGTACTAAATGTATCAGTTTAGCGCCTATAACCTGCACGCCAATTTGGAAAACGTAGTTGTAAGATAAATGTTTTTAAAAGTTTTAGCATCCAAACAAAACAGTGATTAAAACTATTGACGGATGAATCTCAGTAATACCTATACATAAGCCCATGTAATAAAAGCCTTCCGTTTTGTTCGAAAACTTGTATTTCTTTCCATCAAAATTTTTCCTCGTGCTGTTAAGATACTTTAGACCTTTTGATTTGGAAAACTCCGTCATTCTTACAGAGGTTTCCGTCTTTCATCGTTATTATCAGCGACAGTTTTGGCAATAACCGGTTCTATTTGTAATTCCTGCTTATACATTACTTTGAGAAAAACTGCGAAGCTTTCCATTTAGTTGTTCTGCTGTCAGAAAGTTAATAATTCTTAATACATTTTGAATTGAAAATTTAGCTAAGAAGTTTCGGTAAGGTTGAAGTATTTATTTCTATTTTACAACTTAACAGGAAATTTCTACAAGAGGATTACAAAAGAAAGGTTCTCATGACTCGTAGTTGTGTCTATCGTAAACCTCTCCCCCCTCTCCCTTAGCGCTTTAATACTTTATAGGGGAGACCGGGGTAAAATAGGGTACCGGGGTAAAACAAGAACCCATTAATATAACATAAACTACATTTCTGATTCAGTCATTAATGAAGGTATGTAATGGTGCCACTTGAAGATATTTGTCAGCAAAAATTTGTAAACATTGGCGCTTGATTACTTTCCAAACGCTTTATTTTTCATTTTTGCACATAATTCTTAAAAGTTTCCGATCATTTCGAAGTGTTCAGTACAAAATCTGGACTAATAGAGTAAATTTTCACTTAAGTCACTTAATTTGAAATATTTTTAACTATAATTTCGTTAGTCGTATTTTTAATTTACATACGATATATGTCTGTATAATATTTAAATACACTTTGTATGGTTAAGGGGCAAACCCGTACGGGGTAAAATCGGACCTCATACCTTCATTAATGACTGAATCAGGAATATAATTTTTGTTATATTAATGGGTTCTTGTTTTACCCTGGTACCCCTATTTTACCTGGGTTTCCCCTAATAGATGTATTTATTGTAAAGAAATATGCGCATTAACAAAATTACAAGAAGGATGAGTACAATGCATAAAAAATTTTAAATGGGCTCATGAAGGACGAACTGACTAGAAAATTGAAGATTTACATAATTTCTCATGTAATACATGCTAAGTTTGTATCAATTTTTTGTATCAAATTTGAATCCGTGGAGTATCCTATTTTACCCATGGTTCGGGGTAAAACCGTAAATTGTTATGTTTTTTTTAAATTAAGATTTGATTGATCAAAAATAAAAATAATTATTTTATTTTGTGTCACCACTTTAAAGAAGGTTTATATTAAATCAAAGTCGTTTTATTTTCAATTTTTTTTTTAATAATAACCTAAATATCTTTTATCCTTAAGGGTACCGTTTTACTCCGGTCTTCCCTACCTGTCATGCGTGGAACCGCTTCAATAAGTTTGAATTGGTTCGAACGACAAAACGCAGCGCAAATTCACAAGGCTAAGACTGCAATTTTATTAATTCCTTTCGCGTCTTTTTTTTTCCAGCTGTTTTTGCCTTTACTTCTGTAGTTTTGTCAACAATTCCATTGAATCGAAAGGTCTATTACTCGATGACGAAGAAATATCTGAACTATTATGAATCAGAGGAAGTACAGTATAAGATAAGTAAGGGATGATAACATTCCTTTACAAAAATAAAGCTGACCCGAAAATGAACGTAATGTGTTGATGTATTCAATAAATATAATTTTATTATAAAACAATTCTTTTTCTTCAGAAAATAAAGTGTTACGTAGCTTTAGGCAAATGGTAGAAATCCTCTGTAAAATTTTCAAGTTTCTTCATGAGCGATAAGAGAGTAATTTGCATTTTTGCACACGGTCCCCTATTCAAATTGCCTCCACTTCCTTTCTGAGAAAGTGAAATAATACAAAATCTATTGCTATTTGTCTTTTTGGCCACATGTATTGTCTCACAAGGGCTGGCTGGTATTATTAAGCATTTATAACTAAAGCTTAACGCTGTCTTCCTTAACCTTAATTTGTCTCACTTTAACTTTCAATACAATGCTTTAGTTAAGTGGTCTTCTTAGTAAATACTTAGCTCCATTTAAAGGTATTGGCCTTTGTTTCCGCATTTCTATACACTGTGTCTGGATTGTCATGATCCAGGAGGGGGTGAGGTATTGGACTAGATTTCCAGGTAAGTCCCCAATCTCTATGGCGGAAACGATGGGACGCCTGGGACCAGGCAGTCGTGATCCGCTATTGCCTAAGGGCCTGCAGTAGGCAGTCAGACGCTACATTTGATTACTATAGGAAATTAGAGAAGGTCTTATAGATACGCATGACCGCCGAATCCGAGCCGAGCCCGGTTTGCATTGTTCGCGACCTTCGACAAACCATAAAACAAAGGGATTCGAAGAAAACGGAGTCGGCTCGCGATAATATGTAACTAATCCAAACGGTATCCCTCGACTTGTACCGATATTACAAAGAAAACATTTGTCCAGTCGAATGAGCAAATCTACAATATTGTCGCTAAATTTCTCATTATTTTCAAATCCCCATAACTTTTGGCCAGAGCACCCAATTATGACGATCTCTTTTTTACATTAAAGGTCTTTTCACGTACTTGAATGCCCATATATTTAATTTTGCAATCGGGATTTCAGGTATAAAGTACACGACTTTGAATATTGGCCGATTTTTGGTAATTTTATACGTGTTATAATTGAGTTAGAAGATTTAGGAGTGGCTACCAGATAATTTTAGCACATTGTACACTCAGCTATTAGTTTTTCATCGGTAGCTCGAGATACACAAAATTGAGTATAAACGCGAAATTTACGTTATTTTTTACAAACCGTAACTTTAAGCACTTCGTAATTTATTCATAACTTTTTAAGAGATTATTCTGTTTAAAAAATAACTATTGGATGTTGAAGGTCTTGTTGAGAACTACCGTTCTGTAGTTTTAGAAATGTTGTTAGAGTCCATAAAAGCCGAGTAATCGAGCACTGAAAAATTGTATTTTTCGCTTCATTTTTTCTTTTTCAACTTGTTACAAAATAATAAATTGGCTCAAAAATATATTTGCAGGTGACTATTTTCCTGTTCACGCTTGGTTTTTCTGAGTTCTTTACCTAAAGAGCAGGATTCAATCGGTGGGATACCCGTAGCTTTCAAAAAATCTTTGTGCCGTTTTTCACCGGAAAAATATGGCTTTTTTTGTAAATTTGCTCATATATCTGCATGACGCAGCGTGACAAGTTTTGAAGCATAGAAACACTTTCATTTTTTAGGGATATATAAAGATTGAAATGCATACATTCACATAGTAATATTAAATTTCTCATTTTTAATAGGAAACGTACTAAAATTTTAATTTTTTGTAGCTCATCACAGCATCTTGAATGATGGAGGACGTCAATTCACTTTGTATACTTTGCGACAAAGAGCTTCTGGAGGAAAACAAACGAACAATTGGAGAACGCGCCATTGCTTCGTTGATCAAAGCAAGTAAGGACAGGAAAGATAAGGAGCATTTGCGTATGAAAAACCTTACATCGTTGGATATACACGTTAATTGCCATTGAGCTTATGTACGACAAAAAAATATAATTGCAGCAGCGAAGAAAGTAGCTTCATCTGCTTCGCGGAAACGTCAATTAACCAGCGAAGCACTACATTTCGATTTTCATTCTCTGTGCTTTTTCTGCGGCGAAGATGCATCCGACGAGTATATAGAAAACCGTAAGTTAAACCCGTTAAGATTTGTTAAAGTTGTATATGTCAGTAAACGCGAAACAGGTGATAATATTTTAAAAAGCATAGAAGACCGTAAATTACAAAGTGACGACTACATGGATTTAATTATTAAACGACTTAGTACCGTAGACAACATAGCAGATATAAATGCACGATATCATGTTAATTGCATTACCAAATTTTACAAATATCAAGAAAGTAATATGCCAGTGGGACGTTCTTCAAAAAATTCAACCTTATTGTGTTTAGAGTTTATTATTAATTATCTTATTGAGAATTCAGAAGAGTGCCAATTTTCTTTAAGATATATTTATGATCAGTATGAAGGTGAAAAACCGACTATTAAATATATCAAAGAAAAGTTAATTGATTATTTGGGGAAAGAAGTGGCAATTTACTCCGTAAAAAATGATTACATAATATGCTTTTTGGATAGTAGAAATAAAATTTTATCAAAGAATTGGTACGAAAACTGTTTAAAAAATGAAGAAGAGGAAAAAAAAAGAATAGTGAAAACTGCTGCTGAAATAATTGTTCAAGAAATTCGATCTAAATATTATGACCTTAGTAAATATCCATCGCCCAATTGCTTTTTAGATAGTATTAGTTCAGACGTTTCAGACAACTTAAAATTATTTCTTGAAATAATAATAAAACGTAGTAAGAAGACGAAAAATGGTGAAAAATGGGATAATCAAATCGCGACATTTGCGCACTGCATTACTTCCTCAGCAAGACCGCGGTCATTTCTATCACCTATTTTATTAGGATTATCATCCATGATGCACAAAAACACGCGTCTAAAAGTCTTATCGATAGTTTACATAACGTAGGTCTCTGCGCTTCGTATGAAGAAACGCTACTTTTCGAAGCTTCGATTGTTCATGATCCACAGCAGTATGATTTAACTGATTCGTATATTCAATTTGTATTTGACAATGCTAATCATAATACAAATACAATTGACGGGCGAAATACCTTTTATTCTATGGGTGGCATAATGTGTGTATCACCTTCTTCATCAGTTCAATCTACAAAAACAATTACTTGCTTAAAAAAATTCCTAGCGTAAATTCTACTGGAAAATTCGGTTTTATTCCTCTGCAGCATTTCGAGAAAGGTAATTCAGCAGGTCGTAAGAATATTATAATAAAAAATTTATATATAGAAAATCAAATTTCAAATGAAATAGGTATAACGTCAGCACACTTTTTATGGTTTTACGGAAAATATAAAAATTTAAACAAAACTGCCGGTTGGAATGGATTTATGGAACTTATACCGTTACAGAAAAAGAGTATACATTGACAAAAATTATTCCGTTACCATTTGTAAATGCTCCACCAAGTCAATATGACACAATTTTTACTGTATTACTCGAAGCTGATGCCAGGTACAAAGCAAATAATCAAACCCACACTTTTGTTACTTTTGATCAACCATTTTATGATAAAGCTCAAGAGATTGTAGCTTGCTCGAGAGGCGCAGAAAAGCAAAAAATTTTAGATTCTGTAATTGTAAGACTAGGAGGTTTTCATGTAGTGGTTTAAAGGCAGCTTTTAGTGAAATATATGCGGAAATATCAGCTGGGAAAGCTCTGACCGGGCATGCATTTTCGCGAGCAGTTCGAGGGCACCTTTAGTCCAACAATCATTAGCACACATCATTTTATCTAGTTTGAATTTTGATGAAAATGAAATAAACGATTTAAATAATATTCTAAGTAATGTGGGTGAGGACAATTTGCAAAGAGTTATGGAAAATAATGATTACCAGCAATTAAAAAATAAATTCATTTTGAAATTAAATAGTCTAAAAAATAATGGCCCTACTGCACAACTCTGGGTACAATATTTTACGATGCTAGAAATATCGCGAAACAGTTTATAAAAGCAGAAAGAACCGGTAATTGGCATCTTCACCTAAACAGCATGCAGAAAATGTTGCCTTACTTTCATGCAAGTGGCCACTTATTGTACGCTAAATCTAGTCACTTATATTTACAAGAAATGTATACATTATAATCTTAAATGAATGTTTTTGAATATGAAAAATTTACAAACTCTGGATACTTTACAGTTAGGCGTACAGATAAATATCGTTCGGGAATTTCGTCAGATATGACTATAGAACAAATGCTAATAAGACCTATGAAAACAAGTGGTGGGTTGACACACGGACACGGTATGACAGAAAGTGTACTTTCGAAATGGATCCTCTCAATGATAGTTTTAGTTGAAGTATCTGATGCAATGGAACAATTTTGCAACGTTTCATATGCAACTTCTGAGCAACATATTGATACAAGAATTTCCAGAATTTCTCGAGATGCTGCAGACGTACAGAAGCTCATTAATTTCTTTGATACACATGACCCGTTCCCCATAACAGACAAAATTCAATCATTTAGCAGTGGTGTGATTGGCAATGAAAATATTAATTGTCACAGGGCATTATCAATAGGCTTAGCTGCGATGGAAAAAATGATTGGCAAAGATTTTGGCATAGTGAAATTACAGAGAAAAGATAAAATTTTATCTCTCAAGGCAGTAAACTCTTCAGTAAAATTAAATAACAGCACAGAAGTCATTGATCCAACTTTGATTTTTCAAAGACTGTCATTAAATATTGAGTCAAAAAGCGATATGAAAAAATACCTGACGTATGAGCTGTCTCCTTATCCGCTGTCATTATTTCACGAAGGAGGAATGCGAAAGACTCGCAAATCAGCTTTTTACGAGAATTTCAATAAAATTTCTGTACTACCATCTGAAAATATATTTTACGTTATCGATGGTGGATTTCTTCTTCACCGAGTAGTATGGCATATTAATGAGACCATTAGTGCAATTTTACAGCAATACGTCGCATACGTTTTAAAGTATTATACAAATAATTGTTGCATTGTCTTCGATGGATACTCAAAAACCGGTACAAAATCTGCTGAGCGTTTACGTATCGTCAACAAACAAATGCAAGAACAGATTTAAATTTTGATTTGAGTACGAAAATTACTTTTTCGCAGGAAAAAGTTATACTTAGCGACCAAAATAAGTCCAATTTAATTAAATTATTATGTGTAGAATTTAGTAAAGTAGGATGCATGACCAAAGCCGCCGAGGAGGATGCGGATTGTCTTATAAATCAAACAGCTATTGATTGTAAAAGTAATAATGACAACGTTGTAATCGTTGGCGAAGACATTGACCTTTTAGTATTACTGACAGGATTGGCATCGTTAAATTCAACTATTTATTTTTTAAAACCAAACAAGGGAAAAACTGAACAACAGATATATTCAAATCATTCTTTTAAATATGACGAGTTGAAAAAATATATTCTTTTTATACACGCATTTACAGGTTGTGATACAACATCCTGCTTTTATAAGCAAGGAAAAAATAAGTTAATCAAGATATTATTAAATGACTTATCATTACAAACACTATAGCTTATAACTTTTATAACGCGAGTGCAACGCAATCAGAAATCGAGAACTGCGGCAATAAAATAATAGAAGCATTGTATAGTACTAAAAAAGAGCGAAAGGTATTGAATGAATTAAGATTTGTACATTTTCAAAAATCGACCATAAAAAAAATTTGTAAATTAGAATCGTTACCACCAACAGTCGGTGCTGCAAAACAACACTGCTTCAGAACATTTTGCCAAATTCAAACGTAGTTAGGTAATGCAGTAAATGCTCAGCAATGGGGATGGAAATTAACTCAGCAGGGATTAGAAGCTATTTTCACTGAAGAGCCATTAATTCCAGACGAGTTATTAATATCTATTACGTGCCGATGTGAAAGTGGGTGTAAAAATAAAAATTGGGGATGCAGAAAGCATGGATTACGGTGCTCACATTTATGCGCTGGTTGCCATGGCGAAACTTGCGCAAATAAAAACGATACATCGATATAAATAATCGATGAAAAGGATTTAAATGTAGATAACGATGCCGACAGTATCTTAGATTTATTACCTTCAATTCAAATATAAATGATAATGAAAACAGCGAGTTTTATAATGATAACGAGGGCGATGACGATGACCATGACGACTACGATGACGATGACATTGAAGAAAACGATAATGATTTAAATAATAGCAAGGAAGTTAGTATATGTAAAAAGCGTAGGATAAATTAATATTAGTGTAATAATTTAATAATGTAGAATAAATTGGAATTGCGATTTATATGTAATATGTATATATATAATGTTATTATTAAAGTCTTGTAATACTATATAAATAAGTTAAGTCTTTTGATACTACATAAATATTATTTACAAGGATGTATGGACCAATGTAATAAGTTATATAAAAATTTTCGATAAAATAATTTTCTATCATACGAACACCGTGGTTGTAATCATTTTTTCATTTTACCCTGAATAAAATAAATATCATTAAAATTGGATTATTAGTTCCCGAGAAAAATCAATTTTTTTTTTTATTATGCCCTTTCAATGACCTACCGAATTACTTTTTTTAGTAAAATAGTCAGATCTTCAAACACACGAAAAACACGTTATTAAAAAGACTATATTTATATAAAAATAACAAATAACTTTTGGTTGTCACAAAATGTGACTATTTTACAAGAAAGAGCAGATCGGGGTGTGTCACTAAAAATAGTATGGTGAGTTTGAAATCAATTGTCAAATAACGCCGTACTGTTGACATGTATTTACGGACTCGTTCTATAATGTCCATTTAAGGAATCTCGTTAACTAGTTTTAATCCAAGGAAGACTAAACAATATTGTTTAAAATTTCAACAAATATTCTAAGAGAGAATAAAATCGTCGATTTTCAATTAATTATGCTATTTTATATATATGTCACATCATATAGGATTTTTAAGTTAATAGGAAATTGTTTTACACTCCCTAAATAATCTAATAGCTCAAATAAAGATGATGGTTAATTATTAATAAATTATTTTTATTTCAAAAGTTTTGTAGAAAGTTCTAAGTTAACAAAATTGGTTTTGCCATCCGCAGATTATTAAAGAAAAACTGAAAACAAAAATATACAAATAGAAATTTTTATATTAATATACACGCGTCTTTTTATAGATTATTATAAGTATAACCGCTACTGTGTGAAAGATAAACTAAAGCGGAAGAAATATGCACAACCGCTACTTACTTCATAGGAACTTTCGCATAGCGTGCCATTGATTCTTTATATGAAATAAGAATAATTTATTTAAGATGTATTTTTGATTGAACATATAACTTATAAAAATATTATATCGCTTAATAATATAAAAGATTTTATTTATTTTCTTATTTTTTCTATATATAACCATTATGGAGCTTTAAAATACATTTCTGCAAATAGGACATGTAGACTTTTGACTGGTACTGAACCATTTATACTGAAAATAAAAAGAGAAATGTAAAAAGATTTCTATAATTATTGGATTTTTTAAAATGATTAATCAGAAACTAATTAATGTAAACTTACCAGACAGTGTGTATGAAATTTCTTTCTACAAGTGTGGCATGTTAGTTTTGGAATTTGATATGTGCTAATATGAAAAATACTGAAGCAAATGTAGCACTCTTCGACACCTGCAAACTTTTTATCCAAGTTCCTTTTCCACAATAAAAGCCCATCCCATATAGAACCATTTTGGTGTGTTAAAAATATAAAAAGCTGCATATGACAATTTCTCCAATTCGCTGCACCCCCGGCATGTTGACCTGGCTCAACAATAATTTGGCCTAAGGGGTGATTAGAAGGTAAAATGATACTAAGCTCTAGTTTCGTGTCGTCCATTTGGTAAATAGCAACAACTTCTCTCGCTGATGAATGAACTTTTATCTGCATATTTTTTACACCACCTGAAGGACAGCTGCAAAGCTCTTCCTGACACAACATAGGACTTACGTAATGCGTAGTAATTTTATCAACAGCTGCACTAACTCTACTGTCAGCTGTACTCCACCATTGTCTCACTAATACAGGTAAATGTCTCAGACAATTTGTATATATCCAGCAAACAATGTGATCCAGTCTCCATTCTGTCCAGCTTTCTCCAAAATTAAACGACGGTGGAGTTGAAAATATTTTTATCAATTTTGAAGATTTTGTTTTACTATCTTGATGAATCTCCACTGGCATCAATCTAAAAATATTATTCAATAAAGACGAAAAGAGTTCAGTTTTTAATATTTCTGCATATTGATAACGCAAATCCCCATGTGCATATGCACACATTTCTAGTACTGTTGCCCAGGTTAATAAATAGCATAACGTAAATGCATAAGAGTCTGTGAATGGTTGAGTTGTACAACTAATGGTATCGCATAGCTTAAAGTCCATCAACATTGCATTTACAATAAATTGTGTACTCGAGAGTGTCTCTATAAATCTCTTTATGTTCAACTTATTTGAATCGAAATTTTCCGTCTCTGTCAGCTCTTGATCTTGTTTAACAAGATTAGATATTGAATGTTTTAAGACCCAGTGTGCTCCAAGTTGAATAGATGGAATAGAAGATTTCAGCAACTTCAGTGATACATTAATCAATGTGTCTGGCTTTAGTTTTACAGTAATATTGTGTTTATTTTTATAAAATAGATTCTCATCAAATAGCATTAACGCGGAGCCCAAGTAATCAAGTATAATCAATGAGCTTAAAATAGGTTCTTTTTCATCGTACAAATTACAATAGAACATCCATGATTTTCCTATTCCCATATGAATATCGTCCGAATACACATTTTTCCATTCATCCAATAATTCTGGAGGAAAACCAGTTTCCTTATGAGCCTCATATTTATTCATTGTATTCTGGACAGCAATAAAAAGTTTACTGATTGCAACAGTAAACGCAATTACCGCTACTTCATTGTATTTGTACTGAGATTTGTTAATAGAAAGCTGCCACGATGCCAAACAAATCAAAATAAAATCCCAATTATTTGATTGTAATTTTAAAGGGGCTATGTTTAGAACTGATGTTAATGATCTTATAATTTCCAAGCATAAAATTATTTCCCCCCATTTTTTGTCGGAAATATCACAATCCAGTAACAATGATCTGTAATACTCTTTCTCATTTGAAATTATTTTTTCCAAAATTTCGATTATAACAGAATCATCCATTTTTGCTTGTAATAAGCTTCTACCTATGATCAAAGTATTTAAATCATTTTGTTGCGGTATAATATCTCCTTTATTTAAATAAGGACCTAAAATTTGAATTGCTTGCAAATATTTTTCAGATGCATCTTCATTTTCTAAAAGTGAACTATTATTGTTTATTGTATTTAAATATTCAGCACAATTGTCGTTTGCACAAATTTCAGTATAATAAAGCCTGATCATATATGGTAATATACAACTGTCTTCATAGACTTTTTGAAGCTTTTGTAAAATACCTTCACGCATTTCGTCAGAAAGTAGAATAGGCAAAAGCTGAAATCGATTTTTTAGTATTAGAAGTAGTTTGCTAACATTTTCATAATGTTTCGTCGATCGATAATGATCGCTGTAAGCATTACTTAGAATAATAACATGCATAATGCTTAATATAGGATGTGTAAAAAGAGGATAGATACTTGATATATCTGAAGAGACAATGGAAAGAACTTCTGTTACGAATGAAGCCCAATTCAAACAATTCTCCATTGTATCTGAAACTTTCTGTTGTGTAATATCAATATTGTTAGCTTGCAGCTTGCAGCTAGGACTGGCAACAAAAAAATTTCCACTGACTATTTCAGCATACATAATAACCCCAGTCATTTCTGACAACCATTTACATATATTGGATTCTGTTAAAAAGTTATTTACTATTTCATGTTTATTTTGAATATCCAAATCATTATGATTTATAATATATTCAACAAAATCAGTAGCTATTACTTTTAATGAATCTTGATTTTGGAATGTCAATAGGTTAAATATTTTTTTCCAAATAATAGCAGAAAATTTTTTAGTAAGATTTAAGAATTCAATATGTGAAAGCTTACAATGACTTTCAAACAATCCCTTTTTCCAAATATTACGAAGATCATCAACATTTACATCATTTTCTGCATAATCCCTTGTGCATAATTCAAATAATGTTTCTATTAATTTTAAAGCACCGCTTGTTGGTTGTTTATGAGCCCAAGTAAGGGGAACCAGAGCTGAGATTAATTTTATCAAATGTATTACATCTACTTCATTTGTTATGGTTAAAGAATTACAGAGAATTTCTGAAATCTGATTGATTCCCTCTATGCTTATTAAAAAGTCACCAGTGTCTGATGTTTCAAATGCTAATAAAATCATATTTTGATCCTTTATGAAATTGGAAGATTGATTATTAGCAATCTCTCTAGCTATATCAATTAATAGTTCATTTACTTTAGGTTGTGAATACCAATGTTTAACTATTTTGTTATTTCTGTTATCTTTTGATAAGCAAAATTGCACAACACTTCTGGTGACTGCTGCATCATTGAGTAAAGTCAAAGACTCTAACATTTTGTCTTTTTCAAAATCTGTTACATATTTCATTAGACTGAAAACCATTTGGATTATATCCTCCGTTTCTTCTGATGTCTCTTCTAGCCATGCTTTTAATATATCATTGTAAAAGTCAAATAATTCAGCATCTGCCTTTATAGTTTTCGAAAGTTCGATAAAAAGATCTTTATTCTCAAAGTTATTTATTAATTTATTAAGGAATTTCATATTTCTCTTAGAACCTGTTGTGCTAATATAGTTAAAATAAGCTACGCAATACTTATTAACGAATTCTAAAAGTTCGGTGTCAAACATTTCTGTTTCCACAAAATTACTTTTTACTGGTTCTGCAGCTTTTGCCTTTTGATTGGGTTCAGAAAATTGTACTTTTAAGTTTTTACGTCTATGAGTAGGATTATTTTTCAATAGAAGTAATAGATCTATTTGTGAATTATGAGCTTCGATAGCTGAAAAAGAATTTACTAATTCTCTTTCTTTGTTCATAAACTTCTCAAATGTAATTCCAAGTTCATTCCAAAATAAATTAATTAAATGTAAGTAACATTTGTATTCTATATTGTTTCGATTCTTACTCCAATATCGCACTAAATGCGAAACTTCACAAAAAATCGTTTCTTTGGCTGGAGTTCCTTCTAAAATACACATTTCTATAACAGATATTAGCTAAAACAATTGAAAACTATTAGTATATTTCTTGCTAAATTTGGATGTATAATTTATTGATACTTACTTGCTCTTTTACAAGTTTTGAGCAGAATTCTATATCAGAATTATTACAAAGAATTAAACATTCAAAGAAAGAAGTAGATACTGCAAATATTTCGGAACGACTAATTTGTACGCTTTTCACCAAAAATCTGAAAAAAAAATTGTAAATAAAGAAAAAGCAATTGCTGAAATAAATGAAATAGAAATTATTTTGTTTACCCTTGGCGCATATTATCGAAAAAATTAATATAAAATTGATTTTTATCAATATTTAATTTTGGAAATTGACTAATAAATGGCAATAAATTTGGATAAATAATAGATGCGGAAGATTGTCCACCACTACGTAAAACTCGCCATAATTTTGGCAACACAAGCTTTTCAACATTTACATGCTGATACCAATCCTACAAAATATACTAAGTAATTAGTACCTGCAACTGCTTTAAATGTAATCAATAATCAATATTTACCTCTAGTTTAGTTACAGCTACAAGCATTGCTTCCCAAACTGCAGATAATATACTAGGTTCATTTTCATCTAAGCTATTCATTATAGCTGTTAAGGCTTTTTTCTTTTCATTTAACAAAACTAAGTCAGCATGTCCAATAACAGAAGATAGGACATTGAAAAATGCTGTCTTTGTTGGAAGTGCTTCACTTCTGCTTAATTTCCAAAACTTGTTACTACTCAATATACTGTTATGAATATGGATTACTTTCTCAATTTCATGTATAGGAATTTTATTGAAATAATAGCTATAAGCTAATAAACATGATGTTAAAACTTTCTGATACCTAGCTTCTTTTTCTTCTGGAGTTAGAGATCTGTTGGTAAAAATATTACAAATAATTTGCTCAATAAATTTTAAAAATCATAATAATTATGGTTTTTTTAAATATACTTTTGTCCTGCAAATGTTTCAGGTGTTTGAATTGTTGTAATGTCACAGATATAGAATAATATCTCATTCTGACAATGAACAATTGCATCCTACAATTTTTCTTTGGTGGAAAAGTATTCTGTGAAAAAACATTGCATACAATAATTCACTCCATTATAAAATATTAAAAAGCTGTACAATTATCTACTTACATTAAAAGAATTGGTTGCAGCTGAAGCCAACAGGAGGATAAGGATCAAACTGAGAAGTAAACCATGCACCTGCTAACTGTTTCAAATACATGGCTATGCCTTTTTCCTACACGTTTGACCAACTGCTGCATGTGCTAATTGAGCAGCTTCTCTTACTCTATGCTCAATATCAGTAGCTAATGTACAATAGAAACGAGGCCCAAAATGGTAAAATTCCTTTCTACTTTAGATAGATCAGATTCTTCGCAAAGTGTAGCAACTCTTGCAGTGCCTTGTATTTGGTTGTTGCATCTTTCTTATTCATTTTTTTTAAAACAATTTGAAAGCTAGCATCAACACTACTTATTTCAATATCACTTAGAGTAGAAAGTGATAGCCCTGGTATATTGGTACATAACCCCCATCTTTTGCAGCTGAGAAACCAACAAAATTTGATATAGATGACCCTAAAAGTTCTGCACTTCTACTGCTGTTTGATGGCTACAAGCAAAATGTCAAATTAAAATTTGAATGAATATAAATGACATCTCTTATTTCTATTAAGGTTAGAAACATATAGAAATTTATGAAGATTAAAATGATAATGTTTTTTTTATTGAAACTTACTCGTGCATTATTTTTTGTTCTTTGAGCTTTTTTTGTTTTTACTCATGATAATTTTCAATTAAAACACTTTATATTATTTATAAAACACAAGTTTAAAGTAAAGACTGAAAAGCAAAATCGTCATTCGACAATCCACTGGGTGTAATGGTGTAAATGAGTTAAACAGCTAGTCTGGCAATTTGGCCAATAGCATTGGATTGTGATCGGATATTTGGTCTATTCGGGACATCGGTTGACAGCAGTGAGCAGTCAATGTGCCAGAGTGTCAAATGTATCACTGGTGTATATTAGTGATGTCTGTAATCAACTGTAATATATGTCAGTCCAGATGGTGGTGGTGGACCCTCGGGCCCTCTGCGGCAACTGCCCCGTGTTCACTCATTATGGCCTTTTAAGCCCCTTTAAGTTACATTCCATTAAAAGCCCAAGCATTTGCATGTGTATAGTGTTACATTAACTATTAAATTATAAGCCATTTGTGCCTTAAATAGAACGCGTCTATCAGAAGGCATAATGAAAGCCGTGGGAAGTCTGAGTGTTTCTCGATCTGACATAATACAGTTAACATCAGTGATAATAGAAATTAGCCCCAGTTTGGAGCAGGGATGCCAGTTTTAGCTCTTTTCACAGCCAAAATACATTACGTATCCCGTTTATATGTGATTGTGAGCAATGTAATATATATGCATGCAAACGCATATAAAATAATTATCTTATAATAAGAAACTAGAAAATTCTTTATTCATAAATTACATTGTTTATACATATAAGCTTCATGTGAATACATCAAGAAAGAAAATAGTTTTACTACTTTTATCAATTTTTTCTATTTGTCTCAGCCAGTTTATCATCCTCTTTATAATGACGATATTCAGGTTTTAATTCCCCACATATTCCTATGTGGGTTTTTTAGATTGTAATTACACACTTCGTTAAGAATTTCTTTTAAGTATACCTAAAAAATAAAATTATATAGTAGCAAACAAAATTTTCTAAAAAATATATATTTGCTTACAATGGTTGGCGAGTAATTTTCACAAGATCTCTGATATTATAATATTGATGTTTTTCGAATGCAGCAAAAAGCATATCCAAAACAGCATCTTTATCATCTCTCATTTTCTTTCCTTCCGCCTTCTTCTTCTCTGCATATTCAATCTATAATGAATTTTACTGGATGAGAAAACAGTTTTCTTTTTAAGTATAAAAGCAATTTTAAATTTGTACTTACATTGTGTTTATGATCTGATATTGGTTTAAAGTTCTGGACTACCCTATCCAATTGTTGAACTTGCTTTTGAGGTACTGAAGCTTTCTTAATACTTTGTAGTTTAAGTTTCATGTAACAATCATCCGCTTAAGTAAAAACATTTTAATGAGAAATTGGTAAAACCTAATTCAAAATAAATACAAATTTAAAATAAAAATAAATACCAAAAGGACGACATTCTAGCTTCTGTACAATTCTACCTTCCATATAAAGCTTTTCAGTTTCTGGAACAATGGCATCCGAATTGGCTGAAGCTAAAATTGTTAAAATATCACAACTATTAATATTGTGCTTTTAATATGAAATATATTTAGACAATGTACTAACGTGTTATATGAGAAAACACTCCAAGAGTTTGTCTGGTTACTGTGGTCACATCTAATCTGTGCTGTTTAGGAATCTCTGTTTCTCCTGGTTCTTTTAAAGCTAAAACAGCTTCTGATAATTTTAGAGAAACTTCTACTTTCTGTCCAGGATTCCTTAAATTGGACAGATTTTACAACTAGTTTTTGCAACATGTCAAATCATATCATAATAAAATCTTTTAAAAATCTCATGAACTCACTTAGTTATTTTCAATTTGCCTACTTCTATATTTCCAGGAGCTTTTTCCCATTTGTTAGCTATATACTTAGGAACTTTAACAAGCCATACTCCTCGTCCTGCATTACTCAAATCCAATTCTTTTTCCGAATGGAAAGTGCCTCCAGACATGATTGTCTACTTGTCCCAGTATACGGCGTTGCGGAGCAGCACTGAACAGTCAACAATGGTCAACAACAGTCAACATTCAACAACACTGATCGATCACGAATATCACCGATCACGATTCACGGCAATTCACGCCTCAGCCTCACGGGCCACAACGGGCACGGGCGGCACAGGCCGCGGACGGTCGGTTGACATCAGCGACACTCGTGCTCACTCGTGCTTGTGCCAGTGCCAACTGCCAATGGGAATTGAGATTTGAGAAATGGGATGGGATGATGGGAATTGGGGAATGGGATGGGATTTCGCAGATTGATGGCCGATTGCGACCCGAACTAGTGGAAACTGGAACTAGCACCTGACTGAAGTCCCGAACATTCCGAACCCAAAGAAACTATAGATAGCTATTTATTTTTTTATTGCTGTTTTAATGCAATAAACTAGAGTGTGACATACATACATACTACTATGTTTGTTTTATATTCGTAGTATTTCAATTAATTGCACCAGTTGAGTAGTGCAGCGAAAAAAAAACAAATTCTAATTCCTAGATCTCCTAAATCTTATACCTATGTAATACTATGTATACCTACAGAATATAAAAAACGAAAAAGGAAAATTGAATCTGTAGTAGTGAGTGCCTCTATAGCGGCGCTAGCGCTACATCTAAAGTAATCTGAAGTCTGAACATATTTCAGTATATATTGTTTTTAATGTACCCAAATTGGCCAAATTACCCAATCCATCACTCATCATCCACACTCGTCTACCCACCCACTCTAATGTACTCTAACCTAACCAAACCTAGATTAAAACTCGTGTTTTTTATGCCTGTTTTGAATAAAGTAAGATTTTACAAGATCTTATAAAAGCTTCATGTAAAATGACCGAGAAAATACAACAAGATAATAAAAAAGAGAAATGTCGGCCTATGACCAAGGTATTTCATTTAATTTTATTATATATTTCTAATTTTATTATTATTTTATATTAATTTCTAGCCTTAACAAGACAGTGAAGCTCTTTCTAATTTACTCAACAAATTATAAAATAAATTTTAAAAATCTTTTGTTGTACATATTTATTTGGCTTAGTATAAATTCTATATTTCTATTTGTTAGGTGGTTATACGCAGACTACCTCCAACTATGACTCAAGAACAATTTTTAGAGCAAGTGTCTCCTTTACCAGAACATGATTACTTATATTTTGCAAAAGCAGATTTGTCTCTTGGGCAATTTGCATTCACTCGTGCATACATAAATTTTATTGATCAACAAGATATTTTTATATTTCGAGAAAAGTTTGACAACTATGTTTTTGTTGATGGAAAAGGTACAGAGTATTCTGCTGTTGTAGAGTTTGCACCATTTCAAAGGCTGCCTAAGAAAAGGATAGGAAAAAAGAAGGATCTTAAATGTGGAACCATAGAATTAGACTCATATTATATAAGTTTTCTAGAGAATTTAAAAAATCAGGAAACTGACTCAAATGTTGCACAGCCTAAAACAGAATATTCATATCAACCTTCTGATAGTAAGTGTATTGTATTATATTTTCAATGTGTACAAATATTTTTAAAGAATACTCAAGCTTTATATGCCCTTAATCATTTAGATACAAGTAAAAAGATAACAACAACACCTCTCTTGGAATATGTAAAGCAGAGAAGACAAGAAAAGCAGAGACATAGAGATGAAAAAAGGGAAGAACGTCGACGTAGGGATCTTGAAAGACGAAGAACAAAAGATGATCCAATTATATCGAAGGTAGATCAAATTTTTTAATAGTTATAAAAATTAGGTCTGAGAAATTGATTTTTATAAACACTTCTTATTTCTAGGTATTAAAAAATCCAGATCTTGAAAAGGATGAGAGCAAAGATAACAAGGAGAATAAAGAGGATAAAGAAAAAATTTCCCCCAAAGATATAAAAACAAGAAATAAACGAGAAGATAAAATTCGTGAAAAAATATCTCGAGATCGAGATTCGAAAAGCCTAGGAAAAACTTATAGAGAAGATTGGGGTAAAGATGCAAAGCATCAAAGAAGACAAGAAGAGAGAAGATTGTATGGAAGAAGAGATGAAAGGGAAAATATTAGAGATGAAAGAAAAGATATTAAAGATGAGAGAAGATACGAATTTAAAGATGATAAGGAAACAAAGGACAAAAAATTTGAGGAAAAACGAGGTAAAAGCTACGAGAAGATGCGATTGGAGAAAAAAAGACTTGCAGAAACAAAAAAACAATCTAGTTCAGGCGGTACTAGTAGTTCTCAACAAGACTCAACACACGAAAAAGATGAAGAAGTAGCTTTAACCGAATCTGCTATGGAAAATACTGAAGATATAAGTTCAACAGTAGTAAGCAGCAAAGTAACAAGGGATTCTACTGAGATTGAAAAACAAAACGTGGAAAGTAAGTGTACGAGTAATGTTTTGAAGAAAGATTCTCAATATTTCCTTTAAAATTCTTTATTAAAATTAAACTTTTTTACAGCTGAAGAAACGCCAAGCGGGACTGAGAAATCTAAGTCCAACGAACATATAAATAACGAGGCTGTCTGTGATAACGAATCTGATGACAAGAAAGTTGTTAAAAGACGTAGCTCCCTTGAAAGCTGTGGTGAGGGAGGCACTGGAGATGGTAACTGCTTAAGACGCCATAAATCTTTGGATGGTGGTGAACAAAATAATCTTCAAAAATCTGAAAATGAGGATAAAGAGAAAGATAAGAAGGATCCACGTTTGGAACGTCGAATTAGGAATAAGGTATTCACTTTTTTGTCAATGATTAGTTTCTTAATTTGAATGTATTGTCTCAGCAAGCTCAATTTAAAGGATCGGCCTGCAATGGAGATTTATCGACCTGGAATGGGCAAGTTTAGTAAACAACGTTTAGAGCGTGAAAAATCGAGTAACGATGAACGTTCATCCCTTTCACAAAGCCCTACGCCCAGTGGAGCAGCTTCTGTATCAAAAACTGGCAAGCCAGGAAATGAAGTACGTTCCATGATGTTCAAGCGTAGTGTCAGTCGTGATATGGCATAAATTCCATATTGATCTTCGTATGTTCTAGTGATACATTCTCGTGAGGGAGCTATGAGGCTTCACCATTAGGCTTTTACATAAAATTAATAACATGTAAAAATGTATTGTGCTTGAACTTATAATAAAAATTAGCACATTACTATATATCATGTGAACTATACCATTATATCATCCGCTGTCTTCATTTTTAAAAGTTCAAAAATTAATATCATTTATCTAATGATCTAAACAGGGTATGTAAATCTTTAATTTTTTGTGCATTAGTCATTTTTAAATGGAGCATTCATTTGAAATACCTTTCTTACATAAAGACTAATTATTTTTATTGAATTTTTATGTATATAACTATGCATAATAAATTTCTAATATAATTAAATAATTCGAATTATTCTATTATTCTATTTTCTTGTAATAACAGTTTTTCCTGATTATAATTATATAAAAAGTAAAATTCTTTTTATCTTTGTTTAAAAATTATATCTCTTACTAGGAATATTGCTTTCAAATTGATCAATGCAATTATTATAGTTTTGCTTTTATTTTAGGCAACAATCAACGATCTTCTGAATTTAATTTTTTTGACGTTCTAGTTGACCTTGCTGACGTTACAGTTGACCTTGCCGGTGTTGTAGATGACCTTTCCGGTATTTCATTTGACTTTACTGATGTTCTAGTTGATCTAGCTGGCGTTTCAGTAAACCTTGCTGATGTACCAGTTGACCTTGCTGATTTTCTAGCTGCTCCTACTGGTATTTTATCTGAAGGCGAAGTACTATTTCGTTTATTTTTTTTTTGTAATGGGCTAGCGTCAGGTGATATATCATCATACTTCTTCTTTAGTATACGCGTTGAACCTAAATTAAAAAACAAATTATTTAATTATTATTAAACGTTCAATTGTGAGGTAATAATTAAAAATTTAAATATACCACGAGTAATATAATGTTTTAAATGACTTGCTACTTACTTCTTGGGGGATTTCTTCGGGGAGTATCAATGTCCGAATCGAGCAAATTACTATTGGCTTTTGAAAGGTTTCTTGGAGTTTTCAGATCGTTCTTATTTTTCGATTTGTTTTCTTTGGGCTCATCTTCGTACATGTCATCTTCTGATTCATCTTCTTCACTACTACTTTTACGTCTTATTCGTCGTACTGTTTTCCTACGAATTGTTGGTGGTGGCATCATTTGAGTATCCGTAAGTGTAAGCTCGTTATCTTCATTCATCTCCATAAGCTCTTTCATCTTTTCTTCCAATTCAATGCATGCCGCTTTGGCTTCTGTTTTTTTCTTTGTTTGTTCTATTATATTATTTAAAGCTTTCAAAACTTGCCTATTATGAATTTTTTCTTTTAATAGCGGTAAACTTTCTATTAAACGACGTATACCTGAAATAAAATTGATAGTGTTTTTTTTTACCAAGAATTAAAGTATATACTCTCAAGCGATCGCTAACGTCAAATCGATCACTATTCCTAGTGCTACAATGTCGTGAGAATTTCGTTCTCCCACTTTAAGTGCCAGTATCTGACCAAAAGTAGTCAATTAGACGTTGCTCGACGACTTGAGGGCTATTAAAGATATTTCAAAGTTATTCATACTCTTTGAATTAAATTGTAAAAGCGACAAACAATATGACAGATTACGCCATTGCAATTCTGTATTTGCTAATTTGAATCTGGTGCATATCTTGTCTATTATGCTGTCTACTTGTTTCTCTTTTTGCATTAGGCCTAAAATATATCTGAAATTACATTAATATATTATTTTAAGCTTATGTCACATAGAAAGATAATACATTAAAGGAACAACCTACTTGAGAATTTTTTGGAAGTTTTCTTCGCTTAATTCAAGTGAAGGATCAACTAATCTAGATAAAATATCAGGCATTACATTATACAATGCATTTCCTTTTCGAGCTAAGTCTTTAAAGAGCTGTTTTGTGTCTTGTGCTATTTGCTGGTTGTTATCAACAATACAAAGAGCCAATTCTGATACTTGTCCTTTTACTCTGATCATTTCTCTCATAATAAGATTTGATAACATTCGAACACAGGTAGTCCTCACATGATCATTGTTATCCCGTAATCTAAAAAAGAAAATATATTTTATATTAAATATAATCTCTCTGGCAAATGTTATGCATATATATTTTGGTTTACCTTGCATAAATGTATTTTGTCCAAGGTTCAATTTGATTAGGAAATCTAATAGTAAGATCACTTAAACCAATCAAAACATTGGATCGAATCTCCGGATAGGGAGATTTTTCCAATATAGTGATTAAAAGCTGTAAAGCCTGTTCACATAGTATAGAACTTACTGTCATCATTTTACATAATGCCATTGCTGCCGATGCTTGCAAATTTTCATCAGTAAATTTTTCTGGGTGTTGACATATCTCCAAAACTAAAGGTCTGATTTATAAAAAATATAGGGTTAAAAATATTGAAGTATTTAAAAATAATATAAACATAAAAAGAATACATACAGAAATTTCGTTAGAAGGCCTTCTCCTGTTACAATTTCGTTTTCAAGCGTAGAGTTGATAAATTCAGCATCCGCGTCATCTGCGGCTCCTAAAGCTTCTTCTCCATTATCCTCTATTATAGCCTAAATTGAAGAAATTGTCATTAATATAATATAGTATAATTAAGACTATACTTTCAATAATATTTGCTAATTGACCTCTTTATTCCGAAGGGTTTGGCCAGCACTGGATGGTGTGGAAGCTACACTTCCACCATCTTTACTAATGCTTTTAGATCTTTTACCTTTTTTCAATTCCCGTAAAACATTTCTTCGTTTTATCTCTTTATATACATTAGTGTCTAAATGTACCATCTGCCTAATAGCAACATGTCCAATAACATAAAGTAATCTCGATAAAAGATAAGACGGGACTGTATCTTCCACACACAAAGTTTCTTCTTTCTTTATAAATTTTCCCTTCTCTGAGATTTCTATAATTATGCGTTTCATCAAGTGATCTGGTTGATTAGCTATATGATATATTGCATTAATTGCATGAGTAGCAAAGGACAAATACTCATTATTTGTGGAAGTAAAAAAATGTTCTACCATCAAATCATATAATTCCTTAAATATCTCATGATCATTTGTGTATTTAATAGGTTGCTTTTCTATATCAGAGCAATTTTGATTTATATTCATGAATGCCCTACAGGTATCTCTGGCTAATAACAAGTTAGATTTTGCTCTTGATCCCAGTCCTACTTTTATTAAAACGTCCAAATTATCAGTGATTATACCAGACTCAGATTGTGCAATCATAGTTATTAATATTAAAGCTGCTCTGCTTTCTTCTTCTGTGGTATCTGGTAACTTCATAGAGAATTTTTCCCAAAGAACTTGTAATGTTTCATTATCAATCTCCTGATCTTTGTACCAACCTGTAATGAGCTGTTGTAATGCAAGGCTTTGACCAGACTCAAGCCCTTTTAATAATGTAATTAAGCCTCTGGCAGAAGATAAAGCTTTTTGACGGTCTGTTCTATTAGTTTCATGAATATTGAGATATATATCTTTGTAAACATCACCTACAGCTTTTTGTACAGACTGATCTCTGTTAAATACAAGAAGAATAGCCTTATGTACAGATGACGCAGCACCTTTTATACCAAATTGATAAGCTACACCTAAAAAGGTAACTGCTTCAACAGCGTCTCCCGGCATTATTGAAAACAGCAAGTACTTTACCATTGATATAGCTTTTTCCAACTCTTCTGCAAATTCCAATGAATTCCTTAAGTATTTTACTAAACGTTTTTTCGCCTCTAATTGATGCCTCTTTTCAATTTGTTCTGGATTTTCAACTTCTTTCGAGATCGCTTCTTCACCATTTTCTGCAATCGCAGTTTCTGGTACATTTTCAGAGTCCATAAATATTTTTAATAAAAACACAAATAAGCACTCTTCTTTAGCATCTTTATCTAACCCATTCATAGAAGGTGCATCTTTTAATTTTGTGCAAATTTTGTACAAATAAGTTACAGCTATTATCACTTTTTCTTCTAGCATAAGTTGCCTTATATGCTCAAAGGCAAAATTTGGATCAATGTTCTCATCATTTTCAATCTCTTCTTCATTTTCTTCTTCTTCCATGTCCTCAATCACCTTTTTAATTGCTTTACGAACATCAGGAAGCAGAGAATTCCAAAGATCCAATCTTTCACTATCACCTCTAGAACTATTACTTGCTAAAGCAGTTTTTAATTCTTTTAATTTTATGGTCTCTTCTTCTAAAGATTTAGAAATTTCAGATCTATCTAACTTTGCAGCATATGGATTACTTTGCAGCAATGCACGTAGTAATTGAAGAGCTTGTTTACGAACACTTGCACTTTTATCTTCAAGTCGTAATGTTGTGGTTGCTAAAAGTCTGCCTTGTCTTGCTAAAGGAACTGCTCCTTCAATGCACAAATGCTGCCACACCTGCAGTGTCTTAGAACGAACGTATGCATTGCAATCTGAAATGTGATCTTCCAAATTATTAAGGCATTCATCTCGTTTTTCTTTCTGTTCCTCTGTAAGATCTTCTCCAGTTAAAACTTGTTTTATTAAAATTTCTAATACCCCAATTGCACCATTCCTCATCATATAAAACTAAAAATATTGTTAATGATAAATAAATTTTAAATGTATGTTTCATAGAATAAATAAAATGCTAAAATTGATACCTCATTCGTTAGATGGTCAATTATATTATCTAGTAAAGGAAGTAAAAGATTAGCGTCTGCTGAAGCTATAGACTCTAAAAATATTGATATATTGCGACCATCTGCTTCTCCTGGTTCAATTTGGGCAATTTCTTTTACTATTTCCTTTATTAAACCTTTGCAGCCACAATTTTTAGCCATATATACAACACCTACTCCTAAATGTGCAGCTAATGGCTCGCACATTTTTACAAGCTGCAATGTGATCATTTTTATATAGTTAAGTTTTTATAAGAATAATATTAAATACAATAATTAATACCTGAACAAGTCTGACAACACAAATAGTGCCATAATTATATTTTTTTATTAAAACTACTAAAATCTAAAACAAAGGCAAAATTATTCAAAATAAAATTCATGAAAAAAGACTTATACTTATTTAATATTATAAGAATAAAATTTTTAATCTTATATATCTTACCTCAAAAACACTTTGCCTGACTATTTTCAACTTAGCATCAGTTGCTCTTTCCAATATTTTATAACATATTTGGCTGAAGCATCTATAAAGGTTTAATAAAAAAGTTTATATTAATTAATTTAAATAAATTTTCTCATTGGTCACAAGAATAGTGCTTACGTTATAAATGCTTCTTCAATAATTGGAGGATTCCATAATTGATGCAATGGTAACTGAAGCCACTGAAATATGATTTCTAAAGCTTTGCATCTTATATCTTCCCATTGCTCCTCAAAGTCTGACTTTTTCGCATTTCTCTTACCCTATACAAACAATATTTATATACAAAATGCATCAAATAAAACCTGATTAAAATATGCATTTGATTATCCATACTTTTGCATTAAGAAAATCATTTGATTCTGCTTGAAGCCTATCTTCAATATGTAACATATGCCAAGATAATAAATATGCCAACATTTTATTTGTACATAAAATTTTAGATTTGCTTTGCTCTTCCAACTCTTGTTTGTGATCAAAGACTTTCTCCAAATCAATAACAAGTAATTCCACAGCTAAATGCACACATAAAATTATTTATTTTAATACTTTCAAATATTAAAAAATCAATCTATAACTTAGTAATAAAACATACCTTTTATAATTCTACCAATTGATCTTTGGACAACAGGTAATTCAACTTTATTTGAATGGCTAACAACAGAAAAGAACTTGTCAAAGTGATCCAATATAAAATAAGCTCCATTTTTATTTAAACTTTCACGAGTCTCTGTTTGAATTGAAAATGTATAAACTTTAATAAATTCTCACATTGCTTAAGAAAAGGATATTAAAAATAACGATAATCACCATCAAGACTTTGAGTAATCATACGCAGAGGTGTTATATCTTCGACGCAATATTTTGTGGCATAGGAGGTTAACAAATCATCTTTGTTAATAGGAATTACAAACTCCTTGATTTCTTTCACCATTTTCTTAAAACTGTTTTTACTTTTGCAAACACTTGAATATCCTATAACTACAGCTTTTAGTTACAAAATATACGTAACGTTCATTCGCTGAGCGTCATAAACAAGCTCTTGTAAGCAAAGTGCAAATGTAAAGTAAACGTTAAAAAATATTCAAATTCACTACTGCCAACTTTCAATCTGCAAAATAATGTAAAATGTCCAATATTTATTGACTCCAAAATATTTTGTTCTTCAAATTTTATTAAAATAGATTTTGTTGAAATTTTAATTTAATGGTAAGGGAAGATTTATTTTTGCCAGAGAGAAATTTATTTTTGAAGGACCGAACCAAACGGAGTAATATATGTATTACTCTACTATATTACAACTTACAAGAGTTACAACTACAAGACCTATTCACCTATATAAACAGAGTTAAAGATACGTATGTACATATGTACATACATAACTACATAAGTGAGTATACGAGAAGAAAGAAGAGCGAAAACGGAAAAAGGAGATAAACAATATTGGCAAAACTGACATATGTATTCGCGAAAGTACCGGTAATGTAGGTTTGGGGGGGTAGTAATCGCGAATCTCTTATATGATAGTTGTGATGAAGGATTTTGCATTGAACGAGGGCCGGGATTAAGAGCATTCGCTGGGGGTGAGAATGCCGGTGAAAGTGGATGTAGTTCCTCCACCACCTGCTAATTCAAAGCAGCCAGGTGTCACGAAATCTCTCTTGTACAACGGATCCCGCTTTCAAGGCTCGCAAAAATCTAAGGGTAACAGTTATGACGTCGAAGTAGTTTTACAGGTTAGATCAACGAATTTCTTAAAATTACACTTTAAAGTCTACAAATTTACTTTGTTCTCTTCATATTTTAATTTCTCTGGAAACTATTCCCCTTTTTGCGTCCCTTTCCATTCTAGAGATGTTACTGATTATTTTTCCAAATGGAAAACATTTTGAAAGAACATTCTAGCCTTTCATATAATTTGAAGTAAACAACAGCCATATAATGCCATATGACGTTACCGTAATGCATAGGCTACAGATTTAAATGATGTTTGCAAAAGAATTTTTACTATAGGTATGCTATGTTCATCTCTTTTAGCTTTTTTCATTTTTTCAGCATGTAGATGAAGAGAACAGTTACTTGTGTGGTTATCTAAAAATTAAAGGTCTTACTGAGGAATTTCCCACACTGACAACTTTCTTTGATGGTGAAATCATCTCCAAGAAGTATCCATTTTTGACACGTAAATGGGACGCTGATGAAGATGTTGACAAAAAACATTGGGTTATTATTTCATTAATATTGGTAATCTTGGTTTGTGTAACTTTCTTAAATTTTCTTGTTTTTATTAATATTGCAGAGTAAATTTGAATCATTTTGTCAATATGCAAAAACCTTTAACTCAGACACATTTGACTATGAAGCTCTGAAAGGGACTGATTTTGTATTCATGAGGTGGAAGGAACACTTTTTGGTTCCTGATCATACAATCAAAGATATTAATGGTGCCTCATTTGCTGGCTTCTATTATATTTGCTTCCAAAAGTCTGCTTCTTCGATTGAAGGTTTTTATTATCATCGTAGTTCTGAATGGTAAATAAATATAGCTTACAATGATTATTTATAATCATATATAAAATAATTTTCAATGCATTATAGGTACCAGTCCCTAAACTTAAGGCATGTTCCTGAGCATAGCATACAAATATACGAGTTCAGGTGAAATTAATGCCAATCTCAGAATTTGAATTAACTTTTGACATTCACGGTCAAATCCATTTAGCATACAGATCTCATAGATATAAACAAATTTATTTATCTTTTGAGCAAAGTTCTCCATAAAACAGATATTTTGCCTGATTGTCACCACATTTTTATCCTATATATATGTAATACATTATTCTAATTCCCTTCTTGTATTTATTTTTCTCTTTTTTTTATACAAAACACTTTTCCATAGATTTTTCAAATAGTTAGGAGGATTCTAGTGCCTCTTGATAAAATACGCTTCCTGAAAAATATTCTTTGTAAAAAAAGTTTATAAAAAAAATCCATTTATTATTTAGAAGAATTTAATATATTCTTATTAATTCTTCAAATGTATTCTTATTGTAGTTTTAATGTGGAATGTAGAATCATTTATGATTTAATAGTTTCTTCTTGTGTGACTACTGCCTTGCTAATAACCACCAAAGCTTTGTGAAATAAATAATACAAGTGGTATACCAGCTTTCCAGATTTCAAAATTAGTATGATTAAAGAAAAACCAGTCATTTTCAATGTGTATTTCTTTTGACAAATATGAGATCTGTGTGTATGCTTTTAAAATAAAAAATATATCTTTAAAAATTGAGCAATTGACTGAGATTATAATGAGATGAGAGCAAGAAGAAAAGATATGTTGTTTGACAGTAATATAATAATCATAGAAATTAATTAAATAAAATTTAACAACTCTATACTTTCGATTATTGAAATTTAGTGAAAAAAAAAATATATATATATATATATATATATATGAATATATTTATTGAATTTGAAATTCGATGTTTAACCTCGTGACAAAAACCATTTCTAATAATACTCTGTTAACTTAATTAGAAATTAGATAATATACTTTACAACAATGCGTACTACTACTTTAATCTGGCAGCATCTCTGCTCTAACTTGTGATCAAATGAAACATTAACGTAATTATATTGTAATGGGCTAATTTCTAAGTTATCTCTTAGAATTACTATTAGTACAGGATGTAATTTCGTAAGTGTATATTAATCATAAAATTCTTCCTGTTTTTATTAGCGCATAATACGTTTGTAGATGTTACAAGAAATTGTATATTGAATCTTATTCTAAATTTTATAAGAATATATTATCCATTAGGATCGGTATATCATGTAGCAAAATTTGATGTTCGAATGTTACTTTATTTTATTATTAATATAAAACTAAATGTGACATATGTTATTAGTTTTTCTTATTTATAAAATGTAATTAACGAGAGAAATGGCGCGGATAGTACTTTTACAACGAATTTTTTATGAAAATAAATATTGTTTGTAGAACTTGCGTTACGTTATCTTTTCACTATATTTTCCGTAGAGTCCAGCTGTGTTTGTACAACAAGATATACATATATTTAGCATAGCGCTTTTTAAATTTATACAAATATTTATCCATTTGCTTGAATGTGACGAAAATTCCAGAATCTTTTCTCTTTTCGTATATTTTGATCAAGAAACCCAGCATTATACCATTTCGTTAAACTTATGTCGAGTAATTATCTCGATAAAGAATTAAGAATGTTTGTGATTATAAGATATTTTGTTGAATGGATACATAAATGATATTAAATGTGACTAAAGTGATGCGGAAAAAAACTGATTTCCCTGTAGCACAATTGCAGCAGATATTATGTTGTAAAATATAAAGATATATTACAACAATTGTGTAACTATTAATAATTTTCAAGTAAATTTAAAATAAAAGCAGTAATAAGATCTATCTATATATGTTATTTATTCACAGAGCTGATATCGTTATTCTGGAGAGGAAGAAAAGAACATTAGGTTTGATTATAATGTTATCAAAGGTCATATAGACGCGCACAAATAAGTTTAAAAGTAATATTATTGATTGTTATTACCAAATTCCAATATTAATTTACGATCGTGAATCAATCTCCGATCTGATTGCAGGATAAAATTTTATCGGCCCTCCTCGCCAAGATTCGTTTTGATCTTTTTAAGCGTTTATTTTTCATACTCGAAAGAAAATTTACCTCTTTGTTCCTTACCAGCATCTCATACCTTCTTATCATCCTCTATTTCCTATAAGGGAATTGTTTTAGAAAAACAAACATCATAAAAAAAGATATTGATCAGTTTACTCGTGTATTTAAAGAAATCTGGCAGGTAGGAGCATTCAAAATCTTTTAAGACGGAATTTTGGCTAAACGCATTTTCAAATCGCCAAAATGATGTGCCTAGATTCAAATTGGCTTCAACTACATTCGAAAACTGATTATAAGTGCTATTTGTATCACGTAATATGTTTGAAACGTTTAGTTCATTTATATCCGAGGGGTTTTCATTGAAAACTTTTTTATTCTTTGTTTTTCACACTCTTTAACGAGGGTTAAATAAAAATTTATTGATTGTGAAACGTATTTAAAAAAAATGATCAACTTAAATGCGCTACTAAAACAAATATCAAGTACTTATAAAATTGGTGAAACTGCTCGTAAACCTCTTCATGGAAAATAATAAAATTTTAAAAGATTTGTCCAGAATAGTATTGGTAATATATTGTTGCACAATTAACGAAGGATTCTCATTCTTTGTTACAAAATTTGATTTCATACATTCTCCTTGAAGTCGAGAAGTTTTGGCTTTTACTTCAATTGCATAATCTTCCAATAAGTCATTGATCGAAGTTACGAAAAAGTTGGCGGCTTCTAGTTTTTCAAAATCACCAATCTGATTTTTCTCTATACGGAAACCTTCTGTATTTCCTTGATCATCTGTCATATTTTAAGTCTTTTGGCTTTTACAGGCCTAATTATTCCAATAAATTCTTGATAAAAGATTAATCTGACCAAACCAATCATTAAAAAAAAGAAAATAAGCTGCTTCAAAAGAAAGAGTCGGCGTTGTCAACTTGTCAACACTCCCCTGTTTTTGTTCTTTTCTATTCTTTTGTATATTAATTAGCAGACAGCAGTATGCTCTACTTATATATGTACAAATGACCGTTCCGATAGATCGTGTTTTTTTCAAAATAAATTTATTCATAACTTGGTACGAGCTAATCTTTCTTAATATTAAAAAAAAACACAATTTATTTGGATAAAAAATGTATTCGTTATATACAGTAAGAATATATAAGTGAAATTTTGTTAGCTAATCTAACGAAGAATCAAACGGTTAATAATAAAAAAAGGACGGTATTATTATATTTAACTGCATTTTAGTGAATTGACTTTAGGGGCCTTAACAGATTTTCTTCAGTTTTCAATAATTACTGTATAACAAAATTTTTACAATTCTCACTTATATTAAAGCTTTGTTCCTCTACCTACATGCACACTCCTGACAATATTAATGTGATATTATACCAAATAAAACTTGACAACCTCGTCATAAACACTACCAATTCTTTTTTTAACTTACATACTCAAGGTATTTTAAGTTTATTGTTGCATTCCTTGGACACAAATGTGTCGATATTCACACACACATATAAAACAATATTAATATTTATTTTATATACACACACATAATTTAATTTGATTCTACACAATATAATTACATCTTATGTGTTTTTCTCTGGCATAATGTTCTTTGAAAGACAGTTTTGCCATACCAATCTTTTTATACAACCAGATTATACCTATCTATACAAGACATAAACATACTCTGTGCATCATTAACACCATATAGATAAACATGTTATAGCAGTTTTAAAAATAATAGCACGAAAAGACAAAAATCATGCCATTTTCTATAATATCTAGTGTCAAAATAGTTTGAATCTGGTTTCATTGCTAGTAAAGCACACAGACATATGCTTAAAAAATTCAATCAACAGCCAAAGGACCAGTAGTTTCAGCACTCTATTGCTTCTTTACCTTATGCACACTATTTTCATTCCTTAAATCGATAAATCCAGTTTTTTAATACAATAACCAAAAATAAAATCTCACTCATCACAATTTTAGGCCTATAGTCTATACAAAATAATTTTCATCTTTGTAATCTGGACATGATTTAAGCTCGAAAATTACTATTATCAAATTCAAACTCAAAAATGTAAAGAAACGCAATATATAAGAATATGAGAAATTTTTTGGTAATAAATGCTTTAAAGTTTTTCTAAACTCAAATATCAAATGCGAACTTACCACTGTTCTTGATGACTTATATCTGAATATTTATTTAGAGAATAAAGCTTATATAAACAGTACTCTGCATCGTCACATTTGATATTCAGTTCTGATTAATTTGTGTGCCACAGTAAGAAAGGAAGAACTGTGATATTTATGCACTTTATTAATAAGTGCATTGCATTATATATAAATATATATACTTAAGATATAATACAGGAGTTACGACCAGTACAACTGGTTCTAGAATTAGTGATGCTGCCTGGGGATTGCTGATTATACTTGTCATATCTGATCTTAGTATTAAGCCTGAGTTGTGGCGTTGTTGTCATCGCATAAGATTTTAAGTAAGACTTAATTGGTTTTGGCAAAGGTAACTGATTAATACCATATACCGTTGTTCTAGCTACTATTGCTCGACAAGCAAGCTCCTGAAGACTCAATACTGTACCAATAAAACATAATAAATTATTAAAAGCTACTTCAAATATTGAAATAATAGTTGTATAGTATTACCTTTATTGGATCTCCATAATCTTTCCATTCCATTACGATGTAGAGCCATTCTGGAAAGTTCAGAAAAACTTTCTCTAATATTAAAATCACAGAGAGGTGATACTTCAAAAAATGCCATGTGATTTTTAGCTGCATATATTTCTGCATCCCTTTGTCCTACTTGACGTTTAAATGCTAGATGAAGGCGGTTGCCAACCAATATTTTTGGCACACCGGGTGCATGCTACAAAATTTAATTTAAAAATTAATCAATCTATATGAAAATATTGTGGAAGAAATAATTTGTCACAAACCTCTTCAACTTCCTTAAGCCACCTATCAATACCATCAAAAGACCATTTATTAGTAATATCATATACTAAAAGTATTCCTTGTGCACCTCTGGAGTATGATCTGATTATTGTACAAAATCGACCTTGACCTGAGGTGTCCCACAACTGTAATTTGACTCTTTTTCCATCCAATAAAATGGTAGTAGTTTTATATGCTGAGATTTAAGCACACAATTAAAAAATAAACTGTGATATTTAGAAAGGAATATTACTTTAAATATTTCTTACCACTACCACTGCAGAATGGAGACTCTGAAGCTCCATCCTCTAGTCCACTCAGTATCTCTTGTTTACCTACATCACTATCACCAACTAAGAGAAACTTCAACAAATAATCGTATTGTTTTTCCTGACGAGGCTTTGCAATACTGGCCTCACCTGCAGCCATAATATCCCTGTATTGCAAACCCTTGGCATACTGCAGAAAACCTCTGAGCAATGCCTGCTTTGTTTTTCCTTATATCAGGCAATAAAAAGTAATCACATAGTATCAAAAATCCTTTGCATATTGTAGAAATCCTCTAATTAATTCTTGCTCCCTTTTATCAAACAATAACAATTAATTAAAAATAATTGACAACCTTTGAAATATGCTATGGATACATTGAGCAAATCTCTTTACAGACTTTCTATTACTTACAGATAGCAATAAAAATGATTCAAACAAAGTAACAAATCCTTGGCACTTAAAAGCTTCCAATAAGCTGAATCCTTTTTGCCTTGTATCGCACTTTTCAATCTTCAAGTCAAAACGTCGATGATTATTATTTATCGAAAAATTCAAAGAATAAACTTATGAATTCACTAGCAATGTTTGTGTTTATAACTATCTCATTGACAAGTGGACAGCTGTTCTGCATTTTAACATGGCTTTTCCCAAAGATTTTTAACCATTTCAACTTTAAAAGCACAGTAGCTCAACCTTTCCAAAAATAATGGTTCATAAAAACTTACTTAGCTATGACAAAGTTTTACTTTTGAAAATAGTGATCAGACGGACACTCTACACTACTAACAAAATACACAAATAGTCACTGCGGTTCGCCATGACCAAAATCTTGGATCAATTTTCGAAGGTCGTTTACGTTCGCAAAACCATCGAGATTTTACTAAGATAGAGTTCTTGAGATTATGGCTGTATCTCATCGTATTTAGGAACAGATGGAACAAGGAACACATCGCATATTACAATATACTCTTTTAAAAGAATTAAACGACAAAACTCTTAATTATCACGTGAAATTATTTAAACTAAAATATAATTTTTATTGTATAAGATTTTAATAAAATATTATAGGTTAATAAGTTATATAAGAGTTTCTCATATTTAAATTTGGAAATTAATATAGTTTTTCTTATATTGTATACAAAAAATATTACAAAATTGATGCACAAATGCACAATTTATTTCTTACAAATTTTATTTAATCTTCATACTTAAAATGAAAAAATTATTTTTTAAGAACTTGTATAACATCTTCATCATGCATTACATGTTGCAGCCCAACTCTTTGTGGTGAATATTTTGTGCTAGTTCCCTGCAAATGTTTATATGTTAACATAATGTTTTGGAAAAGAAGGAAATTATTAATTAATATAAACACTTACCCAAACTAGAGCATATTTAAATTGTTGGGCAAGAGTACGGTGAATTGCATGGCAAACATGCTCAACAGTGACACCTCTTCTTAAAATCAAACCATCATCAAAGTCTGGTGGTTGACCAGGTTTTTTTGTGTAAACTCTGATTAATGATAAAAATTCCCACAAGGTTTCCAAGAGAAAATCTAAATTCAGCTTCATGTTACAACTGGAAAATGTTAAATCATTATTGTAAACTATATTTAATTTCTTAATAATGCTTACCTAACTACAACACTGTTAGGCTGCCTGGCGATTCTATCAACTTCCTCTATAGATATTTGATCAATTTTATTGTAGACATATAAACAAGGCAGATAAACTCTATTGGCATTTATAACATCAATCAGTTCATCTGCACTACAATCTTCACGGAATAACACTTCAGCATTAAAAATTTTATATTCATGTAGAATCATTTGTACTAATTTCTCATCTACTTTCGTTAGTGGACATGTAGAGTTAAATGCCAATCCACCACCCTTTTTAATCTTAAAATAAATATTTGGTTTTTTCTTATTTAATCGAATCCCTACAGACTCCAACTCTTTTTCTAAAAGCTGTCTTTGTACATCCTGTTTAGTTGCGTCAAGCATCATAAGAACCAAATCTGCTGTTCTAGCAACTGCTATAACCTGTCGACCTCTTCCTTTACCCTATTTGATCACAATTAAATTATTCACAAGGTAAAAGTTGATTAAAAACTCCTTATCCTGTGAGCTTACCTGAGCAGCACCTTCAATTATACCAGGTAAATCAAGAAGCTGGATATTTGCTCCTTTATACTCGATTACACCAGGAATACAAGTCAATGTTGTAAATTCATAAGAAGCAGCTTCAGATTCAGTATGAGTCAAAGTACTTAACAGTGTGGATTTTCCTACAGATGGAAATCCTATTAAGGCTACCCTGGCATCTCCAGATTTTAAAACATCAAAACCTTCCCCTTTTTCAGATTTTTTGGAAGGCTCTAGTAGCTGTGAGCGATACTTTGCAAGTTTTGCTTTTAAAAGACCTAAGTGATACTCAGTAGCTAAAATATAAAATTAACTTGATTATTTTTGAGTTACAACTCTTAGATTGAAACCTTATTATGTTTATCCAACCTTTATTCTTCTGTGTCCTGGCAATTTCCTTCTCAATTTCAGATATCTTTTCTAATATACCCATTGTAGATTAAAATTATAATTGCTGTGTCTTAGATGCTCACGCTTATTTAATTTATAATATATGATCTTCTATTTAACGTAAATTGATATCTACTTTAAAAGCATTAAGTTCATAGTTTAAATTGCTACAAGTTAATTCTGTTCTTCTACCTTATAAAACAAAACTAATAACGCCGAAGAGCCAAGAGATGCCAGATTGCTAAATCTAGTTAGACTGCTGATGCTGAATGCTAGGTTAACTTTTTAACATCTGGGGGACATTGGATTGGAGCATGTTGGGTCAATTGCTACCAACTTTATCATTCGTAATACTAATATTGCCAACTGTACAAACTGCTTAATTAAGCAATTTTATATCTTTTATATTTTTTAATTGTGTTAATGGTACGTGAAAAATAAAACTTCAACGTTCTTAATTGATCTGCTAGCAATTTTTATATTGATATATTACACACTATTTAATTAAATTTTTATAAGTCTGCTCTAACTCCAAATCCAGGACCAGGTGGTTCACTTTTCAAAGATGTAAGTCCACCAGCAGGATCTGCTGCAAATCGAGGAGAGTTCTGGGGACCAGCTTGGGGTTTCTCACCTCTCTTAAAAGCGTCGATAATAGCTGTTGCACTTTCAGGTGTCAAATCCTCCTGTTTAAATAAAATATATTATTTCCATTCTATTAAAAAAAGAGTAGATTTGTATTAAATCAGTTATACTAACATAGTAATCATCATTGACTTGAAACATAGGTGCATTGGCACATGCTCCAAGACACTCCATTTCAGAGACTGTAAATAATTTATCATCCGAAGTACCACCTACTGCACAATTTGTAGCTGCTGTTACTGCTTCCACTATTGAATCAGAATCCCTTAGCCAGCATGGAGTACAAGTACAAATCTGAACATGGTATTTTCCCATTGGCCTTCTGTTAAACATTGTGTAAAATGTGGCTACTTCATATACTCTCATACGTGGTACATTTATAATTTCTGCAACTTTGTGCATAGCTGAAATTGGTAGCCATCCGTGCTGTCTTTGAGCCAAATCCAAAAGAGGAATCATTGCTGCACGTTTATGTCCCTCTGGATAAATTGCCAATAGGGCTTCAATACGTTTTTTATTAGCATCATTAAACTCAAATGGAGTATTTGGATTATCCTGCTCACTATCTCTATGCTGAATTATTAAGCATTTGTTATATTTCATTTATTTTTTTTATAAATCATAAAAATAATTTTAACTAAGAGAAGATACTCACAACAAAAAGTTGATCAGATGCTCTAATGCTAGATGTGTAAATACCTCTTATATTCTTAAATCCCTGCAAAAATTATAATTGATTACCAATATTTATTTACAAAATAATAATTTATAGTTATGTAAGTTTTATAGGTTATGATTTGATTAATATTTAAAATAAACAATCATGATTTACCAGTAAATTTCGTACTATGCTCATAGACGATAGCATTTTCACAAATAAATAAATATTCGATTAATAGGAAAACTATTTTTTATTTAAATCATTAGGTTAGCAATTGGGAAACATTGACATATCAGTGACTTACTAAATTATAGAACAGTAAACGATGGGATAAAAATGAATGAAGGTTAAAAGCGTCATCTAGTGACGAAACGTATGTAATTGGATTGCAATTTTCCACCGAAGAGTGATGGAATGAAGAAAAATAGACGTAAGGAAAAGGATAGGAAACAATGAAGAATACATAATACATACATATGAAAGGAATCTACTTATTAAAACACAAGCATAATAGTATATGCTGATTATGGCTTTTGTCCTTAATTCTAACCTATAAATAAGTGTCGTAAAAAGAAACACTACTGCGAATTTCACATTAGTGCTAATTAAGTGTATTGGACCATATTTTTGTGTTGTCATTTGTCACTGTTGTCGCATAGTATGTATATTTTTGATAGAAATAATGAACGGGAATCAGCATTATCGATGGAGTAAGCAGTAGGTTAGGAGATGGTGTGTTTGTTTGGCCATTTGTATTAGTGAGATGTACATATATTTATACATATATCTGTCAGTATACTGCTGACATTAAAAAGTAACAATACCAACTTCCCCATCTACGTGATAATAATACATGTATATTAAAAATGCAACGATCAGTTAGTTATTTTCCAGCAGTTTTCTATAGGTCAACAGGTGCGAATTCTTGCGAACGAAACGTTATGGTAATAGTTAAAAGTGGTCCAAAGTAAAAAAATATCAATAATCAAAAAAAGTGAATTTCATTCTTGACAAATGTCAATGGCGGCTGCTGTAGTTCATCAGACCTAACAATTATTATACTCATAAAGAATTTTAAGCATTAACCTTTTCAATACGTATATAATATGTTCGTAAACTCCTTCAATTTTTGTAAAAGTCAATAGATTTTATACTACAAAATGTTTTAAAATAAATCTATACATTAAAATATAGAACATTTTTCCATTTTCGAAAAAAAGTAAAAAGTTTTAAATTAAAAAATACGAAAACAAAAACTTGCTAAATAATATATAAACACCACGACCAATATTTATTACTTCTTTTCACTATTAAGACATTTAACAGTATTTTTCTTTTATTATTTTATTAAAGTTAAACGAGATTATTACAATATAGTACATTGTTTTGATTTGTCTGTGAAAATACAGAAATTTCGATGATTTCAGGAGTAACAGCAAGTAACAAAATGATAGCTAGTTCTACTAGAACCGAAAAGGTTAATGAAAAATCAGCTGGTGACTGCTCGCAGCATTCGCTAGGCGGCACTGTAAAGTGACAGTTAATTTTTGCGATTCCTTGAACTTTTAACCACCAAAGAATTTCCCTGGATTATTTCCCGTTTCATCCCTTGGTAGAAACTCGTGCCTGTGGAGAGATGCAAGCAAGGGAAAATGATTTTAATCAAATCCGTAACGAGGAATTTGCTAACAAAGTTCAGGTTAGTGCAAATAAATAAAATATATACATTTTTTTCACATCTATCTACCATTTTTTTTATGACAAGATTGTCCATAAAATAGTTTGGAAATAAAGGGATAGGGAGGCAGGGAGCGTGCATCACACAAGTACACAGTTACAGTAAAATGAAAATGTTCAGTAGTAGTAACTATGCATACTATTGCATACTATATATATAGCAGTGCAAACTATCGGCTAATTTTTGTACTTTTGAGGAAGAACTTTTTACATACGTATGCAGCTACGTGTTGACGCTTCATTATCACTGTATTTGCTGCACGTTTCCTTCCCGATTATAAGAACGATACGATCGCTTAATAAACGCGAAGATATTCCTTTCCACATTTTGTTAATATATATACATATATGGTTATCAAATAAACCTAATTTAGTGAATAAAAAGGACTATTTTTATTTCATAAATAAGCTTTTGCAGGTAGAAGCTAGTAAATTGAATTAATGAACAATTTCTTTGCAATTGCGATATCATAGCAGTAGTGAATAATTGTTTACAAAATGAGTTGAGCTGTGAACTGTGAAACTCAAAAAAACGTCACAATGAAATGAAAAAGTAGTAAGCAAATCGAACGAGGAAAAGAACAATGACGCTCTACAATAATTAATAAATTATGTTAAAGATAGTATCGATTATATTAACTTTAATAATATATAAGATTAAAACTATTATTGTATATTCACGTAAATAAACAGTGCCAATTTTACAAATATTTAAGGTTTAACGAAACCAAGGGTTAAATAATACGATGATAACAAAAACAGAAAAAATATACTTATAAAACGGCAACCCGCGCGATTTGAATGAAAAAATTATATACATTTTTACACTTTGTTATTCAACCACAGTAAGTATACACTATATAGCTCTTTAACCTTTTTTTATTACAACTATATATATAATCCACAATCTTCTACATACTTATAAATATTGAAAAACCACAGCCACAATTCCATACAAGGTAGTTACTTTTAATGACGATGACTGTTGATGCGGTCTTAAGTAAAAAAAAAAGAATAAAATCAGAAAGAAAAAATAATCGTAATGAGAGTTATATCCGTGTCACAGTTGGTCGTGCCATTAAACCCCATCGGTTAATGGAGTGAGGAGGTTGTATACGAGATTATAATGGTTTGAGTCAGGTCGTGCCAGATTCAGGTTTGTTGACACGGATCTCTTCTCATCGCGAAGTGGAAAGGGGAACCTTCCTACGTTCGAAATTGCCCGTCCTTTCGCGGATACTTGTATACGTGCTGCTACGAAGTAGCGTCAGAAAAAAGTAACACTTTTTCTTTTAACGTTCAACTCGCAACATACAATTTGTATAATAAAAAAATCGTAATCTTTCTCACTGTATATATATATATATATATATATATATATATATATCAATGGAGAAGCGAAGTATTCAAAGTGGGACCATTTCCACTTGCAGCATTTGAAACGGAAACTCGATCCAATCTGGACTGGCCACATCCGCTCCACGTGTTTTCATCCTGCTGTATACATAAACACATTTATGTATATGTTTGTTTTGAATATTTATATTTTTTACTTCCCCTATCCACTCTTTCATCTCGCCTGTTATATCTTGCGTCTGTTTGTTGATTCTAGGTTTTGTTCACTCCTCTCAAATATTACACGTCACTCCCTGCCCTTTTTTCTCTTTGTTGCCATCACATTCCCTCTCTTTCTCTCTCTGATTCTTTTGTCACATAGTATCCCCCCTCCATTGGCACTTCCGAGTCTCCTGCTCTTGCATGCAATGTGCGACACGAACGAAGCTCGTGTGTGTCCGGTTACATTCGGGTTATTAGGCTGGGGCCGCGCCTTACAGGTATAAACACTGGCTGCACTCACTCGTCTTTTTCTCCTGCGAGTGGAAAAAGAACGTCGTGCCCCTTCTCGATCCTTTAGCGATAGAAAAAGACACCGCTCTTGCGCCCCCCCCCCTTGCTCTAAAGAATTTTATCAGAATCACGTCTTTGCTCGAATAAAAAATTCCAATATTTTTATACATATATCTCTCCCAACGTATTCCGGTCGCTCGCAAAATCTATGCCAGATAAACCAGAATTCTCCCGCCATTCACTATAACTTCTGGCAGAGTGAACGGTTAATCGATCTATCCGAGAATGTCGCGGGATTTTTCCCTCGAAATTCTTCGTTGATTTTATTGGAAATAATTGCGGAGAAGAGTGTGCGAAAGGTTGATGAGGAAATGAATTATTTTTTGGCAGTGTTAAATGATTCTAGGCGAAGGATGATCGAGTGACGTTAAGACTGGATTTAAACTGGTCGGTTGGAGGATTTATAAGGGAAAAAGGTAAAAATGTCATGTATAAATGCAAGCTAATTGGGAATGCCAGTAGATCAATGCTGTTTACATTTTCTTTCTTGTTCGCAGAGCAGGACGAAGATTCTATCCTCACGATTCTAAGGAAATATCTACGCGAGCGGCCAGTTGCTTCATCGCTCTTAATGAGTACATTACAGCGAGGGATCCAACTTCTAGCGCATTCGAAGAGCATCGTAATGATGGAATAAAATTGCGAATTTTCTCGAAGGACCCGATAATTAGCTCATTAGACAATTCTCTACGAGTAATCATCACTGTGGGAAATTGTAAGAGTTAAGCTCAGTCCACACAGCAAAGGAAATTCTCAAATAGGAATTTTGCTTTATATATGTTTTGTTTTTATGTTCAGCAGTATAAATGCAATGAGAATAATGTATATAATTGCTTGTTCAGTGTGTTCCTTGTAATTTTGCATAGAACGTCAAGTTTAAAAAATAAAGGTGTATTGTTTGAACTAGATGTTTGAAGAATATTGTAATATAATTATGTATTCGCAGCTAGTGATTATTACTGCAAGAAATTGTAAGAGTTAAGCTTAGTCCACACAGCAAAAGAAATTTTCAACTAGGGATCTGGTTTATGCATTGTTTTTGTGTTCAAGAGTATAAATGCAATGATAATAATGTGTCGTTACTCGTTCAATGTTCGTTGTAATTTTACATCGAAGGTCAAGTTTGAAAAATGAAAAATTTATCGTTTATTGGAACTACTTGTTTTAGGAATATTGCAAAATTAGGTTGAATTATAGTAGGTAAATATTTTGTAGGAATAATTGGTTTTTAGTAATTCTAATGATTCGTGCTGTCGGAATAGCTAGGTTGGTATTGCAGGCAATATTCTCCCGGCACTTTCTACGAATTGCGTAAAGTGTAAATTCTGCGTGAAGTTACGTGCGTGATCTGCGTGCAGTCGACCGCCTTCGGGCGTGTAAATAACGTGAAGCAACGCGCCAGTTTTCTGTTCAACAGGTGTTCGCCTGCACTCCACCTTCACTTTCCACAATATTACTTTTCTTGTCAATTTCTTCATTCTAAAAAGAGCAATAGTACCTTATTATTATTATTCTAATTACACGCGAATGCAAATTGCAATAAAAATTGTGATGGTAAATAGAGTTTATTTATTTTGTAAAAATCTCTACGATGTAATTGTATAAATTTCCATGAATGCAGTATGGTATATAAAATTGGATCAGAGAGAGAGAGAGAGAGAGAGAGAGAAATTTGAATGGAGTTCTAAGCTTTGCGGTGTGTGTATTAAGAATGGGTTTCTGGTATGGGAGATGAAATTCCATGGGTAGAAAATGAGAGGGGAAGATTGCATCGTGGCAAAACTATATAGAGACGTAGGTCGAGCTTGAGTTTCTTGGACAGACGTGCACCAGGGGCGAGGACATGATGGACGAGGCTACTCGCGCGACTACCTCAGGAGAAAAGAGGATAAAAGCGATGAGAGAGCAGGAAACGTGACTCCTGACGAACACTCCTCTCTGCAACACCGCCATTTTTTTCCACTTAATATTCTCATCGCCAACATTTATTCCCTCCCAACTTATATCCAATTTATCATCTCTCTCTCTCTTCAATATTTCTGTTTTTACAATAATATCCCCCAAAATCTCCTCTCACTGCACAGTATTATTTCCAAATTTTAAAAAACCTTTATTATATGCGTAAATCCAAAAAAAAGCTCTTTCAACCATACCAATTTAAAAGAACCGCAGTTTATTTGAATTCAATGAAGAAATATAATTGGAGAACGAATATCGACGAGGGAGAAGATTGATAAAGGAAGATTAATAGGAGAGGTGGAAAAAGTATCGGTCGGTGTTGTTGAACAACTTTCAGCGAGCTTTTCATGGATGCGCGTCATTGTCGAGGACTGGCGTGAAAAGGTTTTCTTCAATGACAAATTGATCGCTGACGGTGTTCGTTAACCGGAATGAATAATCGCCAGACCACCGCCTGTCTCAAAGAATCATCAGACGTTTCATCGTGTATATATATACAGAAAGATTCAAGAGCACAGATACATGTAGGTAAATCTCTCTCTCTCCCTATGTATATATATATATATATATATATTTAAAATATTTTCTTCCTTCCAATTATACCCAATTAATTCTCAAGGATTTTTGGAAAAATTCTCAAGAAACAAAAGAAAAGAGAGTCGACTCTCATGGGAGAGAAAAGTTTGAAAGCATTGGTCGTGGGATTGTGGAGGATTGGAGGCAAATTCTTAAATATTGCATAAAGACCGTGAGTGGCGGTACGCAGGTTGCCTTATACGGATCAACGAATAAGACTTTAACTATCTTTCACCGGATGTTCTCCCTGCTGCAGGCACTGGGTCAAAATCAAGGATCTACCCAGCCAAGCGTTTTTCTACGTTCCTTCTTTTGAACTCCTCGTCGCAATAACCGATTAACCCAGAAAAAATGCGAAAAACGTTTCGGATCTATAAATAGAATCGACATGGATAAATTTAATCGAGCGTGGCGATTATGCGTGAGAGATTATAATATGAAATTTCGAGATTACACATATACAGACACAGAGGTTAATGGAATTATTGGGATTTATCCAAGTGGTTGCATGGCTGTGGCTCGTTGTTGTTGGGTGTGGGTGTACGTGTAGAAAGGATGAAGTGCATTTTAGAAGAGTGTTGGTGCTCCGGTTGTACCTGCTCTGGTGCTACTCAGGTAGCCGGACTTGCTGGTGGTAACTGGTGGATACGCCCACGATAATTGTGCCTTCGCTACTCAGCAACTTGCCACGAACTTGAAGCATCGATGAATAATTGAATTCTTAAAATAGATCATAGTCCAATTATATATATATATATATATATATATATATACAATTAAAAAAATTGTCTTTATAGCATAACTCGATAATCCTCTCATGGTCGCAATGCTAATTGTTAATACATATATGTCTAGTTAAAAGGTGGAAAACTAATCAAAGCTGCTTTAATTAATTAGGAAAATAAAACTGCGACAAATTTAAAATCGAATATTGAGTAATTCTATTTTGATTTGTTAAGGACTCTGTGTGGATTGACAATAAAACTTAGCGTATCCTTGAGCTCGTCTGGCAGGTATCCTGTTCTGGGAAGAATTTAGTGGAGGGGGACCGGATCCTGGTGGGTTTGACGCCTACGAAATTCGGCCTTGGAGTAGCCCACGACCGTTCATGGATTTCCACTCGACTCTTAGTCCTGAATTTTCAATCTCGTTGTATCGATCGCCTCTTAATTCTTGCAACAACAAGTGTCGGAAGAGTACCTAAATTTCAGTGAGATATTTCGATAAAATTGAATAAAATGGTGACGTAAGAGGAATAAAAATTATAAGAAGCGATGAGGTTCAGAGAGAAGACGAAAAAGGAAAGGGGTTCAAAATCAAGGTGCGAGCAACTTCAAAGAGTAAAAAATAAGCAATGCTTTGATTTCATTAGATACGAAGTTTTCAAATTATTAAATTGGATCAATTATTTGGAATCATGAGAAGGAAAGGATTAAATGTAAGGAGAAGATTGAGGTGAATGAGAGGGGGGGGGGGGGGGGTGAAAAGAAGAGGAATATCGAAGGAAATTGGTCGAAGGGTGAAAATATTGTGAGTTTATATTCATTGGTGGACGAGAAAAGAGTAGCTGGCGTGTAAATTTCCGTTGGAGGCGGAGTGCTGGAGTCTACCTGGAGGGGGTCAACGGGGTCAAGGCACGCGTGGAGGGCGGGCACACGAAAAAACGTGACGATCCTCACCGCGGAGGGTCTGCTGGCCTCATCCGCGGGCCCAAAATCGTGATTCGTGAGCCCCCCTCTCCCCTCCCCCTCCCTCCATCTCTTCGTCTTACTCTCCTGCCCCAACCTCACCGTCGGACAACCGAGTTTACTTCACCGTCGAATCTCCCTCGATTCCGGATCTCGCTAAATCCTGAGAATTGAATTTTGCTTATTCGTCAAAAATTTCTCCTTCCAATTATTTCCACGTTTGTCTCTTTTTGCGAACTGTGAGTCGAAATAGGCAACTTTTCGAGAGACGATATGGATCGTATTGAAGAGTTCCAGGAAGTATAAGGGGGAGGGGGGGGGATTGTTGTTGGTGATCGAAGAGTCGAAGAAGGTGAGAGAGAGAGAGAGAGATAAGCGTAGGAAACGCGTTTAAAATCATACACGTGGCTCGGTGCGACCTTTGACACGAATGCTACACGCTCTTCCTCTTCTTTCTCCTTTTCTTCTCACATTTCCCCCTCCCCCCTCTTTTTCCTATTCTTACCCGACGAACGACTCTTATCTATTTTCTCAGAGCAGTCTCGTTGCATTAAAGATTAATTAACACATTCTTTCAAAGTAATACTTCATTTTTTATGCAACGTAACACAACCCCCCCTCCTCATTATCATACATAGTGAAACAGCATTGTTGAACGCAAAAGAACAATTTTCCACGCAAATTATGTTGCACATTTTTCACGTGGATCTTTCTCCCTCAATAATATTCCAAATTAATCCTAGCAGCATTCGCGAATTGTTTTCTCGAGCAAATTAAGGTCCACGTTTTCCTCGATTAATTAACCCTTCTCCGATGTACCTAAAATTAATCGTCTTTTTGCACGGGTGAATCGAGTTTTCATGCAAATTTTTCAAGATGCTTTTCATTTCCTCCTGAAATTAATGCTCCTAGCGTTTTCCAATTGATTTTCCACGCGAATCAAGATCAACGTTTCCCTCCGCGTCTTCGCTCCCTTAATTCGTAGGCTCACTTGGAAACCGGTCACAACTCTCGATTCGTTTCAATCGCAAATTAATAGTCGTTGCATTGACGAATTTAAATTTTTCGCATACGTCAAGGCGGCTCGCTTTTTTTCTTCATCATCAATCCACTCCCGGACATCGATTGATAAACTCGACGATCATTCGAGAGCCTCGGATCGATAATTCATTTATTTAAATACCAAGAGAAAAAGACGAATAAGGGCCGTGCGATTGTGTATATAGGTAGCATCTGTGCTCCATCATTTTTTTACTCGTCTCTTCCTGCATCAATTATTATGATTATGATGACGATGACGAGGAGGTGGGGGCGAGAGGCACATGTGCGAATATGCGCACAATGCAAGCTCGAGCGAGTCTTCCGCGCATCCGGGATCACGCATACGCACAAACTGATGCGTCACTCCCCCCCCTCCCCCTCCCACTCCCACCAAATACCAAACCATGCATCATGTAGCGAGGAATATTCTCCGAAACCCCGCGTTCTCCAAAATTTTCATCGATGTTACTGAAAATTTCTATTATTTTCTTCCTTTAATTCCGTAACCTTGCAAGAATAATTCCCATTATCGATCAATTGTGAACGTCGGAATATTTTTTACCAATTGCAAATAATATTTGCCAAACTGATATCGGCCGGTATTTGTTAATGCTACATCAATAATTGTTCATTCGAAACGTCGAGATTCGTGTGTCGTTTATGAGTTGGTTCGATTACCTCGAGGATTGAACGTGGGGGGTGGAAGAGTGGGGGGGGGGGGGGGGGCTGCGTGAGGGGCAAGTACGAACTGGTAGCTGGTCGACCGGTCGGCAAAGGTCAGCCGTTGGTTCCCTTCCGTACAAATCGATTCGTTGGAAAACATACGAGCACCGATACCACTCGACAATTACACGTACCAGTCTAAGCAGGAGTAAGTTTCTACACTGTACATACATACACACTTACGCTCACAACCCAAGCAGGAATAAGCTACTCCATTATGCGAACCCGTACACGTTCCTCCCCCCCCCCCCCCCCCCCCCCACTCTACACTCTCTCAGTAGTAACCGACGGCCGACCAGGAACTTCAGACACCCAACAGTGGCCCCAACATCGCTATCCCTATCTACTTCACGATGAAATTATTTCCACCAGCCACTCACGAACCAATTCATCAAATCCGTTATAACCGAGAAAATTTTCAACCATTCGCACCTTCAACGTTCCGAAAGAAACTATTAATGGAGAATATTCGTATGGCAAATTTATTGTGTAATTAATTAATAAGAAAATTTGATTTGAAAATTTTGCTTGAATAAGTAGAAGAGAATTTTTGTTTTTCGTCGGTGGAATGGAAAAATTGTTTAGAAAATTTGTTGAAATTAGAAGGGTTTTTTTTGGTTTCTACTGGAGGAATGGATAACATTGAATAGTTGGCAGGATTAATTTATTAATTGATTTGGATAAATGGACTTCTGGTTGGAGAGACTGGTTTTAATGAAAATATCTGATTGGCGATAGAGAGCGGTCGATTGGGTCCAGTGTTGCGTGACGAGAAATTGAGAAAAGAGAGCGCCAGGAGAGCTAGACTGGGTCTCTCGCGGAAGTAGATCTCTCACAATCGGCTGAACTCTAGCGGACCGGAAAATTCCGTTCCGAGAACGGCATTGCCTAATTGATGCAGTTTGCCACTCTTAACGAGTTAATTCTCTTCTTCGTACGCGAAAAGATTCTATAATTTAAATGGAAAGTCCTCCTTATAGTTATTTATTATAACACCAGAGAAATAATTAATTATCCACTTATCACACGTATTATGCAATTTTCTAGGAATATTATTTATTAATTAGTGGAAAATTTTATTTTAAAAACGACGTTGAGTAACTGATACACTGTAATAAATTATACAAGGATTATTTACTGCATGCAGTTTTTTATTATCTTTCAATTATAATATTACACTTTGGGAGAGTTTGACTAATTATTCGCTTATCAATTATATTCTTAATTAACCAATGTAATTAAATGCATTATTTAGCTTCACAGGTTCTTATGGGACTTTTCTACTTGTAGGTCGGTTTTAGCTTGCATCGAATAATTTTGTAGGTTTAACTTTGGTGTGTATATATATATATATATATATTATTGGACGTGTTTGGTGATAAGAGATAAGCAGCTTTTTCCATATTAATAATTGACTCTGGTGAAATTGGATGCATTAATTAGTTTATAGAGCGATAATTAAAGGTATGCGTTAAGTAATGAAAGTAGGCCTGAAAAGCAGTAATTTTGCAAGATAACTGTTTATTAATTACGTATGAAATTCGTGAGTAAAGTTGGCTGGTGTTTATGGGACTTTTCTACTTCTAGGTCGATTTTATCTTGCATTGAAAAACTTTGCACGCTTAACTTCGGTATTACTGGACGCGGCTGGCGAGAAAAGATACGGTACCGGCGCTAACGGTGTTGCACCAGGAAGTGAAGAGTACGATCACCGCCCAAGCGTTTCCAGGAATCCGTTCTTTCGCTACGAACGGTCGCCTTTTAGCGTCTCCAGCTGCGATTCTTCTGCTTTCACCAATATCGATCGTAATCTAATTCCAATCATCGTCAACTGCCCCCCCCCCTCTCTTTTTCTGGTTCTCTTTCTCTACTTTTATCAATAACAGTCGTAATCTACTTTTTATCTCAACCAGTTGTGATTCTTCTGTTTCTTAAAATAAAATGTTCAGTTGTTGACTAATCGGTAACTACTAAAATAATTAAATATTTGATATTTAATTTTTTTAAGTATCGCAATATTTTTAAAAAATTATATTGTTGGTTGAAATAGAAACTTGTATACTTATTATGATTAATTATTTCTACAGATTTTATAACGATTGTTTTTGTTTTCTTTTAAATCGCAATTAATGTTTTACAGCTGAACTTTGCGATCTTTAAGATCGAGGATCATTTCTGATTCGAATGTGTTAGTGAAGGTTTAAGAGATGCAGTGAGGTACAATTAAAGTTTCCCACTAGCTTTAAAAAATGAAATATTAATTTGAAATTTGTAATTAGTGATCGATTATTTCTACAGGTTTTATAACTATTGTTTTTGTTTGTTTTTTTATCGCAATTAATCTTTTTCAGCTGAATTTTGCGATCGTTAAGATCGAGGATCATTTCAAATTCAAAATTATTAGTGAGAACTTGAGAAGTGTAATAAAGAAAAATTAAATCATCCCATTATTTTTCAAAATTTATATTATTGATAAAAACAAAAATTTCTATTTAATGATTAATTATTTCTATACAGGTTTTATAACGATTGTTTTCTTTTGCATCGCAATCCTTGTTTTATAGCTGAACTTTGGGATAGTTAAGATCGGTGACCATTTCAAATTTAAATGTATTAGTGAAGGCTGCAAAGGTGCAGTCAGAGGCAAAAACCACAATGAGCATCTTTGTAGCTTTGAAAGAGGATCCTGCAGGTGTAGGTGTATCCATTCGTGGGCGTCGCTTTCTTCGATAAGAGTGAGTCAGGCTTCCTTTCCTAATAAATCTCGGAAAAAAAGAAAGGGAAACGCGTAACTTTTATTTTTGCCAAAATATTTCAACGTTATTCAAATCTCAGTTTAATAAAAGAATGCGAAATGATTTCATTCGTGTCCAATTTGAAACATCCATCTAGAACCGATGTCCTTGTTTAATATAAATCTCGAGAAAAAATGTCAAAGAAAATAATTAGTTATATTTTCAAAATTGTATATTTATACATTTGACTAAATATTTAATTATTTTTCAAATCTGAAAATAATTAAAAACGATACAGAAAGATTGTCGTCACATCCGTTGGTAAATCGATCTGAAATAGGATTCATCTTTTAACAAACAAACAAACAAAAAATAAGCTTAAAAGTAAACAATTGAGTGATTTCGAGATAACATTTATTTTTGTCACCAATTTCAGTATTCTTCGACATTGAATTTGATAATGGGAGATCCGGAATGGGGATTTCCTTCACATCCGGTTGCATATCGACATCGAATGGATTCAGCCAGACTTTTCGTCATCGAATCTCGTTCCGTGAGTGGCTTGTGATTTGAGGTAATTGGGTCGAGCGTCATTATAGTCAATAAAGTGAATTGGTCGCTCGCTCTCTCTCTCTCTCTCTCTCTCGTAACCGGATTCGTCGCCCGATAAGAGATAACAGAATGGCCTACTTGTATCACTAAACTCCAAACACCCGTCTTGCCAAAGTACCAGTTTTCTCTACAAAATAACTCACGTCACTCGAATTAGTAGCTCTATCTCTTTCCCCATAAATTTGCTGTTTAAATAAAACAAAAGAGAGTTGATCAAATTTTATTAATATTGATAAAAAAATTGTGGATCTATATATAGAGTAATTATTAGGAGGCGAAGAAATAAATTCTAGGTTGACGTTGATTGGAATTGCGAAATAATTGAGAATAGGAATAGATTGATGAGAGTTTTGACGGGTAGGATTGAGATTTTTCAAAGGGCTCGTTTATAGGTGGATGAGAGAAAATTTTGTGACGTCGTACGTAGCACTGACAGGAGGGTATTTCTCAAGAGTGGCAGCAGGAGTAACGGAGGAGGTAGGGGTGGGGGAGGTGGCGGAGGCGGGAGGAGGAGGCGCCCGCCCGGGTCTTTGACCGTTTGCTCTGCCAGCTCGGGCAGGTGGCACCCTGGAGTAGCCAGTCACACACGCGTCCTTCTGCAACGTCTCACGCACACCAACCACCATCGACTCTCACCTACACCAATACACTTCTGATTCTGACTTTCTCGGAGTTTCACGCACACCGACACGCACCTCCGTTCAACCTTCCACTCCTTCCACGTGTTCTCCTACTCAGCCGCATAAGAAATCAATTAATTTTATCACAGACTGTAAATTAATTTCATTCATTTCAACGCAAATGCACTTGATCTCCTTCCCATTATTCTCGTTCTCTCATTCTCTCGTAGTAGTATGCTGGATAAAGACATTTGGTTTGAAAATATTTCACTGGTATGCTGCACCGAGGATACATCTTTCTTCGGCTAGAAGTGGATATTATTTTGTTAATTTGCACAATTTTTAAGTGCCTCCTTTTATTTGATCGTGGGCTGGAAGATAAATTGAGACTACACGTAGTTCGGGAAGACTATGTCGTACTCTACTTAATTCTCCCTCAAAACGGATGTGACGTGCGGACGATTTCATTGCAAACTTTCGACGCAGCTCGAGATTAGCTGGAAAGTCCAGCGAAATGCGAGAATCCCCCTGATGACGTCAGAACACATTCAACTATATTTCTTCCAACCTTTAAACTGCATTCATTTTGAAAAAAAAGTAGGCTAAAATTTTAGAAAAATAGTTTCATGGTGGAGTTTTTTTTTAGGGAGAATTATTACTATTGATAAATGGGGAGGGTGTGCAACATATATACTTTATATTAGTAAAATGTTTTTTTCGTCTCCATGGAAAAATATGGCGTTGCCAGATCGCGTGACAATCTCGTTGTCCGTTTGTGTTTATGTTTCCTCGCAATTTCACAGTCCGATGCTCTCAAGCCTTTTGGTATGGCATGGCAGCAATGTGTATCTAGCATGGCAGTGAACGTCTAATTTCCCGGCAATAAAATGTATTTGAGTCTTGTCGCGCGCGCAAAATGCATTATTGCACTTCGACTATAACCTTAACCGTGCAATTACGCGATTCCAGATTGCACGCAAAGTGGGCGTGCATAAAGGATCCGGTGCGAATTTCACGGCAAGACGGGGAATGGAGAAACTCTCCTACCTGATAACGCGAGAATTTTCAACACGCGGTCTCGATCTTGTCGCACCTCTGATAGGGAGTGTAGAAAATCGCAGGTGAAGCTGAGAAACCGATTACATAACCTTCTAACGTACCACGCCTCGTTCTCTCTTCGTTATAATGTGCACATTTCTCGCGATAGTTTACTGACTTACTCATTTCTGATAATATCAATATTTGTTTAACTGGGAAAAAAATTAAAATGCCCAAAAATGGTGTAGTATAAAAGCGAATACAAGTCTGCACGGCGAGGTGCAAAGTGAAGGTGGTCAAAGAAGTTGAGCGATACTATAACCTAAGTTTTCTGACATGACAAACGAAATAACTGCGATTCCGGGAGACTAGAGAATGGGCCGAAAAGTTGCGCAAACTATTCTTAACGCACTTAAAAGACTTTCCACGAAGGAATATCCGATCACACACATGTTTAGCTTGGGTTTGGATTAGATAAACTGTTGTTTATTGATGACCGAACGACATTTCAATAGAGCTCGGCTGCTGAATGCTCGCCCATTCGTTTCAGAGCGGAGATTGAGATCATTATCGACGGCGATGCTGTCAACAAACAGTGCGTCGTCGTAATAATGTTAAGGACAGTCGTGCATCGGATAAATTACGAGAAACTGCACTTGTTGTTCCCAACTTCCCAAATGGCTTGGTTAAGCATTTCCATCTGCGTTTAGCCAGGACAATCGGCCTATGTTATTTCTTCCGCTTCGATAAATAAATAAAAGAAAAAGATTTAAGAACAATAAAACATTTTTTGGTAATTCGAATTTAGCGCCGATCATTCTAACGAGTCGACAGTACTGACATGACGATACACGTAACAGTGGCGCTTCGGGAGAGTTCGGTTGATTCCGTGTATAGTCAGGTGGAGGGGTGGGGCAGTGACGTCGTCGCTCTCGCGAGTCGCGTCGCGAATGAAGCGCCCCTCGTTCTCCATTCACTCGTTGGCCGTTACCGTGACTGGATCGGATGTTACCGACGATCCTCGTCGATTCTACGTCTCCGGTCTCCCCGCCTGTTTTGCATCCCGAAAAGTAGCGAATTCGCCCGGACGATCCCGAGAACTCGAATGCTCTGTGCCTCTAACGGGATACCGGAAAGTGACGCGGGAAAAGCACATCCGTTATTCGAAATTAAGTCAGAGCTTCGTTTACATCCTATTTTCATCGTGAAAACTAACGTGTGAACCTAAAAATTGTGTATCCCTTTTCCCTACGAACAAATTTGATTTCTTTCTTCGTTTACCGTTCAAATTCACGCGAATCCTTTGCATTTTCAGCGTGTATCACTCTGTGTCGTTGCAGCAACGGAGAAGCTCTGTAGTTTGGTGAAGTGGAATAAGAAAAATTGCTATGCGCTAGTCGAAAATTATGTGAAAGTGGTCTCGTCTGGTTCTACTGGCAGGTTTTACCACTGGATCGTGCAACGAAATTGGAAATGACGGTTGCTGGAAAGGTGAATATATTTCTCTGCCTTGGATAATTACGTAAAGCGCGTTTCCATATTTATCTTTCTCTCTGCCGGTTTAGCGAATTGCAATGAAAAAGAACTCTTTCTATGTATTTTAGGTACAAAGATCCACGTTTTGGTAATAAAAGTGGGCAGTGAGAGTTTTTGTCGTTCTTAAAAAGACTCTCGATATCTCTGACGTCGGAGATAATAAATATGGAAAATGAACTGTGAATGATATGGGACGACGAAACCAGTGAGTTTTCCGGAGGTCAACGGACTATTACGATCTTCGATTGACAGTCATTGATCGTAATCAGATCCGAGAAATGAATCGTATAATCCTGATCGTTGTAGCGAGGATTATGCTGATCGACCTTTGCAATGAAACTGCTCTTTTGCGGCTTCTCACAGTAGTAATAGAAGACTAATAATATGAAAGATTACAGCTTCAAATCAAAACTACACGATTTAGTATTGATATCAAGATATTCTTCACTATCGCCTTAATTCAATTTGCAATAAAAATTTCACTTTTAACCAATATTATTGTCGTAATAAAAAAACTTACTTTTCTACAACAACAATAAGATCGATTTTGGATCGGTAAAAAATTTCTCGGTAATATTCAGACAAGGGCCGAGGCTTCTTTATTGACTGGGAGCCTCCAAGGAAATTCAGTGTGCGTGAGTGTGTGTATATTTGTGTGCGTTTAACGACCTGAAATGAGACGAATCTTTTGCGTCTTGCCGGATGTAAAAACGTTTCATTCCACTGGCGATCCTAGACTCGCCTGAAGTCCTTCGATACTCGTTCTGCCGGTTGCTTCAAATATTCTCCACTCCTGTTAAACCTTAGGCTTTTTTCTCTTCGTCCATTCTCCTCCCAACGATTTTTATCGCTAGAATCCCTTGTTTTTCCCTCATCCCCCCTCCCTTTCCCCTTTTGCCAGAAGCATTAAGCATTTCAATTCCCTCTCTAAATCCTTCGATCCTTTCGACGCGTGGGTGTTGAAGCGAACAGGAACACAATTCGTGCTCGTTATCCAAGATAATTAATAAATTTCTCATGCACTCTTCGATAAAGATCGATATATCGTTCGACGCTAACGCCACCCGCCATCCGATCGGCCGATCCAACTAACCTCACTTTTTCAAAACGTAAATTTCTAGGATCTCGAAACACGGGTGAGTCACGAGTTACAAAAGTATCAAAGAACTGTGCTTGTGTTTGTGTTTAGGACGAGAGGAGAGGGGGAAGCGTCGGGGAAGAAATAGAAATGTATGGGTTTATCGGGAGATTGTTGAGAACGGCTTTGAGGGGTAATCTCATGGCGTGATGCTACGAGGCGTAATCGCAGTGACGTTAAACGAGTCTATAATTATCCAGCCGATTAGCTGTCATCCGGTTTACATCGAATCGTCACTCGGCAAGTCGTTCGCTAATTGGTTGCCCGATGCGCCGATAACAACGGTAAACGGGGTCCGAGTTCATCCACTTTGCAATACCACGCAATTCCAATCGTCATTCTTCAACGTTTTTACATAATCGACTCCCCCCATCCTCACCTCTTCTACTCCTCCTCCTCCCTCTCCCTCTCTACTTCCCCCACTCCGCGAATTCTGTGTCCCCGCTCCCCCCACTCCTTCTCGCCATCCACGGCTCTGCCTCAACCGGATTCGGTTATTTATTTCACCGATTATAGAGATTCCATGGACTATATTTCCACATTAATCACATCTTCATTTATTAATATTATTCCATTCCTCCCTAAATCTCAATATTCCACTCTCTCGTTACTCCAAATCCATCCTTCCACAATAATAGCCAGATTTTCCGAAATTCTCGAAATTCCAAACGATGAAAACATAAACACAGGACGAATTCCATGAATGGATGATAAATATACTTGGTGTTTTCTTTGTTTTTCTTCTCTCTCGTGTCACGTACCCCTGCTTTATGTATACTGTATCACAATTATGATGTTCCTCGACTGAAATCTGCACTACGACGTCACGCTGGCTTCTCGTTCGATTTCTATCTGTTGTTTTTTTGCCCACGAGTCCCACTTGTGTGTTTGTTTTACCAAACTGTACTTTCTCCCGGGACTGCGACGCGCGCAGCCACAGTTTCATTGAAATTCATTCATTCAACGAATTCGTCGAGCGAGCCTCGAGCCTGAAATTATTTATGCTGCTTGATTTCGCACGAGAAAATTGGATTCAACGATGGTGTCCCTGTCGATCTTATCGGTACTCGCCGCTTTCGTTATGCCAGCTCCTCGGTCCTCTCTCGTCTCTCTTTATCTCCACCGCTTTTTTCCTCTATGAATGAAAAACGTTCGAATCGGTCAGTGTCGCAACGCATCCCAAGCGATCTCTAAGAGGGTCCCCGATTCCGACTCGTTTTTAAAACACTTCCGTTTACGTAAGCGGGACGAGTTTTTACGACTCTTTCATAAACCAACTAATTTTTTTTCATCGCATTTCTGCCACGAGGGTCTCTTGCTCATGTTTAATCAAGCAGGTCGATCCGTCCTGCAATAATTCACCATTCGACACTGTGTTTTTAACAATTACATCGATGATTCGTTGATATTACCCGGGGCCATTTTTCCTAGAAAATCTTTGCTGAATGAGCCGTTCATTTTCTATTTTTTTCTTTTATGAAATAAATTTTCTTTTTTCATTTTGTCCACCATGAGCATCTCGTGCTCATGTTTAAGCGATCAGGCCAATCCGCTTTGCAATAATTTATCGATCAAGTCGGTATTTTTAGGAATTTTAACAAAATTGTTCACGATAATATTTTGTCTATTGCTAATTACCGGGTGAAAATAGAATTTTTCAAGATTAGTGGAAAATATACGTAACAGTGTAAATGATTTTTCCAGGGAAAGTTCGGAAAATAAAGCATCAATTTTTCATCTTTTCTTTCACAAAGTAACTAATTTTAGTCTGGCTACATCGTGGATTAATGAATTCTACCAAATATTTAATAATATAATTAACATTTTATCAATTGTTTATTACGAATTAAAATTTGAATTTTACACGATTAATGTAAAGTAAGCAAGATTTATTGTATCCCAGACATGATCGTAAAACGCAATTTTTCCAGAGAAAGTTCGGAAAACGGAGCATGAATTTTCTAGTCTTTTCATTCATAAAGTAATTTTTTTCAGCTTATGTACTACAATGTACTCATGTGTAATCAATCAGGCTAATCTGTCCAGCAATAATTATCAATCAAGTCCGTGTCTTTGTACAAGAATTTTCTCAAATATTTGTGAACAATGATATTTGATCAATTGTTTATTACGAGTTAAAAATAGAATTTTACACGTTTGATGGAGAGTAAGCGAGGTCTATCGTATATGCCAGGCATGTTCGTAGAGTGCCATTTTCCTAGAGAAAGTTCGGAAAAGGAGGCGTCAATTTTCCAAAGAAAGTTCTCTCCCGTGAACTTTCTCTCTACGGCCCTGGGAAGATTCTCTCACGAGACTGGTTTCTGGCTCGTCATTGTATCCGAAATTTACCCCCCTTTCCACGCGGATTCGTCACTAAATATAACCCAAACTGGTTCCTGTGCTAGAGCTCGCATTTACCTCCATTCATTTCTCTTCTTTTTATCCTCTCCCCTCTCCCCCTTTCCCTCCTTATATTTTACCAACATCCCATCATTCTGCAATCGACCAATTTTCGCAAAAAACTCCTCTCCTATTCAACTCTATATTTTCAACTTGCTAAGAATTTTCTAAATTTTTTCAACATGATCACAAATTAATTAATTTTTTTTGGTAAAAAGCACTATTTTTTATTACTAGTTTTAGCTTTCTAGCATTTTTTTTTTAATATTAAACGTAATGCCGAATACAAAATGTTCTTTTTTAGTAATTTAGTAAATTTAAAACTTTAAGGGGATTGTTTTGAAATTTCGACTTATCGTTGTTGTTTTTATTAGAACAATAACGCGATTACTGTTTGATAGTGGGAGCCGTTTCTCCCTCTATTACTACTATATATAGCATACTACTTCCGGATGTGACTCTTGCCACGGAGAAGTCACTTCGGGGTCGTAGTCGTGCCGATCAATTCCGGTATCGACGATATCCGGGATTCTTCCACGCCAGACCCACTTTGCGAATAATTCCAGCGGCTCTGCGATTAATTATTGAGAAAAATTGCAATATGCTCATTTCCCCCTAATTTCCTTATAATTCGTACCGGATGTGCGATTGATTCGTATATTTAATCCGGAGAAATGGTTCTAAAGAGAAAATATAAACATTAAATCCAGTCGTTGGTTAAAAGTTTAGAGTTTACTAGAATTTTCTATTCGCTGCATCCTATTGGCCAATCAAATTTAGGAAAACATGGAGACCTCGTTCTGTTAGCCAAGAATGCCTCTTAGTTGAAATAAAGTACTTGAAATTACAAATTTTTAGAACCTAATAACTTTTTATTTATAGCAAGTGTACTTGTATTATTTTGCAATTTTTCTATTAATCGCACACCCTGCATATAATTATAAAGCTTCATTAATAGGATCGCTAAGTCTGCTGTTACATCACTCGATTATTTCGTAGATTATAATCAGTCGTGAAAACTGAAGATTCGCGGTATTGCTGGTCGCGTTTGGGAAGGCGTGGTGCGTTAAAAGGCGGATTCTCGACACACTTAGCAAGGGAACCGGGCCGTGCGCGCGTTTCTATGATTAATGCCAGCCGATCGGCTCTGTCCACTTTGCGCGTGAAAGGCCAGAAAACGCCGGCACTATCGACTACCCAACCCGGAAGCCCCTCTCAAACATTAACGCTCAAATCGTACTTAGCCTGTTCTTGCGAATCATTCGCTTCTATCGAGATTTCGTGTCTCTCCATTTATTTAATTTCAATATTTCTTTTTTGCAAATATTTTCTTCCCTCGCTTTAGTTTGCGCTAGAATCTTCCACGATTAAAACTGACTTCGCTACTGAGCTTGCGTTAAGTCGATTGACAATATTGGTTATCGATTTGAATTCTGTTATTTTAATTTTATCCGCTTTTTATTTAACGATTTTTTGCTCCATTCGAGCATGCGCTAGTATTTTTCTCTTCTATTATTAAAACTGTCCTTACTAATATACTCGTACTGGGTCAATTTGATCGTTGTTAATTTAATTTTAACTATTTTTTTAGTAAATGTGAATATTCTTTTCCTCGTTCGAGCTTGCACTGGTATATTCTACGAATAAAGCTCTAGTGATCGAAAATACCAACTCAGTAAGCGCAAAGCTTGAGAAGATGCTATGTGTGCGTTAGGTGACGAAACTTAGCAAATATTTCCGTACAATCGCGGAGTAAAGCTGACACTAAGGCGGAAAATCTATTTTCGATTATTACCCTCTCGTATTTACCGTGCGCTATGGTAACTGACGATTACGCGAACGAACTAGCAATAGTCAGACTCGCGACCCGGAACTTTCAGAAGCCGCCATATTTGCTAGGGAAAGTCGATCGCCGGATTTCCTCGCAGCTCCTCCAGCCATTACCGATTTAACTATCGATATACTCGTATCTATCAAAATTTCCCTTCATTTTAGTGCGCGTATGGATGGCACGAAAATCAATTGAAATTCCACCCACGTCGCTATATTCGTTTAAAAATATAACGTATGCATTGGAGAATCACTTATTCACTTAATTATTGAAAACAGCATTGAATAATTTTAAACCAAAAAATATTTGTAATTTTTTATTCTCCCCTTCAGTCCAATTTATCATGTTTTTTTATTTATACGAATTGGAATTCGTTATTTAATGGAAAAATCGATCGTCCGGTTTAATTGGATCGCATCAATGATCAGCGATGTTTTCCAGCAATTATTTCATTAATGGAGAGGATAGGACCGATCGAATGGAGAAATTCATTAACGCCATTAATTAAATTACGACGATCGGTGGAAATATCTCTTGGTAATTACAGGGAATGAATGGGGATTGGCTGGTATCTCCGTTTACATTTTTTCCCGCGGTTACTTTCGCGCAGGCTCACATCCGTGTTTGCAGGTTATTGCGTAGCGTGCGCACGCACCAACATTTCGTGCGCATGCGCGTTTCCATCGCTTTAAAGCTCTCCCGCTTTTCAGTCGGTGCACGCTTCGCGTGCATGCTTCAGAATTTACAGAGGTTAGCTTTAGTTGCATCAAACTGTATATACTTACAAATGCAGGTGTGATAGAAATTTTTAGAGCTTTTAATATTATTAAGAAACATTTCCACTTGCTACGTTCGATCATATCGATCGCCTGCGTGTAATTTGTTCGCAAGCAGCGTAACCTACAAACAAAAACAGCGATTCGAACATTTTCGCGCAACGTTCTTTTGATTCATTTTCTGAAAAGTGACAGGTTGATTATAAATATGTGTAAAAGGAATTCTTGGATTTTTAAACACTACAAAAGATTTTCAATGGTCTCAAGATTATTAATGGTAGTTTCGTGTTATGCACGAAGGATTTTCACTCTTGCAAAGTACACGCGCATGCGTCTTTCGATTCGCTTAAAAGCACTCGCGCTTTTCTCTACAACGACCTATACACTAATTACTCGCACATGGCCTGTAAAGATTGAAGATTCCAATTAAGCTACTGTGGTTAAAAGAAATTTTTTATGAATTAAAATATAACAAATATAAATAAAAATCGGTAAAGTGTTAAAACACTATTCATGCTTTTCAAAAGAGACACGCGCACTGACGGAGATTTCAAAGAGTCACGCACGCATTCGCACACGCCTATAAACGCGCGCATTAAAACACGCACGGTTACGCTAGATCCGGGACTGGTGGGCGACCACGCAAGGTTGCTCGGGAGATTAATCGCGGCCGCGAAATCCTAAGCGTTTTGGCTCACGAACACTCTCAGGATCCTCTTCTTCCTATCTCCTTCTACATTTCTCTCTTCTCTCTTCGCTCGTCTTCAGGATTCTCCTTCGAATAGCTATATTACCTTCCTTTTACACTAAAAATTCACAGCTCCTTTTCACCGATTTTTCAATTATTCCTCCAAGATTCATTGATACTTTATGTGAAGAGTGATACTCGCTAGGTCCACTTTGATTGATCCTGGATCGCCCCCCCCCCCCCCCTCTTCCAAGCTACTTTCACCCGAACCTCCGTTAAAGGCTACATCCGCTAACCTGACAGCAGATCTATGTCCCGTTTACACGTCGTTTTTCGAGCAAAGAATCACCTTCGAAAAGACACGAAATTTCTTACCCCAATCGAGGTTTGTTGATTAAAAAAAAAAGGAAACATTTCTTTAGGGATCAAAGTTCAGTCGACTATTCAATAGTCAGCCTGAGAATCTATATCTTGTTTACACGTCGTTTCTCGAGCAAAAGATCACCTTCGAATAGATACGAAATTTCTTACCCCGATCGAGACTCGCTAATTAAAAAAAAGAAAACATTTCTTTAGGGTTCAAAGTTCAGTCGACTATTCAACAGTCAACCTGAGAGTCTATATCTTGTTTACACGTCGTTTCTCAAGCAAAACATTACCTCCGAAGGGACACGAAATTTCTTACCTCGATAGAGACTCGTGAATTTTTTTACAAACAAGTCCTCTTAGATCCAAAGTTCACTCGAGTTTTCGATGATAAATCAGAGTGGTCGTGATTTCTTTGCGAGTTTTTTTCTTACTTTAATAAAGCAGGCGCAATATATTACCGGGATAATCATACGGTGCCCTCGCCAGGGTACAATGGCGCGAGTTATCTGCAGCCCACGCGGCAGATTCCGAAAAATTTCACTGCGAGGATTCTGCGTGTGCATTTGCGTGCATTCACGTGCGTGTAGCTATAAATCCGCGAGTCGTTATTTACTGCCTCCTACCCCACCACTTTCTCTTCTTCCCTGCAAAATCCCCCCCCCCCTTTTCTACCACCTTGTTTCCTCATCTTCTTCCACTTTATTTTCCTTCACCAAAACATTCTTCCTGCGATGTCCATTTTTTTAATGCTCTACGTACCCATTTCTGGTTCTCCAAGCCCGATCGTTGGTATCCTTCGCGATGTTGATATCTTATTGATAAGATCACGAGATACCTCACCCTTGTGCAAGGATTGTACCCAATGGGAACACTCCTCCCTATTTTATGGCAAACGCAAATTATGCTAGCTTTGACTTTTTTTAATGTAATTTTTAATAAATCCCGTTTATTGGTGTGGTAACTGTAATAATTTAATTTTAGAGAATAGTTAATGATATTGATGATTTTTTCAGAGGTATGTGGACTGCACAGTGCTGGGAGCAGGTAACACAGCGGAAGCCGAGGATTCGTCATACGACAGCGACTACGAGGCTGAGGATTCTCTTAGCACAACGACAGTGCACGCACAGCTGGAGCCGCAGGTCTCGACCTCCTTACATTCTGACGTATCTCGAACGACCTCGGACACCCTGGCTGCGGAATTTGCGGAGTATGTCACCGTCCAAGGGCCCTCGGCCACCCAGGATCCTGGTAAAAACCTATTTTATATTAATCTCGTTTTTACTCTTTTCTATATATTCTATTGTATAATTTTATTGATAATATTGATTCTATTTTGGCATTATTTGTAGGGTACACGGCTAGAGTGGAGTTTGCACTGAAATTAGGCTATACGGAGAAACTGGTACAGGCAGCGTTGCAAAAACTGGGCCCAGATCCAGGTCAAAACGAACTGTTGGCGGAACTGATCAAACTGGGAGCGAGCTGTTCACCAAAACTGATGGATGGTCCTGAGGAGGATGGCCTTTTAGATGGCGAATTGTCGGTAGACGAGGGCGGAGGAACGCAATTGACCAGTGCAGCTCTCAGACCTGTCGTTATTGATGGCAGCAACGTCGCCATGAGTCATGGGAATAAGGAAATTTTCTCCTGTAGGGGGATCAAGATTTGCGTTGATTGGTTCAGGGCCAGGGGACACAGGGAAATCACGGTATTCGTTCCTAAGTGGAGGAAGGAGGCATCCAGACCAGATAATCCCATTGCGGATCAAGAAATTCTTGGAGAACTGGAAAGGGACAGACTCCTTGTATTCACTCCCTCGAGGTTAATATTACAAATTTATAATTTTTTAATTACGTGCAAAAAATGTTCGATCTCTCTAGTTATATTGATTAGAGAGATTCAAAGATTTTATTATACATAATACAAATTTCAGGCTGGTAGGTGGTAAACGTATGGTCTGTTACGACGATCGGTACATATTGAGATTGGCAGCAGAGTTAAACGGCATCGTTGTAAGCAATGATAACTACAGAGACTTGGCGCAAGAGAGTCCTGAGTTTCGAAGGGTTGTAGAAGAAAGGATACTCATGTACACCTTTGTCAGCGATCGATTCATGCCGCCGGACGATCCCCTTGGCAGGAGTGGACCAACTTTGGAGAACTTTTTGAGAATTGGACCAAGGAAACTGGACCCTGCCCAACCATGTCCATATGCAAAGGTAATTTCGACAAAAATGAACCAAAGATTATATTTAGTATATAATCAAAGTCATCACAATTAATCTTGATATATTTTAGAAATGCACCTATGGGAATAAGTGTAAATTCCGTCATCCTGAGAGAGGTCCACATCCGCACAAATCTGTAACTGAAAGGCTGGTGGAACATGCGCAACGTCATCTGCAAGCACGTGGTCCAAGTCTAAGCTTGCCTTTACCAGCAACAACTTCAGCTTGTGTGATGACCTCTCAGCATCCTCCACTTTGCAAAGCGAGGTCCGCTGTGCCACCCAGCATTATTCACCAATCATTGTCATCCGTCCCAAAAAGTAGATCAGTCGAGAATGTTACTTCTGATCTATCCAATACTAGTCCTCAAATGTATACACACAAAATATCACCTACGCACGGTGCTCAAGGTGCGATACTTATTATTTCTAATAATGTTTTACCCATTTGTTCCACTGAATGATCGATACATTTATCGTTGATCATTAATGATTGCAGGATACCAGTCCCCGAATGGTCCAGTTGGCTGGGTAGCGCCACGAATAGCAAATGCAGAACCAGAGCCCGCTAATATGCACCGGAAACTACAGAGACAACTGACCTTGAATCCTGCTTGCGACCCAAGACTGTACCAACTGAGGAGATACCACCAACAACAGAATCCGCAACAGCAAGTTCCACAAACAATCGTCAGTCCATCGCATTCCACTCTTCAACACAGGCCACTTACGAGACACGCCAGCAACGAGTCTTCTTATCCAATGAATATGAAGTAATCACGTTTACAAAATTGGATTATTTAAATACTTGCCTACTTCTCTGACTCATTAAGTAATTCAATCAATGTAATTTATGTATAATATTATTTACTTTTTTTCTTATTAGCTGGGAACATCCTGATCGTTTGCAACATCATCAACACGTGACAAGAATAGCCTCAGCACCAGATTCGTACAGAGCATGGCCTCCAGTATCAACTACGGGTCTTGTTGCACCTTCCCGTGCTCAGCGATTGGGTGCATCGGATCCCCAGCTGAATTTACTGCCTTCGCCGCCGTCATCTGCTGCTTTGCATTCACCTTGGGGTACACAGGCACAGGACGCACGGAGACGTCTGCATTATCATCTAGCTAACATCTTCCCTGAGGAACAAGTTCAAGCGGCTATGGCTCTAAATCCTCATGAAACTGATCCTCAACAAATTTGCGCCGCTATCTTATCCATGTTCCCTAAAAATTAAGATACTCTCAGCGGGTAAATGTTTTGCAGGAAGTAAATCTTACTAATTCATTGGTAAAAGCTCCTAAAAATGTCCATATTTGGTATTAGAAACTCATTCAAGTTAGAAATTTAGAATCTTTCCATAAATCTTATCTATTGAGCCACATTTATCTTAAAACAGCAATAAGGCTAAAGTTTTACAAAATACTTATTGAAGATTTGTAAGCCAGTATACCGTATATCTAGACGAACCCCAAATTTAATTTGCCGTATAAGTTTTGCCTTGGATCCATTTATCTTAGGCGAAAGGGATATTATTAGATTGATAGCTCTCTATGAGAGCGAACATGGATAAAGATAAAATGTCATTGAGCTTAGTTGATATATTTCTCCGTTGAAAGATCTCCGAGATCCGGACCTTTCTGCGAGATATCATTAAGTTCAGTGACCTTCATAGGGCCAAAATGTTAAAGAAATCATGTCTGTTAACGAAGTCTTGTAAATATTAATCTCCGTTGAGAATGTATATTTTTTCCGTCGATACGATCAGAAACGTCTGCATGATTTCATTACGAAAAAGTCAAAGAATTCTCGTGAATGGGATATAGTGCAGACGTTTTATTTTCCTTTGTTTTCCACAAAATGCGAGTATCGCAAATGCGTATTCCCCCTACTAGCCGTTTAATGGCCAGTTCTGAGATGGAGAACGCTATTTAATCGACGTTTTACCGGTCACTGTTTCAATTGTTATTGTACCAGACTTTCACTATTTTTTTTTAAGGAGAAACATTGTTCCTTCGCGAAGTTTTCGCTTCAAGATCGGTAAAACTCTGTTTGCCAAAAATGCATGGAAAAATCCTGACGGACCTGGGCATTATATTTGTGGATTAAGTGAAACAAGAAGATAAAATATTGTCTGCCACAACAATTTTTAAGGTGGTAATTTCTACATTATCTGTTCTTTCTTTAATTATAAAAACGAACGTTGTGTATGTCTAACGGCTCACATTGAGCCGTTTGACATTTTTCGGAATGGCACTGCGTCTTTAATGTGTGCATGTGAGAAAGAGAGGGTTGGGGGGGGGGGGGGGGGGAATGAATAAACCAAGATGGAAAAAAATTGTTCTTCACTTACGTTGCATTTTGTTTCTAAACAGTTTTCATTGAACGATTCGCGTTACACGATTGTGTAACTTTCTTTACGCAGTGCCATTTTTGCGGCTGTGAACCACATGGAAAGCCTGTGCGACATGTGCAAATAACAGTTTAATAGAAGTTGCTCGAGTTCGTATAGCAATTACGTAAATATGTTGTTTATGTCACCTATTGATGAATCGTCATAAAATTATTCAAGTTAAAATTTAAATTTCAGTAACAAATGTTAATTGAATAACGGAAGTAAATAATTGTTACGAATTTGTTGAGGAATTTTTTTGTATGCAATCTAACGAATGATCTAGCAAAATATACTTAACACACCTTGCATTATTACTAAGCACGATTATTAAAAACAATTGATTATTGGTACATTTATTGGTGTATATTATATTATTCATGGGGACAAATAGGAAACTGATTTGCGCGCGATGTAAATGTTTATGCCAAGCAAATTTTTTGAGAAAATTATACAATTTTCTTCATTGTTTGATATTGAAAAATATAAGATTTTAATATATATGTGGCATATATCCTACATGTCATGTATGTTTACTGGGCAGCCAAATGGCAATACTATGTATTGCCGGACTGAGCTGTAAACTTTTTTTAACTTGTACGTTATATCTAACAAGGAATTGTTGTTTATTATTACAATGACGCATACAGCCAAAAAACTATTAGCTGTAGAGCGTTAGTTCGGTGTATGACGAAAAATATTACAACGTTTAAATTTGTAATAATTTTCACGGATTCATTTAATAACAATCCGTGTTCAGCGTATATTTGATTATTATTATGTTAATATTATATGAAATATTATATCTCGAGTTTGTATCAATGTTATTGCCTATGGATTGCGAAATAAATGTTTTCTTTTCTATTTACATAATTTTTCATTGTAAATAACTATTTACATTATTCACAAATTGATCGACAAAGGTTTAGTAAATAATTCTACTTATACGTAGATCTAGACCAACTACTTATAATGGTAAATTTATTATAAATGCAATCGATTACACACAACGGTTTTATTACACAGCTGGGACAATCATGGCGAAGATCTCTCAGCAGATGCAATATATTTCTTAATTGAGTCAGAGCCGTCAGAGGTATACAGAATTAAGTTAAAATATACTAAAAGTGCCTCTCATCTTAGATTTGGATATAGATGCACTCCAATTCCTTTCTCTATTTACCTATGTTTAGTTTTGCAAAATTATACAATTGAATGGTTGCTAATAGAAAGCCCAGTTAGATAAAAAGTGAGCCCTCCTTAAGCATTTCCAGAAAAAAAATCTAGTCTCGATCCTATATTGTACAAGATATTGCACCAATTTCGTAGGCTTCGCCAGATTTTCGGATATTTTTGGAACTTAAAGAATCCTCTCATAAAACAACATGTACGCTTGTTTTTCAAGTACCGATTCTTCATCAACTTCTGACACCCTGCAAGTTTGATAACGAATTTATACTTGTTTATTTATTGAAATTTATTGTAATATTTTAATAATAAAAATAAAAGATATTTACCAGCAGTCGGAAGCATAGTACCACTTTCCTGGCGGTGGTTCTATCGAATTCGTCGCAGTTGTTTCATCTTCAGAGTCAGAGCTTGAGCTACTAGATCTTTCAGCTGTTTCCTTTTCATCCATCGCCGGTAAAAATGACCAACGCGGGTCATCGGGAGTTAGCGGTTGACGAGACTAAAATTAACAGTTTTATTATTATTATTATTTGTTAGTATATGTCTATCATTACTGCTAGTAATATTATTTCTTTGTTCTGAAAGTACCTTAATATAAGCAACATAGTGACCAGCATGCAACGTGCCACTATGAGCTATAACTCCATAAAGAGAATAAATTCGGGGATGTTTGTATCCTTTGCAGACAGGAGACAAATCCAACATTAAAGGAAACTTTACGTGTTTCGTGACTTTGCGAAAACAATCCCTTTGAGCTTGAAATCGTTTCAAGTGTAATATTAAAACAGCTGGAACTTGGGAAATTAAATATTGTTTTGTATGGGGTGTACAGACTGTTTTTATAGGTGTATCTTTGCTCTGAAATAAAAAAGTTTTTTCTAAAAACAATTAAAAGAATTATCTACTATTGAAGCTGTAAGATAATTACCTTTTTCTCCTTCTTAGTACACGATTCACAACCAACTTTATTACATCCACTCATCAGTTCCAATGCTGTAAATTGATTTAAGCACGACTGTACAGATCTCTCACCTTCATTAGTAGAGTATCTTGTAGGTGATTGATTGGCATTACCAGCGATTCCTAATCTCGATAAACCAGAAGTAATATCACTGAGGCCATTGCACTCGTGATCCTTCCGCGTTTTCTCGGAGTCAGGACTGCCTTGTTCATTATCAACATTATTTCCTTCGTAATTTTCTTTGTTGTTCAATTGTTTCTCCGTGCTATTTAACAATGAAAATCCTGATTCTGGTAAAAGTGGGCCAATAAAGCTGGTCATGACTGGACTGCATGGACTCCCCTTTGAAGCCTCCGAATTGCTGAAGGAGCTCATTGTTGGCATGTCGGGACTAGTGACATCAGAATTTACATCCAAGGAACCTGACAATGATAGTCGAGTTCTGGCTTCTTCGTTTTCCGGACTGCCAGAATTCCATATCCTGTCGGTTTCAGAAGACAATCGTCTCTGTGTTGTATCACCCACGAAAACCTCCGTAGAGTCTCGCTGCTCTGAAGGTGGCCAATTAGCACTGATACTTAAACAATTGTCCTCATTATTACGTTGGACCGATACCAAATCCGTCAGATTTATAACGATCTTCGCTGATGACGTTGGACTTTCAACGATCGATGCTTTCTCCGAACCATAGCCTGATTCACCCATTTCCGGAGCTGGGTCTTCCACTTCGATATTATCCTCTATGTCGGCGTCGCTCTCTTCTATATTAAATGATCGGTAATAATTAAAAAAAAAATTGTATGAATAATTTTCCTTGGGGTTAAATAATACAATTTTCATATTTTTACCTGATTTCTGAACACTACCATTATTATCCTCAGTGTTGCTTTGGTTGTGAGAGTTGCTAGTATTAATATGGTTGTGCTGACGGTTTTTTCTATTTTTTCTTGCAGCTTTTCTTTCTTTCTTTAGTTGATGCTTTGAAGGAGGACTTGAGATACTGTTTCCCATTAAATCAAAAATGTCTCCATAGCCACTGTTTTTTCGTCTAGACAAAGAAACTCTTTAGATTAATTTGTTCTCTACACAGAATCAATATTATTGTTATTCACAAAAGCCTTACTTCATTACTGGAGGTTGAGGTTTGTCAGCCATGATTGGTAAACTCAAATCGAGGAAAGCTTCAGTTCTTTGGGAAATATGATGACAATCCAAACACTCAAGGGTAGAAACCAAAACACCTCTAAAAACTGGCTCAGCACCTAATAGTCTTGCACTAGCTTGACTACCATAAAATTTCACTTGAGACTTTATATTGCTCTCTACACAATCAGGTTTAGTTTTCCCACTTAATCCAACTTCCTTTAAAATTACAGCTTGGTACCTCTGTTAAACAATTGTTTAATGAATATTCTTTAATATAGTAATTTAAATATTATACTGTTATAAATTATTCATTGTATGCTTACTCTAAGATCTTCATTACGAATAATTTCAAGCAATGTTCGGAGCAATTCATGGGAATCGTGTTGACCACCATCAATGCAATGAACAGTTTTCTTTCTATATGCACTGAAGAGGTCTCTGGGATTTAAACTATCCTGACCATTTGAGTTTTGCATTAATTTAAGAGTCTTGCTTAAAACTTCCGTGAACCATCCTATTTTTTCTAAGATTCCCTCTATAGGAGCCTAAAGAAAATGTATGTGATTATATTGTCTTAGAAACTTTTACACAAATGTAAACATTGATTAATATCTTCTGTACCAGTTCAATTTCTTCTTCATTTTCATTAGCTTTGTACTTTCCTCCAGGCAAAACAAACTTCTGGTCTGGTGCTTGCAAGTCATCCAATATCTTGACTAAGAATGGAGTTTGTGCTAAACATTGTAGCACTGAATTGAAGAAACAAGTATTACCTAAATTTCTTAATCCCTACAAAAACATTTAATTTGATAATTTCATTGAGTAAAATTTTAAACCTTTGAAACTTACAGAAACTTTGGTGGCCATATTTATAGTCGTTACTCACACTCATTTCAGACTTGAGGGAACCTCAAGTCGAGTCTACTCGAAATTGAGGGAGCCTCCGTCGGGTCTACCCTGAGGGAGCCTCTGTCCAGTGATGGTAGATTGATGGAGAAATCAGAAGCTGATTCCGTGCGCCACCTATTATGTAAGGAATAAGCGCAGCGTAGCAAAATTGGCTGGTTGGATTTTTAAATGGTAAATAGTAAAGTATGAGACTGATACAAGGACGGGAAGGAAGAAATAATATCAAAAGGTCTATAATTTATAACCATGCTAATGTAATGCTGTCATATACATTTTGATGTTTAGTGTCTAATACTCTTTCCTTCTCTTTTCTTATACGGTTTTGAAAATGCGAGGGTCTTTGTTTATCTTCTAGTCAGAACATTTTTCAAGTTCTGTTTCCTCCTGATAGATGGCGCGAAGAACCAATTGTTCCAACGATTCTAAAAATGGATTATTTTAAGTTTCGGAAGCAGGAAAGATTCTATATTCCTTGGCATCGTAAAGTTATCAAATTAAAAATTAATTTATATTTTCTACGTCCTGTATTAATTTCATTTTGATTTTGAGTCTCAGATAAAAATCGAGGAAAGTAATCACTGCTCTATTTAGTTTTAGAAAATCTATAAGGTCTATTTTGCACGGATAGTCTATTGAAGTTTTAATAGTCGAAATTAAATTGAACGCTGGAAGGAGAATGATAAAAAAAACAGTTTTATATCAATAAAAAAGTTATCCTTTTCATTAAAATTATAGTTTATTTTTCACGTAAGAACTAACTGTACAGTATTTACAGATAATTTACAATGTAAAATATATATTCAACTTTTTGTTTTAGAAATTAAAAATACTATATACATCTTGCAGTCGTCAAGGGTCGAAGATCAAAAAAATATTTAAGTTTGGAAAGACCCACTTTGTGAGATCCCTTTAAAGCTTTCAGCTTTTCACTGGTATAGATTATTGAATGAAATATATTAACCTTGTTTAGTTTTATCAGACTTAAAATCTTTAGCACATTTTTTTAGCCAGCTTGCAATTGTTAAAAATTGATGATAAAAGGAGATCCAGGTTGTGATGGATAAATCTTGCAAATTAAATTTGGCAGAAAGTATTACAAAACTATAGTCCAGAGCTACCAGAATTTTTTTTCTGAGCTTTACAGAGGACTAGTGGATTATACGCGTGTGGCCTCCAAATATTGACAAGGCGTAGAGCAACGTAAAAATGGCCAATCCATTCACTGGTATAGATTTGTAGGTAAAAAAGTAATTAAGCTAGATTGGCCATGTCGGGCTTAAAGCCTTGAAACATATGCTGTACAATTGGCCGACCAGATTGAAGAGGCCTGGAGGGTTTGCTGGGTGCTGAGAGCAATTTGCTCCAAGCCCTACAGGTTTTGCCGGACCAGACCCACATTCCTGAGGTGACACCGACCACTAGTGACAGAAACAATCTTAGCAAGGCCACTTCGAGACCGGCCGCCCTGTAAACGGGGCCTGGTACACAATTTTGCGAAGCTCTACAATCCAGTGCTGCTAAAAGAGCTAAAGTTCTCCATCGGGGTCTAACGGAGGACTCGTGGATAACACACGCGAGACCTCCTAGTGCTGGTAAAGCGTATAGCAACGCAAAAATGCCCAGTCTTGTCATCAGCCTTTCAAGTTTTGTAGCACTGCGTCCTGCAGATCGAACTGCACGTCGAACACGAACCAAGGCAGCCCCTGCGAAGCTCCCGAAAATACAGCCTAGCAAAAGCAAAGTGGCGTGAGGCAAAACTTCTAACCATAGAGCTGATTCGTCAGAAATTTGACAAAGTCCTGTCAGTTCGTCCGCTACTATGTTCCTCGAGATTAAACTTCCTGAAAGACCAATTCATTTTTGGCGAACCATTTTTTTATATCATTTGATTGAATTTATAATTTCTTACCTCCTGTGATCAAAATAGGCAAGCCCCAGGCAGTGGCATGCAAGTAAGGAGCAATATTGTGCAAGGCCTCACTGCTCCATTCATTTCGGGCACTCAAAAGCCAGCATCCACACAACACAGCCCACCAGGTACTGCTGCACAATCCCAAATAATGCCTGGTTAGCCACCATATAGTACAAGGAATGCTTCTCAACCCATCGTGAACCTGGATTGATAAAATTTAATTATTAAAAACATATATAATTGATCAACTAATTTGTAAACCTACCGGAACGTAGCTGGGTCCGTCAGTTTGACTGGCACACCCTAAATTTTCAGGTCCAGCGGCTCCCCTAACGATGTATGTTACCGATAGAAGATTGTAGCAAAGGGCAAGAAAAACGATGGGCCTTTCCGGGTACCGGAATCGTGACGGCTCCACCCAGAAGGTAAGTAAGGTGAAGAGGGTCGATAAAAAACATAGCCAGGCCCAACCGGTCATCCATCTTTCTGCAAACCTCTTGTCTTCTGCTCGATAATAAGCATCAGTGCCACAACGTGGGGCGCAAGTAACCTGCAGAATTAAATTTTTAATTATTTTTCTGGAATTAAATGAATAAAAACTAGTTTCACGTTTCAGAAGTATGGGCCACAATTTATACAAATAAATTACCGTAGCCATGTTCGGTATCTGTACAAAATGCGGTGGACACTGATGATGTTCTTTCGTTTGACTCGAAATACTTTGCGATTGCTCTTGTGTAGGCCACGTTTGCTGCAGCGGAGGAACGGCAGGGACATCTGGTAGCGTTTCGTCTGGTGGTTGAACGCACAAGGTATTTCCTGTGGAAAAGAAAAATTATTATCTTCATAATAACTTATAATACAAGAAAGAAACAAATTTCTATATTATCGATAGAGAACATACCGCGATCGAGAAATCTGTCGCAATCGAGAAGATGGGGCCATGGTAGAGTCAGACTGGTCAATGCAGGTTCGCAGTCCTTTCTGACCGAGAGGCAAAGGGATTTGCAAGCTGGAATTTGCATGGCCACGTGTTCCGAGCATACTGGAGCAAATACCGAGCACAGAAACAACCTCAGGTGCTTCGAGCAATTATAATGCACCAGTGGCATGAAAGTCGCAAGCTGAAACAAAAATACGAATAATATTATTATATAATCTATCTGAATAAAAATTTCATTTATTTTGAAGAAACATATCCATGAGAAAAGATGTTTCTAAGGGTGAAATTATGTATGATCATAGTAATGATTATTTCCAATGCGACATCCATGACTAAAAATCAGATATTCGCTGTAGATGGGATTACGGAGTGAATAAGCAAAAAGAAGTAGACAAAGACGAAGAAGAAAAAGAAGAAGTGGCGAGAGCATGGATGAAGAATAAGAGGGTAATGCACCTAACGGGGCGGAGGAGAGTGTTCCATGAGATATAACGAGCGGTGGGCATCAGGGGTAATTATCCCGCCCATTCTTCCCGCCTGTATTCCAATGTGCCCTCGTCGGATCCCTTCTAGATTCGCCCATTATGCCTTAGTCCCTTCCCCCACCCTCGCTTCCAAATTATAGCCCCATGAAATTACGTGGTAACCCGTAACGTTGGGCCTCCCCCCTCTTTAGGCCTTCGGGCTCAGAGTCCCTCGGCTTCTCCACTTTTCATCTCACAAAGGCCACTCTGGACCACTCTTGCCAACGGATTCGCCCACCAAATGTACTCTCTGACGGCTAATTTTCTCTTTTTCCAGATTTTGTGCCGCGTGGCTGATGAGCGCTGTCGATCCTGTATCTACTGGGTAGGCCCCAGTTGCCGATTCTTCACGCGTGGCGGCGCTAATGTGACTTGCAGTAATTCTCCTGTTGATGCCGAGATAAAGCGTAAAGCTCTCTTCCTCCTTCCTCCTTTTTTTATACTGACGATGACTCTTCAATACTTGGACAAAACGTGTTTTTCAAAATCCTCAGCCCCGCACATGACTCGCGGGTGAGTAAATGTTTATCTCATCGTTTGCACTTGGAAAATGACTGATTCGAGAGTAATAATTTTATCCCTTGGTAGATCCAGCAAAATGAAAACAAATATAGCGAGCATAAATAAGATTCATACAGGTAACTAGAGGGTAAACAGAAGTGCAATCGTTCTTCGTGCATGATTTTGACGTATGTTGGAATTCTAAAAGGCTTCCATGAAGAGACTGAAATGTGTTTTAAGACGCTGATGTGAATATCGAGAGATTTGATTGTTTCGAACGAGAAGAGAGGGAAACTCGTGGCTGTCGAGGAATAAAAAACAATGGAAGAATCGAGTTCCCCGAGGACACGGGAAGACGAATAGGATCGGTGAGCTGAGTGATGCGTGTCCCTTGAAGGGAATGAAAGGTAGGGAAGGCGGGGGACATAAAGGGGCACGCGGGACAGAAATCGACTCGGACCGGTTTCTTAGGGTCGGTTCCTTCATTATTTTGCGTTTTTTCACCAGCAATGGCCAGCGCGACTGGCGGGGGCCGCATTTCAAAGCGGCTTGACGGACAATCGCTCGAAAACAGTCCGCGCTACCTAACCTCCGCTACTCCTCCTTCCATTTCTTTCCTCCGCCTTTTCTTTCTCCTCCGCTTCTTCTTCAGCTTCCCTTTCATTGCAGACATCGCGAGATTCGTCAGACTTTCCAGGATTCGAGCAAAAACCTCGTTATACTTTGTAGGAATTTTTGCTTCTACCAAATAAATGGCTTCCGATTCTCCACGATCATCAAAGGAATCTCGGCAAAATTAACGAAATGATTGTGAAAAAAAGCAACGACTGAAAGAGCCTTAATCTAAATTGAAATTGTATTTCGTTGGATGAGGTTTTTAGTTTTTTAATTGCTGGACGATAGGCCGGCCATTTTTCACAGGAATTTCAGGCCTCGAGCCCGGGACTTATCGGCGAATAAATTTCATTTTCTCGAGATACAGTGAAGATGATGCAGTTGGAGGGAGAGTCCATTAGGCACGCTTATCTCGCGCGAACACGAAAACCGCATTAAGACGATCGACTATCGATATTTCTCAACAGTGATTCTCAACCGTCTATTCGAGCAATAACAGCAATTCTACACGCAGTATCACGTAAATAAATATGTTTCAACAATAATCCATAGGATATCGGGGTATAGCTCGTGCCGATAATGATGAAATGGGGTAGGGGGGGGGGGGGTGGGATATTAGGAGTTTTTGGGTTCCTGGTAATTTGTAAGTTTCCGGGAACTCAGGATAGTTTGGAGAAGGGAGGGGGAGAAGGTGTAATTGAGAATGGCGCCTTCTCCGGATCGAGTCAGAAGGTGAAACTGGGCGAAACGTGTTCGAGCCGCAAGCTAATCCCTCTGTAATTGTCCTGGCTCGACTGCCAGCCGGATGTGGTCGTGCCCCAGGATAACTATTATCCTTCGGCTAGCTCCGCAGATGCTTTTTTGCTTCATTGAACAACATCTCTCCAACAAAGAGAAAAATCTGCACTATATATTAATAAAATCGGCCGATCCACCTCGTAATCCGAATCAAACGATTTACTCGTATTGCTGTTGGATCTCTTTGATCTCAAGATGGGATCTGAGATTGTCAGTGGATGATCTATGATCTGTCACTGATCTATGCCCGATTCGGGATCGTGAAAAGTTGATACAATTTTTGACCTTGAAGCAGAGGATATCCTAAGCTAGATGGACACGTGCACTGCTGGAGGTGGGGATAGACCGGTAGGAGTCGATTAAAGCCGATGCCAGCCCCGAGGAAGACGCTGAAGGGCCGAACGTACGCAAGACAGGTACTCGTTGAAGCACGTAGGCTTCCTCAGCTTCTTCGGCTGGCATGAAGGGGTCGGCAAGAAGTCGACGTTGCTGGATTCTTTGACTTCTCACGTTACCCGCTCGCCATGTTCCCACGGGACACCTTTGGACGTCTGTCTCATCCTCGGGAAACCAAGGTCACTCACTTAGAGTCCATCAAGTTGCTGAAGAGTCGGCGAAAAAACTTTTCATCCAATTAAGTCGCCAGTTTATCAAGATTCCAGCTCAGTTATGGTATGAAACGATTGGTTAAATTTAGAATTATTATTCGTAAAAACTTTATTTATTGCAATGCTTGCTCATTGTAATTTGTAATTGTTTCTAGGTAGAACCAGTTTGATGAGTTTGAAGAGGTAAAAAAATGGGGGGTATGATTTTTAGGATGAAGTATCTTCAGTGTGACGAAAGAAGTTAAAATCCGTAGACTAAATATTCTCGCTCGGAAACAGCTGGAATATTTCAGCAGAGTGCTCGTAGCCGCTTCTTCTACTCTGGGTTGGGAGAGGAACGTTAAGAAAGCCGTCTCTTTGTCGGCTCGTTCCTCCCCTCCATTACCCCGCAACTCCCTTTCCCCCTGTACTCGCTGAACGGAGAAAGAGAGAGAAAAGTCAAAGGAAGAGGGAAGATATTATTCCGCACGATACAAGACGACGACAAGTTTCCTGGAAGCTTAAAGGATTTTAATAAAATATTTTTTATCATTATTTATATCAATGCAAAATATACGTCTCGGAGTGAAATATATTTAAGAATTATTAAGACTTTTATCAATTCTTCCAGGATCAGGGACTTTTTCCAAAAAATTTCTGTTTTCTATATGAACGCTGTTTTTAAATACAAATGTAAGCGCCTGATTTAATGATATTCACTTCTTGCGTGCATGGCAGGAGTATTTATAGCAATCGTATATTTATAAAGTGAATTAACCTGCTTTTGGCCTAAATATAAGAGCGGAATGTCGAGATCAAGAAGTGAATTTACGATGTTTTAATCTGTCGCAGCTGCTTAAACCGCGTGACTTTGAAGAGTGTGCAACTACGAGATAAAATCCATAAAGGAAAAGCGTGTGATCCAATAACGCCTTTGAAGATGAACGAGACTAAAGTTTTGGGAAAGACTCGAATTTCCGAGCTCGTTAAGATAAATATAGAGTGCATAAGTGGCTAGACACTCCAACGATAAATAAATCAATGTAGTTTAGTCCACCTTAGGGACGTACAACTACAGATACTCAAATACATTGATTTCACGAATCCAATACACTGGAGAATTTTTTAGGAGAAAGATTGATGGGAATAGAGGAAAACCAGTTGCTGTAATTAACGATCTATTTTTAATTTAAATCGTCTAAGTGTAATTGAATGAGGATAGTGTTATATCATACGTAAAGTGTGAGTTTCCTGCTAATTAATCGGTGAATTACACAAACACAGGCTTATTACCAGTTTACCTATGTATATATATATATATATATATATATAACATATAAAGATTTGTACATTGTATTTCTATTTCTTTTATTGCAGGGGAGCACGGAACAAAAGTTATATTATTTCAAAATTAACGTAAAACAATACTAACAACAGTGGTTCAATTATAATCCTGCGAATTTACTGGAAGATTTAGTTGTAAACCGTCGCAGGATCCTGGAGGGGATTTCATACGAAAAATAGTTATGGAGGGGGGCAATGATGGCATCATGGCCGCATGAATGCTCGCTGTTAACGCTTATCGTTGGCCTTATCACGAGAATGATTTACAGAGACGCGGCTTGCTTTGATCTTATCGACAGGACTATAAACCTGCTGCGGCTGAATTCCTGTCGAGCCCAGATATCTGCCAGGCCGCCTCTTTCTCAAACAGATTCGTTAATCCAGACGATTACGACTTTTCCGACTATAGCTAGAAATATCCCTCGATAGACTTTGGTGGCTCCAGCCATTTACAAGAGACCTTTCTACAATCTCATTAAATCTTAAGAATCATACCATAGCTCTCCAGTTATTTCATATGTTCAATTAATTTCTTTTTCTCTCTGTTTATGTTTTTTTTATTCATCTCTGGTTTCCGTTTATCGGCATAGCTCGATAGGTTTCACTTTTATAATCCCTTCGTGGATGAGGAGAAAATTTGTAGCAGCAATTTATCGCGTTAATTAAGACCGCTAATTAAAAGCCGAATTAACGTTGTGCTCGAGTTTTTGTTTTCCTATTAAAGATTGTGTTTGGTCTCTTTTTGCTTATTTAGATGGGATCGAGGGTTCATTCATCGAGAAGATGACGAGAAATACACGTGTTTCTCGAAGACCCCCGTGGCGAGGAGCCACTGGGGAGGGGGAGGGGCATTGGCCAACTTGATTGTGTTCGTAAAATCTGATGAAAATGCGTTTTATCACCAGCAAATCTCACGATTCATCCATTTTAATGCCCCTAATTTTATTATAATTTTTGGCTTTCTCCGTAAGATTCGTTTGGTTCTGCAATTAGCTTGCTAAAAGTCCGCTGACGTAAAAATTAATCGATTTATTCGAGAAATGGTCCTTAACCTTACAAGACGAGCTAAATTTCCGGTTTTAAAATTCTTCGCCTTCTGTATTTCATTCGTGGCTGTAATTACGTTTGTTTCTCGGGTCGAGCATGCATAACTCGCTGAGGAATGTGGTAGCAATAAAAATTACTATCAGCCTTTTAGGTTGGAAAAAACTCGCAGGCCATTAGTGCTGCGGAAATTACAAATGGCGGTTTTTAAGGTAGAGCAAAAAAAATGGAACTTTTAAGCTGGCATAAATTTTAGTTGAATTTATTTTAGGTGAAGGGATCGGCAGGATTTGGTCAAATCCGATTAGTTTTCGGCGCGGATGTTAGTAAATCATTTTGAGACCCAGTTTTACGATCGGTCGTAATTCCTGCCTGCGTAAAGCCACAAACTCTTGACCCGATAATAAGTTTCTGTGGGTACATGTGTAAGACGGGAGTAAAATGAGCCTTGTCTATTGTAGCCGTGCAAATTAAGTACGTTATTAGTCTAATTAATTTTTTTTTCGAGCTTCCAATTGTCGTTAATTTAAATTCAATCACGTTCTACTGAAAGGAAAATGTAATTAGCTTTTTATGAGCTTAATTACCGTTCTCTCCGCCTGGTGCTGGTCCTCGTGCCCCATAAAATTTGGCATTGCTGTAAGATTGTATCGCAATCCCCTGCAGAAGGAAACACTGAGTCTCTCGCATTTGACGTTTTGCCCAGAATTCCCTGCATGATGAATTCCCCAGCCTTGTACCAGACATGTTGCAGCAGATAAAACGATAATCGTTTGAGCAAACATTTTTACGACTTGCAGCACAACGGACCTTCCCAATTTCTCACCGAAAACAACACTTAAATTTCGTATCCATTGTCTTTCGAGTCTTCTTTAATTTAATTAATACTTTATGTAAAACAAAACTTTTAGATATTTTCCATTCCTTTGATCAATCTTTTGACAATTTCTTTTGGTTTCACATTCTGACTTGTATTTGTAAATTCATTTGATTATTAGTCCACGGTCTTTTAGTAAATACGAATAACGAAGACCGACTTTTTACATGGATGCAAGTTTCTTGAACAGCACGTCCAAGCGGATCGGCTGACCGGACTGAACTGGCAATTCAGAATTTCAGTATATTCAGTTTCACAGTCAGCGCCCAGCGGTTGGCCGATGGATCGGAGAGTGGAGAGGTGCACAACAAACTTTCGTTCGAACTCGGGTGCGCTCGGCCGTTCCCGGCCTCGCTCTTGTTTTCCCCCCTATTTCTTCTCCTCCTGGACCCTATTATTTTGGGCCTGCCAAGGATATAGCGGGGTAATTTTCAAGTCGTAATTATAAACAAAGACCACGACAAGCGAATCTCTGTTAGAAAAAATTTTCCCTGGAACTCTATCTTGATTCTCGATCCTTATCTACACATCTGAGCTATGTTTACATAGTATCGTATTTTTTTCAACTATTCTCCTTCACCTCCGGATTGCTACCAAAGCATTGATAACGACACAATAGTTTTATCAGCCAATTCTTGATTGTTATCGTGGGAATAATGCTGACAGAAACGGGTTTTCTTTTTTTTAGAAGGTTCCTTCTATTTATAGGGCCAGATGTGTGTTGCAATTTCGAAACGGACAAATTTTGAACATCTGCTGTTTTCCAGACATTATCAATTTCACATTTATTAAGTTAACGTCGTAATGATCGAACTTTTCTCATTGTGAATCCTACGTAGAATAAAGTTAACGCATTTTGATTACCCAGCTGGTGTTCATTGGATCGGGTTGCCTTACATTAGCCAAACCCTTTTACCCAGTATCGTCGACCCCTTTTCCATTGGTCCTTGAATATCGTGGGTAGCAACCCTTTTGTCATGTTTTCTCTGCCAACATGCATTCAAAGACCAAATAGCTTCTAATAAAATCTATCAAGTTTGGATACGACCTTGGATCGTTTTTCCCTGCAATAAAACTTTTAGTCAAACCCAAGCTGTATAGATGAAATTAAAAAAATAAATATAAGATTACTTAATACTTATTTGGAGAATAAACTGTAAATGAATAAAGTTTGTATATAGGTGATAAGACAGCGAGAATAGCAAGGAAAGTTGGTATTTGGATGTCTTGAAAGACACAGTGGATGCCGGTAGGCACGAACGGCACAAAACGCATAATTAGCACTTTTGCGTTTGAGGGAAAATGAGACGGGGCCTTCAAAGGAGGCACAGGGCCCAACCTGCCATGCCGGTTTCTTTATTTTCTTTATTCACCGGGCTGCGGGGAGTTTCTGTCGTCGCTTGGAGTCCGTTCTCGGTCCGATGGGCGTAACGGATCCCCAAAAAGATCTCGAGAAGGCCCAAGGAAAAACCCGAAATTGTGTTAACACGCATAATGGTCGACTGTAACAATTCAAAATCCAAGCTAGCTCTCCCTAGAATTTTGACCAGGCGTCCAATATTTAGGTCGACGGCCAAGAAATTCCAGCATCCAAACCATCTTTTACGCAAACTAATTTTTTTCAATCGAGATACACCATTTGCCTTTTTCTGGAACTCCGAAACTCATTTAAAAATTCATTAATACACATTGAGATATAAAAAATTCCGTTACTTGGCGGTTTTTTTATAGTTCAAGGATTACGTCGAAATACTGCAGGAATAGCACTGTAGCGAAATGCGTATCGAAATCAGATCCTCGGGGATTAGTTGCGAAAGCTCAAAATGGCCACGCCCCCTGCTAGGTGAATCCTAGAAGGATACTTTTCAACCAAGACACGGATGTTAAGAGTGGATAACGCGAAGCGACGAGGTGTGAAGAAGAGACGGCGGTCGGCGCGGCGCATCATTCGGGCCCATTGGCCGTTGCTCACCGAACTTCTTTCTCGTCCCTTCCAATCTTTTACGGTCCCAAGATCGTAGCTTCACGCTGCATCAAAGTCTAATAAATTACAAACACTTTTTTCACTCTCACAAAATTTTATAACTGTCCCTTCCACCATCCAACACCATTTGTTTCAGAAAACTTTTTCGCTTTTCAGCGAGCACACAGTCAGTATTTAGGTTATGATTGATACGAAGGAAGAGTAGCAGAATTTTTTACGCAGCCAGCCTGGGATATTCGAATATTCCGAATTGAGCAAGCCTGCTCTTTCTTCTTCGCTGTACTCATTAACCAAGCTTCGCTGAGCAGAAAAACCAGAATCATTCCACTGTACGCCAAATTTGTGCCTTAATACCGACAGGGAAAAAATGGCGGTGCCCATACAGCGCCCAAGGTAGGAAAAAATTATGATGACGAACAATCCTTGCTCTTCTTTCGTGCGGGATGTAATTGCGAAAAGTTTTTATAAGCGGTTAGCCTGTGATATTTTTATAAATTTGAAAGTCTACCGGCCTCCTGCTCATGCAATTAGTTCCAGATTCCGATCCGCAGGAATTTCCTTTGATGCGTGGAAGACCAAGATTTCATCCGTTCCGTACCGTCAGGTAGCTGCCTGCTGCAGTCCTTCTTTAGTTCGCGTTCCAAAAATCAACCTGAAACAATAATTCATAAACTCATCCGTTAGATGGATGCGCGCTTTATGCAAGTCTTGATAAATTTTTGATTCACATTACCAGCATAAACTAATAAAATCCTTTAATATTACGTAATATCCATGCAGAGAAGAGAAAAGAAACCTAATTCCGATAGATCGTCATTTCTATAATTACGAAGACACGGGAAAATGGCGGCAGTGGAAAATTATGATTAGAATCTGATGGTTTTAAGAGCTATCAAATAGAGAGGCTGGTTTTGCGAATGAAAATTGCAAGATTGGCAAGGGAAGAGGGGGGAATCCCCTGCCTCGTTCGGTGCTCCGGTTGGCCGCGCGGCACATGCGCGGCTAATTACAGTCCCCTTTGAGAATTCGCCGACACTAACCTAACCGGCCCTCCTTCTTCCTCTCCGTCGTCGTAACAGCTGCAGCTGCACTTGGAGCGTAAAGATTGAACCCGTCGCGATAGGCTCGACCAGCTCGAGTAACGCGAAATGTTACTTCCTCTCTTAATTATTAATTTTCTAGATAAAAAAACTCGGCAAAAACTTTCAAGCAAATATTTACGATTTCAGGAGAGATCAAAAAGCATCTACGTAGCTAATACAGAAGTTGCGACGTTTTGAGAATACGAAGTTTTGATTAACCTAACCTCTCAAATCTGCCGAACATAACCTAACAAAACTTGCAGTAATGATGATTTTGTCGGTTTGATCGAACAGGTGAATGGACGTGTTTCGTGACTTGTGATTTAAAGGAGAGGGTAAGGGGGGGGGGGGACAATTCATTAAAATTGCCGAAGGCGGCGAACGATTGCTTATAGCCTGTACTTGAAGCCACGCATTAAATTCACGTTATTACAGGTTATTACCGAGTAATGAGAGGCCCCCTCGCGCCATTTACGTATCTGCTAACCCTCTCGGACTCGGAATAATCCCATCCTCCCCACCTCCCCCTTCCTTTCTTCAATGGAATATATCCTTGGACGAGAATCCTTTCCCCTTGACTGCGTCTAAAAATAAATAATAAAAGTAGCCAACAATATGAAAGTGTTATTATGGTTTAATATTCTTACAACATTTTTACTGTTTTAGGTTAGTACGTACTTTTATCGCACCAAATTGGAGCACTCTACAATTTTTACCAATAAATTTTCAACAGCAGCTTGTTATGGCTCTCACTAGACAAATCTCAGCCATGATTCGAAGGTATGGAGACTCCAAAAACTTGTTCTCGTTTTTCGCGAGCAGAGGGAACAGGATTTTCGAGCGACAGACGCAGAAAAACTTGGAGATTCACGAGCGCTCGTCCCAAACCCCGAGCACTTTTTATTTCTCACGAATTCGCGGTTCGATTGTTCCTGTGAGAAGCTCCCATCAGTAGCCATCAGTTTCGTCAATTAAACGAAATGAATGGCAGAGTTGAAGAGAACGGTTGTCCATCTTTTTGCACATTCAAAGGTAATATAAACAAAAAATTTAGCCTTATTTTTACTGATACATTTGTTGCATATCCATGTATATAATACTTAATATGAATGCAGAAAGTTGGGTGTAGTAGACCTATAGCCAGTCATCTTCTTGAGAGCTTGGACCCTTCGAGTCCCGTACTCCTCCCAAGCTCCGGTAATGATGGGTCTGGGCCTCACGTATCTCGGAGGTGTGACCTTCCATCCTTGCGGTGCGATTTTATACTAAACTCCAGCGGCGATTCGCGATCAGCCTTGCGTGCTTGCACGCGTTTAAAATTCGATGAGCTCGTGATCCTTGTGATGGCAATCCCTTCTTTCTTGATGCAAAAACAGTTTACCTCCTGATCTTCCTTGTGAATTTAAAAAATGCCACATTTTTGTCAAATTCCATTCTACCTTCCCAACGTTCAACTTTACCGTTAATGTAACACTCGGAAGAATTGGCGAGCTGATTATGAATTATAAAGTTGGTTATCAAAATTAATTTACTTTTCTGCAATATATGTTATAACTGAATCCATAATTGGGAATTTTCAGATTATATTTACCTGTGATATGTGATTTTTGTGACGTGGTATCCATCCTCTTTGCGACAGCGCGATACAGCGGTGCGCTAATAAAACGCAGCTGAGCAAGAAGCAATAAATCTCTGACGTGCCAGCGATTCTCCATAGTCTGATGGTCCTCACAGTGGAGAGTTACCATAATAACGTATATTCTCTTCAAAGGTGTGTTCATGTCTTACGGTAAATAATAAATAAAATCATATTATTTTAGTCTCCTATGAAATAATTCCATTTCAAATTTATCTTTAAGGTGATAAGTCCTAATTCAAAAAGCTTATAAAATATAATAATTTAACCGTGTAAATATTGCTAATGGCAAGGAAAATATTGTATACGAAACTTAGCTTCATCATTGTAATTTAAATTATCGTCACACTGAGAAAAATAATCATTTGATTTAAATAACTGTTTATTTGAATAGCCACAAATAAATATTTACTTGATATCGATAAAATTTAATGTAATGAATTAATATTAATTTAATTCGAGTAATTTTTGTTTCATTAAATCAATCATTTAGTAAAAATCAGTAAATATTTATTTTCGACTATTCAAATACAGATTTATTTGAATTAAAGAATTTTTTTCTTAGTGCACCGTGCACATTTTTTCTTATATTTTTATCCCATTCCCATAAAACGCAATTCGAGATATAATTTAACTCAGGGATGCGCACGGGATGCTCGTGCTACCGGAAGTACAATTAAAGTAACATTAGCGCCGCTCATTTTGCCACAACATTATTTTCCAGTAAAACATACCAGGAAATTTACTGTGACGTAATTACTATAAAAAAAGTGCGACATTGTTTAAGAATATTAAAGAAATGTATTATTTTTTAATTTATATATTTTTTTTAATTTATAAATTATTTGATTAGAGGTACATCTAATATAATTTGCGGTTAAGCGTATAGATATTCACATGAAGTATCGTCATTCCAGAGTCGAAGGTCATCAGGAAGTGAGAACGAGAGAAATTCAAAATACTCTTTTCTATACGTAAGAAAGAAATTCATTCCATTTAAATTACACTATTAAATTCTAAACTAAAATGAAAAATATATTTTTAATTATTTGTAGTGTCTGTAAAAAAATTTTTTTTAAACAAAATATGTTCGAATTTGTAATAATAATAGTTTTTTGTCAAAAAGCTGAAATAAAAGTTTTTTAGATTTTTTATTAAGAAGCTTTATAATAAAAACGCTACGAACTTATCTTACAATCAATACACGATTATCGTGTGAATTAGAACAGGATCGTTGTATATATGATTTAAATTCGTTATCGACTTGTAACTTAATAGACAAAACTCTGAAAAGCGTAAAATTTGGTTAGCAGTTCTTCAGAATTTCATTATTTATGCAATTATGCACAAGACACCTGATTTGGGAACATAAAACAGTCCGTAGAGAAAATTGTTTAACATTCAATGATAAAAATAGTTATTTTAATCGCGTATTATCTTATATTGATAAGAATCTGCTGTTACCAACTGAGGCTCAGCGATGACCGACAAGGGATAAAAACTGTTTCGATACTTTGATGATCAAGCTCGGGATTGCTGGTTTTACATGAGTCCAGGTTACAGCCAGTTACAAGCAACATTTTACTGCATTTTATTTTCTACATTTGTATACTAGAGCTAGGACTTAGAAATGGGTAGATTACGGTTAGGATGTTCAAACTCTTCCAATTTGATAATACGTTATATTCTCGACATAGAAGACAGTGAGTACTGCAACAGCATTAAGCTGTACCAAGGTAGAGGTCGCTAACTATCTAATTATGAAAACAAAGAGAGTAAACGATTTAAAAATCATAGTTGTAATAATTAGCCACAATTATTTATATATTTTTTAAACAAAAAGATCATATAATATTGTGTGAAATTTTCAGATCATCAGAGAATGAGGATGACGATTTGAATACTGAAGAAGATATTGAAAGATGGAAAATGAGAATACGGTAATGCGTTAAAAACTCACTTAACAGATCTTTAAGCAGACACTGCGAATAGTTAGCATTGCTAAGGGTCACTGTAATGTGAAGAAATTCAGGGCTAGAAACCTCAGAATTTGAAGAGAAAAAGGCAGTAATCGTTCTAGATAGACGGCTATTGCATGTATCAATGATAAATTATCACATAATTTATCTAATTTTTCTTCAGAGTGTATTCATTTCCAGCTCCCGAACATGGAAACTGCTTTTTTTTCTTCAAATCCTGAATTTCTTCACGTTACAGTGAACCTAACTAATAGAAGTATTAGAAGTGCGCAGCACAGTTCAATACTCAGCAATCGCTAACTAACGCAATTCAGCGCTGACTTGAAATGCTGCGATGGATGTTGGCAGTTGGATTGGTTAAGCGAGAAACAAGACGTCAACAGTAACCAGTAACGTGATTTATTACAAATTTTACCGCGAATTTTCACCAATCATTAATAAGGAATTTCCAAAAATATAATTCGTATCTATATATACGTATACATTTAAACCTGTCAATTTTTAATAATTTAAATTTTAATGAATATTTACAATTCATTGGAACAAATTGTTATATTTCGTGAGGAGGGACCTATGATTAGTAGTCTTAAATGATTTTTTTGTTTGATTAAATGAAATGAATAGTACATTACTCAAAAACATTAAAAATAGATTAAAAGCGGAATATTATTTGATGAACGATTCATGGCTCGCCGAATGTGTGGAGTATTATTTAAATAATGAGACTAATGTTCGTAGTTTCTGTATTAATCTAACCTAAAAATTCTGAAATTAATAATTTCAATGATACATTTTTAGGCCACAGACGATGAAATACTATTATTTGTGAAAACTCAATGGAGGCTTAACGATCTAAGAGAAACTAATAATGAACATGGATCTTTGCCAAAAAATTTAGCTCAACAAAAAATGATTATTTTACCAGGAGCATATATTTTACAGGTACGTTTTATTGAAATTTTTATACGAAGTAGAAAGTTAGAATTTCTTTGTCTTTTTAGGTAGATAAAATGTATGATATAGGAGCTCCAAAGTATAAACAATTGGAAAAAATAAGAAGTATATCAACTGCAAACATTGAAGTAACAGAAAGCGAAAATGCAAAGCCATGGGAACCTGTTAAGAAGAGAATGTATCAATTGTTTTTAACGGATGGTGTCCAAGATATTTTAGCAATAGAGTATAGTGAATTAAACTTCTCTACTGTAAATAAATACTTTGGAACTTATACAATTGTGATGGAACATAGTCCAAGATATCTGTTTTTTTTTTAGGTAACATTGTTACCTGGTTATAAACTATTAATAAAAGGACCGGTAAGATGCAGAAGGGGAGTAATTTTACTAGAACAAAAAAACTTCCAAGAAATAGGAGGAGAAGTTGAGAGTATGTTAGTAACAAATGCTGAAGAAAATGTTCTTGCTGCAGCTCTAAATCTTCCGTTAAATGAGGATCCATATAAACCTACACCAGAGAATAGCCAGTCTGTTCAAAATCACATACAGGATTACAATTCAATGGATGATGAGCTTGCAAGTAATCTGGAGTCATTAAACACTATTGAGGAAAACAGTTGTAAACAGACAACCACAAATCATATAAATAAAGAACGAAGTAGACCTACAAATGTTGCTGTTTCTAACCAGGAAAATGATTTATTGAATTTAGAAGACAATGTTTTAGAGATGATTGATTTAGATTTTAATGAGCCCATAACAGAGAAACCAAGTCATAATTCTAAGAATTTAAATGAGAAGAAATCAAATGAAATTTCTATTTCTAATTCCAATAGTTGGAATTATAATATAAATAAAATTAATTCAAGTCAAGCACATCATAATTCTACAAAGGGCACTAAATGTAATTTACAACAAGATATAGACAGCCCAATGCTAAGCCATGATTTTCCTGATGATGACTTTGACTTTAATGAATTTGAAATACAGTCAAATATTCAAACACCCCAGGCTTTCACATCCACTAAAATTAATACAGAGAATAAGAAAGAAAAACAAAATTATGGAAATTTACCATCAGCATCAGCAGTAACTATTAAAAAAACTGAAAATTCAATTAATGGATTTAAAAGATCTGCAGTATGTTATTAACAATTTAAATGATATTATTATTTTAAAAGTCGATTATAACGAAAAAATATTTTCAGCAATCAGTAGTGTCACCTCCACCATCATGTTCTACTTCGAAAATACGTTGCGTACAGACTACGCCGAAGATCAGTAAAAACCAACACAAGAAAACGCAAAATCGAAAGATTTCTGAATTCTTAGGAAAGAAGCCTGATCCTCCAATTCCAAAAATTTGTGACTTTATCTGTCATCTGGTAAAAGACCCAGTTATAAATGTTATAGTTAAGACGGTTAAAGGTAGAGTGATAAAACACGAAAATCTTGTAAAAAGATCTAATCTTTGGCATCTCGATGCAACCATTACCGATGAGACTGCAACTTTAGACATAATGTTTTCATCACAGGTAAATAGAAACATGAATCGTACTTTATAATTTGAGAAAAACAAGTAAACAACAAAACATTTTCTAGTTATTAGAAGAAATGCTTGGCTTCAGTGTGCAGGAATTCGCTGAAAAAAAGAAGCTGAAAAAAACTAATCCTAAAATAGATCAAGAACTGAGATTGGTGATTATTTCTTTTTATTAAAAGATTACACTATTCTAAAAATTAACCATTTATCGTTATATTTTTAGACTTTTCGAAATGTTGAGAAACAAATAAAAAATTTAGATGCGCTATTGAAACTGGAATTTTCGCCAAATACAAAGCCCAAACTTTTAACTATCAATCAATTGACGGAGTCAGACAAAAATATAATTACTAAAAGCTTGAAACTCTTAAAAGTGCAAAACAAGTAATAAATATTGTATAACGGTTTTTAATCGTAATGTGTTAATCTAAACAACATGTTTTAATAAATTTACTTTTAATAAGAACTTTATCAAACCAATGTTTTCCAGAATAGGCTTTTAGAATATGGGTTGTAGTAATGCATAAAAAAGTGGAACAGTTCTTTTAGTTTTATACACTTCAAAATTTCACGATTATTGGAAGGGGCGGTAAGATCTTAGTAATACAAACATTTATCTTACACATCATTTGTTAAAAAAACCAAGAGGTAAAGTTCTTTGAATGTATTTCTATTAAATTTTTCGTTTTAATTACACTTTTTACACTTTTGTTATTTTTGTTATTATCCGTTGTAAATGCTGACATCGTCAAAAGTGCATAAAGGGTAAAAAGTTTAGCTTCTTTTTGCTAAAACCAAGAGCTACAATAATTCTTAGCAGTGGTGATATTTTACAGCCTCTAATCAGCCAAATGGTGTCAAAAAGTAGAAAGTCCAGCTTTTAAATTGAATAGATTCCAAAAGGGCAAGATGCATTCAAGCGATTTTTTTTCTCTCCTTTCTTGCACTCTCTTGAATGCCACGCCTCGGTTATTTAAATGCATTGTACCAGAATGCAAGACAATCACACCTCAAATTCAGTGGCGTAAGACTTTAGATTTAACGCATTAGCATAACATTCCCAGAATCTGAGTTAACGCCGTCATTTGTACACATACAATATAGGTATACGTTTAATAATGTTTAATCAGGAATATACAAAAATATCATAAGACTCGTTAGTAATACAACATTCCTTACCTACTAAATGAACTACTTAGTAATATAATCTTATACATAATAAAAGTATTTTACAGTTTATTTTAACACATAACTTCATTAAGACTACTTTTACATACAGTTTAAATATATACAAGAGTTTGGATGTTTAACCCTTAAAGTTCCATATGGGTGTTTGACACCCAGTAGATCTTGCATATACTAGCCAATTGTGCTGAATTAAAAATGTCGTAGATAATTTACCACCGAGATATGAATTTACATTTTCCTTAGTGTAGTTATAAATAATTTAATTCTTTAATTTTATAGCAAAAAGATATCCCATAACCACATTAACGTAGATAATGAAATACCCTTAGGTGTTAAACACCTAGCATACATTTATGTAATTTTAAGGTGTGCCCTTTAAGGGTTAACATCGTCCAGATTTTAAAAATAAATACATATCCAGCACGGTGAGGTTTTCATGCTTGGCACCTTTTGTTTGTACGAATATTTTTTTTAAGCCTCAGTCTTTTGAGTAGATAAAAATAAAAATAAAAATAAAAATAAAATAAAATAGCAGGTTTCGTTTGGTAATGTAACAAACAAAAAGCTTTAATGGCAGTGAACTTTTTAAGCACTGGTTTGTTATTCATCTTTCCAGTAACAACTATCACAGTAAAGTTTACAACAAAATTGTATAAAAGTAAAGCTTCTCATTCCCTAAACTTGAGTTTCACTACCACTATGATGTTTTCTGTATTTTCTGTGTTTTTTATGAGGTCTATGAGGATTATGGTTGATTGAAGGATGAGATTGAAGAAGAGGGTGCTGAGCAGGTGGAATATGAGTAAGATGATGGATCTGATGAGGTGGTGGGCTAGCAGGGGGACTGTAGCAATGCATTACTGGAACTGGGAGTGCATGTGGATGACATTTGTGGGGTGGTTGCTTGCATGGAGGAAGTCTCTTCCAGACGTGCATCAAATTTGGCCACCAGATCCATGTTGCCGCCATGATACCAGCTCCCAAAGTGGCCACCAAGCGTAATACGAAGAATTGTAAAATTGGCCGTGCGGGTGATCTTGGTGCTGTAGAGGGTTCGGGTGCTCTTAGCCACGCCTCCCTTCCCCACCATTCGTAAAAAGTAGTGCAGGTCAAACACGCCATTACCAAACAGTAGACGCAATTAAAAAAACCAACTCTACTTAGCAAAGATTTTTGTCTCTTATAAATCTCTGCTGGGGATTTGGTCTCCCGCGCTCTACCCAACGCATTTGGATGGCTGTTATGAATTCCATTCGGATGTATCGGGTTCAAGGACGATGCTGGTCTTGCTGGCCGGGATGGCAACAAAAGCGCCGCCATTCCTATTAGCAGAAATGTCGTCCCCAGAGAAAGATACACGAACTGCGGAATCAGCACCAAAAATAGCAAAGAACGTGTACTTTGTTGGCCCACGAAGCAGCTACCTGAAATACAAATATGACAAAAATTAATCGACATTGTTCTCGAGCTGATTAGGTAAACTGCGAAGAAAAATCTTTGTACATAATTAGATTTGGTAAGAAGACGGAGGAAAAACGAAGGATTCAGGGAGTAAATTAATGGAGGAGGAAGTATAGTAAATTGACGCCATATTGGAGAACGCGTAAAGCCAGGTTTTTCAGGAATGAACGAGAAGGGTCGCGCAAAAACTGAAATAACTGCGTGTGACGTAATTCTCCTCGTCTTCCCTTACACGTATGTCAATGACAAAAACTTGTAACGCAACGTCACGTGGCGTCACGGCACGCGACTTTGTTTCTTTTACAAGGGGTCGGACAAATTCTGAGTATCGTTATAAATTTTTCATAGAGAAATTTCACCGAATAACTCTGAAACATAAAATGCGTTTATTATTTAGCATAAATTTAACAAATGAAATAATTTCTTGGTTAGAAAAGGAAATAATTGGTGGAGTAAAACAAAGTGGTCGTTGGAAAGTAAGGCTGGATAAATGGAGTCGTGCAAGGGAAATTAACATGCTCGGCCGAGACCATTTATGCGATCGGAATTATTCTCCTAGCAATTAAGGATTTCACGGAAGATTTGCCTGGCCTCGAGACAGCGCGTTAAACAACGCACAAGAAAATTGGTCAAATTGACCATGATAAATTAAAGTGATACGCGAAGATACCGAGGAATACGTGCCAACAACACTTTGTTCAATTAATTTGTTACGTCTCTTCGATTAATTCGCTACGCCCGTTATGCCCTTCGTTTGCCTCTGACCCAAAGTCCCTCCATGAAGTTTTATTACTACAATATTTCAGACGACAGCGTCATTAAAATTCTACGAATTTTATGCAAAATAACATATCAATTAAATTATCAAACTACATTCCTTTTTATAATACAAAATTCATTTAAAGAATAAAATTCTTAAATTACAGTGAGTCTCGACTGATATAAAAGGAAGTTCCTAGGTTTGCATTGTTATTGGTGGACAGAGGTATTCAAATGGCAGTGGAGAAAATTTTCTTGCCAGGCTGTACAAGAAACGCAACTAGCAAGGCGCATCTCATGAATAATTCATGAGTACCAGGCTGATCCAGGGAATCCAGGGCTACATGCCTGGATCCCGACCAAGTCGATTCAGGGAAATCGCGAGAAACCAGGTGGGCGTCGCCCGTTAATGAGCACAATGCCCACCGATTATGGCACAACGCGATAACGATCTTGCAAACTCGGGTCTACGATAAAAGCCACAATGGAATATACATCTTCTCCTTCTCGCTTTCTCGATTTCCTTCCTATTATCTCGTTTCAACCAATAAATTCAATATTTGCTAAACCAAACTTTCTAAATAATGGAAATGTGGTCAAAAAATCTTCCAGACGTTAATCGACTTTCTTGACAATAAAGCTTCAATCACAAATTACTTAAGACCATTGAGTCAAAGAGTCTTTTAGGGTTTCATTTCGTTGAATTGTCGTTCCAGCGAAGAATGCGAGTCTTCGAATTCCAAGTGGTGAGGAAGAAACTTCAGAAATAAAATGCCTGACACGAATCCAGGGAATTCTTGTGCAAAAAGGCGACAGCTGACACTCCGATCCGAGTAGTAAATGTTAATAATTTATTTTTCAAGAAACTAGATTTACGTTGAAGTAGGAAGAATAGTTGAAGAATCTGCTTGACTCTTGACTTGATTTGCTCGAACACTCGGAAGCTCGATTAATGAATTTTTCAGGAGCCACGTCGATTTAATTATTGCACAGAAGGTGGTGGGTGATTTTTCGCTCGTGCCAAGGAGGCAAGTGGCGAGTTGCACGCGGGACACCTCGGTGGATGTTAACGTGAAAATTGATGCCTCTCGCGTGGATATAAACACGAAGCAAACTGGTTTTTCGGCTCTCTCGGTTGCCTCCGGATTACTGTCATTACGATGGTGCCCTTTCTCTCTTTCTCTCTGGCCCTTGTCCCTCCCCCCTCTCCCTCTTTCTAAACTAAGCATTACAAAAAGATGTAGAATATGTATTAAAAAATATTATAAAATAATTATCCAGTACAAAAATCCTTTCTCCCTTGTTGCAACACAATCGTAATTTACAAGTGATTACTTTGTCATTTCTCCAGATGAAAACTATATTTAAAACAGAGATTGCATTGGGTCGAAAATTTCTTTGGTAAGGGACGAATTTGCTTTTAAGAGGGAATAAAAGTAGCGAGGTGGGGAAGTCAAGGCGAGGAGAGAAAACAAAAGGGATGAGAATAATTGATTATCGATGGAAAATGGAAGATAGGAATAGAATTATTTTGCATACAAGGCTTGGAAGGCAGTTGCAGGGACTGCTCCCAGGCTTAGCTTCGGACAGTGACAAGTTGCGGAGCTGGTCCTGGGATATTTGCATTGAATGTCGACAATCCCCAAGTGGTAGAGCCCAGCGTTACACAGTCCGTGCAGCTAAAAGCTATTCAAAGATTCCCCACCAAATCGCTGTTAATCCAATTTTTTTGCAATTAAATTAATTTTAAATTAAACCACGTGTAAATTAATTTTGATAAATTGAAGACTCGACAAAAATTACTGTCGTTTCATCCTTCTGTTGAACAATGCTTGGAACCTATGGACACTAATTATTATCCCATCCATTTAAAAATGAATAATGTAAATTGTGTCGAGATAAATGAACTGATAGGAAAACGATACAGGTGGGAATTAATTGATAAATGATCGATAAGATTTAATTGAAAGGAAGGAAGGAGGGATGGAAAAAATATATTGCTGTCAGCTGGAGTAATGTGAGAAAGTAGTAGGCAAATATTTGTTTGGAATGGTCCGGTAGCTGGGCATCGGAGACAAGGACATTCCCCGGCAAATTCCTCCCTCCACCTTCGTCGCGGCCCTGTTTGATCCTTCCAAAGGACCAGCGGGCCTTTCGTGTCTGATTCATTTCGCTTTTCGTTCTCCGTACCAAAATATCTTGGACCTCTCGAGAATCTCTGGTGCAACACTTCAAGAATCTCTTGTAAAACTGCGTATATATATATATCAATTTCCCACGTTTCAAATTCATATAACAAAATCCGTTAAACAAAAAAAATCGAATATTTTAAAAGCAAGATCAAATTCTCCTCAAAGTAACTTTGAAAGAATTTTAAATGATCGAAGAAGAAGGAGAGAAAAGGAATATTTTTTTAAAATAGCTTCCTATGGCGTATCGAATAATTGCGAAGCGTCAAGATTGACGGTACAGTCAATGATGCCAGAATTTGCGTTTTTGCAGTCAAAATACAATCAAGCAATCAAAAAAACGTCTATTTATTATACATACACGTATCTCTCTCTACTATTGTTTTTATTTGCAAGGTTGCTAATTCTGGCATTACTAAGTACATTAGTCGGCTAAAAGAGGTTATTCGATGACGTCATTGTTCAGGAGCGTGAAATATTGGGTCTTTGTAATACTGCGATTGTTCTGTGGGAAGATACTCAATCTTATAGAGCGGTAAATAAATACTATCTGTGTACGGTTTGTATAAAAATATTCTAATCATTCTCAGGCTTAAATAATTTAGGTCAACCGACCTGTTAATTCATCGGCATCGACGTCTCTCGTAACAAGAACTGCTATAGTGTGAGCTGCTGGGAGTCCCCATGCTATCACTGCGGCCACGGTTGAGAGCCCCTGTTGGATTCCAAAGTCCTCCTTAACACTGGTCACGGTCCTCGTCCACTTTCTGGCGACTATGCACCACCAGGCGCAAACTATCACCCACCTGTTGAAAAACAAAATGGTGTAATTTAAGCAAATCGAAATTGGAAATCTTCTTTACCGACCGAATTAAATAAGTTTCGCAGTTATAATCATATAAAATCCTAAAAATTCAACATTTCTTCGTTATCCAATAAGAGACTTGTGTTCGGAAACGTTATAAAATTAATTCAGCGTTATTTATCATCAGTCGAGCATACTTAACCTCAACGCACTAGTTATTCCTAACCTCAAAAACGAGCCAGCCAGCTATTTATCTTCGTATAATGTTTTCCTGTACAAAACCTGATCGCATCAGTGTTTATTCGACGATAAACGTTACTGCGAGTTGATTAAATCGTTTAAGAAAGGATTTTCGTTGAAGAAAATAATACGTCTACATTATCGACTGAGTTCGTATTGTTGTCATTTATTCGACAGCTGCCACGCTTTTGCGATTATTTGCCAATGATTGGAGAGAATGAAATAATTAGAACAAGGGTATTATGAACAAAAAAGGATAAAGTGATCAGAGATCGGATTAAGGTAAAAAGGCTTCTCATTTGGCTCCTAATGGGGGGAAATAAAGAGATTCTGGAGAGTTATGGTGTGAATGGTGGGATTTTTTCACGCCAAATACCAGGCGTGACACGCGAGTGCGTTTATGCGTGTTGCTCCATTCATCACAGCGAGATTCGTCGGGCAAGTTTTTGCTTTTCCACTCGACGCCAAGTGAGAGAGGCCCCCTGTCATTCGATCAAACGGGCCCCTCCGATTTTTCGACCCTCGATCCGGATACCTCCTTTGTCAAATTATTCTGAAAATCATGGCCTCTTAACGGACTCTAATTTCTTCATTCACATTTTAAAACTCCCTCGCGTTGCCTTTATTTAAATAAATTTCTTTTCGATCCATCTCCTATATATTATGCTTGCCTAAAAATTAATTTCCTACGCTTTTACCCATTTCTTTCTTTACCCTCAAAAAATAAATACAATTCTCAATCGTTTTCTCGTATACAAAAAATGTCTTGTTTTGGACATTTTTTTTTCATGTTTATATACCATATAGATTTATTTTCGGATATATCTTTAACGGTTCCCAATGTTTACCCTGCTGTTCCAAGCAAGTTTCAGTGGAAAGTTCCCGGAGTGCGAGCGGGACAATTGTTAATCGTGTAGGAGCGGAGGATCTTGGCTAACGTGTGAGCAAAGGACTACTGGTCGACAAATAACACAAAGGGGGGACAGGTCTTTCTCTCACCTCGAGTGCTGAATAAACTTTTAAGGCGGTCCCAAGCTCACTTTGTCCACTCGATCCTTTTCACTTCTAATTTACAGTTTGATGAATAAGTAAATTCAACGCTTCGCACAAAGAAAACAAACGAATGCAATAAAATCCATCTCATCGAGAGATGACTGGAGAATGAATTATGGAAAAATTTTTAATTAACAAGCGAGCAGATCAATTGAAAAGATTGCGAGTAGGGTTGCTGAGGTGAAGGGGAGGGGGAGGGAGTTCTCGGGGCCTTTTCTTGATGGAAAAATTCCTCTCAAGACCCGAGAATATTCACCCGGGGAGATTGTAAAACAAACATGCGGTAATTCGTCCATAATTATTGGTCCAGCCTCCCCCCCCCCCTCCACTTATTTCAAGCATCCAGCAATTTTCTTGCCAGCGAAATAATCGGAGATCCGGTTATTGGTCGAACATCCTTACGACCTCCACACGTACACGCATACAAACGAGTATACACAAAGAAGTGCACATATACGCACTTTATCTCCAGATGCAATTATTAATTATACCGGGCTGAGTTACAAAGCATGTGATAAGATTCGATTGAACTGGAAGAAATTATACCTTGACGAGTCATGTTACACTGCTCGATCCTCATTGAATATTTTTCCAAGAAATGATCCTTCCTTTCATTACTGACAAAAAGATAAAAATGGGGCAATTTCCTACGAATAAATGTAAAAAGTAATTAATTGGTAAACAAAGAAAATGGAAAACACCTGAGAAATATAATTAGCGAGCAGTATTGCTCGATCGATTCCCAATGAATACTTCTTCAACAGAGAAATTGGAATTTGGATGCACGAGAAATGAAACGTCACGACCAATAGCATCGCTCGATCCTCTATGAATATCTTTACGAAGGAACGTTCTACGATGTTCGAATGACAAAAATGAAGAATTCAGAAGAAATGCAATTCTCAGAATCGAAATTCGTGTGTTGCTTTTTTTCTATATTTTTTCCTGTCGTATATGCAAATCGCGTTTTGAGAAGGCGACAAATTCGAGGAAGGGAAAGGGAAGAAGTTGAAAGGGAGGGGGGGGGGGGGATATTTGTCGCCCGGAAGTGGCTCGAAGAGGAGGAAACTGAGCAGACAAACACGTGTGTGACGTGGCGGACCACCCTGGGTTTGAGCAGTCGCGAGTTTCTTGCGCAATTCCACGGGGTGCATACGCACGCACACACACACACACAAGTGCATACAATTCCTGGTGCGAGCGTCGACTAATCGTCCGCGACAACCGGACGCCGTTGCCTCGGTTTCCCGAAGGCCCTGAAGCTAACTTTAGACGACCAAACGTTATAAATCATGCTACCGAGGAAAATTAACACTCTCTCGCTCTCTCATCTCCATAATTTCTATTTTTAACAAAAGAAATCATAACTGCCGTTTCACTTTGCATCTCCTCGACCAAATACGAGTCTTTGATTCGTTAAAAACAACTTCTGGAAGGATCCTGATGCTTCTCCAATAAATCCTCTCTCCTTCTCTCTGATTGGACCCGCAGGAAACGAAAAAAAAAAACGCGATCGAGCAGATCTGCAACGACTCAATTATGAGTTTATCAGTGGGTCGCTGACGGGCGTTATAAAAACAAGGAATAAAACAATGTTATACACGGCTTGCAAAAGCGGTAATTGTATATAGTTTCAGTTATAAAGTGGAAGTACGAGAGGAATTAACCCGTAAAAAAGGGAATTGGACGATAAGAATGGTTGAGTGATCGGTGGAACAATAAGTCGCAGCTTTCTGGTAGCGCCAAAGCGACGTTGATTATTTAACCGATACTTAAAACAGGCGTCGCGATATGATGGTAGGATAATAAACACGCATTAAAAGTGGAAACTATAAAAATATTATTGCCTTGTAATAGCACCGGTCTGGCGAACTTGCTCCATTAGCTCCTATTGCGTGTTAAGTAAAAAAAAGTCCCCCCCCCCCCACCTTCTTCCCCCCTCTTCATAATACGTCCGGTATTCTCTCTTTCAATTCTGAATTGCAATTTTTCTGCTTCACACTTGACCCAACTTCTAGCTTTATAAAATTATACATATAATTTTATGTTTGCCTCCTGCAATCCTGGCAAAAAGTGTTTCGATTCTTAAAAGTTTATTGTTTCTCGTACAGTATTTTAATTAAATATACAAAATATGCTTCGCTCCGTTTACAATATTTTACACAATATGCTCGTCGTTTCTTCAACTCTGAATATCAATTTTTCTTCGTCTCGCTTGACCCATGCTTCCGGTTGCATAAAATTATATTCTCGTAGGATTTTATTTCCGTTTGTTGAAGCGGATGGATTCCGAGAGACTCGAGGAGTTTAACGGGAACGCGTTACCCTGGCGAGTCCCGAAGGCAAACGAGAAAAGGAGGTGGACGTGTGGATCCCGTAATAACGAGTCATCCTCCCCTACTCCCGACACTCCCTCAAACTGCGGCGAAATGTTAACGAGTTACCAGCCATTTTTATGACGCCCCCTCCCCCTTCTCCTCATCTCTTTCGCTCATTCTTCATCCTTTCCATCGCGAGCCTCTTACCCTGTGGGAGATCGACCTTCGGAACGCGGTTTTACATAATAATTGATTACCAGACCCGAGTCTCCCTATGGAGATTTACCCAGTGTTTTATGGGAAACTCCCCCCCCCCTTCACCCCTTCAACCACGACTTCCATTCTCATATTCAAAAGGGTAATAGCTCTAACGAGCAAAGATTTTCAAATTATTTCGTTTGGAGGGGGAAAAAGGTTTGGGGCGCAGCTGAATGATCTGTCAGGTTTATAGTTCAAAGGGGGATGCACGGTTGATGAGGATACAGGTTTGACGAATTTACTTGAAAGAAAAAGAGCAAAACAGAAATTCAAGAAAGGGAGGTGCTACTGAATAATCAGTGAAATAGAAGAGATAAAAGAAGAAAGTATACATGCATATATATATTATATGTGGAGAAGTATCTAACGAATTTCGTTAAAATAGATAAATAAAGATGAGATAAATTTTTGATAAATTATAAGATTTACGATACAGTGTAAACAAAAATGGGCAAATTTACTTAAAAAAGAAAAACGAGAAAAAAAATGTATAAATTCGGTAGGTGAAGTATAAAGATAAAAAGAAGCGGTGGAAATTGCGGGGTAATCGGCGGCGATAAAAGAACGTCGAAGGAAGGAAAAGCAGAGTTGAAGTTGGCACGGAATCCGCTGCGGGAGTACGGACGAACGTTCCCGGACCAGTTTCGATTTTACGATCCGAACGCGTACCTGAGCCGAGCGCGCTGCGAGGCAAAATGGCAAACTCGATATTACCACCTCCAAGGATCCCACCCCCCTCCCCCTCCCCTCCTACCCTCGACCCACCATCATCATCCAACCGTACCCCATCGCCAACTGCAGCTGCGTCCGAAACGAAATGCATCCACAACAACAAAAGCCATCGAGAAATCAATCCCATCGTAAACAAAATCGCTCGACAATTAAATTCCGCGAACCACTCGAACGACCCGATAAATTTACCCGCAAAGCTGAAAGAGCTTCGTGGAACGAGAGAAGCGAATAAATCAATGGAACGGATATGATTAATTAATTCTGGAAATAAGTCGGACGGTTTATGGCGTTTAAATGCTGGAAATTGGATGAATTGGGAGGGTCGGGAGAAAAAGTGGAGAAAGATGGATAGTGTATGCGGGGCCGAGCGAGATGGAGGACCGAGGAGAGGAATTCCGGGGAAGAGAATCAAGGGTCGTGCAACGTTTGCTGCGGGGTATATAATCAACGAGATGGGATGGGAGAGGAGAGGCATTGGTCACCTCGTGTTTGTTTTGTTAGTTAGCGAGTCGTTATCCCCCCTCCCTCCTCACTGGACCTTTCCTCATCTTCTTCGGCTTCTTCCACTTACCCCCTACTCCCCCACCTCCTACAAGCCCCCCCCCCCTCTTCCTTACCACCTGACCTCCAGCACGCTCATTTTTCTGATTACACGCATTTTAAACCTTCCATAGTCGCGTGGGCCCCCCATTCCGCATTTTAACATTTCATTCTCCCAATCCCCCCAACGACCGAATATAAACATCTCTTCGGCAACGAGTCTACCGTAAGACTCGCTGTTGGGGACCCAAGAAAATATTATTAATTAATTCCCCTTATTTAAGTCTCATTCTTCTGGTAATTCATATTTGTTTACTTTTTTCGTCGTAGAATTTGTAATTGTTTAATTTGCAACAACGGAAGTGGGAATATTCTTGACGATATTCGAGATCGATTATTAAAGGTATAAGCGAGATGTTTGTGTGTGTGTGTGTTGGGGGAAAGAGAAAGCTTATCTGGGATGAGTTATCGAAGAATTCTCGGATCCGGGTTCGGGGCTTAGGCCCCAGTCGGGGCCCGCGAGATGATGGATCAGCTACCTCCCCCTCTGACTTATCCTTTTTCCCTTGTTCGAAAGGCGCTCGCGAAACCCGACTCAGTAAGAGAAAATAAAGGGCCAACTCGAAACACGAAACTCCCACCCCCCTTCCCCTCTCTGCCGAGCCAAAACATGAAGAAAAAATGAAACTCTTTTGATTCCCAGTTAAGCCACTGGGAGAATCATCGACCGATTGGATCGTCGCCAAAAATTGCTGGAAAATTGTCCAAGTGGTCAATTCCGCGAAGAAACGACCGCCTTCTCTCTATACGGAGAAATGGAATTAATCGGCTCTGACGCGTAATTTTCCAAAAATGGACGCATTGCCATTCGCGACTCCTACTTTCCAAACGCTGCCCTGCCATATAGAGCCCAATTGGCGACCTACTTCATTCGGAAAATAAACAGTCCGTCACTTCCCCGAAGGAACTCTTCTAGAAAATTTTCACGAAATAATTTTCTTGGAGACAATAACTCGATCAGTTTCCTGTTTTTTCAATAAAGTTTTTTTCTCGCTTACATCGAGATACTCGGTAAATAATTAATATAAAAGCACAGTGCACAAAATTGATTCGCGTAACTTTCGGTTAACTTCACTTTGTACTTCCTCAGTCAAATTTCTATATAAAAAATTATAGCTGATAGGCCCTCGACCAATCAATTTTATACAGTATTCACAATGGCAAATTAAATCGTAATTTTTTCGTGCTACAGTGTAGTATAAGAATTTGGCGGAGAAAGTACGAAGTGAAGTTAACCGAAAGATCGTTCATTCAATTTCTCACAGTGCAAATACCAAGTTGGTAAAAAATGTGGGAAAATCGCGTAGGGGAAATTGATGGCGTTAAAAGCGAGGATTTTTAAGAGGTGAGGGGGAGGGGGTACTTTTCAAAGGGCGGAGTTTGCGACAGATATTAATTTAAGCGTCTAATTGATCCAGTTGCTCGACTGGTTCGTTGCCAAGGAAATTAACGCGTTCGTTTCAGTCTGGCCGATTGGCGCAGATTTGGGCGCCCCAATCACGTACGCCCCTGGAAACCGCTCGCTTCTGTATTGGTATTCGTGTATCTCTCCCTGTATTTGTGCGCGCGAGTGTTCCGTACAGCCATAATTTACATCGAAAGAGCCGATAAACATCGCGCCCTGCGGACACGAAGCTGGTCCACCCCCCCCCCTCTCTCTCTCTATACACCACACTTTTTACCTTTTTCCTCACTCGCTCTTCGCTTTTTACAATCTCCCCTTACAGGGTCCTCCCTCTCGTTGCTCGCTCTTTGCTCCTCGTTCGTAGAACCCAATAAACCAATAGTACAAGCCATAAATTCGACCAAAAAATCATCCTAAATTAGTGGAAAAAGAGAACGACAGAGGGGAACGGAATGAAGCTGTATAAAAAGATGTGCCGCAAATTATAGAAATACTGGCAAATCTTTCAATTCTTTCCACGAGCTGAACGGAAGTAACAGATTTACATACGGGGTACTTTGAGCGTGAAGAGAAAAGGGGGAATAATTGAATCGCGTCTCATTTATCAAGTAGTCCCTTTATTATTCATATTATCGCTTTAACGAGATCGCATTAAATCCTACACGACAGATAATCAGGAAAATCTTGTGAGGGAATTTTTTTTTATCTAATTACTAGATCACCTCCCGTTCACCCGGTAAATACTATAATGAAAGAAATTAATTGGCATGCTTGAATAAATTTATGGAGAAAATAACGATTAGAATCGATCATTTAATGACGAAAAAATTTTATAAGTATATATAAATAAATATATATGTGTGTATATATACAGTTTATTAAATTTTAAGCGGATAGAAAACACGTTTTACCTGGAAGCCAAGCAAGGAAAATCGTTTTGACATTTTTCGTTCAATATTATACTCGATAAGTAGAAAAAAAATGTTTGGTCGAGAAATTCAAGCGAATTCGACGAGAGAGCACAAATGTCTTGCGAGTTTCTGGAATAGGTTATTTCGGTCACGCGAGACCGAGGAGTCCCCGCCGCCTGCTCCTGGCTACTTTTCGCCTCAGCAAACTCGATTATCCTCACCTGCTTCACGAAATTATTTTACTACTCGGTCCTCTATGATTCAACCAGCAGACAAAACTGATTTGGGTCGAATGTCGAGTTTTCTTGCTTGCTTAAACGAAACAAAAAATCTCTATTCTTGTTTATTTTTACAGTAAGAAATTTAAGAAGCGTGAGATATACAAAATATGAACTGTTTAAATTGTCAGAAGAGTAGAATTCTTGATTTTTGTGTTTATTTGAAAGTGGCGTAAATGGTAACACGAATTTTTTATCGATTTGCACAAGTGCAACCGCAAATTGCATCCGAGTGTGTGAATCATCTTGTTGCGCGTTTCCCCTTGGCACTCGTGCGTTTCTCCAGGCTCTCCCCCCACCCAAGAACTTCGCGAAGCATCTCACCCCCACCGCAGCCCTTCGTCCTCCCTCCCCCCCCTAACTCTCCTTTTCTTCCCATTTCCCTTCTCATCTCGAGTTTCTCTCTCTCTCTTTCTCTCACTTCACTCTACCCCTCCCTTTATCTCGCAAAGTTACTCTCTCGAAGATGGAATGCCATTGACTCCATGCATATCTGGCAACAAGGTTCCTCCCGACCCTACTCCCTGCACGTACCACCTAACGGGTGGCCCCATCAAAATCCAATCATTTGCATCTTTCCATAAAATCATTTACATAAACATTAACTCGTCATTGTATTGCTACTTTAAAATCATCCGAATAAAGATGATTGACAATCACGAGTGAATACAATTGATAAACAATTAAGAAGTAATGTTAAAAAAATTCAAGAAATTATTATTTTTTACACAAAGGTTCGTGGTCCTATGTTTACATTATTTCTCATACTGAGTAAACGACGTGAGGAAAAAGTTAATTAATCGGTACTTGCGGTAATAATTTAAATAGAGCTGTAATGAAACTTGTGAATTATTTCTCTAACTGGATTGGAGATTAATTTATTTTTAAATAGACGAGGTCTTATAGAATTGAAACGATGACTTGTGAATATAAAGCTGCGTTTGTTAATTGGAAGCGGCGGGCTGTTTTCTCACGAGGTGCCTATGAGAAATTACAAGCTGTTCCTTTTTCTCGCGCGAGCATTCGAAACGAAAACACGGCCTGGATTTACGATTATTGCCAAGTACTCGATCGGCCAGGAATGCAAGATCTGCTTCGTTATATTATTCCATCCCCCTCACCCTTGGGCGGTACAAGGGCATTCGCCTACGCTCTGCTCTGCAGAAAATAACGGCTTCAATTTACAAATCCATTCTGTACAATTCAATTTCTCATCAGTTTTGATGGAAAACAAAATAATTAGAAGCCTCAAACTCACATTTGTTCAATGCTATAAGAAATAAAAAACATTAATACTGCAAAAAAAATTATAATTAAAAAATTTGCTACGATAAAATTATTATTATCCTAGAGTAAAGAATTGTTATGGAAATAAATAAATAATGTAGGACATCACTGTTGGTACGTGAATGTAAATAAATGGCAGTTTATTTTTAAAATATTATGAATTCAGTTAAAAAAAATAATAATTAGTTAATGATATCTTGTGAGAAATATAAATTTTTCTCTGCAGACGTCATCATTAATAAAGTTGTTAAAAAAGAGGACACGCAATTTTAAAATAAAATAATTGAATTATTTTTTAATATGGAATGATGGTAAAAAGTGTAGTTTAAAAGAAGCCACCCGTTACATTTACTAAGATGAACCTCTCAGCATAAACTGGATGGGATGGGACGAGATGGGAGTCAGAGGCTCGTTAGCGGCACGAGGGGAGTCAACACTGTTGCCAGATTGTTATCCCTTCCTCTCCCTCCCCTCCTTGGAGGGCCTCATCCTACACCATAACGACGGACCCTACCTCGCCTCGCCTCGAGAGAGAATCGTGTTTAGTGCTCGCAACCACGACTCCTGCACGAAAAACTGACCGGCTATCGTCCAGAAAAAATCCCATGCTACTCGCTGAATTCAGATCTTCCCCCACCACTCTACACCCTGATAATTCTCCTCCCCCCCCCCTTCTCTTCTCCCTTACCAACAATCATTACACTCATCCACTTACTTAGCGCCATTAATTAATACACCGAATTAATATTAATTAAGCCAATGCAGAAATCTCCTTCACCTATATTTCATCAACCAATTCTTAGGAATAATCATATTGCTTGGTTGTTGAATTTTCTTGGAAGAGACAAAAAAATTTCAAAATAATTCTGAAGAAAAGGGACCATTGTATCTTCGCTCTTATATTTATAAAATATAAGTTCACATTTGTAGTGATAATTATTGATGAGCAGATTGTGTTGTTAAGTTAAATAATGAATAATTGAGGAATTGACAAAAAGATGTTAATTATTTTCCAGAATAGACTTACCAGACATTGGCGGCGATACCGAAGTAATACAAAAGTAAGAAAACAATGGCACAATAAGGATTGGCGAGGCCGTCCTGAGTGAGGTATTGTTGCTGTTGTTGCGAGATGATCACCTGATCCTGAGGGTGCAGGGGTATCGCTGGAGTACACGCGACGGACAACCTGCCAGCAGTCAATCGGATCACGTAACCCACTGCGACGGCTGCGTGACAAATAGTCAGGCACGCGATTGCTTTCTCTACAAATTGAAAACAGAAACAAATTATTCCTAACCGACTTATAAAAAATTGCTATATTTAATATATTTCTGTCGAGAAACAACGACCATACACTCAATACAAATATTATTTCATGGTGGAATATGACCATAAATAATGTAATAATAATTTGAAATATTTTTTTAAAAAGTCAGAAAATTAAATTGCTAATTTTGTATACATATACTGTGAAACAGGGATTGGTATAATAATAATACATTGAATAAAACTACTACGAAAATGAAAAATGTGTAATAATATAATGGTAAATTATGCGTTTATGTTAATTCGCTTCAAAGTGCTAACAAACAATTAGTTTATCTTTGTAATTACAGTAGATATCAATTTTTTGCACAACAAAATTTTAGATCTATATGAAATTTGAAAAAGATTCCTGACAAATAATTGTGAAATCTTTTATAGTTACTGAGAGAAGTAAATAATCATGGTAACGCTCTGTAGCGAATTAAACACCTTGTATACATACAACATGTACAGTAGAAAAGGAATTGTTGGGGTATTTGTAATATGCAATTGAAATTCTGCGGTATTTACCGGCAGTGCTAGTGGTAGAACGTTGTTTGCGGGGTCTCATCAGGGTGAGTACAGCCACCGCGACGGAGATGAGGCAAACCGTGGCAAAGGCAGTCATCCAGGCCTCGGCGAGCTTCTTGTCCTTCTGGGACCATAGAATGTCGGCGTCGCAAGCAGCGGCGCATCTCCCGGAACGATTCAGGAAGATGTACAATCCAGATTTGGCGTACCACGAGCAGCCCCAGGGCCCGTTCCCGGCCCCCACAGCCTGCAAAAGCAATCCCCAAGGTCAATTCCCTTTTTCTCTCCCCTCACCTGTTCCTCTTCCACGAATTAATCCACACGAGAAAAACCTGCCACTTCCATTTGTTTTACAGAGTTAACCTATCATCGTTGTTTTATGAACACGCGCGCCACACTCCCCCCTCCACTTTATAACCTCTTCGTTTCTAACAGTGGTTTTCGAGATTTATCGTCGTTTATAAATCAGTCAGTGGGCGAGGCGAGAGAAATCTTACATAGTTTTATCTTGGCAGATTGTAGTCTAGTGGATATATCGCTTTATGGCTCGCGATTCGTTGTAAATATCTACGAATAAATTGGATGGTTGGCTGAGAGCGCTTACCTGAACCGGATTGGCTGGCCCAGGCTCCCCGGGACCCTCCATACACATGTGCTCGTGATTGTTGGCAGGTGGAAATTTAGAACAATTTAGGGCCGCTGGCCATGGAAAACCGAATCCTTGAAGGACGGGGAAACAACGGGCTCGAACTTGTTCGCATAACCCTTTGCATGGGCCAATGGGAAATGGAACTTTTTCCGTACACATTGGCGCATATACCGAGCACAGGAACAAGTGTAGTTGTGCGCTGAAAGATCGTCAAATTTGCGATAAAATCAAATTAGTTCAGCGCTTAGTAAAGAAAATATCATACCCGAGATATATTCGATCGAATGTTTATACTAACTGGGCCTAATTGTTACTTTTTGTACAGTTAAAAACTTTGTAATTCTATCTTATTGGTAAAATGTATTTTCAGTTTAATTTATCTTAACACTTGCAATCCTAATAAATAGATAAATTTGTTGAAAGTATAATGGATATTTTAGGGTTTAGTTTTCGAAGAAAATGAGAGCCACTGTCCTCACCTGCATCCGTACTGGATCAAAGGACTGAATGTTTGCAGGGTAAAATCTGCATCACCCTGAATCTCGTGTCCGACCAAATTTGGCATTGTAGTCTCATTGTAGCCTAAACCTCGACACATTTCTATCCTGATAGGCTCACAAACGCCATTAGCACACCACGTTGTTTTCACAAGTATTAACAAAACAAACCACCACATTTTGAATTCCTCTTCTTTCCCAACTTCTTAACAAGTCTCCTGTTCTTTGGTACTAACTAAATCTCAATCACCCAAACCAATTCCAACGAAATTTCTCTTGGTTTTCATCGCAGCCAATGAAATTCCTTTTCTGCTACACACCGAGTATTTTTAGATATTTTAATCCGAGGCACACATCACCACGCAACTCTATTCACTTCTCTACGGGATTCCGTGAAACATCGTTTATATTATTCCTTATTGCATTGGTAAACTTAAATTAAGCACGTGTTACATTTTCCTCATTGACATAAAGCTTTCCAAATTTTTAGAACTTTAAAAACCAGCCAATACGAAGAGTTTTAAAAAAATTGTAATGCTATTTTTCCTTTGACAGTTTGAATTTGAGAATATTTTGGCAATGTAGTAAAAAACACCCAACCACTCTAAAAGTTCGCGAGCAACTGGCGAGTGGCGACTGGCGCGACCGAACGCCGGACGATGGCATAGCGGCGGCCACCAACACCAACACTTCGCGGTGCTTCGCGGAGTCGCCGAGCGCGCGCCTCCTTCCTTATCCCTACCAATCTTGTAGACAACCACCCCCTCCCCCCTCTCCCACATCTATTTTTCAGCTCCAGCACACTGAAAACTTAATTTAAGGTAGTTCATATAGTATATTCAGACTGTAGTAGTCAGACACACTTCAAATTTAAAGGAATCAAAATTGCGTTAAATGATTAAATAAATTAATGATGAAATATTCAAAAACAGATAAAACCCAATGGAAAACAACATATTTGAATATTATATTGTCATCCATCACAACGGTATATAAAATCTATATTTTTTATTGTTTTTATTTTGCAATTAAGATTGTACTGGATGCTAATATGCACAAGTACAAGTCAAATTTCTTATTTTAATTAGGAATTTCTAAATATTTTATAACTAATTACTTAGTTATACTTTAAATTAATTCAAATTTAAAGAGTGTGTGACTTGTTCTGTCTATATTTTATATATCATCCGCATGAGTTAATTATTTTAAAACATATATACTAATTTTTTGGAAGGAATATGAATAATAAATAATTAGATTTTAATTATTTAATTCTGCAAAATTTAAATATTTTTTATTTAATTTTTAAAATATCCGGGTTTTTTTATTTATAAAGAACTTAAAAGGTGAATTTTTTTAATTAAAATATAAAATAAGTTTTTTTCGAAAACAATGGCGGCGACTTGCAGAGCACAGGGGCACTAATAAATTTTGCTAGCGGATGAAAATAAAAGATAGGTACAAAAATATAAAGATAGCTAGGTGGATAATAGATGTCGGGGACCGCAGAAAGAGAGCAGAGACCCGGAGTGGAGGGTGAAAGAGAAGACCGTCTACACATGCGAAAACAGGGGACCAAGGCCCAATTATACTAAGAAAATACAGCCCATAAAACCAACCTTAATCACCGCCAAACAGTAGAATATGATAATGAGTTCCCCGCAGCTCGGCTGCCCCATCCTTTGCGTTCTCCTTAACTCCTTTATCTTAAAGTAAAAAAGAAAAAATATCCTTATCTTTATCTTCTGTATATTCTAAAAACATTAATGGGTACTCTTTTTTGTTAATTTAAATATATCTTTCAAATTAAAATAACAATAGTTATTTTTACAGGTAGCAAAAAAAGAAAACAATTTTTTGTATTATCAAGAATTTTCGAAAGACAATGACGTTTAAAACTAAATTTCGATTTATAGTATACGTTGACAGATTGACATTCCATTATAATTAAGTTTACTTCATTTATTACCGCTCGCATCGGTGGTTCAGTGGTAGAATGCTCGCCTGCCACGCGGGCGGCCCGGGTTCGATTCCCGGCCGATGCAATTTTTTTTTTTTCCGAAAAATAATGATATGCTGTTATATGTTATAATTGACCATTATAAATTTCTCAAATTTACATATTATTGTCAGCATCGGTGGTTCAGTGGTAGAATGCTCGCCTGCCACGCGGGCGGCCCGGGTTCGATTCCCGGCCGATGCAAATTTTTTATCAATTTTTACACAATTTTTAATATGATAAAAATAATAATTTTATCTTCTTTATAAATATGAAAATTAAAATATATTATGGATTTAAAAAAAAAAAAAAGATTGCATCGGCCGGGAATCGAACCCGGGCCGCCCGCGTGGCAGGCGAGCATTCTACCACTGAACCACCGATGCTGACGTTTATTTTGTTCTAAAAACTTCACAATACTGTGAATTACTATTAAAAATAAAATATCATCAATTTTTATTATAAAATATGACATTAACGACATAAAAAGTCAAATATAATGTTTTACATGTCAATGAAATGTAAGGACAATTTTTTCTTAATTGCAATTTGTATTTAAAAAATTCAAAATTTTGTCATATATCTTCAAATCTTTCTCAAATTTTGTATACCATTTTAACATGTTTCGTCAAACAACTCCGCATAAGTAAAGTGTTTGCTCTTGGCATTTTCATCCTTATTATGGACATGCTCGTCAAACATTTGGTCAACATGATCCATGAATTCTTTTACTTCTGCTTTGCAAAATAGTGTTTGACCTCTATTGCGTTCCAAGCAAGCGGTTAACTTAAAAATAATTATGTTATTATGATGAAAACTAATATATTTAAAAATTAGGTAATATACAATATTTTACTTTATTTGTATCAAAACGATTAGTCTTGCAAGGTTTTTTTGCTTTATTAGTTAAGCGTTTCAGGCAATCGTTAACTTCATTAACATCTAAATTTTTCTTTTTCGAATAATTTTCGCTCATATTATTTAACTTTTCTTTCCAATAATTTTCGTCTTTTTGATTACATCCCGTATTTACTTTAAAAATATTTATATATGTATTTTATAATATCGTGAATCATTAAAATTTAACTTCTGCATTATAAGAAATTAATATTACCAGATTTAAGTCGTGTAAACAAATTTTCACTAATGGCCATCACATTTTGGGGTTTTATTATGTCCGCATCTTTATCGAAATTTATAGATGTATTTTGATCATTGATAAAAGTTGTTCTTTGAGTCTGCATTTTGAATAATTCAAATTTTATTACTTAAAGCTTCCAGCAATAGGTTATCGTTATAAACCAAAATGATAAGATATATAAAATACTACATGATTCGTGATCGTCGATTATTTGACTTATCTACACTTAAAAATGTTAAACATCTACAATTTTAATTATATAATATCAATGATTTAAATCCCAATAATGTTCTCCGTAATTTCCATTTTTGTTCCCCCATTTTATCTGAAAAATTTAATTTTAATTTACTTATAGTTCATTATCATTATATTAAAAGAAAGATATAATCAGTACTTTACCTTGCCTCTGTACTGATTGCCAGCAAAGTCTTTTTCTTCAAATCGTTGCTCCCATTCACTAGGATTTTCGCAAACATGCCCGAATTGAATTTTGTAAGGCTCTAATTGTTCAATGAAAATATCCCTAAACGTTATACCAGCTATCAGATTATTCGTTTATATAAGAATATTCCATTTCTAAAGTATTATATTATTTATAAAAAATTATACTTACTGGAAGAATTGGTTCTTTTTAATTTTATTAGAAGCTCTTGGTTTAAAAATTGCCATAATATTTTCGATATCTATAACGAAAAAAGAGAAGACAATTAAAAATAAAAAATAAAATTAATCTCTAAAAAAAATTAAGTTTTTAATAATTACCTGAACTCATAGGTTTTACCTGAACACTAGTTACAATGTTAAACAGAAATATTTGAAAAAGTATCATTATTAAATAACATTTTAAAAACATTGTAAAGATTTTCTTTAGTAAAACCTTTCTATGACGATCTATTAAAGTTCACTATTCTCAATGAATTCAGAACCTTTACTGAATTCGATCTGAAGTCATTCTGGAGCTCCATAGTTTTTGTTAGATATGCTCTGATAAGCATTGGGAAAGCAAGTATATTATTCATGAATCCGACGGATATATTTATTTAACGATAACTTTTAATTATTTATATATGCATAATGTTAATAAAAAATAATATTTTTTAAAATTCGCAGCGTTACATATTTAAATTATTTAAATGTTACATTTACAGCAGATATTATTCCATTACTGTTGTCTATAAATTACGTTAAAGTAAGCAATAAATATTTTTTAAACTAATGGTATTATATAGTAAACAAAAATCGTTTCAAGCAATCATGTGCGTTATGACTAGAAGAACAGAGTATTAATTATAATTAATCATAAAAGAGATTCTTTCCTTTCTAAACAACGTAAATGGCATATGATATTAAATTATTTGTCAAAATTTAAAAAGTATGTATTTCTAGCACATTTAACTACGGACTGGATTAATTTTATGAAACCAGTATCTTTTGGCTTTTCTAATCCTCTTAAAACTCTATTTTTCATTACTGCTACAAACTCTCGATTACTCAATTGGCCGTCCACTAGAAAAAAAAATTATTTAACATTAAGTATTATTATGATATAAAGTAATCTTAGTCAATTTATTTAAAACTTACTATTTTCATCAAATATCGTATAAACCACTTGTATTACGTGGTCACTTAATTCCACGTGCGCGACGGTTCTTGCTACATGCTTTAAGGTTGCTGAAAATAAAAAAAACTTATACCAATTTCCCCTTATTCCTTATTGAACAGTATGATACAATTACAATAAATACCTTGATCAATTGATGCCCCGGCTATATGATAAAATGTCAATGCTGTATCCACATCGTTAATATTGTTAAGAAAGTGGAAAAATTTCAAATAATCTTCTTTGCTAATTCCTTTTGGATTTTCTCTGAAACTATTATTCTTTATTTTTTCAATTGCTCTAAAATTATATAGACTATTTTAAGTACTTACGTTTTTTTTACTCTTTTTATAATTCTTGTCTTTTTGTTGTCAGGGTAACCAGCATAAGCTAACAGAAGCTCGGTAAAGTCGACTTCGGTGATGTTTCCATTTTCATCAGGATTTCTACGCTCAAACTATAATTTTATATAATTGTAACAAATTACAGTATTTAAAAATACAATTAAATGCGGCGAAGCTAAAATTTAATATTTTCTTTACCTCAAGATTTAAAATTTCTCTCTGCAATTGCTGCTGGAAATCCAAAAACTTCTCTATTGTTAGTTTTTGCTTCATATTGGGACCAAAGAAATATGTGGTTAATGCTGAATTTACACCCTAAACAAATGGTTTTATAAATATTATGATCTTTTTATGCCTTTCACCTTTTTTTCTTTATTAACTTATAATTTACCTTAAAAGTATTACCAGTATTAGCATGATCTCTGTGTCTATTCCCAATACTTGTTTGTTGTCGAATAAGAGTTGCAACTTTACCAAATTCCTCGGAGTCAACATCACCATCTCCATTAAAATCAAACATTCTAAATGCTATTTCAAAATGTCGTCTAGAAGCTAGAACAGTAAGCTTTATATAATTTTTTAATAATTGAAATTTTGGTAACTTATATAATAGTATAATAACACACTTGATAATACTGTTAATAGAAAGATGTAATCTGAAAAAGTTATGAGACCAGAGCTTCCCAATTTGTAAAAAATACTGTCTTCATCTAATTCTAGTTCCAATTTGTTGTGAATGTTCTGTGAAAAGAAAGTTAAATATTAGAAGAATTACCAATTAATTCTAATTGAGTTTATAATTTTGCCATTACTACCTTAGGATCATATCTCTTGTACTGATCTAACCCTAGACCTAGAAAATATGTTATTGCAATAATTAAATCATATTAAATATCATGTGTAAATATGTATATAATTATTATTACTTTTGTTAATTTTAACTTAAAATTAAATTACACTTAAAGCACATTAAGCACTATACTACAAGCACATTCAATAGTCAGCAATCTTACACATTGCCAAGGAGGAAATATATAATTAAAGCTTTGATAGAAAAATGAAAATTAAAACAGAAAATATAAGGCTAAAGTTTAAAAATAATTATGCAACAGGAGATAGATAAGGAAGGATTACCATCAGGTTGTTTTACACCAGGAGTCATTGATCTCAAAAAATCATCTGGAGTCATAAATACTTCGTGCACATCGTTATTGGTCACTTGAAGAGTAGCAAAATATCTGAAGACTTTATCCGGTGTTGAATAATGCCTTATTCGATTTTCATATTCTATTATCTGAATATTAATAGAATTTATTTGTTATTGCAAAAAAGTTGGCTATTTCATGCATCTATAACAGCATGCAATGAATAGAAAATAGTACATGAAAACTCCCTTTGGTAAAGTTTAATTGATTGGAAACAAGTTAAATTGGTAAGCCCAAAGTAACGCATCAGTTTGTTAATTGCATTTGTTGTTAATAAAGTATTTATGAAAAAATAAAAAATGATATAACTTTACCATCTGGTTGTTTCATGCCTGGAGTTATGGCTCTCAAAAAATCATCAGGTGTCATGAAGACCTCGCTACCCTCTGTACTAGTAACTTTTACCGTTGCAAAATAACGAAAAATTTTATCTGGTGTTGAATAAGCACGCATTCTATTTTCATATTCTATTATCTGTAATGATATCTTAATATTTATTATTTTATAATATTATTGTATGTCTGGATATGGTAAAAGTTTATAAAGGCATCACTTTATTTATTTCTACTAGTTTAACAGAAAACTATGATACATTGTAAGTTATAGTATCTTTAACTTATCCTACATGAAAATAGAACACTAAACAAATAATATGTTTAAAGTTTTTCATCAACCTTTCTGTCACGGAATCCAATTTTTTGCTTCTTGGTTTTCTTTTTCTTAGGTTCCTCTTCTTCAATATTTTCAATTTGGTTCTCCCCTTCTATAGATTCATCATTTTTCAGTGCAATTGCCTTTGCTGAAACATTCTTCAATTTTTTTTCATAATAATCCCCTACCACTTCAATGATACTAAAAAATAATTTAATTAAAATTACATTTTGCTATTATTACATTATTAATTTTATTACTTTCACACTTATACTTACTAATCTAATGGAGATAATATAATTAAACAGCTACCGATGACAATAAAACTTAATAAATATCTATAATAATAAGGCATTTCATCCAGGGGATCTTTTTTATGTGCAAAATTTCTGTAGTACATTCTTTCACTTTGATACATCATAGGAATCTTATATTCATATTGTTTATTTATCATTTGAGTTTGATAAGGTCTTAAGCGGAGCATTTGTATTCCACACCTCTTTGTCTCAAAAAATCTCAATGCTCGTATAGTATTCATTATGCTAAAACAAATTTTAGTGAATTAATAAAATTTTCTTTAACTTTTAATATCACAACAAAATCATTAAATAATGTAACATTATATGAATTTTTATAATAATAAGCTAAAAATCAAAGTATATCTTAGGTTATAAATTTAAAATAAGTAAAAAAACTGTTAAATTTTAATTAATAATACCTGCTCTGATAATTATAATTGCAGTTTTTTACAACAATTATTTATGAATTTTATGCATATACTGCATGTAATTTTGTCAAAAATTACGCTATCATAACGAGAGGAAAGACCTGTTCGACGTTCGATTAAGCTGATTGCAAGCTTGTATGGCTTGCACTAGTTGCACTGCACTGTTGCAGACGTTGCAGTCCGTTGCACGGAATTTCACTGGCTTGACTTGCACTTTGCAGTAGTAGTTGCAGTGCACTCAGTGCAGTGCACTCAGTGCAGTGCACTCAGTGCAGTGCAGCCTTGGCAAAGAGTAGTCTGGACTCTGGAGTAGCCGTTTTCCAGCAGTAAAAACACAACATAATTAAGTTCCTATGTAGGTGTGCTAAGTAGTAGGTATTCTTTTCTACTTGTTTTTCTGCTGGAAAATCGCTTTCCAAAGTGTAATGCCTTTACACCTACTGATAAAATATTTTTACTTGGTGAAAACAGATGAAAATTCTCAAATTGTAATAAATTTTATTTAATTTCAAGCTTTACCAGACAAATATATTTACCAAAAATTTTATCAATAAGTGGAAATCAATAATTCTAATGTTAACTAATAGACTCTATAATAAAAACACTATTTTATTTTTACAGTATATACAGCCTAAATTAAAAAAATTCATTTTATTTTACATTATTCACATTTTGAAAATTAAGTTAATCATTTTATTTCTAAATGATGTTCTGCTGCAGCTAGTATCATTTGAAGGGAACCTTGTAGTTCAGATAAAGATAAAATTAACTCTTCTTCCTCTTGAAGCCTTTTTGCTAGTAAACTGAACATTGTACGGGATTCTGTGGCAAGACCATCCAACTGTCCATCGTACACATCTAAAAATTTTGTAATTGTATAAACATTTCAGTTGCTTAAATATTAACTATGCTTTAAGTATCGTTTAGCATACCCATTAAAATATTAGCTACATCAAGTATCACTCTGCCTAAACGTACGCTTCCAATATATTTGATTATAAATTTCAAGATATTAACAAGAGGTTTTCCATCTCTCCCAGCTACAGCTTGTCTTAATCCTTGTCTTCTAATTAACTCTTGAAATAACGCAACAGTAACATGTGGAGTTTTATTGACTATGTATGGTAGCATAACACAGTCAAGGGCCTTTGAGTATTGAAATTTTCTGAGAAAGGCATCGTGTTTAGACATGGTCTGTTTAACTTCTTCCTCCACGACTATATCAATACTTGGTATATGCAAATTTTTACCAGCATTTCTATATGAAACTTTTTTTTTCTGTAGCTCTAAAGGATTCCTTTCTTCTTCCCTCCTTCTAACAGAAATTAAACCATCTACCATACCAGTAACTATCATTTCATCATCAGCCTATTAACAAAACAAACGAAAATTAAAACTGAACAGAAAAACAGAAATTTTTATCTTTAATCATGCTTACACTTATTCCCAAGCTAAGAACTGAATTGGGATAATCTAAAGTATGAACAGTATTGAAAGTTCCAGCATCATAAATTTTAACATGTCTGTCTAAAGAGCCTGATAATATTCTGCGTCCCTTAGATGCTATTCTTAGGCAAGTAACTGTTTTATGATGCTGTGAAATTTTTGCAAGTAGTTTTCCTCCGGAGAGTACATCCCATACTCTAACTTCAGTTCCTCCTGGCATAAAAAAATTAAATATTACTTTTCTAAAATAATTGTAATGAAATAAATAAAATTACCTGCAGACAAAAATATTCCACCAGAAGGCAAAAATAATATACTTTCTACAGGAGCTTCATGATTGACAGTTAGTACTTTTTTTTGCATTCTTGCATCATACATTTCAATAATTTTATCATAACCACCTGATACTAATATATTTGGAGAATTAGGACTAACTGCCCCTGCTCTGATATAGTCTGTATGCTCATTAAATGAAATAATTTGTTTTTCACTGGCAATATCCCATAAGGCTACAGTCTTATCGTCAGAAAACGATGCAATATGTAAGTTATCATTTGTGAAGAAAGTTCTATGAACAGCAGCTTTATGGCCAGAAAAGACTCGCAAAAGATTTTTTGTAGCAACATCAAATAGCTTGACTACTTTTTCCTCTCCTCCTGCACACAATAATTTTCCATCTCGTCTGAATGAGCCTCCATACGCCGCTTCCTTAAACTTGCTAAGATTCTTTATAACCAATTTAGTTATTGGATTATAAATTTGCACTCTTACAGAGCAAGTTATGGCAAAATAATTTGGCTCCACTGGTGAAAAGTCCACATAATCGATTTGTCCAAATTCTTTTACTAATACAGGAGCCTAAAAGATAAATTATGTAAAATTAGTATACTCATAACAAAACTTTTGAGGTTATACTTCGAACACGTGTCACCATATTACCTATTACAAGAATTTAACATTTTTATGTATAGACTAAGAAGGCTTACGGTGTATTTTTTCCAATATATGTTATCTGGTGTTAAATCTGGTCCAGCTCTAGTAAATATTTTATTATTAGTTTTTTTAAATGATGCCATTTCTTCAGAATTTTAATACCACATTAACCTGATCTGATGTGATCTGATCTCATGCAGTGCTGTGGCCAGCCAGATCGAGCGTGGTGGGGATAGAAACCGTCCTCGATCTGGCCAGTGGCCACACACTGATGGTCGTATTCACAGTCGTTTCTTCACCTCGACTCGAACTCGACTCAGGCTAAAATACTACAGTATATGTCACGTAAACTATAGTATTGAAACTCGAGTCGAGTTGGAGGAACGACTGTGAAGTGTGAAATCTGTGAATACGACCGTCAGACTTAAATACACATATAAGTAACGACTTGAATACCGGCCAAAGTGATGTGTGAAGTGTCAGACAATAATATGGATAATAAAAATTAATAGAAACTAAGCTTGATTTTCACACATTATTAAAGAAAAGTTAATAGCATCAAGAGTAATCAGTAAACCAAATGAGAAATATATCAAATTTTCATCATGGAGCCCATGGAAGTTGCAAAAGTTACCTCCCATGTCCATGATTTCCATACGCATACATACTATACATACATACAATGAATAATTAAAGATGACGGATTTGGGCGATTTGGCTTCAGATTTTATCGTAGTGAATGTAGCGGTGAATATTTGAAATTTGTTTATAGATATCAGTTTCAGTCGTCGATCTTTCAGTTAACTTCATTTCGCAATTTCTTTGCCAAATTTCTAGCTGAAAGGTCGCATGGGGATGGTCGGCGAAAACAAATTTTGCACAATTACATATAACAGTTATAATTAAAGTTTCGGTAGTCATGTGTGTTTAGTTTTAAGCAATTAACATAGTTTAAGTAATTTGTTTCTATAATTCTACCTTTGATTACTTAGTCTTTTTAACATTGTGTAGTTGAGAATGAGTGTCAATGAAAAACTAGAGCTAGATATTTGGAAAGGTGATTGGGGCTTACCATCAATTGATGTAACATGTCTGCAAATTTTGGTAAGTTAGGTTGAAGGTTACATTTCTTGATAAAAACTGTAATATTTCCTACATAAAATACAAACTAATAGTATTCTAGCCATAAAAATGAATGGGTCCATTATTTGATTTTAAATTCATTATTTTTTTTTTAAATTCTATTTTTTTGCAATTTAAAAATTGCTATTTACACATGAAAGCTATTTTATCATTGATCTTTTTTAAATTCATTAAATTAATGCAATTTAATTAGTAAGTATATATTGTTATTTCAGGCATATTCTAAATTTAGTAAAGCTTCCTTGAAAATAAATACAACATGTAATCCATTCAGATCAAAAAATGGCAATTTACCAGTACTCAGAACCAATCATATAGCTTTTAATGATGTCCAAAGTATGAAAGAATTTCTTAAATCAAAAAATTATAATCCAGATTCTATATTAAGCCTAAAGCAATGTGCTAATGTAGTAGCATATGAATCTATGTTATTTGAAAAACTTTATCCAGCTCTTCAATATATATGGTATGGCTATAGTATGAGTAACTTAAATACTCAATATTGTTTTTATATATCTTTGCTATAACTTTAATATCTTTTATTTATTTATAGGTGGGTAGATCAACAAAATATCAATGAGTTAGTAAAGCCATGGTATAGCGAAGCTGTACCATTTCCATTTAACTTTTATTATCCAGGAAAGTTTGAACGCCAAGCTAAAGCTATGTTAGAATCTTTATATCCTATGGAAGATGATAATATTGTTTTAGAGAATAAGGTAAAGTTTTGTACTTTTTTATTATAATATTATATATTTAGAGTAAAATGATAATTTGAAACTATCTAAGTTTTATCATTTTTAAGATATATGCAGAAGCACAAAAATGTATAACATTATTGTCTGTAAGACTTGGAGAAGATGATTTTTTTTTTGGATCTCTACCTACTTCTTTGGATGCAATTGTCTTTTCGTATTTAGCACCATTACTTAAAGCTCCTTTACCACATGCTGCTCTACAAAATCATCTAAAAGCTTGTACAAATTTAGTGAAATTTGTATCAAGAATATCACAAAGATATTTTGAGTATGAATATCAAGTGTATGAAAAGAAAACTGCAGAAAATATTAAAAAATTAAGAAGAAACTCAGAAAATGAATATCCTAATAAAAGAAGAAATCAAATATTAGCAGGGATTTTTGCAGGATTTGCAATGCTGGTCTATGCCTTTTCAAATGGAATGGGCAAGTGAGTTATTTTAACAATATTTTTATACAGGATGTTCCAATATTTGTGTACTTCTTAGGATGGAGGGCTTTTACTCCTCCCTTGAACCTAATTTAGGATTATCCTTCCTTAGACCGCTTTGTACAAAAATGGTTAAATTTTTATATATTAAAATGTTTAATTTGCAAAGTGCGTGAAATAAATTGACGTTTTTAACGTCACGCTCGACGGATAACTGTGTCCGGCCGTTATCGTCGTAATAAAAGAGAAGAATATAGGCATTCAATCAATAATTCTGCTTTAAAACCAACAAATAAAGCTTTAGCGTTAATTAGGTGGTCTACCTCGTTCCTCTTATGCCTTTGTAAAGTTGAAGAATGAATTTGATTGTTCTCAGCAAACATGGGATTATTTTCTTACATTTAATACTAGGAATTAATATTCATCAACGTACTTATTATCGCTAGGTGTTGACGACCTAAATTGGTATATATATATATATAATTAAATAATTATTATCTTTTTACGAAGCTAAACACGAATAGCAGACATTTTAATGACCAACTGAAACGATTTATTGGATGTTAAAGTTTTTTATCGCTTGTTCAACCATTGGTTAACAAATGTATTTAGATTTTATTTATTGTAACATTGCAAAAAACCTAGGAGATTTGTTCACGAAACGGTTAACTTTTTGCCCCGCTGTTCGAATTTATGTTCTATGTGTAAATGTGATGGCTTCATGAGCTATTTTTGGTGATATTCGAACGACCATTTAGTCTTCATTAAAAAGAAAATGCAAGAGAGCATGAATGAAAAAAAAATCGTTTAAAAATAAAGATCTTGAGGATTAAAGCTAAGCGTTCAAGAGATTAATTGCTTGAAATGAACTAAGGCTGTGTTCCGTTATTACTGCAAGTTGGCTGCAACTGTTGCAAGTATGCAGAATCTATACTTTATGTAACATAACTTATAGATCTTTAGTAATTGTAGCTTACTTGCAGTAACAATGGAACACGGCCTAAATAGTTTTATCGTTAGTGAGTTACTGCCATAAATGGTTGGATTCGTAAGGAGATGATTATTTTACAAAGTGACACGGTAAGCGTCTCGACGGCAAATATATACATGTACAAAGGCTATACATTCCGAGTCACGTGTATGAGCGCTCAAAGCGCTCAATTCTATAACAAATGTAACGTTAGCTATAGTATACTATTAGCGCTTTATGCGCGACTCGGAATACAGCCATAATAATTTAGGTAATTTCCTGTTACCGGCTATAGCAGCAAGCAGCAGAAAGGTGCCAAAATTCCCGAATGCTATATAAACTCTAGGTGTACTATCCATTCAGCACAAACATCAGGTTGGTACAGACCAGACTAGCCAAAGTCATCCGAACCTGTAATGTAGAGTTACACATGTAATGCTCAAGTTTAAAAACGGCGCATGTTGAGTCTGTGATCTCTGTAACTGCCATTCGAAGAGGGTTTAATAGTAAGGGACGAACCTCTTTCGGACGAATACAGAAAATTCACTTGGATCCGTTCCACTATTAAAATGTGGACCACGAGAAGGAATAACAATGATTAATATGTATATAGTTGTGCTGATTTCCTTCCAAGCATCATCCTTTAATTTTTTTAAACTATTTCTTTTACTTAGGATTCCATAAAATTTCTTTATTTTGATCAATTTCTTTGAAAAATAAACCTTACTCCTCGCTAAAATTAATCATTATTAGACGTGTTCGGTTTGCCTAAAGTTATCTAATAAAGAAAACTTTACGAAGCTAAACGGGCGATTCTCTTTGCGTTCGCAGCGGGTCTGAGCAATACTTATAATGTTATATATTACACGTTTGGCTAGCCTAGTCTGTGTCTACCTTAATTACGGCACACACAAATTGCGATCATCCTTTTTCCCCATCTCGATAAGTATCGATATTCATGAATTGATCATTTGTTCTTTTTTGTTTAAATAAGATTCGGAATGAATGAGCATTCGAAATGGCTGGATCAATCCTTATATATTCTCAGTTAAAACTTCCACAATTTTTTAAAAACTTCAGTTTTTGCTGGTATCTTCCTACACACATTTTCGGTGTTGCATCTGTCTCCTTACGTTATTACGGATACCTGGACTCTTAAGCAGCCTCTAGTGACCTCTACTCCACATCTTCACCATCCTCCTCTCCCACCTAATCTTTTACATCTCTGATCTCCTTTCCCCTGCTCCGTACTATTAAATTGTTGGTACAAGCGAGCATTCCTTTCTCGTGAACATGAGTAATGATCTCGCAAGTAGATGAAAAAACGTATATCGTCTGAATTATTTTTTAAAACTGACTAGAGACAATGTCGGGTAATTTAACATAGATAGTCATTAAAAATTGTACGTGATCCTCTAAAAGAGTTTAACTTTAAAAAACAGATACTAAGTGCATAGAGCTCCTTGCAGGAATGGTAAGCTCTAGTAAAGAATAGTGTTGTTGTTAACTGGATTTTTAAACTGAAATAAACAGAGAATTTTAAAGTAATCCCTCTGACAAAAATCTACAACACATGTACCAATTCAAATAAAAAATTTAAGAAATGTGTGTGATTATTGATAAAATTATATATTTTTAGTAAAAATATGCGAGGATTTGATATAAAAACTTATACACGCGCTAAAATGTTTAAGTGTGCGTTAATGTTGTGGAACGAGAAATCCTTCCAGTTTGATGATATTTCAAGATTTTTAGAAGAAAGAGAATGATGTGCATGTTACGGCACAACCATTTTATTATATGACTAACAAGAATATAAGTTAATTATAAAAACATTATGTTAACTTATTTTCACAAATTATTTATGTAAATAAAAATAGTGTTTTACAATTGTTTAAACGCTTTTTGTACTGAGTTAACTATTGATAAGCTGTAATGAATGATACATCTGTTTTTTATAGTGATGGTCATCGTGGGATGTACCAGCAATTCATATTCAACAACATCTAATTCCACTCAATTGGATGAAATTCAACTTTAAACAACTATTTCAAATAGCAATAATAGCTCCATACTAATAATGCATCAAAAAATTCAGTCATTACTATTGAAAATTTTAATAGTTTAAAAGCTGCTTCCATATCGGTGATAATCAGTAATCATAGTATAGGGGCCATATTTTCCTTATCCAATAAACTTAAACAATCCTAGAGAGAGAGAGAGAGAGAGAGAGAGAGAGAGAGAGAGAGAGAAAGTTCCTTAACCTTTAAATTGTTGGGTGGCAGTTGGCACCACTTAACACTAGATATACCAGTCCTTTTGTGAAGCTCGGGTTTTATTTGTTATTAAATTTCCACATACGAGTGGTCAATGAAACGCGCGTGTGTTGTGTGTGTGTGTCTTTGCAGCGGATATAATGGCAAATGTCTCAAAGACTCCCATAGACTATAAATTTCATGATTTTTATTTTAAACCTTATGATAAACTGTGAAATAGACTGAATAAAATTTAATAGAATAATCAGATTCTAAATTTATAAGGTCATTTTGTTCACGCATGATTTTTAACTTTTCAGTTATCAGTTTGCATTATTATTAGTTTTTCCTATAGAAAACTTTCTTTTCTAATACGCGGGTCATTTTTATAATTTTTGTCAAATACATTTTCATATAGCAAACTAATTGCAAAATACGCCTATATAACAATTTTTTAAAACAAATTGTTTTATTCATGTATTTAAATTTTAAACTTAACAATTTCTATTCGATAATACTTTATTTTTCTTCTAATTGTAAAATTATATTTCAACAAACTAGGTAAAAAGCTCGCATCCCTTAATAAGTTTTATATTGGCATATTTTGCAATTCATTTACGACAAAAAATTTAATTAATCAATATTTAAAAAAAAATATGCATATTATAATAAATGACGTTCTGTTAGAATTGACTGTTTTTGACACAATTATACTTGTAGTTCCCGCTTGCACCCGACGTGCAACGAAATTTACCGAGCTCAGCCGAAACTCTTTCGGTGGGAACTGGGATTACTGGGAATGACCCACATGGACGGTAAATCTGTGTGTGTGTGTGTGTGTGTGTAATGTATGTATTATGGTTGCGTTCGTTTATGTACTGCCAGTACTGAAAACTTATATTTTACGTGACATACATTGTAGAATTTTAGTACTCGCAGTTAATAAACGAACGCAGCCTATATGTTATAGCTGGATCTTTTCTTTTGTCTCTTAATTGCTTTTGTCTCAACGGTGCACAAATCAAATGACTGCGTTCCAAACTTCCAAATCCTTAGCGCTACGGTAGCGCTATATCATGATTGGTTAATTGAACCAATTTGACCAATTATGACAGGTATTTTGTCTAGCGCTACCATCTATACTATAGTGTTAAGGATTTGGAATGCAGCCAATTTCTCGCTTTGTAAATGACTGTCTAGTAGTCTAGTCTACAGTCTTCATTCAGTTCATTCTTTCCCTGTCATTTTTAAAATGGCGGACCCCATGGAAAAGTATGGCTTGTATATTGATGACTTATGTAAAATTCGCGTTTTAGAGCCTACAATCGCCAATGAGACGAACAAACTAAAAGAGGAATGTCAAAATTTTGCGTCTCGTAAGTTTATCCAACGTGTATTCCTACTTTATAAAATTAAATACTATCATTAGTTTTTTCGTTAAACCCGAAATCTACCATAATTTCGTGCACCTTAACTCTTTGAAGCACTCAGAGTTGATTCAGAGCACTTAAAATTTTCGTGATAGAGCAACGTTTCTTTCCTTTATTCTCAAAAAAAAAAAAAAAAATAGTCCTATTATGAATGGTTATAAATTAGCACCTGATAAATAAACCTTTGCAAATGATCTTTAAGCACAATATAGAAATATCAGTAAGGCTACACATTTGGAGTTTTCTTATGCACTTATACTGTGTTTCAAATGAAGTAATATGGTTCAAAATGTTATGTATTTATTTTTATAGAAATTACAGATTTTCAAAAGTTTTCGGACGAGTTTATAAACATCATAGATAACTTGGCGAATGAGGTGGAAAGGGAGAAAATGCGAACGATCGGTGCTAGAAATTTGTTGAGGTCCGTTTCAAAACAGAGAGATGCTCATAAACAACAAATCAAGGTCCATTTGTCTCCTATATAGAACCAAGAAAAAAATTGTTTGAAAACAACAATTCTGTCGAAATAATAAATTAAATTGCAGGCCCTACTGGTTGAAAAAACTGTGGAACTAGAACGGTTACGCATCGAGTTCGATTCTTTAAAAAAGATAGAGCAAGATCAATTGGAGACTATTGAACATCTAACTGTTAATTAAATAATGTTATGATATAATAATTAAACTTTTATCTGTAAAAAAGAAACGAGGGAAGGAGTTTTATTTTCAACACTAGTATACAGTATATACACAGCGCGGGAATAGAGATTCGTGTGTGATTCGTCCAGTGATGACAATAATACTCAAATTACAGCTGTCTTCCAGAGAGAACACATCACAATCAAGTTTTCATGTTCATGTAGGTGTGCGTTTGTTTGGTGCGTCCATGTATATGTATGTATCCCCTTCCACTCGTCTTTAGCTGGAAAACAGCCTTTATCAAGCTGTCACTGGGTTCGGCTAACTTCACTCTGCATTTTAACCTTTAACGTCATTATAATCTGTGCAAAATTAATGCCTTGGCATTTCTCTGTTAACTTCACTACGTATTTCCTCTGCTAAATTTCTCCATTATATTTATAACTGAAAGGTCCGCTAATCAATTTTGCTACCAATGATATTACCAGAATGGAACTTTTTTAAAACAAAAACACATTCGCATTCCCATGTTATACATATGCAGCTGTGGTATGTATCTGTGTTCGTGCATATATCTTCTCCTACCACTTGTCGCTTTGCTGCAAAAAAGTTCAATTCTGGCATCATTGAACAACACACGAATCAATTTCCCGCTGTGTATAGACATAGTAATCTCTGCCATTTATGCACTACTAAACATTCTTTAAATGCACTGTTTAGTATGCGCGGAGCGAATATTGTTTGCTTAATTAATAAACTTTAAAATTTATCATGGATGAGTATATAAAACGAAGTGTTGAATCATTAAGAGACAATGAACCTTTAATATTTGTGGAAGCTTCCAAACATCTCTCAACTATATGCAGTAATATATTGAAATTTCCTACTGAAAGAAAATATCGCCAAGTTTACCTTGGTGACCCAGTTGTGGAAGAAAAACTGTTTCCAGCAGCAGGTGCAATAGAATGTTTGCTTAATGTAGGATTTATAGAGGTAGGTTTTTTTTTCTTTTTTTCATCAATAAAATAACGTATTATAGTATACAAAATACATTTTAATTTATTTATAAATCAACAATAGAATGGAGATCATCTGTTGTTGCCGCAGAATGTATCACTATCTAAATTAAAGGTATTGTACAGTCTTGTCTCTACAAAGCCAACAGATCTAGTGGATAGAAGAAAATTTTTTGAAGCTTTGAACCACAATAAAGAATATATTACAATTTTTGAAGATGAAAAATTGCAAGAAAAAGCTAGACAAATAGTACCTATCACAGAACTTGAAATAAGATCAATGAAGACTATGAGACAGCTACAACGGTAAACAGCTGATTATAATATTCTTGGGTTTTTAATAATTGAATGTTTATATATGATTATTTGTTGATAAAATAGGAATATTAAACTAGATCAATCCAATAAATCAAAAAAATCTGATTCATCATTAAAGGAGGATGGATTTATTATTAAAAGTCTCTTTCTTTTGGAATTAATGCAATGGTTTAAATATGAATTTTTTCAGTGGTTTGATAGTCCTATATGTACAATATGTAATTTAAATTATAAACTTGAGGACACTAAATATTCAGACAATAATTTATATTCTAGAATAGAAGTTTTTAGGTAAGTCACTTTATCCTTATTTCATTCTAAAATATATGTAAAGACTACCTTTTAAATAATTGTAGGTGTGAAGGTTGTAATAAAGTAGAATATTTTCCTCGTTATGATCATCCAGAACCTTTATTAAAAACTAGACGAGGGCGTTGTGGAGAATGGGTTAAAGTATTTACACTTCTTTGTAGGTCATTTGGATATGATACAAGATTCATACTAGATTATACAGATCATGTTTGGTCAGAGGTAATTATGAGATTAATTATAATCAATATCATACAAAAATCATTAAATAATAAATCCATTTATAGGTGTGGTCTGACACAGATCGGAGATGGCTACATGTAGACTGTTGTGAAAATACTTTAGATCAACCATTAATGTATGAGAAGGGCTGGAATAAAAATTTAACTTATGTAATAGCATTCTCAAAAGATGAAATTCAAGATGTTACATGGCGGTACACACGCAATCCACAGAATGTGCTTAAAAGAAGAAAATTTTGTTCGGAGGAAGAGCTCTCTTTGTATATAGAATCGTCAAATCGTCAGCTACAGTCTGCAGTAGGCTACAGTATAGCACGAAGAAAATTTGTCTTAAAACGAAGGGCTTTGGAATTAGCAGATATGTTATTTATGCCAAATTCAAATTCAGAAAGTAACAAAAAGTATCAAGAACGTACTTCAGGATCTTTGGCATGGAGATTATCACGTGGCGAATGTACTACATCGGTAGTGTTCCTTATTCATAAGAAATACTTCAAATATTTGGTCTAAGACATTCTCATTATTTTATTTATTGTTTTAGGGAACTACTGGAAAAAAGCATGTTTGGAATATTTCTCAATATGGAGAAAACTTCAAAATGATTTATAATATAGTTAAGGACGTTTATAAAGTATTTGGAACTGACGAATCCATTCTGAATGAAGTATCAGGTTGGGAAAATGGAGTAGAACTTGCAGAAAGTATATTTCGAAAAGTGGAAAACGATTGGAAAATGGTTTACATAGCTCGTACCGAGAAAGCCGTAACGGGTAAAGTAATGTGGACTTTTGAAATAACACACTCAAATTTATGCCTGAAATCTTTTCATTTACAAGCATCGTCTAGAGTTTTCCACAATGCAAGTATTCTTTGGAAAATTGAAGCTGTTTTTGATAGAAAAGATGCAAATCAGTCCATTATAATTCCCGATTGTACAAACTTTTGTACAGATAGTTTAAACGGCGCTATAAAACTTAGTCTAATTGCTATAATGTCTGATGGAGAAGGCGATTCAGCATGGCAGCATGCTCAATTATTTCGTGAAAATTTGAACAATCTCAATAGTCAATCAATGTTTATTGCTGTTCAATTAAGAAAACGATCCAATTAGTTATTTGATACTAATGGTAGAAATATGACATAAAAATAAACTAAAGGGCTTGCTTAACGTATTGATAATATCATTTCTTTTTAAAATAAAATTTTATAAAATATTTGTACAATCTTACTTCACATTTTTTTTCTCAGGTATTCTTATACGTAAGTATATTGGTTTCTATTTGTTACGAAAATGTAGTATTCTTTTATTACAAGAGAATAAAATTTGTCAACGTTTATAATACAAAGTATATTTTTCAGCTTATAATTAGAGAATAACGTAGTTAAAATTGGTTTAAACTAACATTGGACAGGAAAAGTGTCACGTTTCCTATTAGGAATAATTTTTACTATGTATTTGCACAACACTTGTTTCAAGACAAAATTTAACCATGATAGACACAAAAATAGTTCTGTTTTACATTTAAAAAATATACTGTACATATGGACAAGAAAGTATATGCCTAATATCTAATAGTAATTTATATGTTACATATGTGGAATTAAAAAGTATAAAAAAATTGTTAAAGAAATCATAGACTAGCTGCTCTTTTAAAGAACAAAAAGTGTCTTATTTACAAATAGGAATCTCAGTATTGAGTAATCAATTCTCTAATATAGCTACAAAGGGTAGCGAAATCGGGTCTTTGATGACTGTGTAAATGCCAACAAGGATACATAAGCTTAACGTATATTGCTTGGGGGCAGGTTGGGGGACAGGGAAGACGAATACCCCTCTCTAAAGCTTCAAGTAACTCCGCACCGCCTTCCTCGACTGTTCCGTTGCCATTACTGTTTGTATCGTGACAATTTCCATCTCTACAGTTGATCCCTATACCAGGCAATTTAGGATCTTCTCCAAGACCAAAAGTCTCATACATTGTAACACCGAAAGACCAAACGTCTGACCTAGGAGAAAACTTTCCATCCCTAAGACTTTCTGGAGCATACCTGGTAATATTTTAACGTAATTATTGTTTTCTTTTTTTTTCTCAAGATATTGGTTACATACAACAAAAGAAACAGCTTTGTAGTTGCTACTTCTACTGAACGAAACCATTGATTTTCATCGGAAAATATTTAGGCTTACCATTTTATTGGTAGATCTCGATTGGTTTGTAATATATAATAATCATTTTTTCCTGTGACCTGTGCAAGTCCAAAATCACTGATCTTAACTAGATTCTCATCAGCTACTAATATATTTCGTGCGGCAAGATCTCTATGAACGATACTCTTTTGTCCAAGATAAACCATGCCTGTAGCAATATTCAAAGCAAAACTAAGCAACTTTTTATGAGTAAGACTTTGTCGATGAATCGCTAGGTAACTTTGTAAAGAGCCATGTTTTACATATTCCATTACTAGACATACTTCTGGCTCTGATATTACACCCAAGATCTCAACGACGTTGGGATGTTTCAATGTCTGGAATAATAGCAAACAAAATATTATTCAAATCAGTCAGAATAATCTATGTATAAATAATTGCCTATTTACCTTCATAATTGATATTTCTCTTTCAAAATCTTTGAGATCAGCTTCTAAAGCCCGAGTCTTTAATTTTTTTATCGCCACCTGCTGAGGCTCTACGTCCTTTGCATCGTCTCTTTCAAGTATACCCCTATATACTTCACCATAAAAACCTTGGCCTATTCGACCTTGTAAAATAACATTGCAATCTTCATTTAGCTCGAATATACCTTGCATTTGTCCCAGAGAGCCATTACCACTGTTATTCACCCCAACACTATCGTTCATACCGTTTCCACTGGTACAGTTACTATTTTTATGATCCATACAACTAAAGCCACTTGTACGTCGATTAAAACCGTCCGTGTCTCCCCCAGCTTCTGTTAGCCAGTCCAGATATATTGATAGTTCTTCGGCACTGCCCGTGTATGTTCTTGTATTGATCAATTCTTTCGTACCTGTGTACAATGTACAATTATGGATTATCTGTTGGTTATGTTTGTATAAGCTCTAATTATTGCAGCAATACGTACTATCATCCAAATCGTCCCATGGTAGGCTTGTTCGATCAGTAAACAGGCTACTGGTCCGCGACTCGCAGTTTGACGAATTATTATCTTCCGTATCGCAATCTTCTTCTTCAGTTCGTTCAAGATCGCTGAATAATTTTGGAAATGCTGTTGCATAAGCATGAGTACGTCTAGAATTGTAAACTTGATATAAAATTTGATTTATGTCTCGCATTATAGCTTGTGGCTGTTTTCGCAATCCATTAGACTCTCCCCAACATTCCGTCATTAATTTATAAACTTCTATCGGGCAGTTATTTGGAATCGGTAGCCGCTTGCCGCTTGCATAATACTATTTAAATTAAAGTCATTGTAAATTTAACAGTGTAACAAGGAAATGTATAATAGTATAATGATAATCGTATAATCTACGTACTTTCCTTACAACATTTATATCGTGATACATAGGAGGAGAAGCACCTTTTGAAAATATTTGCCAAATTGTAGTACTTAACGCCCAAACATCTGCTTGAGAACTTCGTCTTGCCAATTTTGGATTTATATACAGCTCTGGTGGTAACCAATGTACACTAATTAAAAAAGAAACAACGAATGTTGGTATATAGGTAAACGCAAAGAGCTGTATGTAAGTAAGAAGTTTAGGACAGAAACTTACTCTGTTTCCGTATAACTGAAAAGACCGGGATCTGCCAATTTAATAATAAAACTGTTGTCCGTATGTGCATGAACAAGTAGTTTTTTACATCTAATGTTTCCGTGTACAACCCCATTTTCTTCCTTCAAAATAAAGTAAAGTTGTAGGTGATTATGAATTCATCATAATAATTTTTTTTTTATATACACCGAAGAATTAACTTACTAGATGCCATAGAGCAGTGGCAAGGCAAGCCGCAGCTTCAACTAAATCAACAGTTTTAATGGTTTGTGAATTGCTTCGTAAATATGTATCCAATGGACCTAATTTTACTAATTCTAATAACATTCCTACCGCCGGCGTCACCGTCAGGCCATACAATCTTGAAATTATGTGCAAAAAATTTTATTTTTTAATTAAACTTATTGAGTACTTATTACTGTGTCAAGACTCTATCATAAATTTGTACCTAACTAGTGCACCAGATCTTAATTGTCCCCATTTACCGGCAAGCTCCAAAAATTCTTTAGTGTATCTCCATTCATCTTCTTTCAATAGTTTAATGGCCCCTTCAAGTTTTCGACCTTTTGCCACTCGCCACATAGCTCTGTAGACATTTGTAGATAATGACCTTCCTTCAGAATTGTTTTCGGATTCAGGAAACGGCTGCGCCTTGTAAATTTGTAATTGATTTGGAGGTACACAACGTGGTCCGCCTTCCAAAAGACTCGTTATTATTTCTTCATCAACCGCCACATCATTTCCGATAGTTTCGGGCAAGCAAAGCAGTAACGGCGATTTATCTAAAATATTAGATTAGCAAAATATAGCATTAATAATTTTAAAATTCATAATTAACACATTGACAGACGGCCCCGTGAAAACGCGGGTTTTAAAATGTACTACTTTACGGAAATATATAATGTTTAAAATTTTTTTTTGGCTATTCAGTGATTATAAACAAGCGAATAAGGCCGGCGTTCGGGGTGGCCGATACGCTGTCAGCGCCAGCGCTCAGGCTTTAAATGTCTCTTTGGTCACCGGCTGTCAATGTGTTAAGTATTTTTAATTTTGATATACCATATTCAGATGGAGGTAAACATTCTGCAAAATATATGGGACGTTCAGTGTCTTGATGTGAACTAATGTAATGGTTTAACGATTTATATCTATTAACTGAATCTGACACAACAAAGTCATTCAACGCTATCTGTTCTATCCTTTGTGTTATCAGCTTTATTTCTTTGCAGCAAACATCTAAATAGTAAACATTATAATGTGTTTCACTTTCCCGTAAAATATACGTTCCTGGTCGGTTAGATCTTTTTTCTTCGAGTTTTGCATAAGCAAATTCTCCCCTGAAATAATGATTTTACTGCTTTGTATCTTTCTATAATATTGGTAATATCATTTGAAGAAGGGAAATGATACCCCAGTTTTTCTCCAACTCAATTTACTCACCCTACTGGTCCATGGCATTTCAGTTTATGCAATCTTTCTAAGCTCGGTGTTACAACATCTCTACAAAGGTTAAATGTCCACTTAACTGTTAACCGGTAATATCCGTCCAACGAAGAGACAAATGACATTAATAAAGCAGCGGTTCCAAATTTTAAATAAGAAGGTATTCCATTTTTCCTTGATACTTCAACAGTATTATCTTGTCTGCAATAAGAAAAATTGACTTATGAGATTAAACAATTTAATTGAAAATGAAGGCAAGTATTCAAACTACCTAATTGAAATAAAACAAAGATCCTCAATAGCACATAAAGTATACCACTGGCCAGTCTCTGTTTCAACATATTTTACTTCTTCTGCATTCACCCTTAGTAAAATTTTTGATGGTGGGTTAGGAATACCTTTATCCATTAATGCCTTGTATTCCTCGTACAAATAATTTGGAGCCATGCTCTCAAATTGTTTAAGATATTGTTGTTTAACGTATGATGCGTCATGTCCAGATATTTTACTCAAAGCGTTATGTATTGGCTTTTTAATAAAGAATGCATGTCTTTTAATGCATTCTTTAGGTATGTATTTCTTATAATCAGATTCTACAATTTCTCTAGGAACATCTTTTTCCAGCATTACCCTATTCCAAAAGTTAATGATGTAATTAATCTTAAGTTTATCCACTTCTGAAAGTATTATATATATTATTTATTTCCAGCATATACAATCAATATTACCTGTACATATCGCTAACCCCCAAACCAATCAATTCTCTCTTATGCTTTTCATAAACAATGTCCGGTACTTTATTATTCATTACATCTGAACGAGCTTGTTGAAAATAATAATCGTAAGCATTTTCATCGACTTGCTTTAGTCTTTCTAAATTAGGAGGTTTAAATCTTAAGCGAAAATCAAATTTGGTTTTATCTTTTCCTTCTATTACATGCCCTGGTGGATACCAAAGTCTTGTCGAATGATTTCGAATACCAAATAAGTGTCTGGCCACTGGACCTATCCCAATCTGCTTGCATATCTACAATACAACATGAGAAGCAAAGATTGATTGTATTTAGAGTAATTGCTTGATACCAGATTGGTCCCATTCCAATATATTAATAATACCTTTATACATAGGTCTTCTATGGTACATCCAAATGTAAATGTTACATTCAATGTTTTTTCATCTATTGCCAAATTGATTATCGCATATCGATCGTCATCCATTATATGTCTTTTACATTAATTACTTTTTCCGTTATAACTTTGGTTGCACACTATTTTTACATTTTAACTCTACTGGTGCCTGTTTGATGCAAATCATGCCGAGCTAAAAGTAGTTAAAACTTTTAATTTAGAATATTGGTTTGTTTGTATCTTTAAATGTTTAGCATGTTCAGCTATTTAAGTCCTTGCTTCATGAAAGGGGGGAGCTCGTATCGCTGTAGGAAAAACTATAGGAGGAGGTAAACCCTACTACCATGCAGACGGTGAAGTAGTACAGGTCGGTGTAAAAGTAGAAAAAGACGGTCAAGCCCGACACCGAGTTTGCTAGATGTACACTAGATGGCAGCTCTCTCTCCTTTTCTCTCCTCTTCGTTATATTAATTATCTTTTCATTTTTTAATTATTTCTTAAAATCTTTCTCATTAATTGTAAACTCAATAGAAGGTCGTTATTAATGTTGATATTGAAAGCTCCGAGTAAATGAGTTTTCTGTAACTATATAATATAGGAAACGTAGAAAAATGATCGCATATATATTTACAATTTTAAAAGTGATTTATTTCTTCTAAGAAGACGGCTTATCTGATCGCAATTCTGCAAAATCTATTAAGCTTGATAAACCCGTCGTAATAATTACCGAATTACATACTTTTGGAAATTAGCGGTTTAGTTGACACTTTGGAAAGCTGATTGATTCGAGAGTATGAGTATTCTGAGTATCGTTGTGACGTGCAATTTACAAGCGGTATTTCGAACGACTGAGAACTTAATCAGCACCAATTTCAATGAGCTTCATAGATTTAGAATCATGCATAATGGAAGAAAAACTTGTTATAGACCGATATGGTCATTACACCCATCGTGGTTTATTAAAGATTCAATAAAAGTTTAACACCGCGCGAACAATAATAAATAAAATAAGTATATAAAAGCTAGCGTAGTAAGGTTTATTTATTTTAAAAGTAGATTTAACTATTTAAAATGATACAACGCAAAATTTTATACGAATTATAAACTCTGGAATTTGAAATTTACATTTTACTAATTGTTCATTATAATTTGTAAGTCGCTAATTAATCCAGCCTCGCTAACTTTAAAACAAGCATATAATTCGTGAAAATAATTGTAAAAAACTATAATGGAAAATATGAATGAACCAACAAGGTTGCAGAAATTAGAGAAAGATGTAAGGAAATGAATTCAGGTTTCACGAGGCACACGATTGGAGCAGGCAAGTTTTTTACAGTCAGCATAGTAAATAACATAATAAAATAGCGGATGGAAAATGAAGAAGCAAAGCAATTCTAGTTTAAGCCGCTTTGACTTTCTAATTTGAGGGTTGCTCGGCATGAATGGTGGACGGAGAAATGTTTGCAGAAGAGCTAGGAGAACTATAGCGTGCGAAGAAAGAGGGTTGTAGAGGGTTGTTGCGACGGAGGCTGCGTCTGGGGTGTCAAGAGATATTAGATAAGGCTAGGTTGAGTCAGCGAGGAGGGAGAATTTCCTGCTTTCACCCAGCCTAACCTTACTGACAGGGAGTTGCGAAGGAGTATGTACTATGTAGTTGTAGTATTAGTACTGACAGAGAGAGAGAGAGAGAGAGAGAGAGAGAGTGAGAAATGGCACACCCTGTGGTATGCTTTTGATCGCTGCTGTCTGTGCTCTTGGAGTTTATATAGGCAGGACGGGTCCTTGCGATATATTCATCGTCGACATTGGAAACTACCTAACGAAACCTCTATCTCGCTCAGACAGCTCGACGGACGACGACTCCCTACTCTGCGCGAATGTGGATGCTCGCTCGGTTCCTCCGATTCGAGATTCGGAATTGGGATTGCTATATTCGGTCTCTGATTCGACCAACGAACGTATTCCGCCATTCCTTGTTTCGTATCCCCGCATTTCGTCAGATTCCATATTCCGTGGCCAGGAGGTGTTTGTGTTTGTGTAGCATGTACACATTGACGTACACATACACGCACGTAACACGCACACGTCCGGTATCGCACCACCCTGCACACCCTGCACCCAACCCAGGATCCATCCACCACTGTGAGAGGAGAGAGTCGTGAGTGTAGTGCAGCATAAGGCTAACGACGCGAGTCGGTCGGTAGTGAGCACTCGGCACCCGACTCTGCCACCAGTCGCCACTTGTCGGTCGTCTCCGAGTAATACTCCCAACACCCAGTGTGTCAGCCTAGAGGAGAATCTTGCTTTTGCGTACTCCTTCCTTCTGTACCTACCACCCTATAGCCCCCTCTCACTCTCCGTCTTTCTCCCTCTCTGTTTCGTAGTACCAGTAAAGTTTTCACTCACTTTGACCAAGTGCGACACTCGACGGAGTGTGAGGGAAAATTCATGTTTCGCCGGGGTGCGACAGAATGTTGAGAGAGAGAGAGAGATAGAGAGAGGGAAGGAGAAAGAGAAAGAGGGGCAGAGAGTCTGAAAGGCGTTTGTATTGAGGAGAGATAGAGGAGAGGGGAGAAAATTAGGGAAGGAGAGAGAAAAGTCAGTGTTGGAAATCGAATCGGACTGGATAGCGGATGGTAGTACGGGCCGGGTCGAGTCGGGTCGGTTGGGCCGGGACGAACAAAAACGCATGGGGCAGGGGCACGCCTCAATTCGGCCGAAAAGAATTCGGGCTCGGCGTGTAAGAGGCGAAAGACGAGCGTCCTCTGTGCAGAATAATGTTTATCCTTCGAGTTATCGTTGTCTGCCTCGGTGCAGGAGATTCTTGTATATACTATACGACGGGAGCGTCTTTCGAGTGGATGTAATGCTCCAGGTCTGTGTTATTGTTGATACATGTAAAGCTCGCCTTCTTTCCTCGCCCTTTCCGAGGACTTTGACTGAAACTTCGCCAAATGATCTCTCTTCGTTAAGAGAAACCAGTGAATGTTTCTTCTCTCCTGAAACGGAAGAATAAAGAAGACAAGTTGATCGAGCGTTATCTTGAGAGCTGACTATGAGAGAGCGAAGCAAAACATGAAGGGTTTAATGTTGACCCTGGCTTTGCTTTTTGTTGGTAAGCGATACTTCACGTCACGATTGGACGATTATTGTCCGCATTTACTTGAAAATTTCATTGCTATATACCCTATACAGACGTTTCGTTTAACATCGCGATATAGAACTATAGGCAAGGAAATGGTGGAATTAAATTGTCGCCATCGAGCTTTTTACTTATCGAGAGAATCTTTATTACAGAGATTAGTTAATTGAGCATGGAATAGTGGTAGAGCTATTTATCATTTTTCGAAGGCTATTTATATATTAAATAAATGAAGTGCGCGAAGCATGTGTAGTTTGATAAATACATATTGGACGCTAGGAGAGTCTCGTGGGTGCGATAAGTCGATAATGAACAATCGATAGACAGGGTTGGGCACACGCGTACTTTAAACTTGAACGATAATCCGAAATCAAAGCTTAATCGATGATGGAAATTCATGATAGCGATCCGCGCTGTTAAAGTTTTTCATCTCTGTTTGTTGTACAACCCATTTGCAATAATCAACTTTTTGAAAGGACCGAATAAACAAAAAGTGTAGAATCCGTGAAAATTCGCACTTTGATTTGTGTCCAATTAAGAAATTCCGGATGTGAATTGTTGGGAGAAAAGCAGGCTTCTTCTATAGGTCCCTAATTATAAAGTCTACGGTTCGTTTGTTTGCTGTTGATTTCAGTAAAATTTCACTCGCGCGGTACTCGCTATATGCAGAGAAACATTCGTTTTTAATCCAGTCTTTAATGTGAGGGATTTCAATGTTTTTGCGCAATCCGCTTGAGTTTTATGAATGAATAAATAATTTTAACAACGCGTGATAGCCGTCGATATTGCGGGCAGATGGTATTAAATCCATATATAAACAGCGCGATACGCGGTGTAACATGATTGATTTGACGAGAGTGTGGTATGTAAAATGAATCCATGCGATTGAAGTTATTTGAGAATGGGGATTTATCTTTGATCCCCTATTTTTCTCTCGATAGTTTAAACCGTATAAAATTTTATACAGAGCATAGAATGTAATGGAATTGAATTGTTGTGCGAAGCTCAAAGGCCTGGTCGGTGCACGAACAATCAGGAGCATGGGAGTCGTGCTTTGGAGCCGTTGGATCGAGGACCTTACTTTGACATTTCTGCCTCGCGTAACGTGACAGCTCTGGTCGGCAAGACAGCTACTCTCACGTGTCGCGTTAGAAATTTGGGCGATAGAACGGTAAGCATAAATCGATAATTACTCTCTCTCTCTCTCTCTCACACACACTCAAACCCCAATTACTTTCCGCCCCACATCGTTTCTCTCCTGCCCCCCCTCCCCCCCCCCTCTACCCTCTCCCCACGTCCCACCTTAATTAACCACTCTCCTACCCCTTTATGGCTCTCTAAACGATCGCAATTTTTCCCCATATCTCTCAGCTTTCAATTTTCTCGAATAAATTGTTGAAATTTCCACCCACGGTAGAGGTTTCTTAATTAATAATTTAACTTTAACTCTATTTCACTGATAGAGCAGCTTGCCTCAAGCGGCTCTGTAATGCAGTATTATATTATTTTCTGATAATTAAGGAGGTTTTGGAATGCGGCTTTTCTTTGAAGCTGCACTGCTGCTCGACGGTTAAACGTTTTTAATTTAGCCCTCGATGCTTGAGAAGCTTTGACGTGTACTATATATACGGGGGAGGATGAAAAATGTATTTTTCTTTTATTTTTTATTTTTTTTGGGTTTATTCGTGAATTTGTCGTGAAGGAAATATAACCTGCAGTTATGTTTTATAGAGTATTCTGGTCCTGAGGCAGAAATTTCTTGCTTCTCTCTCTCTCTCTCTCTCTGATATTAAATGTTGCTTTTGCACGAGGAAAAGTTTGAGATATCAGCGTAGTATATGCATCAGGCAGGTGGATCAGAACGGCTAATAATAATCTCTTCGTTGTTTAGAATTACGAGTCTTTTTTAAAATGACAAAATGGTCAATGGCATGTATTATACGTCATGATTGCTGCATGATATAATTACTCGTTAAGAAAGAAATCAGAGTATATATATATAGTATTACATAAATATAAATATAAAAAGTAAAATGGCCATAGTTAATTAAATGGATGCATTAGGAGCAATAAAAGGTGTAATATTAATACTTTCTCGACTAATCCGCTGGGCAAATACAAACGGAGTTGCCCGAAGCGAGAGAAATTTCAAAGTTTGCAGAGTATTTTAAAAAGCTTAGCGTGTACGCTACGTGAATATTAAATTTTCGCAGCTACAAAGCAAAGTAAAATTCTGACAGCTCAACGAACCAATGAGCCTCGCAGGAAGCATAAATTTAATCTATCGATTTGTTTTGGATCTCGTTAATTGTGATAATGCTTTCGACGAAATTCTGACGTCGGTTTATTTTGATTTATTAGACGCATGGGAGGAGAAATAAATTCAATGAAATTTGCTCGTATTAAAGGAAGAAAAGTATATATATAGTCATAAGAAGTTTAATTCCGCAAGGCCCATTTGGCAATATCCATCTTCCTCATTTTTTCTCAGCGACGTGTCGCCGGTGTCGCCTTTCAGCCACCATCACACGCTCCCCCCCCCCCCTCCCCCTCCCCTCTCCTCTCCATCCTTTTCCTCTTTGCAACAAAATTCTCCACTTGTGATTTAATGCGACTCTTGATTAATTATGGAAACGATTTTAACGAATATCACCATAAATAACGGATTACATCATTGTTTCCCCCAGAAAATAATGAATTCTAGTCGTGAGACGGGGAATCGAGGACAGCAGTTTTCTTGTACTACATTCCATTATTAAATCATGAATAAGCTCGTTGAGTACCAGTAACAGGTTACATATACTATTTTATACATACACAAACGCGCAAATATACATGCAGAAATATACACATATACAGCAGGAGCGCGCATAATAAATATACACAAAGTTATGTACGTATATATATATATATATGTACATAAGTTTACACATGTATACTATAGCTTGTGTATAGTATATAAAATACGTGTATATAATAACAATGGAGTGGTATAAGTTTGTTTGCACAAGGCAAAGTACTGGAAGTTAGTGATCCTGGTCGGAATACGAGAGGCATGATTTCTATGAAAAGAGAACTGCTTCACCCATCCTCCCCAAGTTTGCCGAGTTCACAGAACAAATAAGTTGGTGGTGCATTCACGCCAAGAGGAAAATATTGCCGAGAGTAGCGAAGTAAAGAAGACTCGTCCGAAGCACCGGCATCAACCCTCCAGCTTTTTCACACTACCCTTTACATATTTCTCTACTATGCACATATAACATCTATAACATTTATATATATCTATAGCGTATATCAAACTAAACCAGTCCACCAGAGTGAAAAATTTTAGCCATACCATATATGTATATGTATACTAATGCATCGTTTCAATAGCTTATACATATATATATATATATATATATATATATGTATAAGAAAAGTAATCTTGCACGGTTACCTTTGACGCCTTTGACTATATTTTACACACAGACTATTGAAATTTATTCTTCTCGCGCTAATTCTTCCTCCTCGGTATTATCAAGAGAGACCTTAGTGTCTCGAGTGTCTCGAGTATCTCGGCGGAACAAGTACATGAAAAAATGGCCGTTGAGACGCTCTACCACCTTATATATATATATATATATATATACAGAGTGGCGCACCGAAAAAGTAACATATAATTGCGTATTCTCGGCAAACGCGTTCATTTGCAGAGAAATTCTTGCGGACGCGCGAATTTATGCTTCGAGGGGGAAATGACGTAACTGGATAAAAAAATTCTAACCGGAGTGTAAGATGGAGGAAGTTGCAAAGGTGCATGACTTTGACTTTTTTCAAATGTGAAACCGTCTATTTTTTATCGCGTATACTCTTGCAATTTAAAACTTTTCAAAATAGCGTATTAATTTATCATTTGGTCGAGTGGCGCGCTAGATATTTCAATTTGAAATTTCTCATAGATGTGGGTTATGGGCGGAGTAGTGTGCGCGACTCTTACGCATACACGCGTAGCATCGCTCATCCATAAGCCATAAGTTTTAAATTGAAATATCTAGCGAACCACTGGGTGAAAAGATAAATTAATATAGTGTTTTGGACAGCTGCTGAGATAAGCTGTAAAAGTGTGCAATAAAAAATGGGGGGGGGGGGGGTGTGTTTCATTGAAAAAATTCGAGATGACCTTTGCAACTCGCATCTTTCTCCTCTATAACTAGAATATTTTTATATAGTTATTTTATAGTCCCTCTCGAAGAGCATAAATTGATACGTTGGAATATTTTTGTGAAAAATGTTTGTTGTGTGCAAGCTTGCTGGAAGTACATCTGTTACTTTTTGGGTGCACCGCTCTCTCTCTCTATATATATATATATATATATATATAGAGAGAGAGAGGCACGTACACCAAGTTAGTAAATCCCCAGCTTTTTTAAGCGCTGCTCGAACATTCGTCTGACAATTTACTTTAGGAAAGTTCAATTAAACTCTTGGCAAGAGGAAAGTTAACTGTTGCTTCGAGATTGAGAGGTCGAGTTCTCTCTTTGAAGTTGATCAGGAGAAAAGTAGAAAATTTGTATCCATTCGTTGCGCAGGTATCCTGGGTGAGACATCGAGATATTCACCTTTTGACCGTTGGAACGGAGACTTACACTTCTGATCAACGTTTCATCGCTTCGCACTCGGCGAGGACCGAGGACTGGATTCTGCAAGTTAAATATCCACAGAAACGAGACTCTGGTATATACGAGTGCCAAGTGTCAACAACGCCCCCTATCGGTCACTCGATGCATCTCTCCGTAGTTGGTGGGTAATATATAGATATAATATATACACTATAATCTTGCAATTACTTTGAAAACACTCGAAAAGCTCCTGTAAACTCCTTCTGGAATAAACCAGACTCGTTTGTGTGTGCTGGGGGCAATCAATTATCCAACCTTACCACGATAACACTTTTTTTTCTTTTCTTTAAATAACTGCTCTCTCTCTCTCTTCCTAGCATTATAACTTTGCCACTTTTAGAGCATTCCGGAGTTTTTACAAGTTTGGCCATTAATATAATGATACAGTGGTACTTGCGAAAGCTTATCGATCGCAGAGATCTTTGCTGAATCTCCCTGCACGGGAATCAATTGACTCGATTTGCCGGCGGTGTTGCGTGTGTGCACGACCGCGTTGACCCGAATTTCCGGCTAAACTGTCGTTTCCCCCGATCGATAAAAATGTTTTTCTTATATGAATGCAGAGCCAGTGACTACAATCGTCGGCGAGCCAGAAATGTATATAAATAAAGGTAGCACGATGAATTTGACATGCGTCGTACGTCACAGTCCAGAGCCACCACCTGCTATTTATTGGACGCACGATCACGAGGTACGTTTCAATTTGATCCGATCAATTACCGAAGCTCCGCCGTATATATATATGTGTGTGTATACGACGATCTAGCTATGAAGAGCGATTAATTACAAGAGTGAAAAAGCTTTAAAAGATGTGATTTTCTCTGTCGGAACAGGAGATCAATTACGACAGTCCACGTGGTGGGGTTTCGGTGATCACGGAAAAGGGCGAAATAACGACATCGTATCTTCTTGTACAACGTGCGCAGCCTGCAGACAGCGGACATTACACCTGTCACCCGAGTAATGCCAATACCAAGACTGTCTCTGTTCACGTGCTCAATGGTATGTACATCTTGTCCCATCTACTTTTATCTCTCCTTCCACACACACACACACACACATGCATAGAATGGAATAGAATACATCTCTCTAACGTTCCTTCTCATCCGCCCCCCCTACCCAACCAACCAACCAAATCCACATCCCTATATATACCAACCAACTCCTAGTCTCCCACACCCACCCACCCACCTAAAGAAAATCTTTGGAAATTCAAGCTGCGTTCGAATTTCATAGCTTTTTAAAGTCATGACCTTAAGTCAATCGATAAATTGGAAGTCAGCCAGGACCTGTACTCCGTTATCAAATCTTCCTCCCCCTTCCGACAATCTCAGTTTTCTTCTCTCGATGCAGCAGAATGGCGGATATGGTGTATAGAGTAATACTGTATATATACCACGTCATATTACAATCTACGTACACTGTATATATATATACGTGTCCGTGTGTGTGTGTGTGTGCAGTATTCGTGGCTGTCCTAAAACGCCTGATCTCGATCCAGACGTTGATTTATATTTCAAGCTGTTGTATACTCTATATATATGTTGGATGGATCGCTGGCCGAAGGACCGATGACCGAAATTTCTTCTGTTTACTTAAGCATATATCTGACAAGTTCCAAAGTGCTTCGATCCAGCACTGACCTATATTCGATTATGCCTCGGCACACTGGATCAAACTACGACTGCTATTGTAATCGAGCTGTAGCTTTAAAGCCAAACCTCGGTAATCCCCCGGCTATTGACAATAACAACAAAATCCCGATACTGTTCCGCTTCGCTACTTTTAGCGCAAAAATTCAATATTCCATTGAGCGCTTTAATCGCAAACTACAAACTGCTCACTTTTCCCTCGTGCCCTTGCACTTTTTTCAGCCCCAGAATCCACTTTTCCACTCGACTCTCTTCTCTGCTCTTTTGCTCTTTTGTTTATTACTTTTGACAGATTCGTCTCGTAGATTAATTAACGATTCACGAACAGCTTTCAAAGGATACTTAATTCTATCAACGCGAGCTACGAGAGGAATCTAAGCTCCTTACAGGATTATTCAGGAATTAGTGATATAATTGTTAGAACGCTTTGGCTCCAAGCTTCAACGCTCGAATATATAAATTATAATATACTCCATCTTCGTTTGTATACTGCCCTTTGTATATATATATATATATATAGTATTAATTAACGTGCGGCTGTGTTTAGTGTGAGTATCTAACATTTTTTTTATTTACACGATCAATCGAACAATAGGAGAGCATCCAGCAGCCATGCAGCACGGTGGTCAATTGAGGATCGCCAATCCACCGTTCGTAATTTTTCTGACGACCCTACTGGCTTTTCTGAATCATCGAAATTGAAATTGATTGACATCCATTCCGGAGCTACTCTGCAACGGGTTCCATTAACCGGAATAAACGAAATCAATATACATATAGAGATTCTGTACATATATGCATAAAAATACGTATACACGCACGAGTGCATGTTATTATACATATACGTAATAAGACGTCCATATTAACGAATCTGTATACCCACGGTAAGCACATCGAGATGTAACGAGGCGTCCGCAAAAGCATACGAATCTTCCAAGTCTCTTCGATCGTTTTCGAGCACGGTGAAAGTAAATCGAAGAAAAGAACCACAATGTAAAAATACCAACGGCAGCCTGCTGCAACCTAAATTAAGCTATAATTATATTGTTAGTTGCGCGAGCATTGATAATTTACTCGACGGAGGCGAAAATTAAATAAACTGTGTTATGCGAAGAAACGAAAAAAAAAGAAAAAAAAACAAGAAATTTCATTAAATAAAATAAACTCTACAGTGTTATTACATCAATGACTCGCATGCATTTTTAACGTGTACATATATAATAATATATATATATAACTTTTTAATAATTATTTTAGTTATTTAGCTTTTATCTCGTAATAACGATGTATGAATTTAATTAAAAAGTAACTGTATGGAAAGGGGCGTGCATATCGATCCAGAGTTCACTTACCAGTTTTTCCTTTTAAAAGATTTCACCAGGGAATAACGTTTTAATTTGACTGTATTTCGCTGCTCTTAAGTCGACGATGTGCACGTTTCGATAGATTCAAGAGATTTCTCGACTGTTTAAGTATTATGTCACTGTATATAAGTCTGCTACATACCCGACACGAAACAACATATAACGTTAAGAAGATTTAAGCTGTACCAATTTCAGTCAATTATTGACAGTAATTGGACGTGTATATACTCGATAAGGCATCTCAAGACCACTTTTAATGAGCGGATTACTTTTATGATAATGATGCTGCACTGCAGTTTATTTCCCTTTTGTTGCAATTTTCTCCAAACGCCATATTATTAGACATTCTGTTTGCTATAAAAATCGATTGTGCACCGAATGACTTATTTGTTAGTGATAGGGAGGAAGTATCAAATCTTTATTATGTAATTATGATCTAACGGAGAATGTTGCCTTTCTATTTTCTAAATAGAAAAATATACTGAAAACAGCGTACAAAGTGGAAAATTTACTTTTATCGGAAGCTCGTTAGAGTATTACACGTGAGTCTATAGTGAATAGAGATATGCATATACGTATACGCGCAGAGGTGTGAGCTACGTTATTTATCGAAGATCTTGAAGATACGGTATATATACATATATATACATATATATATATATATATATATATATATATATACCAGTATATTATAGTATGCACGGGGCCCTGGTAGAATATCCTTTTTCTCTAGGCAAAGGTGGGGTGGATCTATGTATATGGGGGAAGGTGGTATAAGGAAGGCTGATTTACGTTATCCAGCGTATTCAATGAATTCCAATGTACCTTATCGTGAATTTGGATTTACACGCAGTTTCCATTTCTCTAGATACCAAGCCGGCGCTGGAAAGACTTTGCCCTTCTTTCATTTGATGCAACTTGCTTTACATGCCTGTCACGCTATAAGTGAGTGAGAGAGTGAGTGAGAGAGAGAGAGAAAGAGAAAGAGAGAGGGAGAGAGAGAGAGAGAGAGAGAGAGAGAGAGAGAGAGAGAGAATACAATATCAGAGAGCGCCGAAAACGCGCGCTTTACTCCATTTTCACACAGGCTAGGCAAAAATCAAATAAAAATAATAATGACGAGCTCACTTGGGGAAAACTGCGATAATTATAGCTACGGCGACAATAATTGGCAATTTTGGAATATTCAATCGTTTTTTTTATCGAATCCATCTAATTATAAGCTAACACCGCTAAAAACGTACGTACAATAATAAAATTGAAATTTTAACTCGACTATCGATTTCCGTTTGTACGCTTGTTATAAATTTTAGATTATGAGTTAAAGAATATTTGGGTAGTTTCCCTCCATTTAATTGTTAAAGATTGAGTATTGTTAAAAACGTTATACTCTTCGTTTATATGTATATTTATTGGTAATAAGAGTTATTGTAAAAAAATATAGTACTATAATGTATGGAAATGGTACAATTTCCGCAGGACGGATGTAAAAAACTAAAATATTTCTACAGTATACATATATGTATATATACATATTGTATGGTAGCGTATACTTAAATTAAATTTTGTGTAATGATGATTTGAACCACACACATTGGGATGTCTTTGGGCTGAAACTGGCACTGTTTTTGGTTTTGCGCAATGAAGATTGTGAAACGGTAAATTAAAATCTGATGGTTAAAAAATTTCATGGGAGAGCGTGAAAGATCTCGTTTAATTCTTCTTTGTTATTATAGCATTTGCATACATACCATAGATACATTGTTTATTTAAGAAAATGCTCTGTATTTGTGCCCTCTTTGATAAGAGTTATTTTATTTGAATTATACATACATTTTTTAAAATTGATACTTTAAGGTGACGAAACATTCGACTATAAAAAGTTATACATAAACGTGTGCCAATAAAGTGGACGAGCAGTAACACTATTTTATTATATTATTTATACATAAGGGTTTCATATACCACCCTTATCGCCTCTCCTTCCGACTTCAAAGTTTACTCCTATCCATATTGATTAAATTCAACCCGTTCTTTTTGAAGTTTTATATCGTTCAATTCCAATGCAATTTGAACTTCGTCGGTAATTAATTTAGATTAATTGTAAATAAATACACTGGAAAAGAGTAGGGATCGATGCGTGTGTGGTTCGGTTATCTTTATTTTATAACCAGAAATTATGCGGGAGATTGCTCATGGTCAGATTGGCTAGCCATAGAGTGTACAAAAATATATTCCTTGTACGGTGGCGCCACCATTTCAAACTAAGTTCAGATGAGAAAATATCCGTATGGCCATCTATTAAAAGTGATGCAAAGTGATGCAAAGTAGCGATCCGTAAGTTTCACCATACAGCAGTAGTATATGTTTGATATGTATGTACATACATACTGGTACATACAGTAGTTGTATGCATGTACTACATACACGAGTGACAGGACTAAAACAAAAGACGTATGTATGTAGTGCAAGGTCGGTTCTAGGAACATTCGGTTGTAATTTAGACATATTTCGTTAAAAAAGCTATAAAACAATAGATTTCAATATGGAAATGAAATTAGATATGTAACATTAATTACGCCCGCCGCCAAGCGCGCGCGTCGACGACGACGACCACAAGGATTTCAGTTACCTTTTGTGTGCATTACCATGTTGTATACACGAAAGAAATGTAATGTTTCAATTACTTCACCGGTAGAGGGCGCTGGCAAACATTCAATTAATCACTTTCAAAAGACATTTGCAGCGCCGGCTGCTCGTGTCACCTCGTGCGCGACCACGGCGGCTAACCACGGTGCGCAAACGTTCATCAGCGATCTCCTTTCTCATATTTATGTCTTCATTGGTCTTCGTATTTGACTCTTACATGTCATACTGTAGTGTATAGTACTGTATAGCTCTATTGTATAAGAGCGGTATCGGTAAATGAAGAGATAACCTCCTCTCTCTAGTGTTTATAATAGGTGAGGTTAGTTGAGGTGGTTTAAAATATATTATTTTATAATCATGGATGATCAAGCGTGTCCAAGATGCAAAACCACCAAATATCGAAATCCATCATTAAAAATGATGGTAAATGTATGCGGACATACATTGTGCGAGAGTTGTGTGGATTTGTTATTCTTGAAAGGTATGGTTTACGCAATTGTTATCATAAACTTGATGTGGATAATGCAACACTTTAAATTGATTAAACTTTCACAGGTTCTGGAGCATGTCCAGAATGTCAGATTCCATTACGAAGAACCAATTTTCGTGTACAGATGTTCGAGGATGCAATGGTAGAAAAAGAGGTTGATATAAGAAAAAGAATTTTGCGTGACTTTAATAAGAAGGAAGAGGACTTTGAAACATTAGAAGAATACAATGATTATTTGGAGGAAATAGAGACTATAGTATATAATCTATCGAACAACATTGATGTACTAGAAACTAATAAGAAGATAGATCAATACAAGAGGGATAATAAAGAACAAATAACAAAAAATAAATCTAAGCTTGGTAGAAGGGAATTCGAATTGGATGAAATGATCGAATTAGAAAAGCAAAGGGAAGAAGAGAGAAGGTTAGAATTAGCTAAGGAGGAGGCAGAAGTCAAGAAGAAAAAGATTCGTGAGAAGGAGGCACTGATCGACGAATTGATGTTCTCCGAAGGAAATGCCAAAAATATCGTTGAAACTTTTGCACACGCAAGGCAGGTCTCTATGGAAGAAAGTAAAAATCCAGCGGCTCCTAAAATTACTCAATTCAGTACTGGCATTAAGTTTGGTAAGCAAGGAAGTCAAAACTTTATGCCATTACCAAAGGTCGAGGAGGGTCCTTTGTACTCTTACAAGCCATTGCATCAACCAACTGAAGGTCCTACCGCGCCTAACTGGAGAGAAATTCAGTCCCGAGGCTACGTTGCACACGTTCGTGCCGAAACCACAGCTGAGAGGGCAGGCGGTTTTAAGGCTCACGTAGCCTGTCTGAGAGTTTTGCAAGAAGCCATGGCTGGCTTATACCATAATCCTTCCAAGCATCAAATAGAGCTAGCCTCTATATGATTACGTATATTTTTGTAGAATTGGTTGAAGCAATTGAATAATTTCGCGCCTCCCCAAACTATTTGCATTACACCTGAAAGAGAGCAGTGTTACCGACGGAACACGCACAAGTCACTGGAAAGATGGGGTGGTAAACGATGTGCTGTTATTGGCCGAGCAAGAGGATCGAAAGAATTTAAAACTGCTGGAAAACGCGCGTCGAATGTGTGCGATGAAAATCAAGTGCCTTTGCGCCAGTAGGGAACGATGAAAATGCCAAATACTAAATATGATTACAGAAATGTATATAAAAACGATCACGACTCACAAGTATTATAGAATGTACAATAAAAATGTAACGTGTTAATTTGTATCTCAGACAAGTCTACTTGTAACTTAAATTCCTACAATTTCCTAAAAACAATTATACATAGATCAGTCATCTACTCTTATAATTATTATATACATAGTAGTAGTAGAAGAAAGTAAAGGATAAATAGGGGCAGAGAGAGAGGGATTTAAAATTGAAAATTTTTTTTGTTTCGTCGGGCGTTCGCGCGTTTACTCGGCAAATGAACTCTACGAAAAATGTTTTCGCTTGCTTTTCTTCTTTTGGTTTCGACCGCATTGTCATCGCGGTGGTTTACACACAAACGTACAAACCATCTTTACCATTACTTTGTGCGAAGCGATGTTCACCTTCGCGCAAAGGTAAACATTTCGATACATCAAAGCAGGATCTCTGAAAATACATACACAAGAGCTTCGCGCGTGTCCCGGTCTTTCGGTCTTGGTTAAAGTGGGCGATAAACATTATTGATATATATGAGAGGGGAAGGGGGGGGGGGTAGTAAACTTTTGCGATTTGGCAGAAGATGAAGGAACGTAGGCTCGAAAACACAACAATGACCGAGAGGAAAGTGAGCTTTTGCTTTAGCGCGGGGAGCCTCGGGATTATCGAGTCGTGGGTCCGAAGGTCGGTTTTGCGTAGTAGGAAATCACGGTTAACTCTGGACCGAGAGAGAAGATTTTTCGAAGAATAGAGAAGAGGGATGCGACCGCGCGGGTCGTTACGGCGGAGCGGAGAATTACCAATTCGATGGGGATAGGAAGAATCGCGTAAACTATGAAGAGAAGAACTTTTCACATCCATTGGCTGGCCGGCTCTGCGCTTTGATAGCGACGAGTTTTGTCGGGGTTCGTTTTGTTCTACGCGGTCGTTCTCCCTGATCGGAGGAGGAATGTTAGAGGGAACGGAGAGAGAAGAGCCGAAGGGAGTGAGGCGAGGAGGAGGGGAGGGGGCGGGGGGGGGGGGGGACAAGTTGAAAGTTGGTTCTCGAGGTGTTTGAGCAGCTTCGACGACTCTGGCTCCACCAGTAGTAGAGGTATCCGAGGAGCATTGACGCGGCTTCACAGAGCAAAAGAGAGTCTCGGTGCGGCGAGAGGGCTGCGCCACATGCCTGATTAGCTACGCAGAACGAGTGGCTGAGTTTCCTTAGGGCTACAATGGCCATCGTGCCCCCTCCCCCTGTTCTGCTGGAATAATGTTTCGCTGGTGAAAAAAAAAAAAAAAAGAAGCAAAGAGTGCACTGTGGGGATGGCACGGCATGCAAAGACGGAAGTAAGCGGAAGAGTCGATGGAGAATGATGAAGGAGGAGAGGTAGGTTTGTATGTGTATGTATAAGCAGTAGAGGTATAGGGAAGGCACACAGGTAGGGGTTGAAAACTGGAGCATATCGAGTCACCGAGATTGCGTCGAGTCTGGTTTCGTCGAATCGAGTAGCTTGCTCGAGTAGAATGGAGTGGAGTGGAGTGGCGTGGAGTGCTGTAGAGTGTATAGCAGAGTGACGTGGAGAGCGGAGTGAACGGGGTGCCGAAATGCCTAATTAACACGAGTCTCGGATTCCGAGTGGCGAGTTCGGGCTTCGGAGGTTCTGTCTTGGGAGGGCCAATGGCGATCGTTCTAACCGGCGGAAGCTCCGCCTATCGAGAGAGCTCCGTTGCGTCGTTGCCCTTTTCCTCGTGACTGCTCCGCTACGTGCTCCGTTTACTCCGGTTCGCTTCGCACTGGTCTGGAGGCAGTGCAAGTTGGCGGCCGCTAGCCGACGCTGCTCGCTCAGCACAGCTCGACCGGACGGACGAGTACTGGAAAGACTGCTGCTGCCCTGCCAGTAGTGCTGGCAACTATCGCTCTCTCCGTGGCTCGGTGCTAGTGTGTGCTACTCGATTCGCGCTCTCGCTCGCCAAGCAACGTCCCAGCAGCCAGCCACCAGGCCACCACTCACCAGTCGCATCGCACAGTCCGCACGCGAACCTTCGCCGCGCGAACCTCGTCTCGTCGCGACCGCCGGAGAAGGCTCCTCTCTTCACGCCTCGCGCGCGCGCGCGCGCGCTTCCACTCTTTCTCTCCGTCAATCTCTCCGACCTTTCTTTTCGTTCCTCTCCTCTCTCCTACCCTTTCCTATCCTCTCCCCCTCCCCCCACCCACCCACCCGCTCTTTATCTCGATCGAGTGGATGGAGAAACGTGTCCGGTGTGACGGAGGATCGAGGAAAATCTTTCTTTCCGTTGCTTCCACGTTCCTTCTTCTTCCCAAACCGTACCTATCCTCTCGTTTCATTAAACTTTCTCGCGGGGGCGTAGCGAGGAAACGGCAGAGCGAAGAAGGAAGAGGAGGCGAAGGATCTACGTGGATCGATGCTCCCTGGCTCGATCGCGAGCAAGCATGTAAAACCTCGGTGGAATCGGCGGAATCAGCGGGATCAGCGCGATACCGGAGGAGCTGAGTGTGCGAGCGCGCGCGGGCGCGCTACAGACCAATGAGAGTGGCGAAGAGAGTCGCTGGCTCGGGAAAGGTAGCGGCGCTTCGACCGAACTCTTGCTGAAATCGTCAAAGTGCGACGCAGTTTTCTCGGCTGGATCTCATCTCCGTGCACGGAGCGTCTCGCTCTGCTCGATCGACGTCAGGATGAGAGTTTGACCGTCGCTCAGGATCTCTTTTCTTTCTATCTCTCTCTCTCTCTCTCTATCTATCTCGTGCTTCCTCCTGTGCGGGCGGCCGCATCTCTGGAAAAACTGCAAGGTTCTCCGCTCGATCCGGAGGATCGTTGGACGATTCGCCGTTATTATTGTTAAGCGAGGCGTGTATAGCAGGTTCCGAGGAAGATGCGAGGACCGACGAGTCTGCTGCTATTGGCTTCCGTCTTCGTCGTCTGGCAGAACGGCGCACGGGCCAACTGGTGGTGAGTGTACCAAGCAATATCCTTTTCCATACTTTTACCATTCTGCTGCTGCTGCTCTGCCACTTACGGCTCTCCCCCTCCCCCCTCCACGCTCACTAATCGCTTACTTAGTAGCCCCATTAAACCTCCAATTAATTAAACGAGCCTCCCTGCTCGACCTTCTTTATCGCTCGCATCCTTCGCATCCTTCGCTTAATCCTCCGCGCGAGGAAATAGTAAAAGAAGACTTTGCTGAACAAGGCTAAGGCATTAGGCCTTGCTCTCCCCTCCCTCTATATCTATCTATCTATCCATCGTAGAGATTAAAATACATTTCTATATCCCCCTGGCAGAGAGTTACCTTCATTAGTGACTCGGCCCATTAAACATGGTCCAAAGGGAAAAGAAAAAGCTAGCGGTTGATGGGAAGAAAAAAGGAGAGAAATCATTTAATAAGAAGAGCCAGCGATGCATTTATACTCGCGGTCGCTACTTTAGTTTAGTATATATATAGAGTCCCTCTGGTGTTGCTCGGCCTCGCCTGCAGTTAGAGCTTTGCCAAAGAGAGAGAGAGAGAGAGAGAGAGAGAGAGAATGGCATATCGGATCGCGCGTACTTTTACCGTTACACGCATGACTTTTCGTTCTCAATTTCGTCCTTTCGCGTTTCTGTTTAATTTCTTAGCCCCTCCCCCCTCTCCCCTCTTCCCACGAGAAATCCTTCGTCCCTGATGCAGCGAGACGAAAGAACGCTCTCCGAAAAGAATCAGTAGAGCCGATGAAATCTCTGGCCAGCGGACGTTTTATTTCCCGTCGAGAAAGTTTATCCTTTTTAGCGAATTTAAATATTGCCATTACTGTCAGGACGTTTACCAATGCACTTATATCTAGAAATAAGACAGCACTCGCTCGCACTGCCTACGTCGATTGCCTATTGGCTGCAGTCGGAGAGACCAGAGTGACCGGAGCCACCGGACTGTCCGGAGGGACCGCGGAGACCTTCGCGTGGAAAAAGTGCAGACGGAACACGCTCGTCGAGCTCGATGCGCAACTCTTGCATCGCCCAACATATATATATATATATATATGCGTTTCTCTCTCCTACCGCAGTAGTCTGTGAAAATCATTCCTATTAGAGATGAACGACGACGCTGCACATATGGCACTCTTCGTCTCTATCTCGTTGCACCGTGTGCTTATTCATTTTATCAAAACCCTCCTCCTACGCGAGCACTCCGTGTCCACATCCCATAAATATTTGCAAGGAAAAATCTTGCGCTTGCAATAAACATTGACTCTGCGCTGTACGTTGTTTTCTTATATATATATACGAGTGAATGACGTGGCTTCGTATTATGCGCAGTATATGTATATAAATATAAATATGAATTACAAGTTGCACGCGTCGCTTTACGAGAAATATACAAGATTAAAGGAACGTTAGCGATGAAAAGTAATGGGCCAATTTATTTCACATATTAATCGAGCAACATTCCACAGCCCGGGCAGAGTTGTTTGCACTGAAATCCGCATACCGTATTGACATACTTTCATCATTAACGCGCTCTCGGCCATTTACATGGAATCGAAATCATATGAAAATATGACACCTAGGCGCCTTATCTTAATTACTAATTTATTCGGATTATTAATTAGTCTGGGATATAAAGCGAGGGAGAAAAAGTGGTCGATACTTTATTGGAAATCACTGCTGATGGCTGCGACGGCCGTTGATCGTATTTCCTGTGCAATGCAATGATTAAATGTTAAGAGTACGATTTTCATTTAAAGCTTATTCCGATAACGGATCGTCTATGAATAGACGGCGTATCGCACCGAGATTTATGGCGAATCGAGTTTATGATTGTATAAACGCTGTGTGTATAACGTGTACACTAGCTACATACATATATATATATATATATACTAGCTGCTGGATGGACGAATCAACCTATGCCGTTTAATTCCTAATTAACCTACTGTTTATGCAACAAAGAGGATTAACCAGGTTTTTTTAGAACAATTTCTCATGCATAGTCCATCGTTTGTCGAGCTAATGCTCCCTCGATAATTTCGTAGCACCGAACAGCAATCCCTGTAAGAATAAATGATACGCTCTTGTATAAAATAGATTTCGGTGATTGTTAAATTATAATTAGAAGTTTGATCGTTCTTCGGTACTGTTGAATTTCACGTGGACGTGGATGTCGCGCGCGCGGGTCACGTGTCGCGTTGTTTATATAGAGCGTATAGGGTACACAATTATTTCCATCTCTCTCTCTCTCTCTCTCTCTCTCTCCCTCTCCTATTCCATATTCGACTCGTACACATATATATATATATATATATATATACTCCGTGTCCTACGTACGTAGCAGCAATCCCTCCTCCACCTTGGGCGAGCTCAACGTTCACGGTGCGATCCTACCGTGCGGCAGATTTTATTTCCGACAAACTGGTTCCATGGGCGATTAATCGGGCCCCGCTATCATTCTCCCGTCGGCTAACCAGCCCTCTGCCTCTGCACCTTTATACATGCACGTATACGCACTCTCCTCCCCTTTCGTTTTCTCGCAAAAACACGCGCACTCGCCTAATCGTTGCTAATTACCTCCCGAAGAATTAACCAATCTCTTTCCACCCTATTCCTGTACTATATCTTCTTCTCCTGCACGCCCTACACATTCCACCCCCTCTCTCCGACTGGATAGCAACGCATTCACACACACACACACATACGCGCGCATACACAGAGATTGCTCAGCATCGACTTTCCATTTCTCGCATGGAGGTCGTTCGTTTCTCTGTTATTCGTTACCGTGACTCTCGCGTGGCAGCCGGCAACCGATCGCCTGATTAGTTTCGCTCCCGAGGCTGACATCGATCGAGCAACATGCTTAATTTTCCACCATAAACGACTGGCACAGAGCGAAGGGTGGGGAAACATGCTATGTACACTACATAGTATTATATACATTTCGGAAGGGGACTTTTACCATAAAATACGGGAGAAAGAAGAAGAGGAAGAAGAAGAAGAAGAAGAAGAGTGAGTTTCATTGGTTGTTTAATGTCCAGGTGTAGTGAAAGAATGTGGCATTGATGCTCTTCCGGTGAGAAGAATCATATATTGGGGTGGTCGCGAAGAGAGGATAATGGTAGACGATACGCGAAGCTCTACGATAAAAGATTGAACGGTCGAGGGGGGGAAGGGTGGAGGCATAGGTTATGGGACGCACGTGCGAATCGCGTTTACGAGGACGATTAAAAATCGTAATAGCCTTCGTTTTGTAGGAGAGAGCAACTGGCCATATTGCGCAATACACGCCACTCTCCCTTTTTTCATATAGCAGCAATGTGCGCGATCCTTTTTCCAGCTGACGTATACGCGTATTATCCGACGCGCACGCACTTTCACCGTTCAATCGCCGCTGAAACTGCGCTTTTAACGCGAGCTCGTAACCTCCGAAATGTCCTCAAGTACCCGAGAGCTAGTATCCTCATTTTTATCCCCGCAGTAGTGGTGCGCGGTACACGCGGCGGCCTCCGACCAAAGGGGATATTTCGTTCGTTATCCCCCGTGCACCCGTGCAGTCATCCAATCGACCGATCGACCAATCGTCATCCTTCGCGTGCTCCGCATGCACGCTGCGGCCAATCCTCTCTCGTCACTTTTAATTCCGTTGCTCGATCCTTCCAGATGTCCTCGCAATTTTCCCTACCATCCAACCATTTTTTTCCTCAAAATTCTACATTTTTCTAAGCGTTCCATTTCTTTCTCTCATGCAATTATTTACACACATATATATAAAGATACGAGGCTGGAAAGCTATACGGTTTGATATTGTCAATCGTAAATAAGTGGCTGTCCTTGAAGGACAGCAAGCTCGGAGAAATTTTTATGTAACGATTAACGTGAAATGCTAGGTTCGAGGGAGTTGATTTAAAAAAAGGAGGACTATAATGGGGAAGAAAAGCTAGAGAGAGAGAGAGAGAGAGAGAGAAAGCGTTCCGAAAAAGAGGACCCTCGGTCTACGCGTAGGCATAGATGCTCCGAGCAGTCTTCGGTTTATGGGGCCATTGGCATTTTAGCGGCCAATATGGAATATATGGTACATATATATGTATATGTATGTGTACATACACGCACGCCACTCCCCTCATCGCTGTGTCTTCTCCATCTTTCATCCCCTTCCCTCATCGCGTTTATAATCCTCCCTCCCTCATATCTTATTCCTTCTTACAGAACGCTCGTGTTTCTTCGTCATCGAATCTACGTGCCTTATCGTTGGCCAATCAGCTCAACCCCAAAGGCGCAACATCTTCTTGAAAGGTGTTATCCTCTCGCGTGCACCTATATACGTATATGTACACTAATTTCGCGCTCGTTACCCGACAATGGCTCAACTCTGCTGCTGATTCTGCTCGATTCTCCAATGTTGTTATGTGTATATATACCTACATATATAGCAAGCATAATTGCTCGATTTATACGTGTTTTGTCTGGCTCGTGGAACGGAGCTCATTAGCGGATCATGATACGCGCGCAGGACGAGGACTTTGGCCGAAAACAATGGAATATTCGAGAGAGACGCGACATGCTGGATCCTGTTATACATTGTATAGGTGCACCCTCGTCGTCATTGACGTCGTCGAATTTTTTATAAGCCAGATATAAAATGCCCGCTATATAATGTCCCTCCATCTCGTAAAAATAAAGAAATATCGCCGATCGGAGGGTCTCCCCGAATTTCTCTCTGACGGACTTTTATTTCTACGAGACGAAAGCGATATACGTATATAGTACATGTTGCGCGCGTGTAAGGAAAACGCATTTTCCAGTAAAACTTTCGGGTAAAATATGGTAGTCCAGTCTAGACTAGGGGGGGGGGGGGGATTTATTTTCACGCTACCTCTCACTCTCTCTCTCCCTATATACCTATATATATATAGAAAGGAGATATTAGAACACACGGACGGATGTGTTTCGGTTATTTAAACAAAGGCAAAGGCCTGTCGGTTAACCAAAGCTATCCTGTAGAGTAGAATTTTACGCGTGTACTATAGCTATGGTATATAGGGTCTCCCCCTCGTCATGGATTATTGCTTAAAACGCAATACAAAAGGGAGGAGAGAACGTAACGACTAACTCGTAAAAATCTAACAATATATACGTGTGATCGACTACCGAATCTTTCCTATATAACTTTTACCAGATGCCTACGTATATATATATATATATATATATATTTATACGTAAGCTTGCTCGAAGGAGCCTCTATATCATGGCTATAAGCTTCTATAGGGAGATGAATAATAATAATAATAAAAGAGTAGTGGTAGAATTTGTTGTAATTTGTAGAGAGTGTGCGTTACGAGCGACGGAGTTTGAAATTCGCAAAAGTAAAGTAAACGCATGGGTTATTTTCCTGGAAGGAAGGAATGTTCCACGAAAGAGGAGGGGGGAGGAGGAGGAGGAAAAGAGCGTGGTGATGGCGACGATCCGTTGCTGCTGTGGTCGCGCGCGACCAGCAAAAACCTAATGGCATCCTTCCGTCTCTACTTGGTTTAATGCCTCTCGTTTTACGTGAAAAAATGGTAGGACGAGGGGCGGGAGCGGGAATAAAGAGAGAGAGAGAGATGTGGATAGCTTGGGTTAAGGGGGGGGGGGGAGGGACAGGGGCGGCAAGCCTTCTTTTTCTTCTCACTCGCTTGCTCGAAAAATCTCCGACAAAGGAGGCCGCCGCCTTCGGCTCTCCGCGCGCGATGGCCTCTCTTCTCCTCTCCCTCCTAGCAATGTTTCTTCTCGGCCTCGGATATATTGTCATAACGAACAGGCCACAAACCCTGTACCGACAATCTTCCTTCCTTCCATTCATCCACTCGTCCTGTCCGCAAGCCCTTTCCACTCATTTTTATTCATATTTCCCCCACCCTTCGGAAGAATAGCGACACATTTTCGTATTAATGTTTAAAACGAGTGAACGCGCGAGGGTTTTAGATGGGGGGGGGGGGAGAGAGAGAGAGAGAGAGAGAGAGAATCGGGATGAGGACGCGTGTAGTAACGCAACTCAACGCAACGCAACTTGACGCGACGCGTATAAGGATAATGCAAATATGTGCAATGTACGCGGTCGGTTGGAGGATGTACTATCGGCGAGGCGCACACTTGTTGAACGCGTGGTTTATCTTTGGTTATAGATCACTCAGGGTGTCTTCCGGGCCAGCAGCTCCCCCCCCCCCTCCCCCACCTCCACCGCCGCCAGCGTTTCGCTTCGATCGCGCGCGCGCACGCCCCTCTAGCGATAATTAATTATAAAGAAAGAAAAGAAGAAGAAGAAAAACACAATCGATATTATCATCGTCGGAAGGTTCTATCGATTTTCCTCGCGAAAGAATATTTTAATTAAACGAAACGATCACACATACATATATGTATTACGTATCGGACATAAAAGGGACCATTAAATCTTGTGCAGCCGCGCGTCCCTTTCGTCTTTATTCTATATATATATATGTATATACATATAGTACGTGCGTGTGTATATATGTATATACATATAGGTATACAGCGACGACACGATAACTCTGCAGGGTGGCCATAAATTGCGCTATCTTTTTATTTGCGCGAGGAAGCTGCGGAGAGACTCAAGTAACTAGATTTGATTCGAGTTTGCTGGTAAGGGAGACAGAGTTGCGGTATCGGTAGCTCTCTGGATGCGAGCCACCCTGATTCCTCGCAGAAGCTGAAGCAGAGCTAGAGGGCCACAGCCCTTCCTCCTCCTCCTACACCTCTTCTGCCGCTGCTGCCGCTTGGCGAGTGCTTGCACCCTCCGCCACCCTCGCGCAATCTCGCGCACCCTACTCGTACACCCTCGCACGCACACGCACACACATGCAAGCACAAAGCCTTAACTGGCACGCAGGGACAACGGTAGAGAAAGAGACGGCAGATGCAATTGCGTCGTCCCGCGGGGCCCAGAAGCCGGACCAAGGGCTCCTCGCCGCTCCTCGCCTCGTAACGTCAACCTGAATAATACAGTACAGCGAAACATCCAAGGACAAACCGCACTTCAAGCCCCCCCCCCTCTCCCAACCCTCCACCTTTTAACTCACCAAGATTTCACCATCCCTCGCATTTTTTTCTTCGAAACTTACGAATACACAGGTATACATATATACATATAATATAGGAGGGAAGATTTAGAAATTGAGAATAATTTGCAGGAGAGAGAGTCGGATTGCAGAGATTTTGTATGGTTTCGGTGCAGCAGGAGGGGGGATAATTTTCAGTTTCAAGAATAGTTAGGGGGTGGGATGGAAAAGTTGGACAGAAGGAGCTAGGAGGATGAGCGGAGGCAAAAAGGGGATGAACAAATCCGCCGGACATAAATTAGTCGTGGGTTAAAGCCCGTTCTAATCCATCATAAATAACTTTGTACAGATGCGTGTATATGCAAGCGCGTACTACGGGGATTCCGTCCCCTAAATTATTTCGAAACGATCGCAACCCGCGTGCAACATCACCGAGCGCGTACGTGCTTTCTCTCTCTCACATTCGCTTTACCCCTCCCCCTTACTCGCTGCAAAACTCTTGCGTTTTCTCGTTGCGAGCTTTTTGTTTTCAACCTCCGAGCCCTGCCTCACCCCCCCCCCCCCTCTCGACTTTGCTTCCCGCAATCGCAAATCTCGCTTGCATTTCTGGCCAAAAAACCATCACGTATAAATTATTAATGGATCGTATATATATATTTCTGGCTAGATTCGCGCTATGCGAGTGTAAACGTGCGATTGGAGAATTACATATAGTATATATATATTATGAAGGAAAGTACGGCGTGCGTATATAATGAAATGTCGCTTTTCCGGCAAGTTAGTAGTTAGCGATGAGCGAAGGAGGGGGTTTAATGAAAAACATACATATGGAATGGAATTGGAAGCAGTAACCAATATGAGAAGTGTAAAACAAGCGGCAGGTGCTGTCAACATTGGTTGGTAGCCAGTGGCTTTTCCCGGCATTATTATACACCGCAGGGGTAGAATCACATCTACTAACTCGGCCATTAATATTAAAGATCCGCGGGGAGGGCGCACACCGCTGCTATATATTTTGTCCTCGCCATTCTCGACGTACGTTTCACGCGTGTGTCCGCATGCATGTGTGTGTGTGCGTGTGCGATCGTATACGTGTAGCAGCCAAGTATAAGCAAACCAGTGCAATCCGAATGATTCAGGAAGCACGTCCTATCGAATGAGCTACCGGACGAGATCTTTCGCACCATCCCCATCGGTATGTGTGTAAAACATGAGATTTCCATTGGATTCTCTCGAAATATGAGCCACGCAACTTGGAAACATAAATGTGGTATTAGCAGCACGCTTGAGGTAATTCGTTATCTCGTGACTGGGGCTCCCCGTACTTTAATATAATGAGAGAAGGAAAGAGAGGCGATGTGTGATGGTGGAGAAGGGTGGGTGCACGTTTCGAAGCAATGCACGCATGTTTGGATATGGAGAGAATGAGAGGATGCTCCGAGAGAAAACGTCCTGGTACGTATGAAAGGAGAATGAGCTGAGAAAGATGCTCGATGCCGCGCGCGCGCGCGCGCGCGGGCAATGAATTCCGCAGTTATTGTTCAACATTCTTGATCGAGGGCTGAAGAAAATGTTGAAAATACAACGGGGGCAAGAGGGGCACAAAGCAGAGCGAAGAATAGAAATTCGTGTGGTACGGTAGCGGGAAAAATGGCGAAACTCGTTAAGAAACTTGGAGGCTCGTTCTACGCTCGAAGAGTTCTTCAAGAGACGAGAGGGTAAGAGACGCATAGGAGAGGGGTGAGAATACTATGTAAAAAATATATAAATGTAATGCGCGTTTTACAAGTGCATTCTACTCCTATATATTTTTTATATATATGTAACTTGTACATACATAGTTGTAGTATTCTCTCGAGATTCGCTCGCTCGCACTCCATCACGATCCTCGTCTCTGATCTTAATCCTTCCTGTTTCTCGATTCCTCTTTGGCCAATCATCGTGATTCTTTCTCCTCGCCAAATGCACGTAGTACAAGCAGTTTGGTCCTTCAGCGAGTTAGCTCTCTCTCTCTCTCTCTCTCTCTTTTGCTCTCTTTGGAGTGATCTCGAGCGCCCTTTGGCGCTCCACCCTTCCACGCACGATCCTTTCTCGAGAATCCAACCCTTTTCTACCGTCCAGCCAATCGGTGCCGGCCTATGCACACTCCACACGCGGCTTCCTCTCTCTCTCTCTCTCTCTCTCTCTTATTCATTCTCTTTCTTGATGAAAGTTTTTGCAGCAAGTCACGTCGACTCGAAGCTGATATTTATTTAACTGCAAAAAAGCATTTGGTCTGTACGTACGTCCTAAGAGATAAAAGGTAAAAGGGGGTGTAATCGCGCTCGACCGCGGTGAGAATCGCACGTGCACACTCCGAGAGAGAGAGAGAGAGAGAGAGATAATCTCGGAGATAATTGGGGTCGAAAAGCAGCGACGGTTGTTTACACACAGGTTGCAAACCTCTTGCCAGGGGCGACGTTAGGCTCGTTGCATATAGACGACGGTTTGAGGGAAGGAATAATCTGGCGAGACGGAAGAAAGGCGAGCGAACGTGAGAGGCAGCCGAGTAGGAGCGATTTTCGTATATATTTGGGAACGAATATGAGCCGGTCGAGGGACGAAAGCGCGCGGGGAGGCACTGCAAAGAAACAAGCAAATAAATAAACAACCTCCCGTTGAATTGTCTCGTGAATTTTGCAGAGGCCATATTCATTTCTGAGATTGGCTTCTTGCAGTGCCACGCCACTGTTGCTGTTGCTGGCTGCTGCTTCTGCTGCTCGCTACATAGCTATCGCTGATGGTGGTTGCGTTCGCGCACCGTCCAAGCAATTCGGACGAGAGCTCCGGAGTACTTCCGGTAAGCGAGAGGGAGAGAGAGAGGGGGGGGGGGGGTGGGAGAGGAGAAGGAGGAAAAATCTTGGAACAAAGAAAAGAGGCCAGGAGAGCGAGATGGTAAAGACCGTAGTTGGAGCTAGGAGCCGGATCAATTCATCCTGCCAAAAAACCTTTCCCGCCGAGTCGGAGCTCTCGGCATGTCGATAAGTCCAAGATGCTCCCTGCCAAAAACAACCCTGAGCTCTCCAACGACAAACATCTCCACCCCGACTCGTCGTTCCCCAACCTGCAACTATATTCCTACGTATGATACACTGCAAAAACTTTTCATCCCTCCGTATATGGAATGAAATCCTTCCATTCTATATATTTATATAACCAAGCGGAACAACTGTATCGCTTCGATTGATTTCCAATCAATTAACTATATATATATATAGCCTATATCAATGGAAGAAAATTGATGGAAAGCGCTAATTAGGAGCAGTGTACTCGTGGTTGATTCGGGGCAAAAATAAATTGCGTAGATTAATTTCGTTTTGAGGCTCGGTGCAGAATGAAGCGTACGAGGGGTGGGAAGGTAAAAATATGGAATATAGTGGGTAGTTGGGAGGAGATAAAGTTATTCGGGAAATGCATAACCGCGGGCGCTCTCCTGGTACTTGTTAGGACGGGGCTGCTTTTATCCGAGCGTATAATCCACGAGAAAGCCGAGACGGGCGTGTGATTGGTTGTAGCAAGCTCCGCCCTTAGCTAACTAACCCTCTTTGCTAATTATCGCCTATATGTGTACTACCTTCTATCTCCGTCTCACGCACACGGATACACATACAGAGAGAGAGAGAGAGAGAGAGAGTGATTCTCCACCCCTGCATTCCCTCCCATATCGCATATGCGTGTAGCTGCACGGGCCGCGTAAAGCTCTCTCTCTCTCTCCTCATCTCTATAGAGAAGAGCACCGCGTGCAAACTGCGAGCCTCCTGTTCTCCCTGGCTGTGCTCCATTGTGCTCCATTTGGTTCGCGCACGTCACGATCCGGACCATTTTACCCCTCTCGTCTCTCCTCGCTCGCTCGACGCTATACTATAACCCACCTTGTAGTACCACCACTACACGCGTACACGCCATGCTCTAGACGCATCTACACGGCTCAATTACCGCGATTCGCTCGCATTTCCCTCTCCTAGATACCATAGGTACACGTTTTTTCCCTCCTGCACCGCGCGCATCATCCTTTCCACCTATCCTACTTTCCACGCGCCTCTTCTTCGATTCGAAACGCGCAACGTTTGGACAGGCCGCCGCTGTCTCACGTTTATCTCGAAACTATAACACGACCAGAGAGCGATAGAAATATAAGATCGTATTCTCTCTCGCGCTTGTAACATAAAACCCGACTCTTTCGCGTGCACTTATATATATATGCTTCTCAAATTGTATAGAGTGGATAGCGATAAGGATGTGGTCATGATCGTCTGTTGAAACAAGCTTATTCGGCTGAAGTATAAAGGGAGAAGGAGAGGGGGGGGGGGGAGTGACGATGATGGCGAAGCACAGTGTTTGGAAAGATAAAGCGAGAGGATTATTGCTCCGGTGATTACGGAGCGAACGGATTTCTATGGAATCTTCCAAGTACATTGACATCCTCCGGCATCCGCGATTCATTGGAGATTCGCGTACGGTGATTTCCATTGGAGCGTGGAATAGCGTTAATCGAAAGAAAATTCTAATAGAGGCTAATACTGTTAGGTCGTATCGCGACCGATATGCGATCCAGCTACTGCTTTGAATCACTCCGGCCACGCAAGTGCCTATATATATATATAGATAGAGAGAGAGATTAAAATCTGAAATAGAGGATTTACTGTTGAGAGTGAAGTGGCATGGAAAATAGATGCTCGTTGATTATATTATATATGGAGCGCATCCGCATCGAGGGGGATTTTCTTCTGGGAGAAATTGGAGGATGAACGGGACGAGTTAGAGGCGCTCATCGAAGCGTGGGAGAAAAAGAGCAAACTTCTCGGAGTTTCGAGCTGGGGTTGTGTGTGCATGTCGCGGCTGGACAACTAAACGTTTAAGAGGTTTTTCATTGATAATTATGCGAGGATACAAGTTGTAGTATATGCGGCACTGGCGCGATTCCATTTGATTCGCAGTGACTCGGTGCGAGTGCAGGCCGTGCAGCCTATGGCAGCGCGCGCGCTTCCACTCGACTATATAATTGCGCGTATGTGTGTTGGCGTGTTTGCCGCGTGCATGCATGCAGCACAGTGTCGGCCGCTGTCGGCTCGACCGTCGAGTCGTTTAACGCAGTTGCCAACGCGAGTTGTGGAATTCTTTGCTGCGCGAAGCACGCGCACAATGCAGATGTGCTCATGATTTATACATTCGTCGCTGCCTGCGCGCGGAAGATTGTAAGCCCCATCGCGCTAAGATCCCCCCCCCCCCCTCGAGAGATCAACGCATAATTTATCCGAGTAAAAGGCGAGCCTCGCGCGCCGCGTTCAATGGCCGTGACGTCGCGGAAATAATTAGCACTCGATTCTTAATGAAAGTCCACGCAGCGAAACACGTGTACATGCGGGATCTCTCATAAATACAGACGTGTGCCTCTTATATGTACGCGTGTGTGCGAATTATGCTCCGCTGCATACGTGTATATGTACACGCGCGTGCTATATACTCTATATAGTATACTGCGTCGTGAAATCTTTCATTAAACGCATGGGCAGTCAAAGTTTTATCGTCCGAGGGAAAAAAAGTGCTAAAAGTTGCCAATCTAACGTTTATGAAATTACGCGAAACTGCTGCGTTAATTCGGTCGTTTATGGAGAGAGGGAAATAAAAGGAGGGTGGGGGTGGGGCGAGGAACGACACGGAGCACGAAAAATGTGGTTACGGGATCTTTGGGTGCTTAATGCCGAAGAGATAGCGGAAAGAGGATTCGTATGTAGCCGCGGTTGGGGGAGGAGGATAAAAAGGAGTTAAAGAATCAAGTAAGAAAGTAGCGAGGAATCCGGGGAATGTTTGGTCGAATTTCAAGTGGAGATTGTAGCGCAAGCTATTGGCAGGCAGCTGAGCCGAAGCGAGAGCCAGTCGGTGTGGCTTTTTTTCTTCTTTTTGCTCGCTGGTTCGCGCTTGCACGTGTGCGTCTGTGCGTGTGCGTTTGTGCATCTCTCTCGGACGGACGGACAGAGCGGTAAAGGCGAGTTGAGCGCGCGAGCGAGCAGAACAGGCGAGTTGGTTTTATGGTGAACGCGTTTTATTAGGCCCGACAGGCGCGGACCTGGCGGCAGCCTCAAAGGATCCAGCGAAACAGTAAAGGCTAGTTTAACGGTGCTAACAGCACCCATAACACGAAATGTATTACTATACCGACGATCCCTTCCTGCCTCGCCCTTCCTGTCTATATACTCTCTCTCTCTCTCTCTCGCTTTACCCCCCACACCTTCGCTCTACCTCTCATCTCTCACCACTCGGCTCCCAATCTCTACTACTTGGCTACGTTCTCTCATCTTGTGCCTCTCTTTTTCCTTTTACCTCCACGCACACACCCCCTCAAAATCTTTTAATGCATCTCTCACGATTACCGCTATATGGTTTATCTCTCATTGCCACTTTATTAACTCGCTCGCTCGGTACACGTTTCACCAATTTTCATGAAAGATTCGATGAAATTTTTCGCCGATCCTACACTGATTAAACCGGTTCCTTGTCATGAGAACCTTCCGTTAAGCTGCCTCATAGCCGCGTCCCGATGGGATGCCTCGAGAGAATCTGAAAAACTTGATTGAAATGAAAGCCCCCAATTAGCATGGCTCGTCGTATACTCTCCGAGGGACTGCGATGATAATGCTTATTCATTGCTAATTTACGAATAAGACTGTGGCATTATCCTAGATTGTTTCTACATACAATGGCACGAACGAAGATTGAGGAATTAATTGTAGCAGATTTAAATACAATGCGATTGCGTCGTGCTTATATATATATATATATATATATTGCTTTATACATAAATAGAGATGGACTCTTCTTGTCCGGCTGGGTAAGATTGAAAGCTACACGGTATAGGTTAGAGGTCATCCAGATGGATTTGTAATTGATTCGATGTTTGCCAAATGTCCCGGATAGTTTGACACTAATACGATTAAACACTCGCCTCGCGGTGTCCTCTTTCGAGACAGATACGACGACCTTTTCCACCACTTCCGAACACTCCCCCCTGAGACGTACCCCAAACACGTATCAAACCACCCACCTAGCTATTCCTGTCCCTGATGGTTTCATTCTGATTCCGAGAATAACCACTCGCACCCTCCCTCCTGGCCTTCGTTTTGCGCGAAACGCGCAGTAAAGCCTCACCCTCTCCCATTCCCTGTACTTATATATATATACCTACCATGCAGCGCTCGAATAACCAATAGATATAGGCCAGATTTTCAATGAATCCACTGGACCAAGTCCGAATATAAACGAGCCCGATGCGATTATGGCGCACCGCCGCGAGTCTCCGATATGCCAGTTTGTCGCTACGCCAATGAAAAGTATTGTCCGCCTCTGTCTCTTTCATTATTATTATATCATTAACGAGTGGTGGGTGCAGTACTCGTGGCGCGCGAGCGGATCTCGAAGGAGAGATTTTGCCTGTGTCGGAGGACAGCGTCCAACGAGCGCGTGCGCGCCGCTGTGTTTTGGTGAAATTGAAAGAAATAATGAGAGTGGAGAGCGCGCGCGTTAGCAAAGTAGCGGCCTGTGAATTTGATCTCCAAAGAGGAGGGGGAGCTGTAGCAGAAACCCCATAAGACCCGTCTCCTACGGGATTCGGTATGTCCGTTGCCCTCGAAGGGGGTAAAGCGACTCCGGCATTCGGGTAGCGGCGGCAGTGGGTATAGACAGTGGTATTGGTGTATAGCAAGGAAAAATAATGGCTGAATTAAAGAACACGCGTAAACAGAGAAAGAGGAGGGGAGAATTGGCGAGGAGGAATTTTAATAAGCACGCGAGTCGGCCAGGTATAGGTACATAGGGTTTTCGCGACCGGGATCGGCTTTATTGGGTAAATATTCGGGTAATTGGGGAAAAGCATAAAGAATTTTCCGGTAAATTGAACCGCTTCCGTCGAGATGGAATTTGCTCCCCCTACGCCCGGCGGCTTCTTGCATCTTGCGCGCTCCGAGCTAAAGTTTTCCAATAAGAAACAAAAGGGGCTAATCAGACTTTTCCGGTTAGCAACCTGGGCTCAATGGCCCGAAATACCGTGTAGACCCATACCAGAGACCCCCTCCCTGTCCCCTTGAATTCTTCTCCAACGCTCGCCCCATCTTCCTCCTCGGACGTTTTCATCTTTTGCTTCTCCTCCGACCGTTCTTTTTCCATCCCCTCCCCCCCCCCCCCCCCCCTCCTCATACTACAACGACGCGACGCCGCGCGCGCCTCGCCACGCGATATTCTTCTTCCATTCCATACAGTCTTTGTGGGATTCGCTTCATTCCGATTGGCTTCGCAGACTTCTGATCTCCTCTGGCTTATCGTGATCACGCTCTACCTCTTCTTGCCGATCACCGGCTAAATTTGCCATTCCCCAAGCCTGCTCGCTCTCGGCTCCATCTCTTCCCTCAAACCTATCCCAATCCTATATTTAGACTCTTAATGAAAAAAAAATACCTATAATGCCCGCTCTCCTCCAGAGCCAATTTTCCTTGGAGAGCAAAATCTTGCGATTCTCTCTCTCGCACAGTGGTAAATATTACGGGAGAAAACAGCTTTCGTTGCGTTTATCTCATCGGGATTATTTTATTCGAGCGAAGCGTAAACTGATTAGATGCGCGTAAATACGGAATTAGAGGCGTGAGGAGGAGGGTGCAGTACGGTACGCGCGGTGCTGCCGAGACGAATTTAGTATAATCCGAGCAAGAGGGAGTTTTTACGTTACACGCGCACAGCGTCTCTTTGTTTACTCGAGCCGTGGCGTCGTCGCGTCACACCTAGGCGTGGATGGAAAGGTGATAAAAGAACCGGTAGCTTGGCGCGATCGAAGCAAACAGTCGAGTATTCTTCCCCTTCCCGCGCTTTGACATTTTCCAATAATTACAGTATACAAACAAGTTTAACCGCGCGGCTTCCTCTTTTTCGCCGAACGCGCCGTTTCACTCGCCCCGGCTGCATTTCTATATATTATTCGTCGGATCAGTCTCGGAATTTCGCGGCTTCCCTATCAGCTGTCTCTGGCTCGTTCTTTGGAGAGTCGGTTGGTGAGTGGGCGGCAAACGGCAATTAGCATACTCGCGCGATCAAAGCGGTAGAGCACGTGTGGCGCGGGATTTAACGAGCGGCTGGCCGGAGAACAACTCTCTTTCTCTCTTGGTACGCGAAGCGCGAGGGTCCAAAGGAGCCGAAACAGGAGGAAGGGAAAAAGGAAGAGTCACTGTGCAACGTTGAAAGAGAGAAAGGAAGGAATAGCGAGAGAGAGAGAGAGAGCGTAAGAAAAGGTGCAGCGAGCGATGCATGGGCGGTGTCGATTCCTCGATTGGCCCGGCCCCGCTACGCAATTTGCCACTCGTACAATTTTATTTCATTCGACCCGCGGCTACCACAACGATACACGTTGCACGCACCTTCTTAGAATACCGAGATATTGCCGCTTTTCGAGCTCCAACGACATTTTTCTTACGTCCCGGCTGAAAAAGATCAAAGTCTTCGCACGGGCGCGCGCACTTGCCGAGATTAATCGAGTTTCGCGCCAAGTGAACGACTCCTTTCAGGGAGAAAGAAAAAGAGGGATGAAACGCGCGAGAGAGCGAGAGTGAGAGAAAACGCTCTTGGAAGATATCTGTCAAATGTCCCAAGTCGCAAGCCAGAATAAAGTGCATTTTCGACCTCCGTCGATAAAACTTCTTATATACCATTTTACAGTTATGTCTCTCACATGTTTGACTTTTACGATAACTTACGATGCCGATAATCCTTTTTACCGGCAAAATTACGGATCCTCGCTGCGTGAAACGCCAAGGGAGGAAACGCGCGATTTAACCTTAATACTCTAATTTTCTAATTCATATGTAGAGATTCTTGCATTACACACTCGTTATTTTCTGTATTATTTCCTCCGAGGAATTTCAGCGTTCTTTTCTCAAGTGCGTTTGACATTGGCAAAGAGTTGGGGGTTCCACGCGACTTATCGACATTGTTGGTACCGTAATAATAGACTTCTCCTTACTGCGACTTATTCGATCGATGGAAAATTAAGAGTTTTTGCTTTCTTCGTTTCGCAGCGTTCCTCTCTCTCTCTCTCTCATTCGCGGAGGAGCGATGCAGATTTTTCTTCGATCCGCGAATGATTATAGAACGTTAAGCGAGACGCAGCGAGCGAAAATGCAATAGAGCGGCCGGCGCAACCTTTATGGTAATGGCGAGTTTGTACGCAACTCGACGGTGAAAGGTCGAGGCACCAGTGTGAAGTTAGCACCCCAAATTTTAAAACTGGAAAAAAACCAAACAGTTCTGGTAGAACCCGGACAAGTTCTACAGTTCCTTGTTATTTTTCAAAAAAGTTCTCCAGATTGAACTCGACAAACTATAAAAGAATTATTTGGGGTGCCAAAACTTCACATTCTCTAATATTCAAACGCTAATATCCTTTAAACTAAAAGTCCTATCGATAAAATCTATTAGACATATTTATAGAACTCTTTGGGGTGCCACTGGAACTCTAGTTAAAACTCGTAAATTAAACAAAAAATTTTTTTTTTTAATTTTCCATTTTTAACTAGAGTTCTGGTGGCACCCCAAAGAGTTCCACAAATATGTATGTCTAATAGTTTTCATCTATAGGACTTTTAGTTTAAAGGATATTAGCGTTTGAATATTAGAGAATGTGAACTTGGCACCGCGCACATCATCTTTTTCTAGTTTTTCGAGTTCAATCTGTAGAAGTTTTTGAAACATAGCAAGGAACTGTAGAACTTGTCCGGGTGCTACCAGAACTGTTAGGTTTTTTTACCATTTTTAAAATTTGGGATGCTAACTTCACACTGGTGGTCGAGGCAATTGGTGGACTGGAGCGAACTCGCGCGCGCGAGTGCGGATCAAATGGTGCTTCCGGTGTACGTTGTTAGGCTCGTATGGGCGATTGCAGAACGAGGTAAATACGATACGGTGTACAATTACCTGCTACGCATAAAAGGGCCAGTACTCTATTTGATATCCCCAGGGCTTGATGCGTGCACTTTTTGATTTACCACAGGCACAGCCACCGTGTCCGTGTGCGCACAGCGAAAGGGAAACAATACTGGCCTCGGGGGAAGTTTTGCATCCCCTAATTAAGATCAGTCTTCTTTTTACCGACCCTCTGCTTACAATATTTCCCGAGAAGGAATTTCAGCGGAGAGATCGATCGTTGAATCTCCCCCCCCCCCCCACCATCGTCCTTTTACCAGTTTCAGTGGAAAACCAAAGTTTTTCCCAGCCCACGTTATACATACAAATGTGTGTATAACGCACTGTTTAGCAATAATACCATCTGCAAAAGGAATTAATCGAGCGCGAGTGTACAGGGGTATGGATTTATTATTGCGCTGCGGTAATAAGGAGAATGCGAGAGATTAGGTTTTTTGGTTTGAAGGGGGTCGAGGGAGGGGGGGGGGGTGAGAATCGAAGGTGCCCCGCGGATCACTATTATTCTAGGCTGTCGGTGGTTTGTACCTTCATCATATTCCTCGCAGGCGGTGAATGTTCCCGACATAAATAGGCCCTATCGCTGTCACGTGGACAAAGCATCGAGCGACGTGGTTATGACGGCAACGCGATACTCTTGAAATAATAATAATAATAATAACAATAATAATAATAATAATCGCTCGCGCAAGCAAGGTTGATATAATGCGGCCCCCGTATCGTGCGTGTGTGTATACACATATATATATATATATTTAGTTGTATCAGTAGAGTACGTGCTCAGGTTTACAGCATTTAGTGCTCGAGTCTCGTTGTTACAACGGCGGTAACGCTGGTTTCGCAGGTTTCGCTTACCCATGAGCTATCCTTCGTAAGGATGGTTGGTCCTCCCCCTGCACCTCCACCACTCCTCGTCATCCTCGCTATATTTCTCCTTATATCCCTACCATCAGTCACAGAAGCTCGATAGAAACGTTCGGCCTGTACCGAGCGAGTACCAGCGGCTTCCGCGCTCCGTACGTGCCTCTTCTCTCTCTCTCTCTCTCTCTCTCTCTCTCTCCGGATGCATCGTCGCATCTCACCGCGAATCACCATTCACTTTACTTTTCAGCGTCCTTCCACTCTTTTGTCGACCTACTTATAATTCATATTCCCTATTACTTTTTTTGAATTCTTCCAAGGCGACCCTAACCGTTGCTCTCGCTCCGCCATCCTCCGCTCTCATTTGTTCTCAGTTTCGAACAACGCTTTATTATTTCTTCCCTCTAAGGTCATACTTGCACGGCTACTCCCTGCATATGTGGTGCCTATTATTATTGCCATTATTACGTCCGCAATGACGCGACGATATCGATCGAATTATCGCTCGCGTTACAGCTTGACGGAATGTTATTTTCAATATTATTGGAAAATTGTGTGTCGATGAGTTATATCGGTGCAAGTTGCTCGCGTAAACATTTGCATCGATAGCAATATCGCGCAATCGTAATGGAGGCTGACGACAATGGAGGGAGCGGCCGGTGCCCATATCTCTTATATTTGGCCAGAAGCTCATCCTTCCGGTCAACATATGGTGGTTCGCCTTGCGATACAGGGAACCTGCAGGAACACCCTTCCTTCCAGCCACTTTGACTCTACACGTGTGTCAATGCCGTACGTCGATGAGTTTTCTCATTCGAGACATTCAAGATGCAATAATGATACGCGCGACTCTCTTACACACACACACACACGCGCGCGCGCACGCGTATATATGTGTGTGTTTATACTCAGAGACGCGCCCCCGTGCATAAATTCAGCGAAAGAGGAATTTTTGTTTCTCGATGTATATATATGTATATAATACACACGCTTGATTCCAAGAACTGGCACCTTATTGAAGAATTTATCGCGGTGGGAGAGATTAGTGGAATAAAAGTTTTCATGGCGTATTTTTGATGATTACCGAGAGTCTCTTGGGTCGACTAATAAAGTATATGGTTGACACGTATACAGCGTTGGCGAGGAGAGGCTTTAGGATTTTTTTCTTGGTACGAGAGAGAGTTTCGGTAATCCGTGCAGTGCGAGCCGGCCAGGGCGTTTAGGAGTACACAAGATAACAGCGGCCGAGTTGGACGGATCTTGTCAGAGTGGCCGTCAAACGCCACTCTCCGAAGGGCCGTAAAACGTAGCTAAACAAACTCGAAATAGCTAGGTCGAGTATCAGTCTCGAAAATCCCCACGCGATCTCCTCTACGCGCGCGTATTCTCACAACGATAAATAAATAATACATTACTCTGCAGGCCGTCCGGCTCTCCGTCTATCCTTATTCCTCTATAACGTCATCCTTCCTGGGAGATGATATCCATCGTCACTCTACATTTTCTTTATTTATATACATATCACCGTTAAGAAAATTCGTCCAGTCGGATAAACAGCTCTTTCACCACGGTGTGCTCTTGCTGTAGAATATAATTAAATAAATTCAGGCCAACCTTCCCATTAGCTCTTGTTGAAAAACATTCTACCACGACGAGAATTAACTATCATTATAATTGGATAACGATATTGTTGGTAACGAATGAAACGAAACAATGGAGTGGTAATTGTTGTACTACAAGCGGCTTAATTAAACTTTATAACTGAAATTTCATGTGACGATAGGTAAACAATACATTTATCTATATGTTTATATATATATATATAGTATATGTAGACAGCAGGTCATAGGTTTATAGAGGCATTAGGCAAAGCTTCGTTTAACAAAGACAGCCGACGGATCGACTATCCGGTGGTTTGCCCTGGGCCATTAACCAACGCTCCATATACTCGATAGAGAAAAGAAGCGAGGCACGACCGATAGAATTTCACGCTGACTGCATTAAGGATGCGACATTCGATTATCCTTGTCACCAAGTGGAAATCGATAGTGACTATAAAAAAATCGGAATCCTTTAACACATTAGAGTTTTATAGGACTGGGCATCGATCGTTGCGTAATTTTACATTTCACACACTGAGCGCAAGAAAGCCCAGACATTTATTTTTTACAACGCTTGCTTGGCTTTACGACAAACTGAAAGCTTATCGGAGAAAGCGGATCGTTTTAATAAGGATTCTTCGACAAAAATATTAATAAAATTTCATCGATTTTTCTTTTACGACGAGCTAATTGTCCGTATCTCTTATATATATATATATATACAAGTTGTGCATGGAGCGATAAATTTTGAAAGCTCCCAGCGTTAATTCAATTTTAATGAGAGGCTCCGATGAATATCCGTGTGTTAATTATTATCGAGAGAAAAGTAGAAATATGAGTGGGTTGTGTATCGCGAGTACACGAGGATAATATTAATTAAACGAAGGAGAGTGGACTCGAGCAGAGCATAGCGAAGATTGGCCTGAAATTCTGGAGCGGCGCGCTCGCGTCTTCGGTCTTGTCTATAAGAGAGCACGGGGTTCAGCACGAGGCAAGGTTAGGGTGGTCTCTCGGTCTCCTTGTCTAGCCCGAGTGCGATACCAGTTTGCAGCAAATGGCTTCTTTCGTTCGTCCCCGCGACTTCCGCGCCTCAGCCCTTCGTCCTTCCTTCACTCTGTAATTTTCACCCGAATACCTCTTGTAATTATAGGTGCTCCGGCTCTCTGCATGGCCCCACATTGGGAATTTCCTTCGGTTCTTTTCCTCTTTCGATCCTCTGCGACCTCTCTCTCTCTCTCTCTCTCTCTCTCTCTCGCGTCCTTCTCATCCTCACGACCAGCAAGCTTCTCTCCTCTCTTTCTCTCTCTCTCTCTCTCTCTATATATATATATGTATACCACCAAAACAGCGTGCTTTTATCCTGCACGGGCTTAACGATAAGATTCTGATAAATTGACCATTCGCGCCCAAGATTTATGGCGCGGCTCAACAGATGTAGTTTCGTCTTTCAAAAACACGCTGCGATGATGTCCATCAGAGGTTGATCGTTACATCTGCGCTTTATAATTTGCCTCGTACACCATTTACCCTGCCTATCTTTACGATCCATTTTATGAGGAATTCTCGTGACAGAGAATATCACTTTTGTTTTCCCAAATGAAATACGAGAGGCGAAATAACATTGCTCATAGGAGGTCGAGCCGAGTCGAGGCATTGGACGCACACAAAGAGTTACTCCACTAATAACGTCGTGTCTGGTCGTGGTCATCCCTTGGAGTTATTTGAAAAATCCTCGGGAGAATTGGGATGTATGAGATAGTCGGTAAAATGTGGATGAGAGTGAGGAGGGGAGGGGGGGAGGGAAGGCGTACGCGTCACCTTTCAGAGCTGCGAATGAATTTGAAAAGCGCATTAAGCGGTGCCATTGTATTATTTCAGGTATCTCGGTCTGGAACCACGAGTGGTGGGAATAGAAGGAAGTGCAGGCAATACTGTGGTTGTCGGTGCGGGGGTGGTGGGACCTGCCAGCGCCGAGAGAGGTTGTAAAAGCCTCCACTTGACTCCCAAACAGCAGGCGATATGCTCTCGATCGCCACCTGTTTTACAGGTATTTCTTCGCTTTTCTCTCTTATTCTCTCATGCCACTTGTTCGATATGTAATAGCCTGCAATATATATCATTTATAAACTATATATATTCTACTTACTATATATATATATATAATTATATATGTGTGTGTGTGTATGTGTAGAACGTGACGAGGAATATTTTTCACGCAACATTGGGAAATATACGCGCGATAGAGATATCTCCAATAGGCATCTAACGTGTATCTTTAATACCAACGCGATAAATGGATAATCAATCGAGCTGACAAATAGGAGCTAATTTTTCTAGCGTAACCATCGACGGTTCGATATTTATTGCGGTCGGATTATCTTGGATGGAACGGAGGAGGAGAATTTTTCGGTTGGAAGGTATACACAGACGCGTTGAAGGGGGGAGGGGGGGGGGTGGGTTTCCAAAAATCGCGTTTATCTTTCCCTTTCCCTAATGTAGGAATCTTGTAGGCGTTTAGGGAAGGTATCTAGAAATCGGTGCCTGGGCAAACTCTCACCGGCACAGGCACGCATCTCTTTGAGCTTCGCCGCTTTTCCGTCAGCAAACGTCCGACAAAAGTCCCGTCATGAATATTCATACAGCAACCGCTCAACGTGTACCATATATCTTCTTTTCTTACACCTCCGCGCGCGCGCGACTACCCAATTTTTCTCTCCAATTTAATCCCTAATTAAACTCACTCGGGAGAGTTCCAATCGCGTTAATTAATTTATTGCTGTATATCCATGTATATATATATATATATATATATATATATGGTATAGCAGCTGTATATAAAAATTTCCATAGAAATTTTCTTCAAGATTGAATTACGTAAATTGTATATATTTTTTTTTATTCCAAGCAGTTTCTCCTTTTTTTATCTGTCTCGCCGCGCGCAGATGCTTCATTTGTCACGATACATCTATAATAGGATAAAGCATGCAAGAGGCACGTAACGTACTATTTTTGCCATTTTTCAACAGGCAGTGAGCGCTGGCGCCAGGCTGGCCATCGAGGAGTGCCAATATCAGTTTAGGTCCTCAAGATGGAACTGCTCCGTCAATCCAGACAATTCGCATAATGTATTTGGCGGTGTGATGCTAGTTAGTGAGTATCGGAACGAATCAATGAAAAAACTATACAGTCCATGTGCTGAATGTATAATATATAGAGCAGTAGACACACATGTGTTACACTATATATATTAGGATGGTTTGTAAAAATGTTTTTTTTTTCCATTTTTGTCGAGGCACCGTCCAAATTTACCTCAAATAAATAAAAGAAAGCATTCCTGAAATATGGGCATTGAGAAAAATCCTATAGTACTTCGCGAACCTCTTACTTTTGTCCACTTAAGTAACGTGAGATTTTAACGGATTGCGGAAATTAATTTTGAATTTTCCAAAATTGTTGCCGTAAATATTTGTCAACCTCGTTAGACTGTCGAGTACAAACAAGTTCTAGTATTTCTATAAAATTCGCTAAAAGTTTCTATACTGATACTGCTATACTCACACTTGACAGATTGATAAGCAATTTAAAAATGTCTAAGATAACAATTACGAAAAATTCAAAATTAATTTCCACGGTCCGTCAAAATGCCATGTCATTTGAATGGAAAGAAGTAAGAGATTCGAGGAGTATTTTAGTTTTTTTTCTCAGTGCCTCGGTTTAAAGGATATTTGGTTTGATTTATTTGTAGTAGATTTAGAGGCGGTGGCTCGCGGTCAAAATGAAAAAACACCATTTTCAACGACCACCCTGTTATACATATATATTTATTTTGAACATTATTTCTTGGTGGCATTTTTCAGATAGTCGCGAAGCTGCTTTTGTGTACGCGATATCAGCAGCGGGCGTGGCTTACAGTGTAACAAAGGCTTGTTCGAGAGGCGAGTTGACGGATTGTTCGTGCGACAATCGTGTGAGGTCGCGAAAACCGAAGAATTGGGAGTGGGGTGGTTGCAGCGAAGTAAGTAAACTTTCTTTTTTTTCTCTGGTTTCACCGCGTTTCACTCTCCAGCGCTATATATACATGCATATGTATATAGCACTCTAACGAGTGGATGATGCTGAAACTGCTATATATATAATAATTGACGTAACAGGCTTTGGAGTATCGTCGACGGTGATTCGCATTACGTAGCGAAAAGCACATAACGTACCCTTTCTTAAACACGATAGGTTGGTCTTAGCCCTGCTCCAAGACGAAGCGCTCATTTTGTAAACGGATGCATTTCATGCGCACGGCTGAACCCTTGTAGACATTCCGAGCTTACAAGGGGATTTAGAGAGCTAAGCTTGTTAAGTTGCATCAACCCACCCCTACGCAGTGCGCCCCCTTACCCTCTTAAGCTTCGCTACGTATATGTGTATACGTGTGCAAAGAATCACTGGACGACAGATCGCGCGCTTGCACGCTTATTTCCGCGTCACAGAATCACCTTTTCTTTCGTATATGTGCGCACATATGCATACATATATATATATATACATATATGCTAGAGCGTGCTTATTTATTATAATAACGTATACGACAGGAATGATGGTTATTGATTCGCGTGGAGAAGAAGGTGAAAAACGGGGTAAATTCAAGCGTTTTCTCCGAGTATCGTTAGCCGAGGTTGGTTTTAACGAATGTCAAGGCCCAGATTCCATAACGAAGGAGATCCCGTGAGAGAAATCTCCCTGGTGGCCACGGTGACAAGTACCGGAGATAATGATGTTTGCTTTTGCTAGTCTCGTAGCGTTGAAGGGTGAGATGGTGAAACGGGGAGGGGTAAGCAACGTAAACGCAGCTCCGACGTTCATCCTTCCAACGAATCACCGTTTGCCAGCCAGTCATGCGCTGCAACCAGCTTTTTCCCAGCCTTGCATCTTCGACTCGAACCGTCGAAACGACCGATCCTTTTTATCACTGCGATATTTTTCTACGAAGAATCTCCATCCCCACACTCCTTATCCGATTAACCGCGCTAACGAAGCTGCTCACGCGAGGATCCCCTTATTTCTTCATATATTTTATTTTACTCGTTAAAGGTTTCTCCGTTGAGTGGCTATATGTACAGGGGGTGTTTCAAAAATAATAGCCATGTCGAGACCATCGGATAAGGGACGAGATTTCGAGAGAAAAACTTTAATAAAATTTGTTTCCAACACCTCTGGTTTAAGAGTAATTAGTGATTAATATGAACGTTCTGATTGACGGGGCTTATATTATTGGTTGGTATTCAAGCGCGTAGGAGGTTTCCGACGTGGATTCTGTTGGTTTAGTTAACTGCGGCCTATAAACGTTAAGATTCCATATCTCTGGGATTGATAAACAAATACACAAACGTGTTTGGTTGAGTTTGTGCCGATCGAGAACCATAAAATCTAGCAAGACAAAAACACGATCCGATAAACTCATATGGAAAAGTAAATCTTTTTCATCTTCTTTTTAATGAACTTATAATTTATATTTCTCAATCGCATGCATTTTTAAGAAGAAAATGATACCAAACATGATATAGTTATGATTTTTTTACAGTTGAATCTACAGTTTCAATTAAATACACATGTATTGCTAAAAATAGTCGAATTTACGTGGTGCTTCGACTTAATTTTACCATTAAAATGCATTCAAATAAGAAATATAAATTATACGCTTATAATACGAACGCTTAAACTGCTTTAATTTGTCATATCGGTTTATTGGACCGTGTTTTTCTCTTGCTAGTTTTTTTGCCACTCGCTCAATACTCGCTCTTTTCGGTTATTACACAACTCTATCAGCCATATTGTGTATATTTATGTATATCCATCCCATATATATAGAATCATAACATTTATAGACAAGGTGATGGAACCAATAGAATCACCACCTCGGACAATTCCTATAACAATGCCAAAATATTGATCGCTAACTATTACTAAATTAGAAATGTTAGCGTAGCTAATATTTTATTACTTTTGTTTTTTTTTTCTTAAAATTTCATCCCCTATCCAATGGTCTCGGTGTGGCAATTGTTCGTGGAACACCACCCTGTACAGAGTGAGAATCGTAAGCACATTGTATATATATATATATACCTTTAAAAATTGCTGACTCCCTTGCAGACTTCTTATCGTACTGCAGCTATTTCTCAGAGTCTCAATTTAACATTTGTTTGCAGGACATACACTTCGGGGAGAAGTTTTCGCGCGAATGGTCCGACGGGGGCGAGGAGCCCGTGAAGGATGGTATTGTGCACGGGCCGAGAGGATTAGCGGGCCAATTAATGAGGAAGCACGACAGCGAAGCTGGTCGAAGAGCAGTTCGTTCTAGAATGGAGCGCGTCTGCAAGTGTCACGGTATATAAATTATTCTTCTATATATATATATATATATATATATATATACATATACAATATAGAATGAGAAACTATACCAACAAGACTTTATTATATAATTTATCGTTAATATATTCATCGTTGCTATTATCCCGTGAAAGGTATGTCAGGTTCGTGCAGTACTCGGGTTTGTTGGCGAAGACTACCACCGTTCAGGAAGGCAGGTGCAGCGTTGGCTTCGCTCCACGAGGGTGCAGCCCTCGTCAGATTGTCCCAGCGAGGTGGAAAGAGACCAGCCAGGTTGAGACCAGCCCGTCCAGATTTGAAACGACCCAACAAGACGGAGCTGGTGTACCTCGAGGACAGTCCTGATTTCTGCGAGAGCAATCTAACGTAAGAGCTTTCACGCGCATGGAGAGAAGCGTTGTCTAATATTGATCCAAAAGATGTCTAAAATGAGTCGAAATAGGAATCGCAGAGCGACACTGATCGAGATCAGTGAATGTTGATGTAACGAAGAATATAAAGAATACCATTCGCAGAGTCTTTTGCTATAATTGATGAAAAAATGTCCTTGATAATATTTTGTTAATGATGCGAGTGCGCAATGTTCTTATGACAGCTCGGGGGATTAAAATGTCTGGATTTCCACAGGCTCGGTATCCCTGGCACCAGAGGAAGGCTCTGCAATCGTACGTCCTTTGGACTGGACGGCTGCCGTTTGCTATGCTGTGGACGAGGCTATCAAACAAGAATACGGAACGTCACCGAGAAATGCAAATGCGACTTTGTCTGGTGCTGCAGCGTGAAATGCCAGCTGTGTCGTCAGACGCGCGAGGAGCACGTCTGCAATTAAAGCCCGATTAAACTGGTCGACCTGCTCTCTAGGCGCTACTGGCGCGACTCTCGCGAGACGCTTTCGCTTCGCGCCAAATGCCAATTGCCATTATTGGCACGCGTCGTTCTCTTCTCATCAACGAGACTCGCGTCGATCGTCACGCACCGTCGTCTTCTCCCTGCATGACTTTTCTTCCGAATTAATCGCCGGGACGAGCAGAGTCGAGGATCTTTCGCCATGAGAGGCTACAACATCGTCATACATAAGTTTCATCAAACATCTTATTTCCACTGCCTGAGAGACCGTCGGAGCAAAGCAACGTATATTTCGGCCACGAGACAAATTAACGTCGCGCTAATATCGATAACTGACCAAATTTCTACCAGCCTTTTCTCATTTTTCTACAATGGTCCGACTACTCTCAGGTACCACGATATCCTCATCTAGTTTTTAATTTCTCGCATATTCTACGCGCTAAAAAGTCGCAGATATATAGAGAAATCCTGATGGCAAAGCGATCAGCTCTTTTCTATATATATATATATATATATATTACAGAGACGCGAAATGCAGCAGTCGCTTAATCGCATGCATAGACCGCAGATCTTGTCCCCGTATCGATCAAGCATTACGTCAATAATCGTGTTTTTACAGTATCGTAATACATAATATATCAGAATTTATAGATATCGTTTCACCCTTTGCTCGTAGTGAATCCTAGATAAAGGACTGATTCTTACAGATATGTTTCGCTTACGAGAGAGAGAGACTGTGAAAAAACTGCCGAAACTCTGTCGACAGCATTAACTCGATCTATTATTAAGTAGAGCGAGCGAAGGCGCGCGCCATTACATAAATGTTTCTCAAATTCGACAAAGAATTTCTCTTCTAATTTCTTGCCTCGAATCGCTTAGATTGGGAAGAATTCTGCCAATGAATGTAAATATATTTTATCTTTTACGCTAAAGATTATCGTATTGTATATACGTAAATATTTATGGTTTATATCGTTCAACTTGATTTTTCTTGTATGAGAGAGGTGTGTGTGAGCGATGAGAATGAAGTGCGGAAGCAGGTTCCTCGCGAACGACTTTCGACGCAGTCTGCAGCTTCGCCAAACCGTCATGGAGGGGGGGGGGGGGGGGAGGCTCGATACGTAATAGGGATGAAACGGGCGCACTTTGGAGCTGCCTGTGCGCGTGTACTTGGATCGTAGATTTCGTCGCACTCTGTATTATTATTCGCGACGAATTTACTAGGTAAATTCGTTGCCATTGGCGATAGAATTAATAAAATTGCGCATGCATCGACGAGCACGAAGAACCGCTGCGCAATCATATATATGCAGAATGCAGTATTGACAAATTGTAATTTATTTTCCTCATAATAATATATATCGTACTGTAATCCTAGCTTTTGTCACAGCAATTACAATCGAGTATTCTCGTAAGCATAATCATCAAGTCTCGCCGTAATGTAACTCGTAAACACTTGTATATGTATGATCATGGTAACCTATATATGTGGATTTATATTATAAATACATATGCTAAGACATTGTCGGTGTAATGAGTAAGAAAAACTGAGCGGATCTTTCCGTGTACGGCGGAGCGATGTTTTCCTCAACTCTCGTATCTTCCCTTTAGCTTGCGCGACCTGCCGCTGCTGTCACTGTTATCACCGACGCATCTACCAAAGGAGAGGAAGACGTTTCGCAGAAGGAAGCAGGCCACGGTGGATGCTAATCCCAATGCGAAGCCATAAACGAGAGCTTTCGCAAAGTCCGTGTCTTCGCGCAAGGTTACAGCCGCCGAGGCCTTCCTGCCCGCCAGCAAATCGACCTCCTCGCCCTTCGTCCTCGCCAAACGACCAAGCCAATATATCAATCTGTCCGAGGCAGGATTCTGGCTATCGCGAATGGCCACTGATACGCGCCTCGCCTTCTCGCGATACTCCGCATTCTCCTCGATCCTCTTGATCCACTGGACCATCTCCTCGCTCGAGATGGACCTTCCACCCTCCAATCTCTGACCAATCCGTAATTCCTCCACGCGTAAACCATTCTCGGACTCGCGTGCGTCCCTCGCCAAGCAAATAACTGGTGTCCCATGAAAGGCCGCTTCCAAAAGCTCCGAATCCCCACAATGACTCAGCACCACTCTCGTACGACTATATCCTGAAACACGAATTATTAACGTAACGTATAGTCCCTGAGTTATTCTCTTCTCTTGGTATTCGATGCTAAACTCTCTCTCTCTCTCTCTCTCTCTCTTTATAACACAATCCATGTAGAAATATAGAACAATCAGAATCTCAAATTGGCTCTCGTAACATAGCCTATAAAAATCCTTACGACAGCTCTGAAACTTACTACTAGCGACATCTTCCGGACCTGTAGCGACCGTTAGGTTTAACGCAGCATTATCGACGCTAAGAGAGGAGCGTGTCGATTTTGGAAACTGCATAGAATCGCATTTGGAAAGAGATTTTGTCCTTTTCGTGAAATAAATTCTCTTACCTATTAAGTCTTGTCTGTCAATGTCTTCACGGATGAACAAATTTTCAGGCAGCTCACCTCCCTCCTCATTCTTTATTTTACTTTTCCAAATTACCGCTTGGCCTTGCCTGCCCTGCGATAATCCCTCAGCTATTTCGCGTACGAGCGATTCGTACACTTGGTCCAATAAAACAGCAACCGTACCCGACCTGAACTCTATTACGGGTTTGTGAAGACTTCCATCGAGTGGCTGGGCTCCTCTGCAGTGATGACATCCAACCTGCCAATGACCCAATCGGATTAATTTCTATCACTGTTTCGTTACAACGCTCTGTACAATCTTGCGATAAAATATAAACTCATTTTGTTTCTACTTAAATCGCAACGTCAGGAATATTTGCTTTGTGACATTTTGACAGGTAAGTATATATACATTATATTTACTTGGACGAGTAGCTGAGAGAGCTGAGCGAAATCCGAACGTATAATATTATCGGAGCCCCAGAGGACCAATCTTACGTCTCGGTATAAATCATCAACTTGGACAGGGAATACTGTGTGTTTTTTCACTAATTCCTGGGCAGGAAGAACGTAGTCGTTTTTGGCAGAGGAACACGTCGACCTCCAGCCAAGTCCTGCGGAGAGTCCGGACCAAAATCCACCGTGGTGGATGGGTAAAGCCAATCCAGTATTGTGAAATACGTAAAGCTCCTCGTCCTTGTTCCGGATATAAATAACCGGTAGAGAATCAAAAGATTTGGCCCATGGTAGAAGACAAGCGTCGTGCCTGAAAGAAGAAATCTCTCATCGGCATAATGCAAAATTGTGTCCATATTTTCTTACGACGATAATTAAGATTTTACCTTAACGCGGGGAATATAGTGAAGGTGGGCTTTAATTCGTCCACTCTCTTGAACAATTCATTGCTTTGGAGCAACGACTCGCAGGCTTGCAACGCTTTCCAATTAAGAGATAAAGGTTTGTCAATGCTGCAGTTCAATTCAATCACCTCTACGTCCACCAGATTCTGATAAACCTCTTTAGAATATTTCGATGGTATCAAAAGAGTGGAATCTATGCCTTGATCCGATAGAGTGTTTGCGAGAAGCGAAAAATCGTAGATATCCTCGAATGCCACGATCAAAGCCGATTGTGGCGGTTTTGTTAAAATCGAGCCGGTCGATAGTTTTATTAAAGATAAACACAAACAAGTTTTTATCAACCACATTGCTTCGCATGCATCAAACTACTACCATTAATTCGTTAATTTAAATATTAATATCTAATTAATAATAATCTATTGTTTGCCAATGTAACCAAATATATTACAATTTTCTTTTCATCACATCGCGTCTTCTTATGGCTTGTTCAGCGGCACTACACTCCAACCAAATCATCAGATTTATCCGCAGCTGTCCATGTGGAGTTAAAAACGAACCGGTAGACGCAGAACGTTCACGGTGAGAAAACGGTCGCGTAGGAACTATCTACCGGCGTAGCATTGGGACTTGATCATCCAATCATCTCCCATTCGTCGTATGAATTTCTCTTTTAATCGTACAGCACAGTTGGAAGCACTTGATACAAAGATTGGCTCGCAATTGAAGCACGAGTTTTCGGATGCACTCAAAAGTTAAGACTTGAAATAATAAATCAACGCATCGTTTATAATAGATTGTATTATTTTGACAGTTTACATGAAATTTCCTGCATTACAGTTATATAAGACTAGATAGATAGAGATATGAGTTTTCTAACGTTTCACACGAGAGGCCCCGTCCGTATGAATGCTCCAAGTGTAATGTTTTAACGATAAGAAACCCTTATTGTACCACAAAATAGCTGTTTACCAAAGGGATTTTGGAAGAGGAGCGTACTTGACTGAGGTTAGTTGAAATCTACGATGTTTGGGTTAGGTTAGGGTGTTATTGGCTGCTGAAAGTCCAAACAACGTTATTTACCGACTGTAGGTAATGTAGGTTATTATGACCTTTCGTCGGTACTGTACCATTCCGCCCCCTCCCCCTCCCCTTTTAACAGAATGTTATGGTCGGTAAATCTTCAAGGTGGTGGTATTATCATCCGTTTGTTAGCTTCTTACGGATGTGCACCAGAAGAGGACCAGTGCATCCGCTATATCAGTGTAAAACAACGCAAAGGAACGAAGAATTAATAAAATAGGCCAATACACATTTATTTAAGGCACGAAGTCGTTGTAGACGTCTTGACAATGTCAAGATTTTCTGGAAAGAAAGTTAAGCGTTGCAATAATGCATCCTTCAATAGCCGTTAAGGGAGAATCAATTTGCAGATGGGTTTGTTTGTTTTTTTTGTTATATAAATTTACAGTGAATGGGACGCATTATGCATTTACACTTTTTAACAGGCGATAAATTAAGGAACGAGTGGGGTAAGAAGAGGACCTTGACCTCATTAAGCGCGAACTATGCAAGTTTATTAAGCTTTTAGCTTCGCTTTGTGTCCAAATGATTAAATTACTGCTATATAGAGAAAATTAGATACTCCGTTACACCCTCGGTTTATAATTACCGCTATAATTTATCCGCTATTCAAATCACTACTTATTCAAATGTACGAGACTTCAGTCTACCCTGTTAGTTGACCCAGTTTGTTCAGCTCTCCTGTATTCTTCTTCAAGACGAGTTGTGCACTTGCAAGCTTCTTGGTGACAAATTGGAATTAGTGGTAATTGCGTTAGTTTAACGTTAGTTGTTAACGAAACTTGCCGGTTAATCGAATTTATCTGACTCCCTGCTGCTATACTAAATTCTCGTCTGCATTTGGAAATTCGACTAACAAGAACGATCAGGGATCGAACCACACGATGAAATATTTGCAAATACCGGAATTCCTTTTCTCGCGGTTAATTTATCACGGGTCCTCATTGGCAATGGATTTGCAAATTTGCCATGCAGCGAAATAGCCCGCGGATGGAACGAATAGGAGGTGCAGCAGCAGCGTTTTAAGCAGCCTCTTTTTAAATATTCATGCAATCGCGTATGATTGGAGGATCGGTTTTTGTAGGATGTAGCACTTGTATGCAATCGCATCGGTGTATATATTCGGGCCGCGGCGCCGTATAGCAATGAATTATACCTAACCGGCAAGCGGGACGAAAGGATTTCGCTATCTACGATTAGAGTTGAATTACTCAATCCGATGGTAATCTGCTGAATTACACGTAAAACAGTAGATTTAGCGTAGCGCGGGGCTGTATTATTGGAAGCTATAGGTTCGCGGAGAGTGCTGACCGGGCGGGACTCGGTGGTTTGAGATTTGAGGCCAACGCGGCAAACGGCAAGCGGCAAACGGCCAACCAACCAACCAACCAGCTCAGCCAGGTACTGCTCAACTATACATTGTGCTCACGCTATGGAAAGCATAAATATCCGCTTAGCGCATACACATCGCGCGGGGGAGCGCATCCATACATTACCAACACATTTGCTCGTACATATATATATATGTACGTGAATTTCACGTGGGCTAGTTCCGCTAGTCGCCGCGCCGTGCCGCCGGCCCGCCACTATCATCATTTCTTATGGTTTCTAAGCACGCTATGTATGGCTTGATTTTCATAGAAACATCCAACATCCACCACCGATATCTCAACCCATCCGTTCCGCAAACCTCCCTGCGTGAACGTGCAAACCAACACATTCGCCTTATTTATTTCTTGCTCAGCTTCAATTCTGTTAACAGCGGATACCCCGTTGACTTATCTTTAATCAATATCGCCCGGCGTCGCTAACACAAGCGCTTCGCTTCAATTGAATTTCACAGCTTTTCCACCCTCGCGCGCGTCCTCTTTTACTATATGTTTATGCAAATTCATCCAAGACACACGTTCTCTCTCTCTCTCTCTCTCTCTCTCTCTGTCTCACTCCATCGAACCCCCCCACCTACACCACGCACATACATCAGCACATTGTATGCACTTTGCGAAACGATCGTTTCTCTGGAGGCGCGAATAACTCGACGCTGGGCAAGAAGATGACTGCACGTCGAGTGCGTGTGCAGTGTGCGATGATTCGCCGTCATCGTACGGCAACATTTGGAATCTTGCTACAGTGTGCGTGATAGATCTACGCAGTAGAGTATATAGGGGAAGCCCGGGCAAAGCGGGTACCCCGCCTAAAGCGGGTCACTGTCCTTACACTTTTATGTAAACAATAAGTGTTAATATTTTGATTTGGTGATATTGATACAACAGTTATGAATGTAAATTAGTAGCATTTCGTTGGCAGAGACGTATTCTATAAAAGTCCTGGCAATTAAATCAGTTTTGTTGACGCCGATAAAAATTTTATAGGTTAGTTTTTTCTAGATCATTTAAAAAGTATTATAATTATTTCTTTATTCTTGATACTATTTCGAACCAACGTTATTTAGCTTTAAAATAATATGCGAAAATATTGTTTTGGATAATTTTCTTAAAAGTTATAATTATTTAACTAAAAAGTGTACTCTCGGGCAAAGCGGGCCGGGCAAAGCGGGTCAAGTAAATTGATAGCTTTTGTTGAATAATTTACAGATGGTGAATAAATACCAAAGGAAAAAACAAATCAGGCGTCTTGGAGTCAAGACATAATGCAAAAGGCAATGGACGAAAGTAAGAAAGCTCTATTAGAACCGCCTCAAGAAAATATAATATAAATTACCCATACAGCACACTTGACTAAACTTTGTCTTATAGACTTCTTTTAGTCATCCAATTGACTAAAAGACACCTAAAAGTTGTCTTAAAGCTACTAGGTGCTCTATGGGTACTCCACTTTACAAAGATATATCAAAAAAGGGAACTTGTGAAAAAAAGCTCGATAGATTTCATAGGGTATTCAATGACGCTGAAGAAATTGAATTGTTGAAATATGCGTTGCAGATTACTCTGGTCGAGGATCTTATTTTTGTAATTTTTGCCAAGAATGAAATTAAACTTAGAAACTTCGTTCAATAATATACTTCATGTTAATGTTAATATTCCATTAACTTAAAATTTGATAAAATAATTATAACATAAAGTCAAATATTCAAAAAAGTTTTTTTTTATGTATCTAATAACATTTGTATGGTTTATTATAGCGGTAATCCGCTTTGCCCAAAAGACTGACCCGCTTTAGGCTTACTTATGGGGCAAAGCGGGTCAAAAACACTTTTTTTTATTCTTCGCATAAACAAAAATTATGAAATTAAATGTTGTTCATTGTTTTATTACTTTATAGTCAGATAATTACCCTGACTAATGACACCGAGAATGTTTGATTATCAATTAAAAACGCAGTTTTCTTGATCTACAAAGCTTAAGTGGCCCGCTTTGGGCTACCTTCCCCTATAGGTTCGACAGAGAGTCACAAGGACATTGGAGAAATAATTTAATTCTCGTCAGTTTAATGCATGTATATCCCATTCGGAAGCAGGCATATTAAGCGGATTAGTGAAAATTGTTGAAGCTCCCGATAGATCGGTATTGGTAGATACTACTGGGAATTGAACCGGTATTGCTTTCTAATTGGCGGAGCGAATCCTCATAATGCACAGAATGCTACTGCACAACAGCTTTCTAAAGAACCGATAAATTGCCAGGGATAAATTCCATTTAGGAATTCTGATTAAAGCTGCTCGTCGTAAGTAACCGCAACTATGGTATTTGCTTGGGAATAAGTATTCTAGCTCGTTTTATGCGATATCGCTATGGAGAATCAGAATTCAATTCGATAAACCCATTTATGATTGAATGGGAGAGTTTCGTATATATATATATATATATATATATATATATATATGTATATAGGTATAGATGCACAATTTACCTAACATTTGTCAGGAGAGAATAAACAAAAAGAAAGCTGGTATATGTATACAGAGTGCGGAGTTACGCGAACAGGCTGAAAAGAACTTTTAAACCAAGTCAAAGACGCATTAATCGATGCTGGCATGGACATGAGCGCTTTTCGATAAAAGGAAAAATGCATAAAACAGACTAAAGGACTCGTTGACTTTAAATTTTGCCTTTAACCCCAGCGTATTACGTTTTCAACTGAAACTCGGGCCATTAATATTTGCAGTGAATATTTTGTCAGAAATGGACTCGTTAGATTTTCTTCACCATGCAGACACACACTCTACCGATATTTACATTATAAAAGATACTTTTCGAAAGATTTTTATTTATTGTGTAGAAAATAGACTGGCGCTTCTATTCGTCTTTTAGCGCTGAATCTTTTTATTAGCTTCGACAACTATTGTGACGATGCTCGGTGGTTCCGGGCGACAAAGGCTGCAAATGACAAATAGTTGTTATAGGAGCGGCGACGATGCTATGCTGCACTCGTCTCTCGTGATACGGACAAACAGCATAATCGTGGCCATGGAATGGCATGGCATAAAAGAAAGGGCTACGCTAGATACAGCCACGTGACATCTTCATTCTGTCAACAGCATGAATTAACGAAGGCGAAATGAGCTCTTTTCATCTGTTCTTACATCTTTCTTTTGACCCGGAAGAGCTTTCGGTAAAGAGGACTGTTGCTCATTTCATCCAAAATCCTGCACTGATTCTTCTTTCATGAATTTTATAAATTCTTCGAGCAAACGAATGATATGAGAATAACGCGCGTACCTGTTTATATACATAATAGTATATATAGTTTCAAAGATTGTTCTAATTGAGTTCGTACGGAGCGTAATATAAGACGAGATCGAGAGATCCAAAGTTATCTCGACGTCACTGTGATAATATTGACTCGATTGAAGAAGACAGTTTTATTACTGTCCTCGTAATAATTTTTCGTGCTTCTTATTCTTCCTCGGCGCGGTTGGTTGTAACACACACACACACACACACATCCCCTCTCCCGGTATAAGAGACTTTTGCGACAGCTATATATATATATGCATGTACGGTAAAGGCAAAATAATACGTTCGTGCACACACACACACACACATACATAAACTACAAAGCGAGCGACGAGGATTCACTTTGACGAAGGGACTGACAATGAATTCTCGGTTTCCAGCGGGATTCAATTGTTGAATATGAAGGAGAGTTGGAATTATGAGACTCGAAGGTCGCGCATAGAATCAGCATGTTATTTAAGTACAGCAGATATGGAAGCGTAGAAATCTGATAAAGGAAAACAATAAATTTAACGATAAAGCGACGATATTTAAACGTATTGCAAGACTGCGTTATCTCCGCTGGTGCTTCAGTCAGTCGGAGTGGTAGGTGAACCGTGAGAGGGGCAGAAAATAGGGAATATTTGTTAAGTCGGGGGCCAAGCGTACGTGGTGCGCGCGTGGCAAACTGGCAAAGAAGAGGCCGACGGCCGAAGAGGGAAGAAGGTGGATTTCTGTCAGTTTATAGCCGGAGCCGAGAGTGAGCTTGCCCGTGTATGAGATCCAAATGAAAATGACAGACTCGGAGAAAGGAAAATATATGTCCCCGGAAGGACGAAAAACATGGGAGTATCTCACGATATCTTGCTGTAAGCATCTTTTTTTAATCTCGCTCCTCTGTCAAGTGGCAGAAAACGGCTTCGTGCTTTTTCCACGCTTCGGACACTTTCTTCGCCTTAATCCCCCCCTTTCTGCTTTTTCTCTTCACGCAACTCTCTCTATATATATCTATAACACTAGAGATTCATTGGATTGACCAACGCGCGAGCTGCCACACAAATATATTTATAAATACAGAGGGGGGGATATCGACAGATGGAGAAAATTATATAACGATCGAATAATTACAGGCTCCATATTCGTACTGTGCATCGGTTGCATAATAGGATGGAATTCTCCGAGCGCCGTGATACTGATGTCTCCGGAGTCGGAAATTCCGGCAACAGCCTCGGACGTCGCAAGCTTGATGGCGGTGTTGGCGATGGGTCATCTAATGGCACCACCCTTCAGTATTCTCGCCGTTGATAGGATCGGTAGAAAGAACACGATATTGATTAGCTCGGTACCACTGCTCGTCAGTTGGTCCATGGTGATATTTGCCAAAAGCGTCGAGGTGAGTGTTTTCACTGCGATATATATATATCAGAGTGGTGGAATTTAGGCTGGATGACCTTGAAACTAGCTCTATATAGTATACACAATATAGAGAGGAAGAAGAGAATAATGGTATATGGGTTTTTGGCGTGCGAGCAGGTGCTCTACGTGGCGAGATTTTTGGCAGGACTGACCCTAGGAGTTTGCATATGCGTTTCACCGATGTACCTGGGGGAAGTATCGTCGAGCGCGACGAGAGGTGCCGCAGGTGCTTTGTTGGCCATCATGTACAATCTGGGAATATTGGTAGCTTTCGTGGCAGGGCCTTACTTATCGATCGCAGCAATGGCCTCCTGCTTCCTCGCTCTCGCGGTGGTCTTTGTCGCGAGCTTCTGGTTCATGCCGCTATCGCCTTACTACCTGGTGCTGAGAGGACGGAAAGAAGAGGCGGAGGAAGTTCTGACGAAACTGCGAGGGAAGCCGGACGTTAGCGAGGAGCTCGAAGCGATCGTGGCTTCCTTGAGGAGCGATAATGAAAAGGGCACCGACGACGGGGGTGGTGGTGGAGGAGGAGGAGGATTCAAGCAGATCTTTAGCCTGAAGAAAAATCGTCGGGCCTTCGTCATCGTTCTCCTCTTCAACGTCATGTACAGCTTCGGCGGTTACCTCGTGGTCATGACGTATGGCCAATTGATATTTAAGGAAACCGGAAGTCCCCTGCCGGATCACACCGCCAATATCCTCGTGGGCGCGATGCAGCTCGTTCCCTCCATAGTGACCACCTTCGTCGTCGATAAATTAGGTCGTAAACCATTGATACTGGCTTCCGGCTTTGTCGCGGGACTTTGCAATCTCGCCATTGGCTCGTTCTTTTACGCCCGGGAATATTTACAGCAGGACGTATCTAGCTACTCTTTAGTGCCGTTTATAGCCTCGATGGTGCTCGTATTCTCCCTCAACTGCGGCATCAACAGTCTCCAAATTATCATCATGTCCGAGATATTCGCGACGGATGTAAAAGCGCTCAGCAGCTGCTTGCTTGGAATGTGCGGTGGACTGTTCGCTTGTGTATCCGCCAAGCTTTACATCGCTCTGGCCATTACCTGGGCTTATGGCCACTCCTTACCCTTCATTAGCTTCTTTCTCGTTATGTGGATCTCCGTCGCGATCATTCTCTACTTGTTACCCGAAACCAAAGGCAAGAGTTTCGCGCAGATTCAGAGGGAACTCGAGCAATGAATTCTCTCGACTCGCGCGATGCACTGGAGTAGCTCTATATAGCCTATATGTATATATGTATCTCTACTTTTATCGCGTACAATATGCCGTCTCGAGCTCTTTCTTAATTATCGCATATGGCACCTCGCGAGATATACCACTCATTTGTAGCTCCCCTTACATGCTATACGAATCTTACGCGCGTTTTGCATTAATTTTTTAATCGATACCCACTGCAAGATTTTGCATCGGATTGCAGCTTTATTTAGACTGCATATCTTTCGCTGGATTCTTTTTCCTGTCTTCTTGTTCTCCAATACATGTACATAGATCTGCGATTGCTAGCGAAATTTATGGATGTACTAACTTTGTGCATGCGTGAGAGTGTTGTACGTGCAAATGTGACTGTGATTGTGTGTGTATATTGTCTGCTGTATACGTCGACGTGCTCAGAACGAAGATTAAAGCTGAACGTTTGGATGTACTGGTGGGAAGCAACCTAGAAAGAAGTATATATTTGACAGTTTAATTACATATTTGTGTACACGCGTGTGTGTATATATGTGTCTGTTCACGATCTTCACTTCTCTTGGAATCCAATTGTTCGCGCTTAGCACGATAGCACATCTTGCGGGCACACCTATATCATAAAAACACCATTTATTTTACATTTTAAACGTAAACTACACGAGTACCTCGCTCAATTAATTATTCGTTCCAAGTTGTTGTCAAGTTTTAAGTATTTATTTAATATTCGATATCTCTATAGTTTTCTTCTCGCATGAAATTTTATATCGAACGCGTCTCAGTATATGTATATACACGAGTCATTTACAGAATTATATCAATAAAAATGTTTAAACGTATATATATTTTCCAATGTTTCATGTAGTTCGTAATGCACGTGTTTTCGGATCAGAGAAACACAGAGCACTAGTTTACGTCGATTAGCGGATAAGACGGTTGTCGGTTTGATGATTAAGTTTTAAAACTTGTGCGCTTTGGTATTGGAGAGAGAGAAGAGCTAGTATATATCAAACTTATATTTCGTTCGTGCTCTCCTCCGGAGTGTTGCAATGGTATTTCACACACGATGAAAGTCCCTGATAAAAATCATCGTAACATCTTTTATTTATCATTGATAAACGTTTGAGAGTATATAACTCAAGTGTAAATATTTTTCAGTCGAAATTATCCATGAAACTTTTGTCGCGCGTAAGAAAACTTTATCATGCACTATTCCTGAATTCTTATCGCGCACTGCCAATAAAGAGCAGCTTTACTCTCGCATTTTCATTTATAATTAGTACCTAATAATAATTAACGTTACTCTAGAGTGTATAAAATGGAAATTAAAGAAAGGGTAAAGTGTGTATAGGCGTATATATATATATATATATATTCTGCGGTTTTAGGAAGAAAGCGTACGCTGCCGAGGTGAAGAAGGCCCTTAAATTCTTTAAATCGGTATTCAGTCCATCAGAAATTGGTATTGGCAGAGCCATTAGAAGCTAAAATTAGTTTCGCGATTTCAGACATCTGGTTTCTGCGGAACGTGAAATAGTCGGTGAGATCACTTATCTTGCTTTATAGCGAAGATTAATTCGCTCGCGAGCCGATTTCTTTTTGCCCTATTTTCCATTCCCTTTATGGTTCTTATTTCGGAAGATGCAATAATGGCTTCTCCATGAAATATCCCTGATGGAAGAAAAAGTCTCTCGGTAAGTGATAAAACGTTTTTTTTATCCATCCTCAAAGTGCATTCGAGCACGAGATTTGGAATATTATAAATGGTGATTTTTGATAGCCATTGAAGGACTCGGAAATGCTGTGACAAACGGTGACAGGTTTGACGAGAAAGACTTTCATGATTTGACTGATATAGAGCGTTTTCACATTCTCCGTTAGAAAATCACGAATGCAAAGTTGGCACGTTCCGATGATTGGTGAGAAGTTGCAATAGCCGCAAACAGTCAAACGCAGCGATTGCAGTTGTAACGTGACCATTAGTCAAAATGAATTTATTAGTCGATGGAACTATGGGAGAGAAAAAGGAATTTCGCGCAGCTGTTTAAACGAATAAGTAATGTTGGCAAACAATAGTTGCATTGATGCAATTACTACGTTTGTCACTTGTTAGTTTTGCTGCCGAAACGCTGCAGCGGCATACCAGAGTGGAGCGCGCGTGGTGACGAACCGACGAATATAATGGAAATAAAGTTTCCCATGGTGGATGGCCATGCAATGCACCACGCGCGCGCTCGTGTCGCGGAGTTGAACATACATATATACATACGATAGAGAGACACGGTGTTATATTCGCACAAGTTTCGAAACGATCGTGCACGCTTTAAATAGATCGAGGATATGCGTGCTTTTGTTTATTATTCATCAATACTAGACGGCAAACATAATAAGGGTTATGATTAAAGGCGATCCTAGGGACAATTTGTAACTGGTATTAGCACTTTGGCGTGCTTGGTAACCGTCAGCAGAAAGCGTAGAGGACAGCCTGAGTGGACAAACATAGATATCAGCGGTACGTAGCAGTCTATCAGAGTATGAGAGAGGGCTAGTATATATATATATATATATATATAGCCATATGCAGCGTGCATGCGTACCATATACTATATCCTGCAGCATGAGCGTGTACGTGTATGCACACAGAGACTCTGCTAGCGTTGTATTGGAGAACGAGCAGAGTCCATGCTTTGTATACAATTGTATCATCGAGCCCAAACACACTAACGATCGCCGGCACACAACAAACACGTTCCGCAAACAACACCACTCGGCTATGAAAGCTGCGCTGCTGTCGTTGCTGCTGCTGCTGGTCTGCAGCAGTCTGCTGCTGCATTGCCACGTTCTAGTTGCACTGTACCACTTGTACCAGTTCCAAGGGTTCCACCGTGCCTATACCACCACCACCCATCAAAACCTGCCCCCATCCTATTTCTACCGCAAGCCCATATCCCATTCCATTGTAATCTCATCTCCTCCCAATCTTATTATCTTATCCTATGGTCAATTTGCCACCAGATCTACATCTACCACCCTCTAGGTCGCTTATCGCGTCCTATGAAATTCATCTTTATTCGAAAAACGGGACCTTCCTCGCTCTCTATTTTAGATAACAAACGTCACTCGTCTCTCCCCGATGCTTCTTCTCGCTTGATTCATGTATATAGCCGAGGTATAAGGAAACTCGTGCTTTTATTCCATTGGAAAAATTCCTACAGTGTTTTCTTGTGCGTACGAGGATCGGGGGGTGCACTGGGAACTTTGTATACAATTGAGCCTATATAGACGTAAGGTCCGTGAACTGTTTATAAGGAAATTTTCATAACCTCTCTCTCTCTCTCCTTTGTAAGTCGTAAGGTACCTGCACCCTGTCACACCTTTAAAATAAATATTTTTGTCGAGCCTCGGCTGCAGGGTTGTTCGGATGAAAACTTCTCGCGTCGATCAATAATGCAAGGAATGAAAACATGGAGTGGTGATTGAGTGAGATTGAGAATGAAAGTAAAGCGAAACGGCAAATTAGTTCCTATTTGTAACACCGTCTGATTCGACCGTTTGATTTACTGAATTAAATGATAGTAGAGCAGACCTGAAATCCCTGCAAATGGAGCTTTCTATTGGTATTGGTGCGCTCTCCCTCTCTCTCTTTCGGTATAGCTCTGCAGTGAAACCTGCTTGTTTTCTCTTTTCCACTGTTGTCAAGCGCGTGAGCAGTGTTTCATTACGCGCCACTTACTTTCATCAATCTGTGCGCTGCTCTTCCCGAAAGACAAACTTTTGCAGAAAGTTTCTCTCAGTCAACCACTCATTCAATATAATATATATATATATATATATATATATATATACACTAGGGTGGCCATAAAAAAAGAAAATTTTTTCCGGTGCTTTTATTTTGTTAAGAATGATGAAAAAAGAGGAATCAAATTTTTTAGATTTTTTTGAAGCCGTTAGATGGTGCCGATATCGTTTTTAAAATTAAAAATTTAGATTTATTGAAAACGATTAAACAAAATTATAAATTAATATTGTGCTGGATTAATGTTTTTTTTATTACATTTTCTTGTAATTTAACTAAAGGACTTTTCAAAGCACAATAGTAATTTATAATTTCGTTAAATCGTTTTCAATAAATCTAAATTTTTAATTTTAAAATCAATATTAGCACAATTTAACGGCTTCAAAAAATTCTATAAATTCGAGGATCTCTTTTTTTCATAATTTTTGACAAATTAAAAGCTTATTGGAATTTTGGTTTACATCTAACCTCGAAAAAGTGGAAGAACATCGGATTTTTAGCTTTAAAAACGATATCGGCACCATTTAACGGCTTCAAAAAAATCTAAAAAAAATCGATTTCTATTTTTTCATCATTCTTAACAAAATAAAAGCACCAGAAAATTTTTTTTTTATGGCCACCCTAATATACACATATAATACGTGTATATATATTATTGTTTTTATCTGCTCACTGCAGAGCTCTCTATCGTGTCAACGACAACGTCAACTTTTAATGATCGCATTTTTACATGATAAAGCTCTCTCCCGTTTTAAGCATTCACTATTGTATTACAAGGAAAACTAATTAAGAAAACGAGTCGTCGAAAGTTGGCGCAATAATTCATCGACGTGGTCTTTATCGAAAAGATGCGCGACGAGGAATTCGATAAACTGGAACGCGCTGGAAGAATGAAACGTGAGATTATTTTTGTCTTTCACGGACATCTCGCAAACTTTTAAATAACGCTGTGCTGGATCGAAGTTGGCTTTTCACAGGATAAATATAGCGCGAGTACATCTTTCGACCGGGCAATTCAATGTTTTGCGCAACTTTCCGCAGTTGCTATTATTTGCCAGTCCTCATTAGCGTGTCTTCTGCTTACAAGCAATAATATGCCGTGGTTCATTAGAATTATTGCGGACTCGAAGCAAGTTTTGCCGTGTTGCTTTGCAATCTCTGTCAATGGACGGGCTTCCTTTCTTTCAACCAAACTATTTAAAAGCGTTCTGGATTCTAAGCGGTTTGCAATTGTACTGCTTTTCGATCTTTTTAATCACACTTTAAACCATAGTCTCTAAACATGCTTCTGCATTACGGCTTTCTTCCTTCTTTTTAAGCGAACATTATTGTTATTTTCTCTCAACTCGTATTTTAATATTATAACTGTAAATAGGTTAATTAATTTAACACTTGGTCAAAATGCAAAAATTAAATTTAAAGCTGAAATAATACATGCGGAGAAAATTTCATTTTAATAATTACTGCCCTAAATGTAGTAACAGTGTTAGTTGTTGATATTCTATAATGACAAAATGTCAATATAGGCACGGTAATTTTTTTATTCACAAGTTTTTTAAATTTCGGTGAACATTAATTTTAACGGTGAAAATATTAATAAATAGGATGTTACTATTACATATCGTGATTGGCAGCGTAGAACAGTAAATTTTCTTATATTCCATTTGACAAATCTTTCAACTCTACGTTTGCATCATCAGCGCAATTCTTGCGGATACGATAGAATTGATGATCGAGAATTGGAAAGAGGGTCAAGAAAAGAAATAATTATCAGACAATAAAGAACATATATGTACATGCTTAAATGCTTTGTAAAATGGTGTTTTAATATTAAATGTATAGGATTTAAGTCTATATATTTAATACTATATATATATATATGCACACAGTCTCATCCAAGTTTAAAAGGTACTGGGTCAATGAGGATGAGATCTGCAGGTTTTCAAATTCCATATAAAGTGAATCCTATAAAATTATCTTTTTTTCAGACTAATGAATGTAAAAAGCTTTATAAGCTATATAATAATACTAAATGTATTATATATGCTTGTTTTTTGCCATTGTGTAAAAAGATTCGGCTTTTGTAGTGTAATGTTAATCAACTTTATTCTGCTGATTTTACCAAATTTAACGAATTTTCCTTATAGTGCTCTATATATACTAATGTGAAACAGAATAATATTGCATAGAATTTTTTTGGAAAAAAATTGAATTTTTCTCTGCACTGAAAAGATATTATGTGAATGAAAAAATATTCTCATTTAATTGGGTGAGATATTAATTAAAAGCAATAAGCATATCAGTAGATTTAGTTAACATTATTCACAATAAATATTCACTTGAATCAAAGGATCTTTTTTTCAGTTTGATAAAAATGGATCTTTGCAGCAGAATTTTACCAACGCCTATATGCTTACGCCATTATATAAAATTGTGGTATTAATTGATAATACAGTAAAAGGAATAAAATAGTAGAGAGCAGGGAGTAATATTTGAGATTATAAATAGTGCATGGAGAGATATTGGCGATGAAAGCAACGTGGGAGATTGGAGTGAAAAATTAAAATGTTGCTAAATCGTTGAGAGTGGTGTTTTGGTTAGTATAGTAGTAGTCGGATTAGAGTGTGAAACGGGGAGTCTTTGGATAAATCGGTTGTGAAAATATCGCGTTGGGTATACGCGGGTGTGTGTAATGTTCTTTTGCGGTGGTAGATTGCATTGGCAGTATGTTGCAGCTTGCAGCCATAGCAGGAAGCAGGTATAACTGGTATAAGTCAGAGACGCGCATTACTGGCTGTGCAATCCTGCAGGTATTGGCTTTTGGCTATCGAGTATTAGCCCTTTAGTTCCCTGAGAGCTTTCAGTCCGTCGCGCGACGCTTTAGCTTCAGCTCCGCAACTCCACAGTTCCAGCTTTTTGCTTTTGGCTTACACTTTTGGCAGAAAAGAGTCGATACCTTATGTGCGCAACGCAAGCCAGTTTCGCTCTCTAGCGACAATTAGTTTGCTCTTGCCGAGAGGGCCCTTGTTGAGGGACACGTTGCAACTTCCAAGCACTTGCGAGTTGCGACCTCTTCTCCCCCCCACAAGCCCTATACCAGTAAACTCTACTTTTGCTCTGGCGAGCGTCTATCGGTTGCTGCACAACAATCAATTGCAATCATTCTGACCACGACGTTCGCTATACTTTTGCTAAAATCTCTCCCTCTCTAGCATCGAGTCTCGCAGCCCCCTCTGCCTCCATTTCATTTCAGTGCCACATAAGCCAGCCATACCAAGACATTTTTCAAATTATTTCCAAACAAAGTCTCAAAAGACTCGACTTTATATATATACTTTCTTGAAAATTCCTCCATGACCTTTATTTGCTCGCGATCCACTTATCAATTCGTAAATAAGCTTCGTTACTTATAGCTAGTATTCTTATTACTCTCTGTACCATACTCTGCTACATATACGAGTCCTGTGCACTACCATCGCGTACTTTGATACGAAATAACAGTGATAAACCAGAGAGTGTGTCCTAAAAGAGAAAGAAATATATACGAGTCGCAAGAGGGACGCGAATGAAAAAGGAAAAGTATAAAAGTAAAAGGCATGATTGGGGGAGGGGAGGAGGGGGGGGGGGGTATTTTTATACGCGAGAAGAGAGAAACGGGCGTATAATGAAATGAATGGAAAAGTTGGTGGACGATGAGTATAGGCGAGCGTATATAAACACGAGCGGTTTGTTTGTTTTCATCCTGTGGGATTTCGCGGGCGTATTAGTAAAATTTTGGGACAAAAGCGCTGCGGTGCGCTCGTGGATGAGAATGGCGTGGTGGTGCAATGGTAGTGGCAGTGAATTTGTACCGTGCGAGCGAGAGTGCATGTGTATGAGAGGGGTGAAAAATGAAAAGATTTATTAAAGGTTAATGCGGTGGTAAGAGGAGAGGAGTTGGAAAAATAGGGACGAGGACTCGTCTAGGAGAATTCTTGGGAATGTTGGTCACGTTTCAACGCAGCATTTGAATAGCCCGTCGATTACCGATGTGTCATTCGGGAGTCAGAAAAGCGTGACATTCGCCATTTCCGGTGTTGGAGAGGAAGCGGCCTGCACGCTCGGATCTTCCCTTCCGCAGTGGCGAATTTTATGCCCCGTGTCGCTGCTCGTTTTGCGAGATTGTCAAACAGGATTCAGTCAGCAAGACTAGTTTTTCGGAGATTCATCAGCCGCAGCTGTCACCGATATGCTGCTTCTCTCTCTCTCTCCCTCCTCGAGCGTGCCAACGCCGCAAGCTCCGAGCACCGCAAATTGCTCGGCCATCCCCGTATCGCACCGACCACGAAACACCTAATAATATAAAGCCCATGCCACTTTTGCACTTTTCATACACAGGGGATAACTCTTGTTTTCCACCTTGGCAAACCTGCAGCTCTCAAAATACTATTCTAACTTGGTACGCGCGATCCGATGTATATATATATATATATATATAGTAGTAGTAGTATAGTATACAAACTAGTTTTCATGTTTCATCCAAACAAAACTTTCCATAATGGGTATAGTTGAGTTCTCCCTGCATGTGCAGTCGAGGCCCGAGGCTCGTCGCGAAAGCTAAATCTTCGCTTTATCCAGCCCACTCGACCCCCCGCCCGATGCTTTCATATATCAACACTTTTGACTGACGCTTGCTACTCGAGGAGAGACAATTTGTTAAATTGTTTCTTCCCCCTCCACCGTCGAAAACCCACAACCAATCACCATCCTCGTCTTTCAATATTCACGCGTCACGATATTGATACTCGTAACCTTTCACTAGGCTGCCTTTAATTCTGTTTGATCAACGCTCAATCACGCAATGCAAGTTTTCGATAGATTATACATAGAGTATATTTGCTTGAATTCATGTCAAAGTCGCATTATCGATGATGAACGAAGCGAGAAATTTGTAGCAATGTTTAATTTTAATTAGCGAGATTTGCCTGTATGTTGATTGCGATCGTGTAGTAATTTTTCATCTACTCTCTATATAGGTACATATACTAACGTATTGACGCGAGGTAAATAAGCAGTAGAATACGGTATAATCTATTTAAGCAATATTTGTAATATATACAGTGTATACGTGGATATATATATATATACATATATGCATTGTACGGAATTATACGTAAACGTTAAATTTCTAAAATGGGAATTTTTGATTAAAAGCTCGCCCAAGGAAAGTTTCCGATAGCAGCCAATTTTCTTGGCTGGCACACGCACGCGTACACACCCGTCGAGCAATATACTTATATATACCGCGAGAGTTTTCTATAACCCGTCGCGGATATGTATTGGAGAAGGGACGTTTATGCGATCCGCGAGATAGCGGATGCAAAATCCGGAGCGTAGCATGCAAAATAGAACTGCACCTTTGCTCCATAAATAATGAAAAGTTATAAATATCAACTCTCGCTCCATACATGCACCGATCCTGCAGTCGTACTTTCCAATTCTCATTATCGATGTATCTAAATTAGCCTGTGGTTTAACAGCCAATAGCGAGAATCTTGTTTGAACGTACGTTAAACAATAGATTTCACTCGTTGCCTATTTAGTAGCAGCTTGCACATGCACCCAATTCAAAGCCGATTGTTAAAAAATTTCAACGTTGATATAATATAAAAATTGAGAAAAAATTAAATTAAAATCTGGCCATATAACAAAGCGGTATTCTTGGCAGGAAGCAGCGCGAATCGATTGGGAAAAATGCAAAACTTTGATTATATTGTTGGAAAGCCTTTTAGATCGGTAGACAATGGTCGATCAACCTTTTACTTTTATGACAGCTTTGACCAGACCATCGACGAGCACTAGTTGAATAAGCCTCTCTCCAATAACTTTCCCGCAGAGATCTCATTTCAGCCTTGTTTTAGACCTTCGAGTATTCTGTAAAGTACGTTTGTCGATGTTGGACATTGTCCTTTCACATCCTGATCCAGCTTTCGCGGAAAGTTCGATGAGGTTCGAATCGAAGCGGCTGCTGCTTGGTCAATTCATTATTTTTAGGTCACCTGCTACTTGCTCTCTCTCTCTCTCTCTCTCTCTCTCTCTCTATCCCTCTCTCCATACTCGACAATGTATAAGCTATACGTTTCCGTGCACGGAACACACTTTGCCAATATTTTTCTTTTCGCTTCTTTTTCCACCACGCGAATATCCATCAGCTATTTAATAAAAAATCATGACTAATTAAAGGCGTTTGCTCGTTACGCAATCTGGAAAAGGCAAAGTTTTTGATGAATAGAATCGACTATGAGGGAGCGATAAAGGAAAAATCGCGGAGAGAGTGGAGAACGGACGATAGAGTTGTGGAGGAGGAAAGAGGGGTAGTGAGGGGGGGGGGGGGTAGCGAGCGAGAAACGATAAGAGAATCACGGAGCGAAGGGCTGAAAATAGAAGAAGAATGAAGGAGAGCGAAGATAAAAAGTATCTATAGATATACTTATAGAGCTGCGGAATATGCGTCTCTGTGTAAGCACACGCGTGTGTGTGTGTGTGTGTGCATGCATTGGAGAAGGGACGAAATGGTGAGGTATCGAGCGTTCGTAGATTTGATACGAGTACGAGTGTGCAAGCACGAGTATCCCGTAGCCAAGTATTAGAGAGACGTGAATTGGATTGACATTACGTAAGAGTCCATGCTCCAGCATCCGGCAGCATCCCTCGAGAAATCAGCACAGTGGCACTGCTAGTAGTAGCAACGGTGCAACCAGCGTGCACCCGCCCTCCCCTCCCCTCCTCCCCACCCTCACCCTCATCCTCATCTTCCTCACCTCATCATCCTCCTCCTTTCATTCCTGTCCCGTGCATAATGAGATGCGTGTCTCCCGGTCGCCTTACAAAATTTCTAGATCCCTTAAGCTGGACTTCCACGTGCACGCGTGCAGTATAAGAAAAGGAGCCAGAAAAACGTAAGACGTAAAATGTTATATAGAATGTAGTAATTTTAAATCGAATGAAAATTCATCTTCGATCGGTCGATACAGTTTCGCGTGCATGGGCGTTTACCATTGTAGCTGAGAATCATTGCAAGTTTCTGCAAAAAGTTGAATAATTTGGCAATGAAGAGTCTATAATATAGGGTCATTGTATAGGACCCGCGGTGGGTAAGATTTTTTTATATTTATACGCGCCTGTATAAAATAAGACGAGAAGACTGTATCGTTGATGAGACTACTAGCTTTAACTGGATGGAAAGCAGTAACTCACTAGACGACAGTCAGTTACGCTGGAGTACAGTGGAGTCTGTAGGGTGCTAGAGAAATCTTGGTAACTCGGCGTAAATGGCAGCGAATACTCGGCATAATGAGGGCGGTAACCCTTTTCCTCCCCCACCACCACTTGCTTCCTCTTCAACCCACCCCCTACAGCCCTATCCATACCACCACTCTTTATAGCATTCTCTCGCACGGGTCCTCGCCTCTCTCTCTCTCTCTCTCTCTCTGTCGTATCTCCACATTTACCACCTATTTTCTTTAACAACCTTTTTCTACCCTTGCAACAAAATCCTCTTCTACAATTTGCCATTGTCGCTGGGTAATAATCTATTTAGCCTTCCAACGAAACTTCTAATAATACTTGTCTCCCTCAGCCTTTACACGTTGCTACCAATTTGTGAGAAAACGCTACATATTAAACCACAAATCATTATTCAAGAATAGAATTTCAGCTTTCGATTATAGCTTGATATTAGTTGGTTATTCTATACAAGTTAAAATATGTATCGGTGGATTATACATGTGGAGCGCCAAAGCTATTGTTCTAGCACAATAATTATTTATGAATTATCGAGTACTAAAATACATTTATGATAATGCAATAAAGGCCGATAAACCCTTTGTAACATGGTAAATGAAGTTTTCGTACAAGTATGATATTTCGATCTGTGGTATGTTCCATTGTGTGTGTTTACCTATATATCTATATAGGTATATACATAGAACAGTTTGCTTTCCGTTTCAGTTATGTCAGTATCGAATCTCGTGGACAAATAAATGAAGCGTTCCGTAGTTTGCGGTTGTTCTTTGAGTAGTCGATCAGCCATCTCGTGCTATTTACATAGTCGTGAAACACATTTTCTGCTCTCAAGATGGTTTGTAGGAGTTTAAGGGATGCCTCGGGTTAGGGAGAGAGCAGGGGTTAAAGGTAGATTGAAAGAAGGTAGGGGGAAAAGATGTGGAAAGAGGGTCACACACAGGGAGAAATAAAGGATGGGGAGAAAAAGAAGCGACAGTTTTGAGAAGAAAAGTGTTGGTGGATGTTGCTCTCACCGGGTCGCGGCCAAGAGAGCGAGAGGGAGAGACGCGCATAAAACTCTATGTATATAGCAGAACTGAGACGAAGGCAAAGACATTGGGAAAAGAGTGCCGGAGACACGGAGTTTGGGAATAGTGTGGGCGAGGAATAAGGGAACGAGGAGTAAAGGGTGAATGGGGGACGTAGCTGAAGAAAAAGACAGTGGGAAATGAAGTCGTCGGTTCTTGGAGTGTAGAAAAAAATCCGAGGAGGCGAAACCCCTTGGGGGAAAAACGTTTTCACCCCTCTCGATTGCACTAGCGTCTCGTTTTGTCCTCTCCGCCAGACCTCATCCTCTCGCAAGCAAGTAATGATTTCTTTTTCTTCCATCGCGCGTCAGCCTGACAGCGAGAAAGTTGCTTTAGTTTCATTCTAGTTTCCTTATCGCAGCTGCGATATTAGCTACGTCAAAATACCGGCAGATGCTATCCTGTAATGGGACATCTTTGTACACTCTCCAGTCGATGGAATACGATTGATTTTCTTAAACTGGCGTGGGATCGACCAAGATAGGATCGTAAGTGCTTTTCTACCAATCACTGGATAAAATATCTACCTCCGGGACACCAACATTTAATTGAATTTCACTTTTATTACTATATACGAGTGATAGCTCGCGTCCTTGCTGCTTATTCTTTTTCGAGCCGCTTCCTCGCCTTGCCAGCCGAAGATAAATGTTCGCATGTAAATGTCAAAACGGGCACTCGTTTCATCCGCCTGATTTTAATTTCACTCTGTTTTCTTTTTTACTTGAAACGACGTCATTCGGATCGAAGATAGGCTCGTCTACTGCGCAATAACGCTATTTCAATATTATTCAGGAGCATATATATATATATATATATATGTATATATAGGTATACGGTCGTATATGGATAGTCGTGTAGGAGGTTGGAGAGTTTTCGTGCTCGAACATTCCAGGAAGAAAAGAGGTTCTGTGCAGCGAGAAGAGACATAAGTGGTAAAATCGTGGTAGCATCTAATTAGTAACGTTCACCGTACCGGAAGCCAACGACTCTTCGGCCTTTGCGAGTGGCGAGCTTGCAAAAATTCGTGCGCTCGCTTGCCAGCACCGCAGAAATCCAGATTATGCACTCCAAGAGGAATGATCCGAGCTGAATTCATGGAAAATCTCATCTCCGAACTAGACGCTATTTCCGGTCGCTGATTGGAAATCCTGCGCGTACTTCTCCACGTTTTACAAAGACGGCAGGTGTGCACGGATATTTCAGTAGTAAGACCATTCCAGCATCTAGTCCACGAGGGAGACACGAGGAGATGATTTTCCAATGGGAGGAGATTGCCAGCTTCTTCGCAAGGTGTATTAGCGAGCATTGCCTCTTATGCAACCCCCCCCCCCCCCCCAACCTCAGTAACACAAAAGCCCTGCGAAACATGATCTATTCATTTCTAAGCAGACCGCGCGTACGTCAGCGTTTCTGCAAACGAGAACATTCGTTTGTCTATATATATCAACTTATGCGATAATGTAACTTTTGCATATATTTGTACGACTCAATTATTGTCTATTCGCACGAACCGTATACAGCTATGCACAAACACGTGATATTCAGGTGAGAATCCTCAGTACGGTTACGCACACATACATAGCACCAATGTTATATATCGATCTGTAAATTTTGTCATTTATTTGCGTGGAATTTTTTCGTGCGTGTATAACACAGAGAGCTATAGGTTATCAATCGTTGTTACCGTGTTGGTGTATACGTATATACATATATAGACGGTCCCCCAACAGAGATGTACCCGTGCATGAACTCACGTGTTGGTAAAATTATAATGCTAGACTGGCAGATAAAAACTCTGAGTGGTTATCTCGTTATAACTTTATAGTTTCGACACGTAATCTCAAAGCTGGACAATGGCCTCCCCCCGCTTTGGGTCTTGAACCGATTCGTCCCATGAAATATTCATCAGCTTTTGAAACCCGAAGCTCCAGCTTTCACTTCTCCAACCAAAAAAGCTCTACTTTATATTCTCTGTAACACAGAGCCATTTGAAAGTCAAACTGTTTACTGCTTGCACTGTGTAAACTTTTAGATATAGGTAAACTACCGGCTGTTTCGCTGCTCCGGAATGTCCTTGCCAGTCTCGCTGTATCCACTTCTTTACGCTACTCTTGCCTGCCACCAAGTGGTTACAAGTATCTCACCGGTAAGCTAAAAAACCCCTGAATAACTACCTGTCCAACATCAGCCGACCTCTCAATCCACTCGCATTCACGCTTCGCTTACCAGCCTTCCACATGGATCATCATCTTTTTTCATTTGACCAATTCCCCCCCCACCTCCTCTCTACGAAAAAAAACTACCCACGGATTTCGCGCATCCCGCGCCACGAGAATCGTCCGTATGTATATATACATACACGCGCTTATTGGAATAATGCGCGAGAGAGAGAGAGCATCCGTGCGCCCGTGTATAGGAATAATGTTAATTCCACGTATAGGAGTGTAAATTATACTCTTAGCTAGTGTATAACGTGTATTTTCTAGGTATTTTACCGTAGCTGTGTGGAACAATCTGGTAAGTACAGCGGCTGCTCGATTAAACGGGCATTACTACGAAAGGGACGACATAATGACATCATTAACCTATATTATATTCAGCTCGGGCTGACTAGTCGCAGTGTATTTGGCAAAGCTGGCGTGCACCATCACGTGCTACATGTTTTGCCCCTTGACCCGTCACCTCGACCTATGCTCTTGCTCGCCAGCTTATAATTCCCATGCACCTCCCCCCCCTCCCCCTCCTCCTCCACCTTCTCCACCAACAAACATACTATCTTCAGGCACGGAACACATGCTGAAAGATCCGCACCACCCACGAGCAGCTACGATTAATTTTAACTCGGGCAAAAAGCTGCGCTTGCAGTTGCTCAGACCCAAGAAAACAATCACGACTCGAGCAAATATTAACGGTTGCTGAGATTCGGCCAAAGCTTCCTATCTGGTACACGTATATATATATATATATATATATATATGGTATATAATATTCTCGGTTATAAGAGAAGACATTCGAGGGTTTCTTTGCTACTATTTTTTTCATTGATAGTTGGGAGGGGAGAGGTAGTGGTTGGAATAGAAAACACGTTACTGACGGTGCGCACGCGTATAACATAATTTAAGCAGGCTGATGATAAATCGATAGTCAGTGATTAATAGATTTCGGTAGCATCGAAGGCTCGAGTTTAACGTCACGATGCAAAATAGTACATATGCGAACCAGGTTTTTCAGAGTGATTTATAAATATGCAGGTATTTTAACGCGTACAGATTGCAAGATATGCACACACATGTATACGAATATATGTGTGTGTGTGTGTGTGTGTATAAGACTTGGTTCACGCAATAACTGTGATTTGGCGTACCGTCTGTGCCGGATACGCGCACTACCACAGGTGTACACGGTTTTACATGGCATGGGCAGTAATCGTTAGATCAGCTAGCACCTCGAAGGCGAATCACAGTTTTGCACGAAACATTTCATGGTTATGATGCTTGATATCCAGCATACGCCGTATTTTCTATCCTCTTCTCGTTGAAGGGGTGCGTGGCATGTTAACATTCATCGATTATCACATAACTTGCCAAACGTGCAGGTAATTACTCATTATTATTAGAAGGAAGTATCGAATGAAGTTGTTTCTGGATTGGTATCACCTACCCGTTATTAACTCGCAATCAGAAGGAAGAACGATGTTGGCGCGGAGGCCCACTCTCAATTGGCACTTTATTCAAATTACCCCCAGTAACAACTATCCATTTCTACCGATAATACATTCGCAAAATATAACCAACCTCCTTATTATTCAGCCCAACCACTCTATTCTCCATTCCCCGCACAATCGTTTCTTGCCAATTTTCTCGAAAAATCTCCAATCAGGCGTCGATTCGTTATCACGATTACCAAATACGCCTCGCCTTGCAATTTTCCACTGACCGATATGATTTATTTCATCGAATCTCCCACCCAATTGGTTATAATACTCTTGTAATTGCGGATCATTTTCTTTAGCCAAACACAAAAGCTTTATAATGGGATTCGTTGAATCAGAACGACTCACCCACACACAGCTCTTTGTTAAAAAACAATATTATATTTATATACATTTAGGGGAGGGGAAACATACCGGGAACAACTATAATACTGAGATAAATGTGGAACTAATTGATATTTTGTAAATGGATCCTCCGTTGGGTCATGTATATATATAGGGACGGAACTTTTAGATATTAGTGAATAAAGTATATATTGCAAATATTGGCACTTTTTTTTGCTTATATATGCGTTACTAAAATTATTTAACTTTGAATATGCGAAATTGATATTAAATAAATAAAGAATTAAATAAACTATATATGTTTGCACTTACTCTACTCACACACACATACCCGAAAAGTTTTTGTGGGAAACCTCAGAAATATTGAAAATTTTCAATCAGAATCTACGCTAATCAATATATTGATTAGCGTAGATTCTGATTGAAAATTTTCAATATTTCTGAGGTTTCCCACAAAAACTTTTCGGGTATGTGTGTGTGAGTAGAGTAAGTGCAAACATATATAGTTTATTTAATTCTTTATTTATTTAATATCAATTCCGCATATTCAAAGTTAAATAATTTTGTTTTCTATGTGTGGTGAATATATTATAAATACGGTATTGTGTGTGCCGGGGCCGAACCGTTCGGGGTAAATGTGAATAGGGCCGATTTTACTACTTATTGAAAAATATTGTCATATTTTAAACGAATAATTCTTCAAAGATGTAAAATGATAATGTTTTATAAAACTACTTCACAAAAGAATATGAGGAAGAATTATGTTATTATAAATATAAAGATAGAGAATAAAAAATAGATTTTTTCTAACAAAATATTTGAATGAAAAAGTGATTGAAGGAAGCTGCGCATAAAGCGCTTAAATTATCTTGAAAAGATTCATGAAAGATATATAGCATGCAATTCAGTTAATTCCCGATATCATTTCTGTTCAAATGGAATACCCGGTTTGAAAGCTGGGTCGAAATTAAATCATATCATAAGATATACCTTCAGTCCTGAATTATTTTTTATTGAATTCGAAAATAATCTTGGCACTTTTTGCTCTAATAGTGTAAATAAGGATTAATTATGTTAAATAAAACGATTTAATTTGTCATTATTCTTAATCGTTCACAAATTATTGAAATATATCCTTGGAGGTCCGATTTGTGACCCTGTATTCCCCTATACACTATTTCTCTTTTTTATTTTTTTCAGAAAATGTCAAACTAGTTGTATATAGAAAAATGTTCACCTTACGATCTAATTATCGATAATTTCATTGTCGGTGTTTGAAGAAGAGAGAACGAGAAACCGAGAGAGGGGCAAAGTGCGGGCGCGTGTAAGAGAGAGAGAGAGAGAGAGAGAGAGAGAGAGTAAAGGTAAGAGAAATAGGGCGCGAGGAAATGGGAGAACAAAGTCAAGTTTCTCGGTCGTTCAAGAGAGTCCTGCAGCGACGAGCGACCAAACTTGAGCCGGCGATTAATATTTGCAGACAATGGACTGGGCATATTTCCATGGCATCCCTCTATCCCAACCCTTGCCTCTCATCGCCGCGCCGCCCTTTTCTAGCTGGAATCTACCGACACTGTTCTCCTATTCTTTTACCCCCCCCCCCCTTTCTCTCTCATCCCCTCTCGCTTTCTCGCCTCTATTCAACATTGTACCATCTCCCGTTCTTACCAACGTCAAAGGCACGTTTGCGTATCATACTAGTGCAATTATACAGAGTGTTTGCAAAGGTCGCGTCATTTTTATTTTTTAATTAAGTATCATAATTTTTACATATTCTTACAAGTTCATCTCGCAAACTTAAAATAACACTAATACCATTTAACTCTGGCATTTACGAGATATGTAACTTTAAAGTAAATGTAAGTGCTTGCTACTAAGTTGGGGGAAGAGTGGCCCAATTTAGACCGTTGCTTTAATTGGACCACCGACGCAACTTCACACAACTAAAAGATATTTGTAGTTTTAAATAGTTAAAATTTTTAATGTATAAATATAGCATTAACTCGCGTCGCTGCACAATTGTTCAAATCACTCATGTAATATTAAATAAATAGTAAATATATAAGGATCCCTGTGTGTGTGTGTGTGTTATATTACGAAACACACACACAAGCAAGGAAATTTTGATGATTGTAAATTCACAACGTAAATGCATTAAAAGAGGGATATCCATGATACATTTATTGAGCAAAGTTGAAAGTGTGTTCATTTTATTATTTAAGAAATTTTGAAAAAGTTGCTCAAGTTGAACTGCCTTGTAGTTTTCTAAATTGGCCATTGCCATGGCACGTCCAGTGACAAAAAGTTCAAAGCAGGTCTCGTCTTTTGTAAGGTTCTCAAAATAAACAAACAGCTGAAAAAGCTGCTATCATTACATGCTTTCTTTATAACAAAATCATTAGAGTAAGCGAAGAGAAGAAAAGTAAAAAAAAGGTACAATCGAGTTTACTTGTGTGGTATTTAATATGTGAAGCAACAAAGTAAAAAGAGACTATTCAGTGCTCAAACGTGGCACACAAGTCTAAAAAGAAAAGTGACCACCAAAAGAGATAAACATTATTACGTCAAATATCTTTTAATAACCAATGGTCCATTTTAGAATTCTATTCGACCAAATTGGAAGACCATTTTCTTTAATTAAACCAAAACCTGTAATTTTTATTTTGCGTCTTTCGTTCTTTACTACATCTATAAACAGATTCGTTGTTTTTTCTACCTTTAAATGGAATGCTCAACGACCACTTTTTCGTTCTAAATTAAATTTTTTTTTGCTCTACCATTCATAAATTGTTTAGATGTGATCCAAATTCGTCTACCTTCCTCTATATACTATATAGGTACATATAAAAGTACAGCAGTTGGAATAGTTGAACTGGACACCTTTAGCAAGAGTATTTATCTATACACGTGTGCATGTACATGCATGGGTTATAATTCTCTTTATACGATAAGAAATTTGAATAGAAATGCGCTTAATCAATAAATGCACTCTGATTATCCTTAAACGAGATAATTCGTATTCTCCAAGTACCACAATTCTCACTCGAGTATCTTGAGTGTTGAAAAAGTTGGCGCGTTCATGCAAAGCTCTTTTTCAACTTTCCTAGCTGGGAATGGATTATTTACCACTTTAAAAGTACTCCGTGTGGATTACGTGCGGTCGGAGAGCACAGAAAGTAAAAAGATCAAGGATATAAGTGTAGAATGTTGACGCAGAAGGGGTTCTTCGCGGAAAAGTAAATAGCTAATCTGATTATTTTACAAGTGGTAGAGGCCGGGGAGGAACTGCGAGATTTAAAGACGTCTATTAGTTTGAAAGGTTCATTATACAGGACATACGTGAGTATAGTTTGCTGAGAAAATCGTATAGAGGGATTTGCCGGAGCTTACAAGGACGTTCGGTGAGCTGGCGCGCGTTGGTGTGCGCTAATCTTGGGGGGTGGTTTCGGTATACTATAATGATTTCCGGGCTAGGTAGCGATGGTATTTGCCGACGGAGCCATGTGTGTGTCATGCCGTGTCTGCTGGCTAACGTACGATGCAAGTTTCCTTTGTCCCGGCTAACTCATAGCGAGCTTCAGTCTCCGCACACACCCCTACTCCTTCACCCCCCCCCCCTCCCCTTTCGTCCCGTTCCGCGTTCTACTTCATCCGATCCATAGAGAGATTGGGAAAGGAGGGAAGGGAAGGGGGGGGGGGAGGGCTGAGGAAACCAAAGGGAACTATATATATACACTCTATACTCTATGGAAGACCACTGACGACTCCAACCTTAAATATCCTTAACGGCTTGCACGCTTTCTTTTTCAGCCCCCTTAAATCACAAAGTTTCCCGCGTTCTATCGCTTTCTCCCCCCCCCTCCTCCGCCCTTCTCGATCCTCCACCTCCCAGTCTCTTCTTCCAACTTAATCGAACGTTCCACGGCCAAGATAGGGCTTCCCTGGAATCTCCAGGGTCGGGGACCGACCGAAGCCAACTTGGCCGAGACAAAGGGCATAATCGAAAGAGAGGCGAGAGAGCACGCGTCGAGTGAAAATAGAGCATTTCTCAGTGGCGCGCGTGGGAACGAATCAGTTGCGTTCCATAAAATCCTTCGGTATCTCTCGTCCCTGTGACGTTATACGCACTGCTCTCTCGCCGTCCTTGCGCGTAGAACGGATGATTCTGCGAAGCAAAGCGTCGCGTCCGAGCGGAAAATCCGCGGGTAAGCTTTGCTAATTTACGATAAAATCCTCCTCTCGGACTCTAACGATATAGCGCTCAGTATAGCAAGAGTAACCGTGAATCTAAAAGTTGGAGTTAACGAACTAACGGGAATAAAATCAACGTTTACAGAGCCGTTGAAATTGAACATTGACAAAGTTTCGTAAGATATTGCATAATTTTCGGGGGGAGTGAAAAATGGAAAATAAAATGAAAGTAACGAGGGAGCTGTAGAGTGAGGGTTAGGGGGTGGGGGCGTGAGTACTAAAATCGAAGAGGGGTGGTATTTGGTGTAGTACGTAGCGTAAGGAGGAACGAAAGTTGCAATAAGTAATGGGGAAGCGTGAGGGTGATAAGCATGTTCCAAGTGTAAGTTGGGGTGTGTGTGTAGGAGAGGAAAAGATTGAAACGCTGGTGATGGCGTGCTTGCACATAGTTATGGAGGGTGAAATGCTCTTGGCGGAAATAGGCGAATGGAAGGGATAGGGGATGGGTTGTGGTGGTAGGAAAAGCATTTCTTTAGACATCAAAGCAAAAAGATCTGCTCTGCGGCCTGCCGTAGAACCCTCAGCAATTACAGCTGAGACCACCGTGAAGCCCGAGGCCTTGCCAGCCTCGCCAGCCTGCAAGACCAACAGACTGCGAGAGAATGGATTTTCTGTCTTGATTCTCTCCTTTTCTCAGCCCCCCATACTCACCCCCCCCCCCCACCCCCACCCAACTCTCTTACGCCCCTCTACCCATCCCTCTCCTTCCTCCTGTCTTCGGTCCTGTCTTTCACTTTAGTTTACCGACTCGCGCCATGCTGGCGACGCCGACGGTGATATAAGGTTTAATAAAGCCCCCAGGACGTCGTGCCACGTTATGCATAGTATAGTGCGTAAAATTTATGTAAACAGGCCCATTCGTTCGAGGATCCCCTCTTTACGTATTAGGAATTTCCGTGTCCTTTTCAAATACGCATAATCCTCGAAGAATTTTAATCATGGCTGAGCCGACAGCAGCCCGATATATATTAATCTTGTATAACAGGTGTGACAGGGGGGGGGGGAGGGTTGGGGGTTCTGTACGATTGAAAATTGCGAGATTGCGAGTACGTGGAGAAATTAACCGCAGTGGAAAAAGGAGGATGTGGCGCTCCGGGTTGCGCGAGGCTCCTTTGCGAAGAGTAGTTTAGGGAAATGGGTTTAAGGAAAAGATAGAGATGGTTGGAAGAAGATGAAGAAGAAGAAGTAGGACGGAGAAAAAAGGTAAGCCGCGCGGTAGGTAGGAAAATCTGCAAGGCAGAAAGGCGCGGTGGATAGAGTTTGCAAAGGCTCCGAGAGGCAGGTTGGTGGCTGGTTGGCAGGCTGCAGGGAGCCAGAGCCGGATAGGAGGGAGTCGTTTGCGCCCGCAGCCACACGGATGTGGAATTCCCGTGAAAGTGCAGGCTGATTGTACTGGTGGTTGCGTTGGCTGGCCCAAAGCAGACTGTACGCCCCGTGTCGACCGTACAATGCAAACAACAATACGCAATCAAGTAGTTGACGGCTGACGTTGGTATTATTCTGCCATTGTCGAGGCCTCCGACGTTATTCTAGAATTATCAAGCCACCGCGCGACCCGGATCCGCGACCGACCGATGCGACGAGCTACGACTCTGCGTCGACCTAAACCCCGACCCGCGGCCCCAACCTTTCGCACCTCTCGCACCACGACTCGATATTTGCCACAACTCTCTCTCTCAATTATCCTACGTATAGCAACGCTCAGCAGCTACCCCTAAACCCTCCTCATCGCTCTCTCCTCCAGTTTAAAAGCACCCGAGCGATACGTACCGCTAGACGAGCCTAACCTTTCGCAAGGTTCTATCCTACACGCCCTTAAGATTCATCCACTCGAGATACGAAACGCCATGAATAAGGAAAGTACCAAGTTTCTTGAGAGCCACGATTACCACCATCTGCATTTCTAAACAGAAATAACTTAAAGATGCGTAAAGTAGACTAACTCTGTTGGAAAAACTGGGCTATGGCAGTTATAACCGAGGAACGTCATATTTCTACTCCTCTGCGATAGTCCCTTTATTTTCTCTTTTAAATTGAACCGCTTTATCTTCTTCCTCTTTCTCAATACGTCTTTCAGTTAGCTTTCAATCGAATTAATTCTTCCATCTTAATGTGGTATATCAAACGGTTTTAATAACTTTTCTGTGCATGTGCATGGTTTTTTGTAACAAGCCTGTATCGAATCGACTGCACGGGACAATCCGTGTCACTTGTATATATATATATATAAAGCTGTGAATAAAGTTTAGAGATCTAGGGTAATACACCGCAATATTGCCTGGAAATCTCGTGTAACTGCCACTTGCTTGATATATATAGATGCAGTGTGTGTTTAGGTGGTACGTGCATACGTAACGCTATTCAAACGACAATACAATCGTATCACCGAGTCCTATTAACTTCCAAGTCATTGCGGGGACGGACGTCGCTTCCATAAAGGTGCCGTGACTTCCTTTCTTATAATCTCAAGCCGCTGACCCATTAAACTCTCGGCATTAATAAAAAAGTAAAGAAAAAAGATTCGAGTAAAACAACACAAACGTGTGTACCAATACATATACCAGACCCTCGCCCTTTACTTGTAGTTTTATATTCAACGAAAAAACGTATTATACAAAATCCTACCAATCTAATTCATGCATAAATGTATAGGATAGTATATATGCATAACATAAATATATTTACAATAAATAGATTTGGATAGGATGGGTCTGAATTTTTAATGCGATATACAGTTGCTGTACTATTCTCGTCTATTCTTGAGAAGTAGGGCTTATTGATGCACATTATATGTTTATATTTAACAATATTGAGAATCATTTTTCCCATTAACACTGTATAGGTTATTTTATGTACGACAAATGTGAAATCAGTTTTAGTCAATCTTTACTTTCGCTTCATGACTGATATTTGTGATATATATGAATTGCTCAGATGTAAAATTTTAATTTTCAACATACTGAAGTATCTATTATTTTTAACGTTTATTTTAAGAAACAAGAAAGACTGATATACGTATAATCGATTAATGATCTAACGTTTGAAATATAAAATTGATCTTTAAGGAAGCAATTCAGATGGATTTTCTAAATTTGCGTTTTACCCTTTCCATATTTAATATATTTCCTCTTGCGTTTAGATGCAGAAAAGAAGCTCCAATCTTAAAAATTTACTTTCAATTTTAATTATTGATGGGGAAACGAGAAATATAATTTCTATTTCTAACTTTTTTTTCTATGAATAGTCGTTATGGATTGAAGCAATGTGATCTTATAGCGATGTGCATCGAGTTGACCTAACGATATCCTAGATATAACTCAGAGAGCTTCCATATTTCCCAAGATCATCCAGTTCGGAAGAAATTGAACCGTCTACGCTGTATATTTTACAAGTAGATTTTACCAACATTCAGTCTCGGGCTTCAGCAGTATACTCCACTACTGCACCACACTTCTTTTATCGTCTTTTCTCGTCTGGCACTTACCTCGTCCCCACGTTCCACTTACCAAGCTACGCTCTTTGATATATGACATTGCGCTTAGCTTCAAAAAAAAAAAAAAAGAAAAAAAAACTCAGATCGGGTCTTGAATTATCGAAAAAGCCACTGCAAGTCCTAAACACTCCCAGAAATTAAGTTACAAGCTCTCTCTTCCTTTTTATACTGATAAAACAAATCAATCCTTATCCTTCTTTTCCCTCATTTTTATATCAAAACTTGTCAAAAATATTGTCAAATTTTCCAAGCATTCTCTGCTGTATTACAGATATTTTATTAAATTACCCCTTGTCGATGGAAGATTATATCAAATTTATATCAAAAACATTTAGTCTGATAAAATTGCGCAAATCTTCATATTTGACTTTACTTTTATGCAAGCAACGGACGCAAAAGCCGGACGTGCTACACAGTTAGTCGTAAAAAATTTCGTGTTGGGGAAATAAATCATGGAAAGAAATCTAAATTCTACGAAGGAAAAGGCAAGTCTTTCGATAAACGAGCTCTACTTGTGAAAATAAACAAGTTTCAGCATGGCGGAACTGCTTCGAAAATACACTTTTCTGAAATCTCTAGAGTGAAGTCCATTATACGCAGTCGCTCTAGTGCAGCAATACTGCACGCGTATCCATTAAAATCTATAGATAATTTTTTATGTACAAGAAATAATAGGCTTCATTAAATATTAATCAAGTAATTCAATTAATTGGTTGGATTTAATAAAAGACGAGTTTTATTATGGGGTAATATAATTTATTATGGAAAAACAGAATACAAAATGCAACTGATGAAATGAATGGTGAAATTATTGTATATTATGCATGTGAATGATGTTATTATTGTTTGTTTCATTAAGGTCGGATATATGGTGACTGGTACTATAATAGATCCGTATATACAGGTGCACTGATAAAAGTTATTTCTATAAAAATAAGGTTAGTTTAAAATAGTATTCATAGGATAAAGAGAGCCGAAAAAACTGGCTAATTAAATACAACAAGCGAAGCGACTATTCGTGCAATAATGGTCCAAAATTAAACCTGCTCCACTCTTCATAGTTTAATCGATACATCTGCTGGAATTAAAAGTCGCACATTGATAGGTAATGAAACAAGCCCCCCCCCCCCCCCCCCCCCGGAGTGATACGAAAGAGATTGACCCATTTGCCAATACTACGACGAATGATAACTCTTTGATTGTGCGTTCGAGACGTCTTATGAAATTTTCAGATTATTTTTGTACAATATAAATATTATTACACAAACTGTATTGAAAGCTTTTAATTTTAATTTATAATCTCGCATCATGTACGCATAGACTGATGAATACTATAGCACCGATCGCACAGCTAATTATAACTATAACATTATTATATTACATCGAATAAGGAAATTCTATATACTATGCATTAATGGTGGATCATAGTGATTTTAATTAAAATCTCAATTATCCCTTTAATTAGGTTTTTCAGAGCTACAGTGGCGTAAATTAAAAATTGCTGAGGGTGGTAGGAATGGTTTAAAATTATAAAGCTCACTCTCATTTAGCGTTACACGCACGAGATTTACGAGCACGGAGTGGAAAAGAGCAATTTAGCATTTCCTTTTCGCTGTGTCATTCTTCCTAGCTTCAGCTTCTTCGTGTACTTGCATGATTTTTATTCTTTGGAGGAAGGAATTAACTTGGAGCGCGTTAATATTGAATCCACGCCTCGGTGTTTAAGCTTACCACGGTAGAAATATTATTCGTGCTTGTATATATAACTACTTTAAAAAAATTAATATAACTTTAATTGATTATGATAAAAAGGCTGGCGACCGCGAGGTAGAAATGGGGAAAAGACACAGATATATATGCATAGAGATAATAATTACATTGGAGATATAAACGGGTGGTGTACGCACACACACACACACACATACATATATAATAGTTACTGCAGCGAATCCATTTTTCCAATTGTGTAAAAGCAGTAGTGATGACGCTTACTCGACTCTTCAGTCATGTACGCGGGAATATCGCGATAATAATTTGAGCAAACAAGGCTCAATTTAAACATTTGCGCAGCTACTGAAGTCGAACTTTCTGTTCCGCTTACTGTAGCGAGCTATGCCGCTCTGCATATAATGAATAGAGAGAAAAAATGGGGTAGAGATGGATGAAGAAAAAGAGAAGGAGAAGAAGGAAGAAAGAGTGACTGAAATTTTCAAGATAAACTATATCTGCCTAATGAGTTTTATTTGAAGAGAAATCGATGTAGTTTAAACATGGATTAATCCCGTTTTCGATACTGCTCGTTATTCAACCATATATCTCGCACGGACTTGTCTCCTTCTCTCCCTGGCTCCCCCTCATATTTCAGCGTAGCAAAAGATTCTCTCCTCTATCGCGTCGTTCATTATTACATCGTTTCTCAAAGTGATTCAAAGTAAATCTCCATTCTCGCCTGATTTTCCGTCATCTGTACCACTCCGATCCTCGAGTGAATAAATAGATTTTGCTAGACTAACATCAACCTTAAGCGTATTTACCGTTTCTTATTCTTCTTCGCGAGATCGAATTACACGTTCTTATAAACTTGCCTTGATCAAATGCTACAAGCTATATTTATAGCGGAGTATCGCTTAATTAAGTTATAGGAAAACTTTTGGTAAACGGTCTATCGTTTAAGGATAAAAGAATTATTTCAAATTAGTGGAATAATTGCAGAAAATGTAAGTGAGTTTGTCGGGGAATCCTTGAGAAATAGGTAAAACTGGGCTGGAGTTTTTGCATTATAATTGAAAGAGGAGGGTAGTTTTGCAACTTTGATGCGCGTATCGATTTTCGAAGTTTAGCGCTGAAGGTAATCGGAAGCTCTCCTCTTAGAATCAGCAGACTTCAATGTATCCTTGCATAGCGTCAGTCGCGAGCAATTTTATTGCCCTTGATCGGAGATATCTCTGTCCAAAGCTGGGGCTTTGCTCATTCCGATAAGTGAAGACCAGATAATACGAGCCAATATCATTGCATTACGGGCTATTTAATTTGTAATCAAAGCCAATTGTCCATGTCCCTTCTCGCAAATATCTAACGAGTGTGCTTTTCAGATTATTTCCATTTGGTAAAATTGTATAGATCGTCGTGGAAACCGAGAGACTATTGGGAATTTTATTTTAATTTTTTTCTTTAATTTCTGTGCGTGTGTGTAGCGTTCTATCAGGTGTTGGTTAACGCAATGCCATCCGTTGATCGGTATAGGATTATCAAGATTTTTGAATCCTTTTTTCTTTTTTAAATTCAAGGCTCCAAATTTGTTTTTCTTTCTGTTTTACACATTCGCATAATTATTCTAATTAAAGTTTTCGAGCTGGCACCAAGTAATCCTCTCGGGCCGTCTCGCTCCGGCGTATGTACTCTCCATCTCTTTCTTCTCTCCCAACTTCTAGTCGACGCCACTAGGTGGCTACCGCACGGAGCATTCCCGCTATCAAGTTGTCGCTCGCGCAGTACGTGGGCCAGCCGCACCAACGTTTGCTGATCGGATCAGAATCAGCACCGTGAGTATGAAGCGTACGCATAAGGTGGCCCAACCGTGGTTTGTAGAAGTGTGTCAGAAATCGGTTGCAGAGAATGTACTTACTTCGGATACTCTGTATCTCCATTGATATGGATGGTTCAATGAATTTTTATTCCACGAGCTTCTGAGTTTGATTGCAAACTTGTGGTTTGCAGATGATTTCAGAAAGTAGGAAAATTTGAGGAAGAGAAAGAAAAGTGTGAAATATTTAACGAATGAATATATATATATTAGTAACTTTTGTACGGGTTTTTGCAGCATTAAAGTGGGCATTTGACATGCATAGTTAGCTTACAAGGAAGAGATCGAATTTTACTGTGAAAGTGGAGAATATAACGGTAGAACGGAATAGAAAAGAGTCGTTTTCGAATACAATAGAGTCTAAAGCTAACTCCATACTTTCCCGTAAAATGTTGATGTTTAAGGTGCGATTAAACTGCAGACGTGAACCATGCCTCATACTACTTTACTGTCATGCGATCTTCTTTCTGCAGTCAATACATCTGTTTATTAAAAATTAAGCAAGCTTTTGGGAAGAAAACTTTTATACGATGTAAAAAACCATAACGACGTCATAAAAACTAACAGATAACTATAAAGGGAGTGCATAAGTTTGTGTGTATCGAATAGCTTTAAAAAGGTAAATTATTTTTCTTTTATCGAAATATCGAAGAACAGAGCGCGGTGTGCGAGAGTGAGAGTGAGAGTGAGAGAGAGAGAGAGAGACGAGACCGAAGTAGATGAAATAATTGCCAGAAAAATTGTTGGTATATGTTTGAAGATTGATTTTGCGCCATGAAGCAGAATAGGCAATCTGATTTGCAAAGGAGATCTGGTATAGGAAATCGATCGTTTCACGCAAGGATGTCATTAAACGTTAGAATGGGAAAAGCATAAAAGTGGTGATCGGAATAATTGTACTTCCTCTACTTATTCGTGGAAAGGAATGCTTGCGTGGATAAGTACGGCTGAGTGGTGGGCGTAAATCGTGTCTTATACTACTTGGCGGATACTATTCGTAGGAGGCTTTCTGTGGAAGGAGCCTGTCGTAACTACTGGTAATACTTTCCAGTTTCTTCCCGCTCGTTCCTTCTCCCCCCCCCTTTCTCATTTCAGTTTACTCGTTTTTTTCCTCGAAAATAGTACATCTTACGACCCCCCCTCTCCAAAGCCCTACTAGAGCATACCCATAGAAACTACCCCGCGCTCTTCATTACGAAAAACTAAAATTTCACGGCGCACGCACGTTCTCCTTCATCATTCCTAAATGGAGCAAAAATAAAGCTCCATCCCCGAAACTTTTTCCAAGCATCAATTTCATTCCGTTCCTTCTTTATTAATGAGTCTTGCCTCCCGGAATAATAAAAGATAAGATCGGCTGTTGCATAATAAGATTGAAAATTTAAACAGGAAGAAAATTGAATTAATCTCCGAGGCAGTTAAATTTGCTCGAGGTATAGGAGCCTCGTGTCGGAATTTCGGTTCCATCTCAGACATGCTTGCTTAATGCGCTTGAAAATTTGCAAAAGGAAACTCGACTAACAACAAGATTTGGTGTAATGTAACCAATGAATTTTGCGGCTGTAATATAATTTTCGCATGGACTACGAAGATGTGCATGTGCGTGCTTCCGCGTGCGTGCGTTCGTTCGTTCGACTAAAGGTATATATATATATATATATATATACCCTTTGTATAGAGGTGTGATCCGTTGGGGGAGGGGGAGGGGGCGGGCAGAGGGTTCGTCAAATTCCCATCATTATTTTTAGTTGTTTAGTTCGTTTTAGCTGCTCGTTTCGCTGTGGAAACTTCAGCCTCGGTTCAACGAAACCCTCTTTCGCACGTTTCGACGGAAAGGCGAACGACGTTAATTGCTTTCGAAATTACGCTGCCGCCGCGGGAAATACAGTTGCATCGGTGCTAGGAGGCGCGTCCCTTCTCCACTCTAACCGAGTTGCATGTAAACGAGCTAACAACTTATATACGCACTTCTAACCCCTGCACGCTCTGTCTTTTTAACCTATGCGTCCTTCTTTAATAGAAAAACAGAAATATACTTACAACCGTGGCACGCGCGCTATTGCAAAGTACGGCGGTTTTCTTGCAGGAGAATGCGTGAAGAACACTCGCCGGTACTGATAAATTTTACGTAAAATGACGATCGTGCGGAGGACAAGGCACGAGAATCGCGAATCTCTCTTTGTTTAATTGATAATACGTATATAAATATAGCGCGTGTTAAAGGTGGTGCTGGAAGTGGCTCGATATATAGCAGTGTATATATGTATATATACGCGATGGCAGCCGGGTGTCGAGAGGGTGGGGGTGGATGGAAAAAGGTTGCTGGACGCTCGGCTGCTGCGGCCAGCGATGGTTTAACGAATTCATGAGTACATTTGCAATGCATCGAAAAACGATGGCTTTCAATTGGTGCTGCATGTTTGGGTCGGCGAGATACCGAATCCAACGTAGCTGCCTAGCCAGCGGCAGAAGTTGGTCCGTCTCGGGGCACACGCTTCCAGCCAGGGTAGCTCCCAGGGCGATGGCTAATTTAACTTTTAAATCGTTAAGCGTTGCGCGTGTTTGCACGTCGTTTCTTCCCCCAAACTGCTTCGGTATCAACGCCACCCTCCCCCCCCCCCCTCCTCCTTTGACGACTACGAGGACGAACCTCTCTCAATCCGACCAAACTGGTCCACCAGCATATAGCGTCGCTCCATCCATCGCAATTCGCGCAGCTGCGCAAACCTGAATAAACGAACGCTGCAACGCTCCCCTCGCCATTCAAAAGCTACGCGTAAATTCTATCGATACGACCAGTCGTGTTTCGAATCTGTTTGCTCCTGTCGATAAAACCTGACAATGCTCGCGCGTCCTCACCCACGGCAAAATTCAAGAGTAGAGGCCTCGGCAAGTCAGCGAGAATCAGTCGACGAAAAACCCTGTTATTTACCCATCCGTAACCTCTGTTTCAGTTATATGAATATTTTCATCTCTTCCTATTTTTTCTCTCCCCCTTTTGTTGCTGCGCATCCCTCTTCGACTCCCAAATCTCTAGCATGCTCGGGAAAACTTTGCACTTTTGCCATTGCGTTACTGTTCGAATCCCGAACTCCCGACTTCCCGAGCAGACATGCAAACTTTATTCCATACCCTCTACGGCGCTATATGTGTATGTGTGTGTGTTTGTGTGCATACGCATGTGTTTCGAGGCTGTATGGTCCTGTCAATAAAATCTGTCAACTGCTGCTGCACGTACCTCCTATGCAACGACAAGGAAATATTTACTAGATTATCCCCAAGCGTTTAATCACTCCTCATACACTGGACGCTCCGCGATTAAAAACTCTTTTTGTACAACCTTTTTCTTCGTCCCTTCGCTTTGCACCAAATTTTGTTCGTAAAATAATTTCCTTTTTAATTTAATACATTTATTTAAGGCCATCATCCGGCCACCACAGTTTTTAACCTTTTCCACGTTACGCATCGTCCTTCCTACGTACTTGTTCAAAAGTCACAAATGTAGGAAAAACTTGATATGTAATTATAACCGAATTTATGTATGAATTAATCTACCAACTGTACGTTTAAAGCTGCTTTTTAAGTTAAAAGCATATAACATTGAGATATATAGCTGTAATGTTTTGTTTTTACATATATCGAAGATGCATGCGCAGCTGTTATATATATATATATATAAATTCAAAGCTGTGGACAAAATATTGCAGTGTTCGCGGAGAGAAAAGGATCAGCATGGCGTAAAGTTTTTTCTCTTGTATTTTGAAATGATTGGGATTTGACGAGCCCTTTGTTTAGTAAAATATGTTCGCTTTGTAGGTTTCTCCATTTTATTTGCGTTTTAACATTTGCAAAGCACGAGTATCGGTGGTTTGGTCTGTGTTTACGCGCGTCGGTGTATGCGCGCGCTGGGACTGTTTACAGGATACGAGAAAGTGTATCCAGAGTGGACAAGAGTGGTCTGAGAAGCGGATAAAGTTTTCAGAGATCGTTGTTGTAGTGATATATTACTTTTATGTAGTCGTTGGTCCCAGAAACCTGCTGCTTCTTTCAGACGAGCGCGCGCGCGCGCGCGCGCGCGGGTTCTATCTACTCCCGAGGAAGATGTTGAGGAAGTAAGTCGCAAATGTTTACCCGGCAAACGTTAAAGTGGTTCAACTTTCCCCTCGGAGCTCGATGCGCTCACCCACACATGGCCACAGATATAATGTAGCATTACTCCACGCTCCACACATATGTTAGCATCGATCAACAGGGGAGCCCGGACTTGGAGCATGTCTTGTCCCAGATGTCCTTAACTGCTATTCGACTTTTAAATCTTTTCGTCTGCGCGCACATGCTATTAGGAAGTTTAATCTTCTCTCTTGCTCTTGTATAAGTAATCCGGTCAGCTACTTTTAATCCCTGCCTGTGTATGCTCGCTCCATTACAGCAATAATAATAATTCAATCGTCATTCTTATTCCATGCGTATATATACACATTGGATCAAAGGCTTCAATCTACTTCAGGCTTTTTATTTAATGACTCAACTATCTCTTTGCGTTCTTTTTACCTGGCATGAATCTGCTCCATTTTGGGAAAAGATAAATGTAGCCGCAGTTATATTACGGTATAAGTTTTTCTGGTTTTTGTGAAACTTTTATCTGCCTGTGCGATAGTTTATTCCATCATAGTATTTATAAATTCACAAACAGGCTGCTTCATCAGCGCTAAGAGACTTTTCATAGGTAAAATATCGTTTCGTCAGGGTCGAGAGATAAAATTCTGAATAAGAAAGAATATTCTACCTTCCTAATGGTGGGTATAAGCTTTTATGTACGAGTATAACATGTACGTACGAGATATCAACAGCAATCGCTTTCTTCCCTCTTATCAGTTGGATTAGCGTATACTCCACAATGAGACGCAATAATTAATTTACAAGGAGAAACGATGCGGACACTGTAGAAAAATCTATGCAAAAGTTACAACGACAGACGCAGATTACAAAGGTGCTCGGTCACGACTGTTGTTGCAATGGTCCAACCAAATTTTACGGAATATGGTTTTAAAAGAAATCTATTACATTTGAATAGGTGGAAAATAGTGGGGAAAGTGAATGGAGGAAAAAACGTCCATTGCGATGCCGGCCGACTTGGAGAATGGAATAAGACTGTGAGAAAATAAAGTTTTTTGCTTTTTAAGAAAGAAAAGGGGTAGAAGATAGGGGAACGTGCATGGGTTAGAAAAAAGTTATCCGATGATGAGATTGCATTTTAATGCCAAGAGCTCATATCGGAAAGAGATTTTCGTTTTTAAGCAGCTTCGTTTCTATCATAAACCGCAAATTATCGTCACACGAGTGCTGGTCGCTCGCGAGAAGTGCGGAAAATCGAATGATTTGTATTCTTCCCATTCGTGCAGGCTCTCTCCTAGTCGATACTCCAGCTCGATCGTTAGAGGCAAATAAGCTGCTGTTTGATAAAAAAGAGCCAGTCCCGTGCAATCCCCTACCACAATCCACATATACACATATACGATGTATCTTTCGTCGATAAATATTTATGCAGCTCTATACGTTCCGTTCCTTAATTATTTTTAAAATACTTTATAATTGCCGTAAAACTATTTGGCACGAAAATTCAAGCGAAGATCGAGATCAGTTTGCTGAGTAAAGCGCGAATCATCGTGAAACAACACGTGCTGAAAGAGAAAGCGAGTAACGTAAATAATTAGCTAATATATCGCGAGTAAATTATTCCAACGTAGATTAATCCGATGCTTTGTATAGTTAAAGCGAAAAAATACTGGTAGCAAGCTGTAATTTTAATTTGCTCTCTCAGAGACGAAGCTTCATCGTGAGAACTCAGAAGACGAGATATGGGATGAGATTTAAGGTTGATTCGGAAGCAGCTATTTAATTCGTATTCGTTTGGATGAGAAGTGGAAGAGGTAAGTACTAAGGTAAGGTGCGAGGTGTTCTTGGAGAGTTGCAGAAAAGCGGCGGTAGCAGTATTGGGGTGGTGAAAGAGAGATGGGTGGGGAGGGGAGAGGGTTGAAAGAGGAAAAGATGGGAGCAGCAGCGGAAAGGCGGTTCTCGTAGGATGCGAAGGTGGGCGGGTGGGTAAGTGGTGCAAAGACGTTGTGGCCGGACATGGAGAAAAGATTTCTTCGCAAATTCAACGAGCTCTTTGGTACATCGCCGTCGAGTTGCTCTTAATGCTGGCACGAAAGTCATTACAGCGTCCCGAGAAATAAGAAGCCGGACCAGTGACCGTGCTTCACCGAAATAGAAATACATCGTCGTGTCTCTATCTTTCTATTTAACTGCTCCTCCGCAAGTAATCTTCATCGTACACTTAGTCGCGTAGGTTCTCGCGTTCTCCAGAATTGGGTCATACCTTACGCTTCGCGAAGCCTTTTTAAATGGACCGCTCGCTCGGTGCTCGCCTGCACGCCTTGGAACAACACAGCCTTGGTGCAGCAGCGCACCCTACACCACGTATGTACCAGTTATATACCACCACTACGTGTCATCGCTTTCCTGCATCTATACGATATACACCGGTAGTAGTAGTATTGGTAAACGTGTCGCACCGACCCCTTCCAGTTTAATTTTCTTTTTCTTCCACTATCCCTTTTTTTGCGTTATCGAAACACCCTTCCTTTCACCCATTCCTCGATCCCCCCTCTCATATTCGCAATGTATATCACCTACAAACGCTGTGTGATTGCACGCATACATATAAACAGATTTTTTATCTCAACTCATTTATCCGCTAATAACACATGTAACAAGAAATTTAATTGGATTTCATGTACGTATTTATTGGACTTTATTTTAATTAGTCCGCAGTCCTGCTACTATTGAAATTTGTATATTTGTTTCACTTGTTGGTCGACGCTATTGCTGCCAGTATTTGAAGAATTTCCCCCAGTTGCAATAATAATTGAATCGGCCCAGCGGCGTAACGATCTACACAGATACGCGCGATATTTATTACCGCGCAAAGAGCTTAATAAATTTGCAGGCCCCACAGAGAGGAGCGGCGTGTAATTCAAGGTGACGAATGCGTGCAGCATGATAAAAATGATAAAAGCGGAATCGCAGGTTTAGGGTCTATCGATGGAACACGTTTGATGGTAATTTTAGTGCATTATGGAGTACGCGTGTGTATTCCCTCCATTGATATTACCTTGGTGGGAATGAAGGCCGAGAGTACTGGCCGCAGTTATTACTGCAATCCTCTTAACGACTTGTAAGCACCCTTCCATAAAATATATATATAGTAATTCACAATGTTACGCCAAGATTTCCTGTACCGAGAAAATATTTAAGATTTGTTCCAGCTACTATTTTATTGTTATATACATCTATAAAATATATAATTCCATCAGCACAAGGATGAATAAAACTCAATTCTCTCAATTCATAATTCAATTAACGCGTTAGAAATCATTCGGTGGAGACACGCTATTTTCAAGAGGTCTTATTTAACAAACGCTACATCTGTTCAGCGTGTAAATAATTCTGTCAACGAAGAGTCCAAAAAAGTCATGTTTTTCTTTAAATGAACTTATAATAAATTTACCGTGGGCCCCTGCATGGATATATATATATATATATATATATAGAAATGAGTAAGATAAAGATGGTGAGAGAGAGAAATTTCGGGTTTGTTGAACTCCCGATTAATAAATTTCAACCATGTTCGTTTATCAGGGACAGAGAGATGGTATGAAACGCCCAGGAAACATTTCTCCACGATTCTGCCCAATGAATATTCATCCGTTACTAAGCGTTGTTATATCTGCTCTCTGTCCAAGTCTGTACTTAGAATCAATTAGAATGATACATGATTCGCGTGCGGTGCCCCCATTATAAATATAAATTGCCGCTCCAACACTGTCGAAAGGCGAGCACGCAGATGTCTGCAAGGTAGAAAGCTGGGCTAGAAGATCCCAGTGAACCAGCCCCCCTAGCCCTATATAATAAAAATATCATTTCTCCTCTTTATTGCATCCCTTAAATTAACGAATACTTGTGCCAAGTGATTGATGAGGTGTAGAAAAGGAGGAATAACAAATGAATCAAGGAATACGCGTTCTAACCAATATAATATTTTGGCCTTAATCTCTGCAGCATCTTATGAATATCATAATTTAACAATCTTCCAATGCTAATTTCATCTTCTCCTGAATACAATGATCGTGCGTCAATTATTTAATTGTTTTCGTTTGCAAAGTGTACAGCCAGTTAATATGAATCATTCAATGCTAACTAGAGTATCGATTGACATGCAGGTATATGTAACGCATTTTACATGAAATCTGGACTTTTATGGATGATAAAGGAGAATAGGAGGGGAGGCTCGCAGAAGCATTTCAACAACGCATACACCAGCACTTTTGGCAATGGTCTTACATACGTTTACGCATGCTCCATCGAATAATGACGATTAGCAGAATTAGTCACGTGATTTTCACGGGAAAATCGTTGAAATCCGTGTCCGATGGGCATTAATCGGTATATATGCACCGATTGTAACGCCCATTATACATTCATACAGGAATCATTCCATAATTTCGCTAACCTAAATCCAATGGAAAGTGTAGAATATATCTATGCGAAATTGTTTGAAATTTTTATAGAAACTGTAAAGTTTCTATAGGAACCTCTGCATATTCATGTATATAATGAAATCAATATATCTGTCCAATTTAAGAAAATGATTCATTTATACAAACAAGTTTCAAAAAATATCAATAATATCGAGTAATGTATATTTGGTTCTTGATAAGTTGACGCTGATCTGAAAATACTGAATAAAATACTGGGTAGAAGACATTGATACGTTATTTTAGCCTTAGCCTCCATATTAATAAATTTATTAGCGCGGTTGACGTCATTCGTGCACACGTATTCTTACTGGTCATTTGCTATAGTCTATACAGATCGATAAGAACACGCGATTTTAAGAAATTTCAACTCGTATCATAACTTTTTAAATAAGTGCCTAAAGTGGAACAAGTCATAAAGGTTTCCGGCTCGGCGTCGAATTGTAAAATAATTTATGTACACAATAGTGAGTTACGCATATATTCGTTATAAAAAAAACTTTTATGATGTTTGAATTAGACAAGACGAAGAGTAGCTCATCTGGTATATATATATATATATATATACACATAGAATAAAACTAATCAATTGGATAAAACACTGAGTTCGTTAGCACGGAATTGTGAAGATAGGATATTCTAGACTTTTATATTAAATAACAATAGATTTAGTCTCGACACTGCGGATATCTGAATTCGCTAATCGAGGAGAAAGCTTAAATGGCACTTTACATTAATCTTAATTTGAGTTAGTTGTTTAGTTAAATTTGGGTTTAGACAGTTTGGGAAAGTAACATCGAGGCTTCGATAGAGAGATGGTGGAGTAGCTCGAAGATGGTGTGGTGGGGAGAGGGTTGATGTGACATAGATGCAAGGTAAGGAGGGAGAATGAGGCTTAAGGCTTTGATAGTCGTATACGTATCTATGGCAGTTGTTTGATTCAACCACACGTATATATATATATATATATATATTATATAAATTGAATTTCTCTTGGGCAGAGAGAAAAGGACGAGATGATCGTCAGTGGAGTGGAGCATCGACCGGTTTTAGCATCAGCTTCAATATCGAATGCAGCGTTTATTGTTGCGACGTTGCTTGGACATTGAACAACAGTTTGGCCAATCTATCCGATCGAATAGCCACGAAGCGTGGCTCGGTGGAAGTTCGAGGGGGGGTATAAGGTAGGTGAATATATATATATATAGTGTAGGGGTTGTGGACTCAGTGACATGTATGAAGGGAATGGTGGGGCGGGCGGGGGAGTACGAGTATGGGGCAGACAGCCAAGAGAAACCGAGGAGATAGGAAGTCGAAGGCTATATCAGGAGAAGTTTTGGAGGGGGGTGTGGGTGACTCTGGAGGGAGCTGGAGAAGAGATGGAAAAGGGGGCCCACCGCCGGCGGTTGTACCCGCGATCAAAAGCCGTGCATGCAGGATCTCCCTGGATAACGGTGGCATTAATTGAATCGCTATCGGACGTGCCGTGGTCTCGCGTTATTCTATTACCGAAGCAGCTATTGTCTTCTGTGGTTTATAGTTGCCCTCTCTCTCCCACCACTCACCCTTTCCCTCTCAAACGCGCTTCGTCCAACACCAACCCTAGTCTTTCTCGTACCTCTCATCTCCCTACAACCACACCCACACCAGCACCATTATCAATCGGACCCCACCCACGTTGCCCTTTCTACCAAAATTCACACTCTCACCTATATATAGGTATACAGGAAACTATTTTGCCAATTGTGATTTTGCGCTCCATGTCACTTCACCCCATTGTCCAATCAACCAGTCTCACCTTTCATTGCCGTTATCACCCTCGGTCACTTATTCATTGTCCTGCTCTCCTTCATCCCTCCCACACTTTTTCCATTCCCTTGATTATTAACGCGCTGACACGAAATAATTTCAATTCTAACGTTCCTTCATCGTCATTTCAAATTTTAGCCTCAATGGGAAAATAGATAATTTCATACTTTCCATTCGTTGAAAACGTAGGTATATATACGAATTCCCCGAAATTTTCACATTTTTTCCTTTAACCATTCGCGAATAATTCATCGATCGACGTGATTAGCTTATTTCAATAAAATATAATTACGATGGCAGAGTATAGGTATATTTATATATGTATATATTTTTGATAACCTTTAGTGATAATGAGAAGCGTAGGATAAAATTAGTGCTAACGAGGCGCATTGTTATGGCAAAAGTTGGAAATATATATGAGCCAATGGAGAATATTTTCGGAGCTCTCGCGTGCATGTGTAAATGTTTGAACGAACGATGTATGTGCACGCGCGCACGTGTGTATTTATATAATATAGATATTCCTTTATCGGAAAGCGCTCTATTTGACGTACGACAGGGCTAATGTAATAGATAAGGTAAAGCATTTGTCATTGGAGGCTTTATGGCGATAGTCTTTGCGTTTTTCCTATCTTTTACCTTCGGAATGAAGATCGTTCCAGCACCACATTACTCTACCAATGAGCCTTATATTTCTCCGGACTGAAACTTGCCAACTGCAATTCTATTCCAGCTGACGTGAACTCGACCGTCTCTCATATGTATCAGTAAATTGCTGTAGTTGGACAAAGTCATTGTTCGAACAGTGGCAGAACATTTTCTGGCTTACTACAGTGGACGAACTCTGATTAAAAGCTCTGAGCTGTTTCGAAAATGTGCTGTTCCACGCTTTGGAATCGATTTACCAGGCAGATTTAAATACGATACTGCAGTGCAGGGCTCGGCATATTAACGAAAGATCCCGAGTGGAAATGATGTAGTGAATAACTGATTTAGGATAAGTTTTGGATCCGAAAAGAATAAGTTTGTACTGAGCAGCCTAACACTGATAAGAAACTGATCATTAACTGAAAGGCATAAATTTAGTAAGGTAAAACTTATTTATAACTGATCATTTTCATATCCGTAAGAAGTTATCTTAGTATTATTAACGGTTATCGATAAGTTTAGGATCCGAAAACAGTAAGCCAATTCTGACGAGGCTAATACATATAAATAATCGTATAATCCTCTACCTATTATAATCTGAAGAACACACATAACTAAAAATCATTTCAAACATATGCATTTTACTTTCTGGTCAGTATAATTGACCTTCAAGGGGATGCATTGCGCGTTAAAAATGTACTTCCAAATTATCTTCTACAATTTTAAAAATTTGAATATTTTCATAGGGACCAAATTGACTCATATTGATCTGCTTAATTAACGTAAAGGCTTATTTTTTGGATTAAAAAATTTTTTTTTTTAAATCGGATATTAATAATAATATTTTATTTCCCATCAATAATTTCGAAAAAGGGAGCCTTTACGACGCTGCGCCAAACTTCAACGAGTAATTTAACATCAACAAGAAGCAAATATTCCCATAAATGTAGAAGATTTGCTTCTTGTTGATGTTAAATTACTCGTTGAAGTTTGGCGCAGCGTCGTAAAGGCTCCCTTTTTCGAAATTATTGATGGGAAATAAAATATTATTATTAATATCCGATTCAAAAAAAAAATTTTTTTTAATCCAAAAAATAAGCCTTTACGTTAATTAAGCAGATCAATACGAGTCAATTTGGTCCCTATGAAAATATTCAAATTTTTAAAATTGTAGAAGATAATTTGGAAGTACATTTTCAACGCGCAATGCATCCCCTTAAACCCTTATTAATAATCAGTTTCAAATCAGCAATTAGTCCTAAAACCCTGATTAAACATCAGTTTCTGTTCCTAATATTATGACCATAAACTGATAAAAATCAGCGTTACATTCGTCATCAGTTACGGATCCTGTATCCTGATCCGAAACTGAGTATTAATAAGGTTTTTATGATCAGTTACTGATTTGAAACTTAACAGAATTTCTACTCGGGATTTTCTCACTGATAAATTTTAAATACCGTCAATTGCATTATCGTTTGAATACATTGCGAGATGACAAAAGTTTTAATGACGGAAGAAAAGTATGGCCATCAATGCTGTATTATCGCAGAATGAAAGATATACACTGGGTATAGTGCTGAAAAACAAGGATTTACCGATAAGTAAGCTTTAAAGTTAAAAGTCATAATTCCTGTTTGGAGTTGTCGTTAGCAGCTAGTGGAAAATGAAAAAGTAGGTAATTAGCTTACCTTTATTCTCCTTTACACGTTGCCTAAATGATTTATGACTTTGTAAAGCGTTGTTTCACGTTTTTCTTTCGCGAATATAATTACTGCTTTCTACATGAAACCCTCTAAATCCCTTCTTTTGCATTTGGTGGCGCGCGAGACATTTACTAATTTAACTCCTAATTGCAATCTAATAGTAAGAAGATTGGGGCTGAAAAGTATTTTCCATTTTTCTACCTGTTATTGAGGATCGAGTAACGCTTATTGCACAATAGTCCCTTATTGGTGGATATGTGTGTGTGTGTGTGTGTATCCTGCACTCTCTATCGTATGGGTGTGAAAGATTAAAAGGATCGATAGGTCGAAGTAAGGCCTGCAGTGGCATCAATTTACATTTTCACTAGGGAGTATCGTTTAAAATGAATCTACATTCCTGATTCTCGCGCGCGCGACCTACGATCCTTTATTCCTATTTAAAAGTATAATTTTGCCTGAAATATTAAATTCTTGGGAAACAGATTTTTGCACGGCTAGCGGCAATGCAGATGCTCTTACCCTATTACGGCAATACTTACTTCAATTATGTATTATTTCAATTTTTATCTATAACTATAATAATGGAGCAACTCTTTTATATCCGAAAGAGGAAAACAGCAAAGAGATGAAACACCAGAAACGTATATACATATGAATATAGGCACGGTGGAATAATTTTCAACTGGTTTATTTTCACCTGATAACTTATTTGGTTGAGATTTAAGAGTGAAAAATTGAGCTGTACTACACGGGTCTGTAGAGGGTTAGATAAGTCGTGCTGAGAAAATCTTGGGTGTAGTTGCTTACTAAACGGCACATTTATTTGAATCGATTTGCTGGGCAAAGAATTGGACGGTGACCCTATAGAGCTCATTCGTTCCGGCATTTACGTTATCTTGCAATAGCACATAGGGGTCCCTCCAAAATCGCTACGTCTTAGAAATCACCGAGCTTCGCCTTTCGACCAGGCGACCTACGGCTCGAAGAGTTAAGATTGCGCGTTATCAGTCGATACTTCAGCAGATCCCAATGTTATTAGCTGAAAGCCAGTCTTTATCGTGCCTATTTACAGTGCGTAATGGACTATCGCCTAAAGCTTTAGAAAACTCGCGACAGAGCGATGAAAGGGATATGTGTATATTGGGTCACACAGTGTGTGTCGAAGAGAGAGAGAGAGAGCGCGCACACACACATATATAGCAATATTTTTCTCTATCAACCGCCCTATAGCCGTGACCCCGTTATAATTGATTTATACTTGGAAATACTTCCCTTTTGAGAAATTTCGATAAATATCGATTATGTACTTTATTCGAGGATTATTTTCCATTTTATAATGTTTTCAATTTTCTCACAATGTAACGCGAGATACAGTGAGAATTGGTTTTGTACTGTACGTGTGACGTGTATCGGAAAAGAATGTACCAACTGTGACATCTCGTGATATATATCGTATGTATTTATACACGAGCTCCACATATACTATAGCTGCAGAGAAACTGTTGTCATATTTGTGACAATTAGAACGCTTCATAGCGGCTGAATCTTCACGATCGAACATTCCGGTCGCTCGTTCCCTTCCTTTAATGCTATTTGGAGCGGATGTACATAGTACGTACGGCAAGTCATAGTGGATCAAACGACTGGGCATCTTTCTTTTCCATCGCTGTGACGCGCACACCTTTAAATTCACTCTTTCCCAGCAGCGATACCAATCGTCTCATCCTCCCTTAACTCGAGATTCAAAAAATGGACAATTTATTCCTTATACCTTGCTCCGTATACGTGCGTTTGACTTTTAACAAAGTAGAAATGTGGTAAGAAAATTTCTAGGAAAGAAATTAATCGTACGAACTTGAGGTAGGATAATATTTCTGCTGTAACAAGTATATACTATATATTATGCCGAAGTAGAATTGTAACGAATAAAAAGGATAGGCGCAGTAGTAAAAAGTAATAGATGTACGCGTTTGCGCGATGATATAGCTTGAGAAATGTATAGCATACGCATGCACGAACTAGTAATTAGCGACAGCTAGATAAATTAATGGCGAGAAGATGTTTTCTATAGGTCATAGACATAGTTTCTGGGAGTAACGGATGTCTCGTGTATTCGAGCTGCGCGCAAGAGGACGACAAGTTATTTGCGTTCCTTCGTCGGTTTTGGCTTTCCAAGTTTCAAGTAGAAGCTGCCTCGACGAGACCGCCCAATATGCAAGAAGATAGTTGATCGAAGTTCTGGGCTGTTTGCATCCTACTAGACTATAGGCGTCATAGACTAAAGAGGCCTTAAGGCTGGTAAGGTGGGAGGAATGTTAGATAAGGAAAAGCAGAGCTGCGAGAGCAAACACAAGCTCAACGGCGGACGCGGTCATGCCATACGAGCTCAGCTTCTACGTTCTACATTCTACCGCGTGCATCCAGTGCATGGATCTGGAAGAGTGGATTGTTCTGGAAGACAAGTACTCAAGGCATCGAAGCATAATGAACGATCTGTCGTTTGGAAAACGACGAATGTCTTGCGCACTACTGCCCATTGTAATCCTGATTTCTGCTCGTTTAGCTCCTCCCCACACGTACCAACTAGTTAGCGATTCCTGGGCACTTGCCTTCGATGCTTGTACTGGATTGATTGATTAGACACTAACTCGTGCTCCATTCGCTCTTCATCTCTCTCGCTCGCTTTTCTACATCTGCAATTTTAATAGCTCGAAGGTTAATGAACAACGTCGATAGTATTTTATTTGCCAAGAATTCGACGGACGGTCCATAAATCGTAATTAGAAGTGAAAAATGTGGTGTAATCCAAAATGAATATTTGTAATTTGGCAGAAAGCAAAGAAGCAAGAGATTCTGGAACTTGTGAGTTTGGAAAGTTCCACGGTACATGGCAGTAGAATAATTTCGACGTACCTACTGAATGGGTTGTTCACTATTCTTGATGCATAACTCAGCGACTATAACTTTTAAAGGATTCAACAATGCAGCGTGTCTCGAGCGTAGGTAGAGCAGAGGATTCTCCGCAGTATATATATGTATACCTACGTATAAATCTCTTAAGATCTCCTTTGTGTACCCATGCACTAATCCTATTTTTGCCAAACCGAGGATGCAAAATGAATTGGTGCAAATGGTACAGGAATTTTTCTCCATTATACGATTTCGGGGGCTAGATTTCTGCTCGATAGCTATAAATATAGAATACGACGGTAGAAACAGGAGCACACGTGTATACACGTAGGACATATATGTGTGCGGAGGGGAGAATGAGTGTGCAGACACAAGAGGGGGGAGGGAGGGTTTCGTCTGGCAATCAAGATGTCAAGAGGGAGCAGAGCGCGCGGTTCCTCGGGATCGAAGTACTTTTCATTTCGCAACGGGCTTTAAATCACAGTGGCCATGAGGGTAGGACGGAAATTCGCCCTCGGCGTACACCGTAATTTGCACGGATCGCAGACCAAGCTGCTGGAACACGAAAATGTCCCGGAGTGCACAGCTCGTAGCTCGCTGCTCGCATCTTCCATGCTGAAGAGGAAGGAACGGATAGAAGCTGAATGGTAGTTGAATGCACATAGGAGGATGAAGATGAAGGGAGAAGAGAGAGGGCCGAAGAGAAAGCAAGCTAAAAGGAGGATTAGAAGGGTCGGAGGGGTTTCACACGGAGCGCGCAGTCACATTACCATACAGTACGGTCAATGGTACCTCCGTATAATATAAAGCTGGATGCCAGGCCAGGCTGCTTGCTTGCCTGTTACCTACTGCTTCCCCTACTGCCTTGACGCGCGCTATACCTACCTGACTGCCGGCCTGCCTGCCTGCCTGCCTGCCTGCCTGATTCTGCCTGCCGCCGGACGGAACAGCCAAATTAATTGTTCCCCATCTCTCTCGATCTCTTTCTCGCTCTACCTCATCCCTTCCACCACACATTTATTCTCTCTTACCCTATATCATCTCTTCATCTTTCTCCATTTTCCACAAATTACATTGGATCATAACGTTTCGATTCTATTACTCCCGTTAAACTGCTCATATCGTGTCACTTAAAAATCTAACGTTGACTCGATTAATATGAAATCTTCGTTGAAAGTAACCTCATTTCCTATTTTCCAATGTATAAAGAATAAGGTTAATTATAAATTATATACAAAATCATTAGTGTAATTCGTATAGAAATTTGTCACTCGAAAGACATATTTTATATTTAACAGACATTTAAGTAATTTTATTTTATTACAAGCTGTGATATATTTTACTTAGCTTATTATTGATTTATTTTAAACGACATTTGACGTGGATATTCTCCTTGCAATTAAATCAGCAGTTATATGCATTTCACTTGCATTTCATCAGTTGAAGTTGTCAACCAATAATTTAGTAGCTTATCATTAAGGTTATCAATCTTGCTGCTAGACATATTGAAATGAAGATAGAAATAGAGAGGTCAGTATAGAGAAAAAGTCCTATCATTTTTAACGATTTCTTACAGAGAGTTTTATTCTAATTTCCAGGGTTAAAATACAAGATTAGGTACAAGTAATTAATGAGAGGATAGCCGAGCGATAACGACAGTCGGTGGGGTCGAATAATTAAACTCGAGTCAGTAGTAATGCTCGAGCATTAGAACGGATGATGATGTCATCAAATGCTTTCTCTTTCTCTCTCGCCTGACCCCTTCGGGAAGCTCTTCGAAGCCTCTCTCTCTCTCTCTCTCTCTCTCTTTCTCTCCTCTCCACTCTATAGATCTGCCAAACGTAACTCTCCGTCAGTACGAAATTTGCCTTCTCTGAGCACTGGAGCAATTCCCGGAAGTGATTCTGTCCCTATTACTGCCATTAATCTTCAGCTTATAGGTTGAGATCGGCACAAACGAATCTTTGGGTTGAGTAATGTTTCATTATTCACGCGGATATGCAAAAAGAGCGAATGTATTTCAGTTGCAGCAACGCGCGATAGGGAACGGGCAACGAGCGATGAAACGCAATCAAAAACTTTCCGAGCAGTATGGTCGTACTTCCGGCTAATATCCGCAGAAGCAATGGAGCAGAGATAGTTCTGCGGTGTGACAATTTCCAATCAGCGCGCGGAAATGGTGCTGTGCTATAATATTTCGTCGTAGGAGCGTCGCGTCGACGGCATCGCGGTCCTCCGGACCGTTATCGGCCGTCTCAGACGGATATGAGATTCTCCGGAGCGTGCCCGCAAAATGCCATCCTCGCCACTAAATTATTCCCTTTCCTCTTACATTCGTCCCCCCCCCTCCCCCCTTCCCCCGGCTACTCTCCAAGAGAGCCTCCTTCACTGATATATATTCTAATCTTAATCGTGCGACCCATGGGGGGCTAGGGATGAGGATCGGGCGCAAATCAAGCCCCACTTCCACAACCCCTTTCCTTTCCTTTCCCTCTTTCTCGCATCCATCTTTATCTGCTCTTCGAACCAGATGCCACCACCTTTATCCCGTACAGTCGAGTCTCCCTACGACTACACGCTTCTATATACACACTTCCACATTGTAACAGTTTCAAATGATAAATGGTCTTTCCCTGGAAAATGATAAGACAGGTCAACAAGTTATTTAACTACCGAGCCAACTCACCCTTCTAACGCGAAGCTACTCTATATGTATACACGGTCTTTGAACGGCGTCTTCAACCGCCTTAATAGAGAGAAATACTGGGGGGAATAAGCGTGCCTCGTTTCTTTGCAGTACCCCTACCCAAACCCCTTCCCCCCCCCCCCCCACCAAATTTTTACACTCTAAATCCTATTAGAGCTTGATGGAAATCATGCGTGTAAATGTAAAATATACAGCTACGTGGTTGGAAGGGACGCGACGTTAGGCTGGTGGTAAAAAATTGTACCCGATACGATTGAGATAACGTGGAAAGTTTGTAAGCTGAAACTTAAAACTCTAATCAATCATGCGTCGGACTTTGAGATAGGCTTCTTAGCAGCGCAGAATGACATTGACATCGAGTTTTCAAAGTCACTCAAGAACTTGATCGAAAGCATGGTAATAACCGCAGCTGAGTTTAGTTATGGGGTTACAGGTTTCTTCACTTTATTCATCGTTCAGAAAAATGCTCCCCCACTCCCTCCTCGCCTTTTGCCACCGTGCAACATTATTTGCAATGTACAGCTGTCTTGGATCGGAAAAGATTAAGAGAAAAATCAATAATATAGCTGCTTCATCTTCATGAAACGTGCGTTATGTTTACGTTGAAACATACAAGATTCATGAATTCAAATAAAGTCCTTTATTCATGATTCTATTTTCGACCAAGACAATCTATGGGAATCTCTCCTATTATCGTCGGTCTTTAAAGGCGTTAAATTGTATTGTGTTACGTGTATTATGTAGAGCATAACCGTGTATATGCCGTATCTTTGCTTTTCAGCTAATTTATTCATTTACGCCCCTAGACGCTGCTCAACTTTAGAATTGAAATCATTGAAAAGGCTATTAGTATTATTCGAACCATATGCCATCTAGCTCCCATTAAGCATTCAGTGAAATTAATAATGTAAGCTAATTTTAATGAGACTCGCTAAAGGACAGGAAATGAGTGGGAGAGGGTAATAAAAGGTAAAATAAATATCATTCCATGTCTCGGAACGAGTGTCGAATCTGTCAATCAAATCGTATGAACAATATTCCAGTTTAAGAGGAGAAAGATGAGTAGTGAGGGAAAGTGGTGTGGGTGTGCAGGCTTTCTTCCAACGAGATCTCTGCATTAGTTTGAGCTTTTCTTCCCCTTTATAGCATATTCGAGCTTCGTTCGGTAACCTTTATTTTAATTGCGAGTCTGATCTATCCTGACAGCTCAAGTAAATTTATAACGACGTTAAAAGTATTTGTCTTGGTAAGACAATTCTTTACGAGACACTGGAGCAACCAACGGTAAATGTCCAAATGTTCTTCTCTTATGTGGCAAGATGAACAAATGACAAAGATATAACTATTCTTATGTATAATAGACATTTGCATCAAGTTAATAATATTAAAGGAAACCGTACTTGTCAATCAATTTAAATATACCAGATCATGTTAAATTTATAGGTACTTTTCTTTATTCATTTGACACGTTCGAGCTGCTTCTGGTTCTATAAACAAAACATAAGACGATACCTATTCGGAAAATCGTTCAATATTTCATAAAATTTTAGAAGTACGCTACAAAATTGAAATAAATATTTTGAAAATTGTAAGTAGTCGTCTCTCGTGCAAATGTGTTTTCACATTTCACACTATTTTCGCTTATAATGGCTTCGTGATCCAAAGAATAAAATATTACATTTGACAAAGAGAAGGTTAAATTATTAGTATGAAGGCGCGTATTGAGATTTCAATAATTATTCTTAGATCAATTTTTAAAGAAGGAACAACATTTAATGGTCAATATTATAGAGTTATAAATACCACTCGGTAAATACTTTACGAGTAAGTAGACGTCAAGTTCAAAGCTCGTAATTCACACCTTCAGCAGCGTAAACTTCCCAAGAGATTCAGCTTAGTCGCTTATGGCTGGCCGATCGCGAGCTCAACTTTATCTTGGAAACTGCAAGCTTCGAGCGGAGTTCGATAAAAGCATCCTACAATGCTTTTTCCCCCATCCTCTCTTCATCCTTCTCCTTCTCTTCTCCGTTTTTCACCCACTTCCCTAAATAATCGAACGCTTTCCCATGTGAAATGAGATATTCGTCGGAAGAAGTCGAATCTGCTTGCATTGATAATTGACAAGTTTCGAGCGAATTAGTCGTTGTTTTGCTTTTCCTCTTACCCTTTCAAAACTTTCTCCAGGCCTCGTCGGTTTGTCAACGGCTAATGTTATACTAGTATGGATTTTCAACTTTGGCACAATTGGTCTATAACGATAAGAGGCTGCAAAGGAAGGATGAGAGTAACAGAAACGAACGAAAAAATAAATAATGAGGAAAATGAAGGCGACACAATGACCCTTAGTGATAATAATGGAGCTTTTATGAAAACCAGTCTTAGATATTTTATCAAAGTTTTTGCGCTATGTAATTTAAAAGTTTCAATTAACTTGACAAATATTTCGCAGCGTCACATATCAATGATATGTATATAAGGAAATATGTCATAGCTACTTTTGTAAAATAGATCTTTTAAATTATACTGAATTACAAAAATGTTATATTAATAAAGATTTTATTAAATATCATTTATCTTTTAATTTAGAAGGTTGTATAATTTTAAATTTAATACTTTATGGTAGCTGGGCAAGTGAAACAATCAAATTTCGTCCTGGAAACAAATATGATAGAAAATTATACGTATTTAAAGTATTTTTACTTCTTTCTGTTCTAAAACTAAATTTGAAAGTTTCATTTGTCCTCCACGGAGTATTTCACTACAAGTTTTTATAACCATACTGACCTTGTTATACAAAATTTTATAAAAAAAATTATTATAAGCTTTAACATTTGTTAAATTAAGCTCTCTAAATCAATTTCTCGGTTAGCCTATCTTTCCGTAAAAATAAAATAGTTCTGTTTAAAACTGTGACTAATGTCTCAACAAATAAATTTATTCTTTTTCTAATTTCTTGCGACAGCTATGGAAATGGATTGTATAGAGTATTGACACGTACATTACAAAATAGCACAGAAACACGGGATGCGAATATATATGTATATATATATATATATATATATATAATAACAACACAAGACAGTTAAACATATCGAGTTTAAGAAACAGGATGAATCGAGATAAAGGGTAAGGAGCGTAGGGAGATATTTCAATGGATGAATCGATGAAATAACGTCGATGTTACGTTGACTAAGAATTCTGGGACAGGGGTGCATCAGGTAAAGCGTTACGCAGGGGAACCGCGTATAAATCGGCGGCTACCTAGCGCCCGAGGGAGCGAACTGACGAAAATATAGTGGCGGGCCGCAAACTAGGAATTGTTAGTTACTGCGTCCCGCCGTAAAATATATGAGTTCAGCCTCCATGAAGCGGATAGCCGCAAGCCCTATTCTCAAGTGGCGTGCAACGAAGCACCATTCGAAAATATCCTATAGCACGAATCGCTCTTCGCGAAACGGTCCCTCGATGACGATTCTCCTACTCAACTCCCCACCCCCCCCCCCCCCCCCTCTTCTATCCCTTACCTCCTACCACTCTATATACTTACCTTTGCCTAACGAACCGATATTCGCCTCCTCTCGAACCATCCCCAAAATCATACACGTATCTCGATCTACACGTGCAGAACCTCTCCCCCCTCCCCCCACCACCTCATCCTCCCTTGGGGTTTCTACGAAAATTCATTTAAGCCCGTCTCAAAGTTTGTACCATAAATTCTACATACGTCTCTGCACGGTCAAGGTATCGGAATTGCTTCAGTCGGCTGATTCTCGCCAATAGCCTTTAGTCCCTAATACTCTCGTAAATCTGGCAAACTGTAATATAACAGCGCAGTTCCGAGCTTACTAATCACGCAAAGCAAGATAGAATTATACACAATTGATTCGCGACAAATTTTATTTACACCCCAACCGATTTTCATGCTACGAATTTTCAAACCTATAAGGGTTGAAAATTTGTCGTTTGAGCGTAAATTAAATCTCTTTGATGTGGAATTGCAATGACAGCTTGCGGTAAACGCTCCAGTCTAGCGAGAAGGATTTAGCCTGATTTCAGCATAACTGAGACTACTAATTGCTGCTTGATGCGATATTAACAGGGATTTGCTAAAATATCGTATAAAAAGAAGCTTTTTACTTCTGCCCTGATCGATATATCGGTATATAGTAGCTGCAGAATAATCGAAAATGTCATTACTACGAATAAAGGGAAGAGTGGGCGTTGAATGGTGAGAAAAGAATTTAGTTTTTGAAAGACTGTTTCTTCGCTCATGTATAATACACGTGTGTGTGTGTGAATGTGTATTTTGCCCAAGAGCGAAGATTTTAGGTTTGACTGGAGGTTCGCGCAACGCAACGTAACGCATTAACGTCGTTCTAATTATCGTAGGAGAGAACGTGAGCACGAGTCGAATGGCAAGGACCCCTTGCGGGGATGATAATGGCTATCAGAATTCTGGAGACGTGCCATTAGGTAAATTGTGAAATGCCGGAGATCCCAATTCGCGCAGCCTCCCGCAGTCAAGACACGTTTGAATTCTCACGAGTGGCTAAGTTGCGACTAAGATCGAGAAACTTCTTGGTCAATTCGATTAATTTCCGGATGCTTAATCAGCACAGGGAGGCTTAATTTTATGCCATTAAGCCAACTCCTCGGGCACATTCCTTACTTTAACCTCCTTTCGTGCAGCTGCCAAATCAGCTCCAGAAAAAAAAAGAAAGGAAGAATAAAATCGACAAACTCTATGAAGAGCGACTATCCGAAATTGCAGCCGCGCGCGAAGATTGTAATCTATCTATATTCGCAAGGTGGAATCAGGCGAGTGAAAATCTGTATAGAGTATAACAAGAAAAAGGGAAATTGATGGAAAACGAGTGGTATCGTGTAACTTTTGATCAATATAGCATATAGTTTGTCAAGAGGACGTCGCTTATCCTTATCGTAGAGTAGCGCGATAGTTTGTATTTTTCAATCGTATCGATACAATGCTCGGACCACGCGTATTTTGCGAGCTACCGAACGAGCCAGCGCGAGCGACATCAACTCTGGGAGAAACGTAAAAAGGGCGGGTAACGTTATATACAATATCTATTTATTCCCTGGCAATTTCAATGAAACCCAGTTGTCCACTAACTGCTTCTCGCTTATCCTCTCTCCTCCCATCTCTCTCGCTACTTGAATCATCCTGTACGATCGAACGCTTTTGTACATGATTCTTCGAAATCAATTCAGGTATCGAGAGGCAAACAGAACTAGCCAACAAACGCAGCAACTCTATTGTTTTTACTTTTAGATTAATGACGCCTACAATTTTTCGCTATTCTCCATCCCCCACCCTCCCCTCTCTCAACAATTCTAGAATATAAATAGAATTTCATTAGTTGCAGCATTTGGATCGATGATTTCAATGAAAAAAAGAAATGTTGCCTCGCGTTGCTGATACTAATTGTCAGTAGAGAGAAGAAAATAAACTTTGAGTCGGATCAATTAGAATCAGAGGTATTTTCTGATTTTCTATGCTTGCGTTCTTGCTTGATCGCAATATAAATATTAATTCAATTTAAACTTATGCAATCGACGAAGAATATATAATCGATTAGCATATTACAGAGGTACCGACACGTGAACAATTAATAAGCTTGAGTATAAACTTTTGTTGATTATTGTTCAAGTCCCTATACTCAACTCTCGAAGAAATAATGATTGAAAGCAAAGTAGAAAGTTTGCAGGGGTATCGGAAAATTACAGTCTACTTAAAAAGCGAGCCGATTTGACTTTTCTTATATTATATATATATAGTAAAGCAATTCCTTTTGCATATTATTTATCCATATAAAGATTGAATTTCTTGGAACATTTTATCAGGAGAATTTATTTACGAAACTATCATCATAGATGGCGCAGTGATTCGGAGTATGAAAGCTGTACAATGTGTTTTTGCAGGAATTTCCGGCAAGATTTAGAGGGATAAGTGGTATTTCAATATTTGGATGGATAAAGTTCGTTTACGACTTGCGAGCATAGAGCCGTATGTCCCTCCTGACGTAAGAGGAGTCAACGAGACTTACCAGACACTAAAATCCACAGGGTTTAGGTTGCCATTGCATCGTAAAGTGTCGCCACTCGACGTCCCGGCGGAGCGTACAGTGCAGCGCGCTTCTCCTTGTACTCTATTATTCACGAGCACCCCAAATGCCTGAAATTTATTTACACCGATCTAATGAGAAACTTAATACGTCCACATTTCTCTCGTATTTTCCACTTCGGCCTGTGTGTGTTTATGCCTTTCTAAATTATTTCTCATTACTTTGCACAACCACATATGGATAAAGTCGTGAGTAGTGACAAATTGTACCCAGCAGAAAATCATGCGTGTTGCTACGAGCTTTGCGAACATTTTCATATTGCCCTAAAACAAATGAAAGGACTGGACCAAAAAAAGGGGGTAAAAATTCAAACATATTTCCCGTCTGGCAAATGCTTCCATTTAAGCCTGTATATAGCAAACAACGCACATGGATAACGAATTTTTAGGTTTATCAACGTAGCTGAATTGCAGACTAGATGCAGATTTCAAAACGCATGGACCGTCCTGTTGACTTGGCTTTTTTCCTCATTTTTTTACTGGCGCTTTTAAGTTTTTCTTTTTTTTTATCATTATATTCTTTGAACGTATTTATTTAATCACGCATGATTTTCTTAAACGCGTTTAACATCCGCAGCGATAACTGACGTGCAATGTATATACGTAGAGATTACGGTTTACCCCCACACACACACACACACGCACACATATAGGTATATATATATATATGTAGAGAGAGAGAGAGAGGATATAACGGCTGGCGATGGATGTGTTCTTACATAGAGCTTTTAGAGAATCGAATAGTGTATATATTCTGAATTGCAACAGGTTACTTGGAGCGAATCTGATACATAGACAAGCAAGCGCGTGTTTAAGCGTATGCATCCAGGGTGACCAAACAAGAACTTGAAAAGGAATGTAAAAAGGAGGAAAAAAAAGAGTTTTTCCCAAGATTACCTTTCCAATGGAATGCAAAAGGACTGACTACATTATCCTCATTCCTTTACGCTGGCCGGAAAAAGATACAGTCTCACTCGAGCAAAAAATCTCTTTCCCGAATTTCATCCAGGTATTTTACAAAGGTTTTCCGGTAATTATCTTTCCAAGCCGGGTTACGAAAGAATAAAATTCTACCCGCATAATTACCTAAATTTCTTCTCCTCTTTCAAATATATACTCTCTCTCTCTCTCTCTCATAATTAAAAATATATATTTATTTAGTTACACAGTTTTTTATCTGCTACATTCTCCGGTGTAATAGTATTATATGGCTTTTATGATTATACGCGCGTAATATATTTTTGCAAGAAAATTAAGGAAATCTTCGTTAAAAAATGTTATTAATCGGGATACGTGAGATTATAGCATTATATCGTAAATGAGGCGAGGACAATGGAAGAATAGCGTTATACATGCAAAATAGCTTTCGGAGTGAAACAAAAGGATGAATCAAATTGTATGACGCGTTGAAATTAGCAAGAGTTGATAGGTACTCGACGGAAACACTGCAGTGCAAACTTTATATAATGTGGGATTCTCTTGGAATTCTTTTCTCGCGTATGGGAATAAAACATTGATTTTTCTTGAAAACTTGCGCGCGATGTCGAAACACTGGCATGACACAAGTTCGCAAATTGTTAGAGTGAAAGATTTCGTAAGGTCAAGTCGAAGAGCTTTTCAATTGTTTTACGTTTGGCGCAGATGAGCTGCTGCCTGCTACCACTATATGTATATATATACGGAGAGGGAGCTTTTCGCGTTTTCGTGTTCAGCTAGTGTCGAAATGCGATTTTCACGATTCCGACGTATGAAAATGCAGTCACGTTTATTCTGTGAAACTAGTAGAAAATCGATTTCCGCGTCTCTCCGCTACCCCCGTACATGCGCAACTATCAAATATTGACTCTTGTTTCATACAGTGACATTACTCGTAACTCTTTTTCAATTATACTGATTGACACCCTGCATGTTTCTTCTTCGCCCACTCTCAATATTTAACCTTTCTTAAAATAACATTTCCTTACCCGATGACCCCCCAATTTCTCTTTCTATTCTTATACTCTTGCACAACTATCAAATATTGACTCTAGTTTCATACAGTGACATTACTCGTAACTCTTTTTCAATGATACTGATTGACACCCTGCACGTTTCTTCTTCGCCACTCTCAATATTTAACCTTTCTTAAAATAACATTTCCTTACCCGATGACCCCCTAATTTGTCTTTCTATATATTCTTATACTCTTACAATTTTATACATTAGACAAACGCTAACAATTGATATTGTCAATTTAATATGTTTTTAAAGGAAAATGTAAAATGAAGACCAACTTGGTGACGTACGGATCGTTCGCTGAAATATAGTACATTTAAAATATACCCTTCAACTGTAGCAGAGCAGAAGAAGAGGTTGACGAGCTGCAAGCAGGGCGCTTATAAGCGCAGCTGGTTATTTTCACCATCGCGCTCGGTGAAAAACCGTATAGATTTGGCGTGAGAATAACGCATTCCAAAGGTATCTCGTTAAAGAGAGAAGTCAGCGATGGGATAAGATTAGAAGGTAGGGGGCATACTTGACAGTTGGTTAATTAAGTTTGCAAGGAACAAGATCGCTCGCTTGCGCGCGCGCTCGCGGCCGCCTCGCGCCGCTTGCGAGATAATAGAGTTAAATCGAGAAAGCAGCTACGTAGCGCGATATACATCTTAGAGTCATTAAATGCACCTTCCCCTAGTTTATTTCGCTTAATTTCACTAATAATCCTCCTTGGTGAGCAGCCAGCCAGGTTATTGTATAGGTATAGCAGTAGCGGCTTGGTGGATCACGCGCAGACTTTGCATACTATATAGTAGCTAGTGCTCGGTTGCTGTTGCTGGAAAGACTCATTAACCGAACGTTGATGTTTCGAAACTCGTGTAAACATTCGTCTTAGTCGCAAACAGACAGAAAATATTTCTCCACTTGATACTGGGCGCACCTGCATATGGCGCGGCCCCGAGAAATTTAAACGCTGCGCGCTACCTAATATCCCATGCACTACCACACTACCACCTCTATTTAGCCAAAGCTGCACACACCCTTCTGTGTGAAGCGCACTTAACTAGAGGCTCCCTTACCCCCTCCAAACTCCCCTCGATAACTTTCCTTCCTTAGCCAGCCTGCAGCCAGTGCACGTTCTCTCTGACTATACACAGTCTTAAATCTATTTATATTATACAATTACTCTGGCCAAAATCTACCGTCTAACAGGAATTTCCGGCAAAAATGAGCTCCCGACAAACTAATATTTATGAAAAAACTCGTTTAATTAATAAAGTTAGCATCAGTGCAGAGAAGCCATACACTGTGAGATGGATATGCTCTGGTAAATATTGTCTATATATATATATATAATAAAAATTCCATTCTCTTTTCCGATATACATACCTATATGTATATATATATATATATATATATATATATATATATATATATATACACGCGTAAAAGAAATATAACATTGCACTGTAATATAATTCTGATGGTAATTGGATAAGGGGGAGAGAGAGAGCAAATGAGCAAGGTACGATTACGAGGTAGACTTGGATCTGGATCACACACACACACACACATATAGTACGGCATAGCTTGACGTAATACTGGGCAAAGGATGAAACAATAAAGCGTTAAAGAGCATTTTGGGTGAGACGTTATTTGTAAATGGCTTATGCCATAAAGGCGCGAATGCAGACGGGGGATTCGCTTGATGAACGAGCTTAACTCATTTAACATCGCTTACTGCTGCTCCAACAGTTACCCACCTAGTCCCCTGCAGGAATACTGTATCTACTCGTAGCAAACCATACTGGACCAGAAGTCCCAGGATGAGATCCGTGTGCATCTCGGTTATACAAATCCTTCCTTCTTCCTGGGAAATCCTCTTTAGGGAACTAACCTAAACGCTTGCCTCGATCGCTCTTTCTGTCGGATCAGCTCCAGTTGACTCGGTCAAACTCGGCCTGATATTCGGCTTAAATCCCAGGCTTTTCCAAACGTGCTAGCGCACATGCATGAGCAACGCGCTTTTAACACTATATAATACACTGTATATATACCTATTATACATTTATAGGCCAAACTTGTCTTTAACTTTACGTCTCTTCGTATGCATATATAGAGGAAGAGTAACTGCATGTATATATGCCTTTATGCGTGCGTGTGTGTGTGTGTGTACAGGGATATATATAGGCACGTTGCTAAACGATGCAATTATGATTTTGATTATGGCTAATCCATATTAGATGCATGCAGAGGGAATTCCATATAGGAAATGTATGATGACATGGTGCTATATACGGCCAAGGATCAGGGTCGTTTATCGAAAGACCGTTAATCGAGAGGGTTTTCATATATATTACGGGCAAAGTTTCAAAGGGAAGAATCGATGGTAAAGGGGTTGCGGCTGCTTTATGCAAGTGAGGGCAGCTTGCAAGCGTGCCCGGGTTATTGCTACGTCGCGATTAATCGCTCCAGGGGGTCACACCGGCTATAATTAAATTAAACTTCTCAAGAATTTCAATTAGCGCCGGAAGACAAGGATTCGATCCGATCTGCATAGCGATTCTCACCCAACCTGCGAGCAAACGGATCACGCGTGCCTTGCCAGCTTGCATCAATCCGAGGCCATGTGTCTAATGCGTCAACTTCCCTTTGCTCTCCCTCTCTCTCTCTCTCGGTTCTATTTTAACCTCCACTAGCTCACACTTCAGCCTTAACGCCTTCCAGTTTAATAATGAGCCAAGATGAAATACCTCCTAGTCGTCTCCTCCATAACTCTAGTAGCTTTCAACTAACGCGTTGTTCAAAGATTGAGTCGCTTCATGGTCAAAGTGGCAGACTTTATCCAACCGACACTCCGAAGAAAGCTAATAAACTTAACACACGAGTAATGTTTCTGCAAATATTTTTATCAAAGAGAAATAAGTCACACTACACGAAAGAGACATAATTATGGTCGTAAAGTATTGTGAAAAATAGCTTAACAGCACACGCGAATAAATTTACGTACAGTAGTCGTGTTGAGCGTTTAACATCAATCGTGTAAACATGTAGATACTTTGCTGCGTTTGAATCAATCACGTTGATAAAGCTACTTGGTTTTACTTAATCAAAAGGTGTAGCTGTGCATGTATTATATTATTACTACTTTATACTAAAATAAAAGTTGACATTCTATATACGATTGTTTCATTTTAATAGAAAAACGATTCTCTTTCTCAATCAGCCATTTCAATGTTAAGGCAAAATAAATACTTGTAGAATAATTTAGACGTATAAATAAAATGTAATTGCATTTTATCTTTTTATATGTAACTTTTAAACTACGTACTAAAATTTTAGTACCTTTGAAAACTGTTTTAATAATTATTTCGTTGCAAGAAATTATAACGTTAATATATTGCCCAAGTTTCCAAGATTCCAATTTTTCTTTTACGTTCACATCCATGTTTATAACGACTTACGAGTTACGATCTTTATGACACCAGGAAAGCAACGACCATGAGAAAGCACAAGGCCGTCGTGCCACCAGAGACCGAACACTCCCTGATTAAAATGGTAGAAATTTTCATTCCAATATAGTTACAAAGGTGATTATAATACGAGTGTATGTTCCAAACATGAGTACAATAGAAGAATAATGTCCTATATATATATACAAATATAACTTTATGCGTCTTGAAATAAAATTATATAACCTTAATTCCTTTCTTATATGTTCGCGCAACTTGTACAATAAGAAAGAAAAAAATAGTATATATTTCTGAATAATGGAATAATAATTGTCGAGTTACGTTTGGAGAATCTCGCAAGCTCTAAAATATTATTGTTTTCAGTAGACTCGTAAATCACTGATAGAACGCACGATATATCTCGCAAACTTTGATGGTCATTTAAGATTTTACGCGATGGCAAATAGGGGGATGTTATATATAAACGGGTAAGAAGGAGGGATTTTTTGCTCAATGCTGAGAGAGTGCACGTTCTCAGTTCGTGAATCTTTTTTCCCCCTCGCATCGCGCGGGGCTACCCATTGCGGAAGATAAGTGGAGTAGCGATCAGTTAAATGCCCTTTAACTTTTGCGCAATTCGTTGGTTAAATCCGCGGCTAAAAAGCAGAGACTGCACCGTTCGAGGCACGTCCCGGATGTAATTTAACTTTGGGACAGCAGCTCTTGGCGATAAGTACTTAGGAGTGTAGCCACCTGCTGCTACCGTACCATACCCTACCTCGTTGGTTTCCCTCCAGATTTTACAAGGACGATGCCCGGCCGGCGTTGTTCCATTGTGCGTCACGCTGCTCCGCACTCCGATTCCCAATATTGCGCGCGCTCTGCTGCTCTTCCAAACTTCCCTCTCTCGCCATCTCCATGGGACTAATACGCATTTAAGCTCCAAAACAAGCTCTTACCCGGAGCCCAGTGCAATCGTAAGCCAGAAGACCAGAGCTCCAAACTTGCACACTCTGCTGCTGCTCCTGGGCTGGGCTGGGATAAAGGTGAAAAGTATAGAGGCGAGGACAAGCGTATATATATATATAGGAGAGAAGATTTTTTTTCGAGGTGCGAAACTGCGAGCTGAAATGGTTGGTCGAGTTATACAAGTATTTCTTTCTTTTCTTTTCTCCTTTTTTTTATCATATTATTTATAGTTTTAGCGAATAAGAGCTAGGGTGGTTACAAGGTAAGATGGAGGGTAGCGCACTCTTTCTCGTTAAAAGAGGAAATTGGAATTGCCGAGGCTTGTACTACATAATTACTGACAGATGTGTGCGAGAGATAAAAATCACGCCGAGTTCTGTGTACGAAGTAGACGGGAGCTATGAGTAGAACGGCTGCTCGTAATAAAGGTGGATAATGCAATTAAAAAGAGGTCGAGAAGCTTGAAGGCATTTATATGTATTACGCGGAACCAACGAGCGACCATTGTCCGTTCGTTGCTGCTTCTACTACTTTTGCCACTGTTGCCGTTTCAGCTTGGCTCTCGCAACACACGACCCTTTCTACGCTCGTCTACCAAATCGCGTTTCTCTACCAGCGGCGTGCACGATGCTGATTACGTTGTAAAAAAATACATGACACATCCTACTCGCATGTATATATGCTAGCTCCAAAAGAAACATGAGATATCACGTCCTATTTTTTTAGCGGACGTACATTCGTTTAATACTATTTCTTCGCGCGACTATCCGTATACTAATTGCGACGAGATTAAATTGCAAAGCGGATGATTCATAGCGGTGGCTATCGATATAGATAAGGGAGAGATATGACGTGTAAACAATTTTGGGCAATCCGATAAAGCTGTGTGGTATAGACGCGCGCTGTTTTATTGTTCCGGAGTAAAGAATTCTTCGAGTTTCTGTCAAGCCGATATAGCGAGGTTCGTAGGCGGTGCATGGTGTTGGATGAGGAATAGAACTGGCCGGGATGGAATCTCTAGCTTGGAGAGAGGAGAAGAAGAAATGGGAACGGGGGAGGGGTATATATATATATATATATATATATATATATATATAATAGGGGGTAAAAAGGGAGCATGGAGGCGTAGCTGAGAATAGGAGCGAGGGTAAAGTTGCCCCGGTAGGACTAGAGAGTGGATGGAAAATGTGTTGGAACGGACAGTGTGGCGCTGATAAAGGCCGAGGAGGAAGAAAGGTGGGGTACGGTGGGAGTGGGAGGATAGAAAGTGGAAGAGTCCTTCTCGCGCGCGCAAAGTCAGGACATTGGAATGGCGAGGCTGCGTGGTGGGGATACTGCAAGGGGGATGGAAGGCAGAAGACTCGTATTTTCCCCAGTGTTATTGTATTCGACGATGATTTACGAGGATTCCTTTCTCATTCGGGCTATACAAATTGCGATATCCGGTTCTTGCTTTAGCTCGCACGTTCCTCACCTCGCGCGTCCCTCCTCGCGGATACTCGTAAGAATTATTGTCAACGCGAGTTTGCGCATTTCGTTCTCGAGTCGAGCGTTTCAAGATTTTCCGCTCAACGGCTTTGCACACTGTACAACCTACTTTCATTTATCTCGATGTCGCTTTGTGAATTTTAAACAACGCTTCAATTTGCAGCCTCGCCTCCAAACTTGCTCTCCTCCTTCAAAAAGCCCCAACAATCCTTCCCAGCGATACAATTATTTTAAATTCAACAGACCGTCCACCGTCGGCAGTCGCGCGACGACTCTTCGAATTATAGTTTGATCCGCATATATTTGCCGATAACAGCTTCTGCACTCTACAGATGTTCCCTTTACCTTGATCAATGCTATACGTACTCTTTCGAATTTTACCAATAATAATTATATGCCATAGCGCACTTGGCACATAAGATGTGCATTATCGCGAGTAAGTCGTAACAATGGGACGGAGGAGGATGGTTGATCGAGTGTCACATCCGGCATAGATATTTGGCAGTGTCAAGCGTATTACCGGAATATAGGGGCTTCCGGTGACATCTCATACCAATTTGTCGAATATCGCCTGACGCATTGGATGTGGCAGACTCTCCCACCCTGTGGTTTCCTCAAGCTTATACGTCATACCAGTTAACGCAACAGAGGATTCTATCGAATCGGGCATAGGGAAGCCCCGTAAAACCTGCAATGGAATATCATGTAGCTGTTTTGAGTAGCGCTATTAATATACCCTTTATTATGCCCATATCCATCAATATCGATGAATAAAAATATAATAATATACATACCTTAGCCGATCGCGGTTCGTCCCCAAAGGATTTTGTCAATAAAATTGCAGGTAAAAGTTTAATTAGAGCGAATCAATTTGGTTAAGGGAAAGCTGCAGATAAATGTAACATTCTTGAAGAAGTGCGCATAAATTTCAATGGTTTTCAAGATATACTCTGACATTAGGTACTAGCAGATAAGTTGATTTTAATTATCTCGCAGGAGAGCAAGCTATTCGGGAGCGGACGCGTCCGCTTGAGATAAGAGTGAACAAATGGGATCCGAGCGACTGCGGTTATAACTAAGCGAGACTCGCTGGTGTACCACGGTACTCGCCGCGTTTATTGAAATTCTATGTGGCCTGGATAAAACGTACTGACTGCTACTAATCACCACCATTAGTCCAACGCTACGACTTCCCAGACACCATTACGGCTGGCTATTACTAGCCGTTACTACTTTAGGCTTGATCGCCACCGTGCACCGGTCGTCGTCTCACTTTCCCAACTCTCGCTGGCCAACTCTCCGCAAGCTTCACTCGCGTTCGCTCTGCAACTCTATATTAATGCCGGCTGAATCCACCCATGAAACACTCGACCATTTCCTTTCCTACTAAATATGCATGTGTATATACATATATATATATATATATATATATATGTGTCGCGAGTCTTTCAGACCTTTTTTCCAATGCAGCGCAATGTATACTGCACGTATATATACATGTGTAGCTAGTCTATACAAGCACACACAACTCTCCCTGGCTTTAATTCATTATTCCTATTAGACGATTATCGGGGCCAAAGGACTTTTATTTATGCTGTACATGGGTCCCTTGGCGTGCTTGAAATGCCGTGGAGAAATGCAACGAAGGCGCAAAAAAGGAAAAGGAAGGATGCGCGATTTATGAAACGCTCCACCTTCAAACTTTGCGGTCGAGCAAGTTCTTCGCGCCGTGTACCGGTAGCCGCTTAATGAATATAAATCACAAACGTGAGAAGGATAGCAGGGAGCAGGCCGAACCTCTGATTAGTTAGTTCAGCTACGTGCCTAAAGCTGGACATGCAAAAAATTTCAACTACCAACTTTTCATCGCCCTACTTTTTCACCGGTAAAGCGCCAACCATCTTCCTGCACCAGTGTACCTTTTTTTTTACCTAGCTGCTACGTATACGCGTATACTTATATACGTACATGTATACATGCACTCGCGTTTCCTTCTACGATAAATGACTTTTCCTGAGAATCGTGACAATTATGCTTAGATTACGTCTCAATTAAGCACAACAACCACATATTCTCTGCAATGTTGCTTTATTATGGGCATTAAATTTACCTTAATGAGCATGAAACTTCTTTATTCGAGAAATTTAAGAAACACTTAACGACCCCCTACTCGTATTCTATCACTAATGATCCCTTTTTTACTTGGTTAATAAAAATCGTCCTACCCCGTTGGTTGTGCGTGTTCGACGATGACGGCTATACTTACATTATAAAAATTATTAAAAATAATGCTTGAATGTTGGGCTTATTCGTGTAGTCTTACGACGCGCATAAGCGGCTAGTACACGCTTGATAAAAAATCATGCAACTGACGGAGAAATTCCAATTGATATGCGTTATTGCAGTGAGACTTGCTTTTTTTTGTTCGATCAAAAGAGCGTTCGTAACGCTTGAATTTTATTTAACATGATTTCGTTCATACACGGAATTCTCCCCCTGTTATAAGAAAAATGTTTTAGGTCGTTTTTTTATCTCTCCAGCATTCCTTCCACTGTAAGAAAATTCCGATGTGCATAGTAGCGCTGAATAACCATTGTAAAAAAAAAGTAAAAACTTTATCGTTATTCATTATTCCTTGCATTGGTAAAGTTCAGGCTTTATTGTCAAATATTATATAGGAGAGAGAGAGAGAGAGAGAGAGAGAGAGTTTCGAACGTCAATGCATTTCTCTAATAATAATAAGGTAAGTAATGATTTTTAAATATTGACTGCGCTCGAATCTCCTGCTCCGCTCAAATTCGGCCCGGAAAAGAGCCCCATTTCCTTTACAACAGTTGTCCTCGGCTCTAAGAGAGAAAAGACTCGCGCCAAAGATTCTTGAATATCTAAAAGGAAATAAAAATGTTACGAGGTTATCCGTTACGCATAGACATGTAAAAGTTTCGTGCATCGCTATTTATTCTCTTATATGTATATATATACACTATGTTAGACATATCCTGTAGATTACGGTAATCGAAGAGGGAGTAAAACTGGAAAAGAGGAAGCAGAAGAAGTAGACGAAGAAAACATGAAACCAGCCGTAAAATAACTTTTGGTGGTACATGTATTTACGATAAAATTTTGGGGAAGAAAAATTTCTCGAGAAGCAAATGTCACGCTTAAGAAAATCTTGGGAAAGGAGCTGATATTTGGTGGAGGACTAACGGTAGTGGTAAGAGCATATATGTATAGACAGATGGGGATGGGAAGCGCGCGTACGTACGGGAGTAAAATAAATGTGTCGAAGCAGGTGGAGGGTCGGAGGGGTGAAAGGGAAAAGTCCTTTTCGGTTTAGGGGGCAAAATCGACAAAGGAATGAGTCGTACAAGTTCAAGGATGCGGAAAGAGTGACGAGGAAGGTACTTGGTTTTCGAAGCGTAACATCACGAGTTCTGGGTACTCCCAGGAAAGTGCTCACAGCCCTACACACTGCGCCTATAACCAGCAACCAGCATCCCGCATTCGGAGTATTCAGCATCCTGCCTGCATACCTGCATCGTTGCACGCCTGCATAGCCCTGCATTCCTGCATCGCTGCATACCCGATGGGAAAGGGAAAGCTAGCACACGCGTTCGATGTTTCACGACTCTGCATTTTTCTCCCCAACCCCCTTTTCATGGTATTTCTGTATTTCGCGACGACAGTTTAAGTAGCTCTCCGTTTCTACACACTCTCTACTTCTCCACCCACCGTACTATCATCCCCTCCTTCGCTGACTCACTTACCACCCCCTATTTACTCTCTCACTCGTGCGAGACAGTCTCTGCATTGCTGCACAACTCCGCGCGATCTCCATCCTTACAGCCCACCCTCTCTCTCGTTTTCCCCTACTTCATCTTCCTCAAGCTCCACTCCTCACGGACTCTTAAGAATCCCTGATAATTCAATTTTTCCTGCCATCTTGACTCCTTTATTTTCATTAATCCAATCTTTATCTTATCCTTATCTAATCAACCCCCTCCCCTCGACCACCGGAACGAAGCCTCCTCTTCCTCGTGATATATCAACTTTTCCCTCCACTATTTACTCCAACTCGATTTTTCCTCGATCAATTACATCTATCTCGTTGTCTCTCGTTTTGTCCTCCGCGCTCTAGCCAACCAAACAAGCGCGCGAGATTGCCCTCGAATTATCTTTTTACAATACTCTCTAACTTTATTAGAATTGACAAGAAAAGGAAATCAACCTTGCGTGTATACCTATATTGCACATGGTATACCGGTATTGACGCTGCGCTACACTGCAAAAACCCAGGTGAAATGGTATGGCGCAGTGATAACCACTGGAGCCTTCGACGTATGTGACTTTTGCCGTAGGACGATATTGAACCGCTGAAAATTGAAACCATCGAATAATCCAATTCTTCCAGGTACGTTGATTCCCTTTTTTTATCAATTGAATTTTCATTCACTCCTTTGATCATCCAACCCGTTAACAAACCTGCCTGGTATTCTTCTAATTTCATAATTCAATTTTCATTAATTTCATTGGTTCGTCTGGTTGTTATAATTGGTCCTTTATATGGTATTTATCAAGTTTCCTTCAAGAATTAATTTTCCAATGTTTCATCGGTTCCTGAATTTTTACAATTTGGTACGTAGAAAGAATGCGCACGCGAACAATGGGAGAAGCAGCCTTTGAAATTTTTTCAGAAATAGGATACAGTCAAGTATGAGACTTTACAATGGAATACGAGTGCTTCGAAGTATTTATATTGTAATGTAACAAGTAAGAGCTAGGGTAGCTAACAATAAGCGTTTTGGCTTTATAAATGTACAATAATTGGCGTCAGCGCAGCTCTCGATGGAATTAGCATTAGTGATTATAAGTGTGACACTATACGCATATCATTGATGTTTGGATCAAGAAATCAGGTTAAAGACGTTGCATACAAGTATCGTAATATCTGTACCATTTGCAGACATGCAGCTTCAATTAAGAACCCATATTAAATATCTTAAGAGCTATTCAAGTGCCTGATATGTGTTAGAGCCTTTTCCTATTACTATATCGTCGATCGTTACATACATGCAATTTCATCAAATCTTTCTATATTTCTATAGCACACTCTATGTATAATAATTATATATTTTTAAAATAACATATTTTTTCTGTGCTATATCCGGGGCAGACACAGATATTGATTCCTTTAATTAAGCGATGAAAATAATCGTACCGTTTGTTTGATGCAACCTAAATTAAGAATAATACACACTCAGACATTCGACCGAACCGAGAATACTTTACTGAATATGGACCATATGAAAATCCCAATAATACGTACTGGTCTTCCGAAGAAGTAATGGAGCAACCGAGCTCCAGCCGGAAATTGCCTAGAAATTGCAGGAAATATGGAGCGATCTTACGGTCGGCTGAGCACGTTTACGGAATCGTGTTTCCCGTACCCCATTAGAACCTTTCTTAGTCTCTCAGAGAAGAGGCCATATTCTCATTTCAATAAATTATCTTTCAGCCGAACAAAAGTTCCAATGATAAATCATCGACTCAATTAGCGAATATATATATATAGGTATTTCGAAGATGCGAGTTTCGTTGCCTTATTGGATGATCGGTCTAAAAGCTGGTAGTTCGACGGACACTTGGAATTTCCATACTTTTGTCTTTTTACGAGTTTTCAGGACCTGTTGTGCGAAAGTTGTTGCTTCGATACAGCGGCGCTATTGTATAGAACTTGGACGATTGTCCGACGATAGTGCCCTCGCCCAAGTATCGTGTTTCTATAGGCGATAAGAAAAGTGTCAATAAAGAAACAAGTGGAAAGGAACGAGAGGAATATTGTTGAGCAAGTCTTAAGATGGAGTGATTTAGGTAAGCAGGCAGGGGCTGGCAGACAAGTGTGCTCTGGATCGAACGAGTATCCGTCTGGGAAGACCTAAAGGGCACGAGAGACAGGTAGCGACATGCAAAGTGGAATAGATTGCGAGGAGATAAAACGAGGAGAAAAATGCAAAAGGTTAATGAATCTCTACGCCGAGATACAGAAATGTACTGGTAAACTAGACCACTATTGATTTGTAAAACTTTTATCTCTCCCTCCATTGTGCCACGTTTGAAAAGCACTGAAAAACTTATGGACCAATTTTCTTCGAAGGAAGTTCGCGATAACGTTAAGAGTCATGCTTGTGTTCGGAGCGTTGTTTTATCACTTTGCTTGAAAACTGGGCCTCGTATATATCGCGTCATGACCGGACAGAACACGCGAGCCAAGTTGTAGGTAGCTCCCTACAGTGTGCATGTGCTATATGGCGCCATAGTCACGAGGTCGATGGGTATGGGAGACTGAGCAAAAACGCGACTTAATTATATAGGCATGATTGTTGTTTAGAAAATTGAAGAAAAATTTCTAGTTTAGAAATACGGGCTAAAAGTGAGAAAATGAAAAGCGGTTGAGAATGTGTTGAGTAAGCTTTCGAGTGTAGGCAGAGGCCTGCTTTGGCTGAAATTGGTAAAAAAAAGAAAAGAAAAAGAGTAAATGGTGGAAGGAGCTGGGATGAACTAGGAGAAACTATTATAAGGGAAGAGGGGGTGGGGGTGGGGGGAGGGTGGCTGTACCAGCTATATTGCATTGTGGCGCGATGTGGTGGGACGTACGTTGGCAACGAGACTCTGTGCTATGTACAAGGTATAGAGAGTTGGTGGTAGGGTAGGTAGGTAGGTACTGGTAGGATAGTGTGGAAGACCTGCGCGTACCGGGCAACCGGTGACGAATCAGTCGGCGTTAGAAACGGCACTCGTGTTCCACGCGTCTTTACAGCACGGAAGTAATAGCTTTCCTTACCGTCTTCTTCCCCCACTAAAATTTTCTACACCTTCGACACTTCTCCAAACATTTCGCGTATCACGAGAAATCTTCATCGGTGTTTAGTGAAATGTTATGTGATACTTGGATAAAACTTTCGAATCCCCCCTCCTCGTTCACCCTTCGATCCTTCCGATAATTTACCTAACCTTCCTACGCTCGTGAGACGACCCTTTAAAATCACGCGGTATTCACGATCGCGTAATTATCGCTCCATTCTTTTATTCCTCCTTAATGATATTACTATAAAATAATAATAATCCTAATAGAGATTGTCGTTATATAACCAAGCTCTATCGTACGTATCATCGTCACGTTCGAGTTTAACGAGATTACACATTTTAATCGTGCTCGCTGACTGTATCAATTGTACCATGTATATATGTACACGAGAGGAAAGAAAACTGTTTTGGTGATTTCATTGAACACGTTCTGCGATCGCCACTGTACGGTCTAATGTTGAGTGACCTGTGAAAACCACTGTCATTGGATCTTAACAAGATACAAATTTCTACCGATCGACCGAATCGCGTCGTTAATAATAGTAAGTAGCAGTAAACATGGAATGGAGAATAAGCATCATCTTTCACTTAACAAGTACTTTCCTCTTCCTTCTCCTTTATCAAAAACAATACGTCACAATCGATCATTGTCTTCGACAGATAAATGGATTTGCGTTTTCCAAAGGTACCCCACAGGTATCCGCAGCCATTGAAATGAGAAAGATCGAATTGTAATATCACATCTTTTATGGAAATTTGTACAATTTTATAAGTGAAATTTAAGGATTGTCGAAAAATTGTTCTTGCGAATGTTTTTGCATTAGGGGAAACGAGACTTGTGAAAGAAAGAAAAACCATCATGCGAATGGTAGTTTTAGAAGAGAAGTGGAGAGAAGAGGTTTGGGTAATGGGTGCATGTGTGAGAGGTCGATTGCTTTTAGATTGCATCCTCCACTCGGTGCTTTATTCGTAGAGACGTTCTCTCTTATGCTAACCAACGTTTGGATTTTCACTTACACATATCTCATGCCATTACTTATGACTTCCACCCTAACAATTCATTTGTCGATATATCGATCTCACTTTAAAATTCAAGTATGCAATTATATCGTTTGATCTACTTTATTAACAGTTACACCATATAGTGCAAGAGTTGTTTTAAATTCTTAAACTGAGGAATCGAGCCGAAGTAACTTTAAATAGCTGATTAAACGTTCGTTAAATTGATTATAAATAAGAGAAAATGTCGACTGGCTGCTGATGCTGAATGAATACGGTAGGACAGGAAGTCGATCAACGAGCTATAGTACGATTATCTCTCTATTCCCTCACCGTAATTACGCCGCTACAACCAGCATGCCTAATTAACGTTTGGAATTTCGAGAATCGCCCCAGCTCAATAATGCACACAGGATATTAGGAAAATTTGCTTAGGCGGAATAGGAATACGTGTTATTTTCAGCGCATGTTTGCTTTTTAAAGGATCGATATATAGCATTTCCTGTATTAGGATCCTGCTACAGCGCGCTCTGATTTCTCATCATTACATTCGTTATCCGGATAAAGTTGTATTTACAAAAATCTCTATCAATCCGCCTATAGCCGTAATGACACATCCATCTATCATTTTCAATTTTTAATCCGTACCAGACACAATGATCAATTGGCGATGGAGCACTTGCCAACTCTCTATATTTAACGGATCTCTGATATCATAGACACTAATCGATAAACAATTACTGTACGATAAATTGCGAAACAATATCACTGACCAATATATATTGGACCACTCGTGTTTCACCTCATACTCACCCCTCGTTTCATTTCATCGAATTAGCACCATTGGATTACTTTGACACATACATATATATATATATATATATATACATGCACCTACATACTTAATCCATTGATTAAAATTGCACTGAAATTTTGATGAGCCCGATCGCGATATCTACGTCTGGATCTGGAATCTTTCTTCTTCGAAGCGTCAACAGATGGATCGACCAATTTAAACTGGACGATTAGATGGGGCTCCGAGGAGAACTTGGGTCTTAATGCGAACGAGGTCATCTCGAATCGTACTACCGATTCATCAGAAGATCTTTTAAAATTCAAATGCGAATTCAAACTGACTCAAGCATAAACTCTTGTAGGAATGAACAAGAGGATAGTACACCGCCTCAGGCAGGCCAAAGAATTTCAAGAGAAATCTTACCCTGCAGTGCCGAATAAAATATTAAGTATTCACGCTTGAAAAAGTCTTTATCCCATTTATTTAATTTCATCAATTTTATTCACTCTTTACTTATTTCACCGACGTGGCTTAATTTCATTCCATCGGGCGCGCGTCTCGACTCGATCCTCTTGCTGTTAATATCCAATTTCTCTCTCTCTCTCTCCCTCGTTTTTAGCATACGGTATTTACAACGAGCCACGCGTTTTCCGGTACATCCTAAAGACATTAAATTTCGAAAATATTCGTGTAACGATGTTTTTTTTCATAACACATAGGCTGTTACACGCTGGACCCTTCATACCCTTCACTTTTTCAACGACGCATAAAAGAATTCATAAAGCGCGTGTAAAGTCACGGTCGATAAAGCTGATAGCGGTATGAGTTGCACGCGCAAAAGATAGAACGCTGTAGAACGGAGAAAGGGGGAGAGGAAGAAAAAATTTCGATAGTTTCATATCACGTTTACGAGACCATCGCGTCAAAGATTTTGCTGTGATGGGAGAGTAAAGGTGGGAGGCTGTGGAAGGACCCTCCGAGCGAAAACCTTTTTCATCCTCAAACACCGCGGCACCGGTTATATAAAAATATTTTATTACGATAGTATTCGGTTCAGTATTATATCAATATAGGTATTTGCTATCATATCGCTCTAGCTCTTCTATATATATATATATCTATATGTATATATAATGTATTATTATACGAGCTTCTGTGGTATTCCTACAGTCGATATTTCCAACGATACCCACTTGCCCGATATCATCTCAGGGATGCCACAGGATTATTAAAATAATGAGAAAAACTGTCTCTAATAATTTTTGAAAATTACCGTTGATCTCAATTAATTATATCGACAGTCTTTTATTTTTGTAAAGCCCCGACTTTTTCTTCCTTTCGCTATAGGATATCGATAGGGAAAAACATGATTGGAAATGAAAGATGAAAGAGAAGAAAGGGAAATGGTTATTGAGGCTATTTGTTGAATGTGCTTTATTCGTAGGACCACGATTATACGTACTATATACAGGAAGATGCCTAAGTATCAATGTTAACGGCGACTACATTTTCCAGCGAGCCCCGAGCTCGTCACATATATACTTTGATACGCCCAATGCTATTCCCGGGGCTTAGTTCTAATGGCGGATTCTCGCGGCTCCTCCCTTTAGACCGTTATCTACGATTCTGATCCTTCGTCTGAAACGAGCAGCTGAGCTATGATAGTTACTCAGCTTCCGCAGTTGCTCTCCTCCACTGCCGCCAAACACTATCCGAGCCACTGGCTCAGAGAGAATCCACCCTTCACGAATTCCCATGTGGCCACTGAGTGATTCTTCCTGTTTTCCTTCCGACGCTTACCATCTACCTCTCTCTTCCTCTTCACCGTGCCCTTATCTCCTTTCTCAGTTTCCTCCCCCCCCCCTCCCTCCCCCTTTTCCCATACCTTCACCAGCGTACTCAATTATGCTTACCTACCTGCTCTTCCACCCTGGAGCTCAGCTGTAATAATACAGTTTATTTTGAAGAATTGTTCAATCGACGTGGAATAACAATCGATAAAAACTGTTTTTCTCGAGGGTTCCAGGGACACAAAGTTGGTTAATCGAGTAGATCCCTGATGGTAGTATAAAAGTGCAAGTCCGAGGAGAGCAAGGTGTCACCGCCCCCCCCCCCCCCCCCCCCGACCTATGTACTCGTTCAGTCGTAACATGTACCACCACTACCACAGGGATTGTACGTTGCGAGTGGGAGGGTGGGTGTGGATATAAAGTGGTCGAGGAGGAAGAGGAAACTGGGATTTGTGTGTAGGTTGGCGTCTGTTGGTTAGAGTGTGAAGACATAAAGTTGGCGTATAGTGGAAAGCTGCGCAGACAGCGCATATGTATACGCGATGCTCCTGCAAGCTCGGAAGAGAAGCTCGCAAAGTTGAGAGACGAGCTTCTGCGGAAATTTCGATCCGCCCTTACACTCGCATCGATTGATGGAGCGCATCCCAAGTTGCACTCCACGAAGCATTCTACTGTAACGCCCCAAGAATTAGTCGAAGAACCAAACTAGTGATGTAATGTTGTATTACTGTCGGAGCTTTTTATACCTGTCCAGCTAAATTTTTTATTCCAAACGAACCTTAGCTTACCTGCAAAATCACTTCTTGCCAAATTTATCCCTCGACTGTTTCGTCCTTCGATCAACAAGTAACGGCCACTATAGTTGCCGTTATATAGTTTACACAGAGAGGCACAAAATTCTACTCGAGATTCACTGCTAAAACATATACGAAGCTCCAAAGGCGAGCAAATACAATTGTATAGCAACACGCCACCGCGAAAGGATAATGGTAGTATAGAATATATACAATGTCTTTCTAATTTCGTGTCAATTCATTGTCAAACATGACTGACTTAATGCTAGGTAAATATACCGGTTCTACGCGCGTTTGTAAATTAGCTGATAATTAGTTGCTACCGTGTCAGACACCAAATATTATCGTAAGTCTGCGGGTAATTTCGCGAGTGAAGCTTCCACAATTTTTGCGCTATTAAAGCTTTCTTGCTGCTATTCTCGTACTTCCTTAATCGAGCTTAATATGACGAAGAAAAACGTGTGATGACGAGAGTGCAGCAGGATTTTCACACTCGACGCAACAAAAGTTCCAAAGCAAAACTGACACGAGCAGATGATGGATGAGAGATTTCTGCAAAACACAAAAACACACTGATTGCAGTAACTGAAACACAGTCATTACTCAAAATTACAGAAAAATTCCAAGAAAATATTGCGTGACTTCTTTTGGTCTTTTCCTGAAATTTAGAGGACATATAAAAGTATACGGTAAAATTGTTAACCCATTTTTCTTCTTTTATAATAAAATTTCTTATCAATATGTAAAATCACAGCATTTTAGTGGCACACGTGTAATTTTTACATGAAAAAAATGAATAAACTACCATCGAGAAAAAAATTTGGCTAATATATTTCAACTATAGAATTTACTCTCAATTCTCTTAAAATGATAATAATTAATTTCTTCATTAAATTTTCACCATATATATTCTTCGTTGAGGTGAATGACGATGTAGTGTTGAAAATTTGATCAATACTTTGGTATTTACCATTATCAGATATTTACTCGGTAGGAATTAAATTACTCCTGGATTTGGTTAATTGATAAACTCATTTGATTAATATTAACTTGTGCAAAAGTATCGGAGATACAGTGCTGGCAATATAGTTTTTGTGAAAATTGTTCTGATTGGTCGCACCAGCCAAAATGTAATATCGTTTGAATTTCAGTAGGAACCACAGCTTGGTGGTTGCGTTAGCCACGTTACGTCTACCCTAGCTAGATCACTAAAATATTCCTGCGAGCTTTAGTCACTGCCAATTTCCCCTGCAAGCGTTGATCGCCTGCACGTGGTCTCACTCCGTTGAATAATAAATTTACAGTCCTTGTCACGCAGTATCTGCCAAGCAACTGTATTTTATTTCCAATGAAATACAGGTTTTGATCATTAGACCAAAATGAACTTAAACCTTGAACAATGCTTAAACTTTCGTGCTGTACTTATTATTCCTGTCCCGTACAAAGCAATCTCAGCAATGTTAAATACTGTGAAACGTGAGGTAAGACGTGGGTTGTTTATTAGACGACACACATAGCTATACGTACACACGCTGGCGAGCACGCACACCAGTGAAAACACATGCATGTTTGAAATTACCCTTCGTTTAAATTTGCCACACTCTCCCGTCTCTGATTGCCCTGTCGCCGTCAAGCGTTGGTGCTGCCATGTCATAGTGCAGCTTTACTTTTTTATTACATAAAATCTTGCCAAAGAAAAACGTGTTCTTTTTGTCCCCTTTGACCTGAAAGCCTGTAAAACACGACAACTTTGAAATATTCCTTCGTTAATAGGAAAGTTGGTCAAACTTTGAATGGTATAGCAACCTTGTAACATTGTATATTGCGATCAGCACAATTGAAGTAAATCAAAATGGATTCTTATATATATTAGGGTCGTCGTTAAAAAAAAATTTTTGGCGGATCCTTAAAAAACACTAGTATTTGATGAGAAACTACAGTCGTTGAAACCTGCGGCCTGACAAATGATGGAAACACGTGCCTCAATGCGATCAAATACAATTTTCGAAGAATTTTACAGTTTTTCGCAGATAACTCATTAAATATTCGATTCAAAAAAAGATGCACATAGCCATTTCTCTGAAGAATTAAATTCTACATAATAAAGGTTCTATATATTTTTCTTCTAGAATGCATACTAATCGAGATATTCCTGAAAAATCGATCCTCTTTTTCGTTTATACACATTATATTGATATGTTTATATGAATAATTATTTTTAGTTTACCGTACAATTAACATATTTGATTAAATTAAGAGAAATAAAATGTGTAACTACAGCGAAATAAGAATAACTACTCATATGAGCATGTCAATATAATGTGTATAAACGAAAAAGAGGATCGATTTTTCAGGAATATCTCGATTAGTATGCATTCTAGAAGAAAAATGTATAGAACCTTTATTATGTAGAATTTAATTCTTCAGAGAAAAGGTTATATCCATCTTTTTATAGAATCGAATATTTAATAAGTTACCTGCGAAAAACTGTAAAATTCTTCGAAAATTGTATTTGATCGCATTGAGGCACGTGTTTTCATCATTTGTCAAGCCACAGGTTTCAACCACTGTAGTTTCTCATCAAATACTATCGTTTTTTAAGGATCCACAAAAAAAATTTTTTTTAACGACCACCCTAATATATATATATATATATACATATACAGGTGTATATTGGGTATTAATAAGGTACGCGTAGCGCGAGTACTCTTGTTGAGAAAAGTAATTAATTTGCAGAATATAATTTATTATATATATTAATATTATCTTGTACGCGCTTTAGCGCATCGAATAAATTGTGCAATGTTATTTGTATTTATATACATACGAATAAGGTAAGGGTAGATTTTGCATAATTCTTTTCCATGGCTGATATCACGGTACATGGTAAGCTATATAGGTTGCGTATGTGTGTATATGGGTAGGTGCCATTCTAATGAATTAGAGTAGCGTGATTAGAAATAATTCTTAAGAGGTGGAGCGATTTGAGGAGAGGCTAAGGTGTAGAATCGTCGGCTGTTCAAACCAAGTTGCGTCTGTCACGCAGGGAATTTAGTGGTTCTCGCGGCAAACTGTGTAACGAGACGTTAATATCGACGCCGTTTCGCGTTACAAAGAATAACGACTTGGACGAGTACGAAGCGGGAACACGCGAGCCAGACTCACTGGCTTTCTGCTTTGTCCGCTTATCTCGAAACTTGCAGAAACGCCACTTTATGTGCCGATTTGTGATTGTGATAACTCCTTACAAGAATGGCATTTCGCCTAATAACGCGCTGTATTCTGCACGCGACTCTCTCGGTTTTCTTCATCACCATCCGAAATTTTTACCTCTTCGGTCCCCGCGTCCTTCCCCCCCCCCTCCTCCTTTTTTTTTCTTTCCCTACGTAAAAAATGTTTGGAAACGAAGGGGTTCTAATATCTCCCCGCTTTGGTACATAATTACGAAATCATTCTGCATATAGTACTATTATTAATATCGAGTGACATTTTTTTTTCAGAAAATGTAACACTAAAATTGATTTAATTATTCAAATTCAGTCTTCCAATTATAGGATTTAACTTGCTACGTTTTAAATCATTCGAAGATTATATTTCTCTTATTTGTTCGAATAAAAATCTAACTACTTGCGCTATCTGATACACGTAGAGGTTTGTGTTAAATACACTCAAATTATGTTTCGCAATAATTTGTACTAAATGAATTACGGTAACCTTTTTTTGTAATAATATCCTGTCGCGTATTATTTATTTGACTTATCTCTTTATATTTTTTATTAGACTCGGTAATAAATTTGAATCTCATGCGTTTAACAATAAGTATTTAATAATTTCGTATTATAAGCAATAAATTTCAAGGGTCTTAAAAGCTTACTGCGTGCATTATTATGCACTCTGATACCAATTACTACTACTAATTAATTTTATGGCGCTATAAATTGATCGTAAATCTTGATTTTATAGGTTTTATGTATCTTTTTATTATTAAAAATCCGAGCGAAATGTAAATAGCTATAAGCATGCAAGGATTCTTATTTCCAGAATTAAATCAATAGGTGAGATTAGTTTTTATTGTTTAAGGTAATCTGAGATTACCATGGTTTTTCGCTAATTAATTGACCAAATTGCTAAACGAAACACTGTTTGATTGTGAAAGACCGCGCTATAATTCCCACTGATTAGTCTAAATTAAAGGAGTGGACCGAATAATTAATTAGCAACGTTAAATGTTGAAGGTAAATTAATTGGCGATTGTGAATGGCAGATGTAGAAGTGGAGGACGCGCGCGGCGCAGCACATATTCAAGCAGGAGATTTCCAGGGATCGGTGTTCAGGGTGGTTAGCTACGTCTTTATCGATTGGTACATTAGCTCGACGGGCTTGGTGGGTATACAGCAAGCAACGGGCAAAGCCTTGGATATCGCATATGTCCCCGATACGCGTCCGTAAACGTATGCTAACACTATATTTGCGGAAATGTGCATACATAATATTCTAGTTGCTGCAGTCGACCAAGTAATTTACATGATAGCTAGAACTATCGTTACAACAATTTATCATCACATACCATACCTATAAAGAGATATCGTTTCTATAACTTATCATCAAACTTATTTACTATTTTACATACCATAATACATTTTGTGATCACATTTAATCCTTCGTCGAGTAGATCCTATATCCTTGGTCAATACACGTTAGCCTAATTAATACAATCTAATATAGCCTCATCCCCTTTATTCAAATTGCTTCATTTTTGTTGCAGATTGTTCAAAACTTTTAATCCACCCATTCATCCCAGTTAATCCTTGCTGGTGAGTTTCGTAATAAAGCTAGTACAATTTTTTGCATTTTTCCTTTTTTTTATATTATACCAATAACAAAATACGTTTCAGCGTGTCTTTCATTCATCCTAGTACAATTAGTATATGTGTGTGATCATTATAATAACAAGTTGATTGTACTCTCGCAGACTCGCTTGTTTAACTTTGATATAGAGGATATGCTGTAAATCAACCTGGCAGGATCCTCCTGGATGCTTTTACTATATAATACTACGGTTTCTATTTTATATATATATATTCATATATATTTTTACAATCTACCAAGTAAATTCTCCCATTAAAATTCACGAATCGTATATGTAGCTATATATATTTACGACGCGGGATCACAAGCTAGGTCAAGAAAGGCTAAACCAGTTTCTCACAGATGTTATTGGCAGAATTAGTTCACATGTCATAGTCAAGGGTATATATCCTTGTCGGGATTACTCAAAGATTAAGTGTTTATCAATTTCCAATAGTTACATTGGTTAATTCCAAATTGCTATCTAGTTTCCTAAAATTGAAGCCATTGGAAATGTTGCGTATTAGTTGATTTCAGGAAGGTGATCGCTTAACTGCTTGTCGTCGAATCGTTCGAGATCAGGTGTGATGTTTTTGTGCTGATAGATCGTTGTGTTTATAGAGAAAAGTTTTAGGAAAGGAAGAAGAAAGGTAATCAGGTTTTTAAGGTGGTTATATAGCTACCGAAAGAGGTTTGGTATGGGAGAGTGGGTAAAAGGATAGGAGGGGATAGTATTCTCGTGTCCCATGTCTTGTGAAACGTATGGCCGCATTAAGATTCACGATATAGCCGTGTTAGGTGGCAGGTTAGGCTGGGTTCGAAAAGGATAGACTGCTCGTAGGCGGCTGTTATTGGCAGAATTGGTGCACGCGCCATAATACGAGAGAAAGGGGATCAAGGGGGTTGGAAAGGGGTAGAGAAGGCATGCAGGTATGGCAGAGCGTAGTACGTATACGGATAGAAGACGAGCAGAGGTCAGTCGCATTGGTTCGCTTGTCTGCGTTCACTTACACAGACACTTCGTATTCACTTCAGCCTAATGGATCATAGCACCATTTAACACTACTCACTACAGCAATCAATTCACCCATTGCTGTTATGTATATTAATATATAGGTACGTGTCTCTATATCTATATATCCATATTAATCTAGTCGTCATTATTTAAAAAGTCTACACAAAAAAAAGAAACTATACTTTTATCGTACATATGTATATATATTCTCTATTTTTGCATCGATCACAGTAATCGATTTCGATACGATGGCTTACTCATAATACATTTGTGGAGAAAAATTGAGCCAGATGTCGATAAAAGAAAGCCTGGGTTTTCTCGTCACAGCCCTTATTCCATATGGTGCGCGCGCTAAACCGATGGAGTCCTCACTTTGCTCTGGACTTGAAATTATTCCTGTAATACTTGGTAGCATATGTTTCACATCTCTACTATATTGTTTCATCAAAAACATGCGCCAACCGCAGAAATAGATTTCCTTCCAGTATCCTTTCGAGCTCGCAATCTTTTTTCATTACTCGTAGGATGACCGTTTGAAGAAATGGATCAACATTTTTCCTGCTTTCATAACGAATAGCTAATTTTTCACCCCTGTATCGCGCTACGTCGAATGTGACCCAAATCCTTCACCTTGATTCATGTGAAAACATTTCTTTCCTACATTTTCGCACACTATATTAGCTACGCATTTGCTGATACCAACGTACAGTCCTCTTTCTTTATTTTCTACGTAACTTTATTTCAACCCTTGTAAAATCAAGCTACACTTGTTGACCGATGAGCGGTGGACAGCATGGATAGTTTCGAGGATAGATAAATGAATCGAGATGAAGGAACAGGAAGTGTAGGTCGATCAAGAAAATGAGCGAATTTTCAATCAGAGATCGAGAGACCGATCAGAAAAGTTATATGTGTGTGTGTGTTGTGTGTGTACAAGGTTGAAGCTAAAATGGAGCCTAAAACGTAGGTGGATAGTGGGGGGGGGGGGGGGGGGGTCGATGGGTGTGGAAGAGCCCGGCCAGTAAAGGATGGAAGAGGGAATTTGGAGAGGTAGGTGCAAGCAGTCGCTGAGCAATAAAACACAGAGAGCGATAAATCGTAAGTGGTCACAAGGGTGGTCGTGTTGGTGTCGCTGAGCGGGCAATAATGGGTGCCTCATGACCGGGCAAGCCATCCTAGTGCCTACGGCCGAATAGTCGAGTGCCAGGAAGGTATACTTTTGGGCCCAGATACGATGAGAATGAAGAGTGAGAAAGATAGCTATAGAGGTTAAAAGAGAAATCCTTGTCTGGCCAGTGTGTAGCTTCATACACTGATCTGTACCACTAGTCTGATCCATAGCTCTGGTCTCTCTACTGATGCCATTGCGATAGCAGCACGCGATGCCACACCGCCCATCCTATCCTCCGGCTATTTCCATACTTTTGCCCTCCTCGCCCCCACCCCTCACTTCTTCTTTTATTCATCCCCATCACCTCTACGCAAACTTCTCCTCTCTCCCACACTATCCTCTTACGTATATATTCCTTTTATTCCAATTGAAACATTCGAGTTATCAACCGAATTTATAATACTCTCTCTCTCGCAATTTATATTACTTCTATCGTGCAAGCAATTGACAATATTTACGCTTCTTTTTCCACGTTTTATTCCTTAAAGCATCACGCCTTTTTAAATTCATCCCTCCCTCTCTCTCTCTCTTTACTTCACGCTTTGTTACTTAAATTTATTTAAAGCTTGTACTCTTTTAATGACTGCCAAGTGTTTTCTTCAATTAGTAGCACCTGTTTTTTAATGTCAAATCTCGTGGTTACGGCTCGATCCTCTTACATTTCGACCCTCTTACTCCTTTATATTAAGCAAACCTTTGTGCACAACCTTTTAATATTATATAGCACTGCGCTTACCCTTCACCCACGCGCGTCTACCCTTCCTCCAGTTTTATTCTTTTATGCACTTGCCTTTGTATATCTGCTGTAAAACGAAAAGAATGATTTATTTTCAATTTTTTCGAATGAATATAACGCTTTGTACCGATCTATTGTGTCCGATTCCCTTCCTTCCCTACTGTATTACTTTGTCATGCCACCAGCCTAGCTTGCGGCTATACTTCAATTTTTTCCCTCTTGTCTCTTTTTTTTCCTTCCCCCCAACGCTCTACTTCTGTACGATTCTTTCTTACCCCCACTCGTTTATTTTTTCACGGTTAAAATTCTCAATTTTGTTTCCTTCACTTTATTATTCGTTACAATACTGAAAAAGTCACGAATTTTCACGCTCTTATGATGCGAATAAAATCGTTCAGAGTAGAGGGCAGGAGAACTTTGGTTGCTTGTATTGCTGCATTATTAATATTATTTTTACTTTTACGTAAACTGCAGACGAAAACGATCGAGATCATTTAGTTTGTTATCTCCTGATAAAATAGCAGACTTTAATAGGACAAGGATTCAATACACATCACAACAGTAATAAATGCAAAGATATTGAGAATTTTGCTTCTATTATTGAAAGCTTAGGATCAATTATTACGTTGAATAACTTCCGCCTCATGGTCGAGTCGCTTGATCTTCGGGTAACGAAAAGTACCTGAAGAAACTCGATAAGAACAGTAAAAAGATCCAACAAGATTCAGCTGCAGTAATTGATGGGGCATACTCCTGTGTCGCTATTCGTTTTATCAAATTGTTCGTAAGCGGAACACGGGGTGTACGAAATATAATTTACATCGGGAGTGATATTCGCGAGGCTGTGTTTATAAACGTAGGGGTTAGTATACGATGTCCCGGAGAAAGAGGTCCGTTGATTCATTATACATTCAGGTTTTCTACATTATTTCACAGTTCGGCAAGTGCCGCTTCCCGAAAGACGTCGACGTTCGTCGCCTGTGTTTACGAGTCTCTCGACGAAAATGGAAAATGTCGAGAATTCTCCCTGGCACAAAACACCCCCTCTCAGTGTACGAGGCAAAAGCAATCTGCAATACTCACGTTGCATCGAGAATAGCTTCCGCTTTCTGCATTTGCCTCTTATTCTTTCTTATACTCTCAAAAAGATCAACTCTTTTTTCAACCAGCTTCTACCACCTCGTGCCTCCCCCCCTTCTCTCATTCCATAATATGTACAACTGCTGCTACTGCGGCCAATGACCACAGCCCCTCTATAGCTCCTGTATTTTTTCTTCTCCTTCGCTCCCTCCTCTCTTTTTTTCACTCGGGCTTCGCGAACTTTAGCCTGACACCTCGTCTCGGTACAGGGACTCCAATATTTTCCTCCTCAGCAGAAAACGTGGAGTGAACTTCAGGAGAGCTGCAGGTGTATTTTCAGCCTCCTCCTCCTTCTCATCCTCTAGCCGAGAGAGCTAAATATTCTCTGGTTACTCCAATCAAACAAACACGTGTAAAAGTTTCTTGGGCGACGATTACACGATGCCTCCGAGAGACTGTAAACTATTACTCGTTCACGTTACAGCATTGGTAAAGTGCAACATAAATTAGGTGTAGTTATACTAAATACTGTCTGGGGCACTAAAACGATAAGGTAACAACCACGTTATAATTCATTACGATAAGACCAGCTTGAAAGTGTAGAAAGATGTGCAAATAAATATCCGGCTGGCTCTATTTTCTAGGATCATATCCCGCATTTAGCGAAGAAACAATTTGCCTAAAGCTCTCTATCTCTCTCTCTCTCTCTCTCTCTCTCTCTTCCACTCTCTTTCTTGGTGCAAAGTACCCGGCTTCACCTTTGCAGCATTATCTTCATAATAAAATTATGTTTTCATGTCTGAATTTATTATCTCTGCTTGAAAGTTAGCGTGAATATGTTGAGAGAGAATAGTCGCCAGCAGTGGGCCGCTAGGACGACTTTTAACATTCTTATATAGCATGGAATATTCCATAAGCTCTCTAGGGTACAGTTTTCGTTATTGCTGATCCTTTGCCAAAACGAATCTGGCTTGCTATGCTCCAGTGTCCCATTTCCAAAAGAGCTTAAAAATTTAACGGTCAATCGAATTACAAAGTTACATTAAATCGATTTTCCTATTTTAATCTCATCTCCGTAAAATCATTTAATTCGCGATGATTCCGTGCATTGCTTGGGGAGGTATAAGAGTCAACTAAAAAAAAAGGGAGGAAAACCGGATAGAGATGTTACGGAGATTAATAGTCCGAGGGAATTTAAAAATCAGTGTAGAGAGATATAAAAAGATCGAATGAGCTAATTTCGAGGTAAAAATTGCCTGAAATAACGCAATTTATGGTTTCTAACGTGGCGCGCTGGTGAATACGATTTTTACGATTGCAGCTCGTTATCTTTCTCCATTCTGGCGTGTTTTTCACTCGAATATACATTCTCCGTCTCTCTGCCTCCTCTGGTCACTCTTTTTATTCCTTTTTATCGCGGATAGCGGCGTTTCAATCGAGCACTCATTGATATGTACATCAGAACTGTGGAATTGCAATTGTATAGTCGAGCGCGAAAGAGGGAAAGGAGAGGGGAATGAGGGGAGGGGAAGAGGAAGGGATTGCCAGTGGAGGAGCGCTGGCTTGCGCACACGTGTCGCTGGAACAACAACAAGGCCGTAATGTAAAGTAAATATCGGTCCACGCGCGCGTCGCAAATTCACAATCGCGTCATAACGAATCGAACGTTATTCCAAACGTTACCTGCACGTTCGCCCGCTAGTTAAATGCCTCTATATTCATGCGCCGGTAAATAGTAATAAATTTAGATTGAATTGGATATTTACAGGCGCGTCGTAAATAATTGAGATTGGTTTACGCATCATCGTGTGCCGAAAAAGCGATAAGCTATACTACTGAACGTCGGGCCGGTCGGTATCGGTGCTGTGCCAGTGGTTCTACTACTGGCTGACTGGAGACTGGCCCTACTCCAGCCCGACTACTGTACGCTCTCCGTTACCCTGTAGCCTAGTGGAAAGAAAGATATGAAAACGCCAGCTGAGAAGCGTTCGAGCAAATTCATCGTATTTCCCGAAACTTTTTAATCGCTTCTACCCGTTGTGCTGTGTATATACATAGCTACATTATATATTCTCCATCAATATGGAATTTTCCAGCATTTCTCTCATCCTCTCTCTCTACATACGTCCATCGCTCCATAGAGTTGGAAATTTCCATAGCTCGATCGCTAATTTTTGCCCGTTACCTCCTACCCTACCCTTATTGCTTCACCAGACTAAACGTTAATGCGAAATCGCTCGCGCGAACCTCAATCATTATTTCACTGCAAACTGCAGATCCTAAACAGCAATTGTGCGTCAGGTAGCTGCCACAGGACGCGTGTAATTTCACGTTAGTTATACCTCTGAATGAAACGTGGAATTAAACTTCGTTGACCCTATAATTGTAGTTTCTCAAGCACAAATTCATATATATATATATATATATATATATATAGTACTTTGGTTAATGGAAAGAACAATTAGCTATAGAAGAGCGAAACCATCTAATCCGGTGCAATATTCATAATGGGCATTATTAATGAAAAAGTAAAGGGAAAGTTATGATGTTTTTCAATTGCGAGTGGACTCGTTGATATTACAAGACCGGCAGGGAGCAACTACTCTTGATAGCTAGATTGTTTGTAGCTGAAGCGCTGAAATGCAAATTTACTTAATGCGAAACACAGTAGCGTCAGAGTAGAAAAAGATAAGAAGTCGACGCTCCCGAATCTTTCTCCCATTAGCAGACATTGCTTTGCTAACGAGTGTACTTAATTCTACGTTGCCCGTACTGCCAGTGACATGAGATTAAAAACGTTTACGCGAATATAACCACGTGATATAATTTTAGCATTCGGCTGCATTCGATTTGCATGTACAAGTACTATATACGCTATGATATATGTAGTATATAGTGTTCGCACAGTAGCATTGACATATTTATACGTGTTTTCGTTTAGCCATTGCTACCAAAATCTTCTTTTTTTTCTCCTTTCATTTATTAAAAATGTATATGCTCGAATTTATCAATTGGTGTCCCGTTTTGAACTTTCAACTCTGGAATAAATTAAGCTGGGTTAGGAATATATAGTACGCACATCCCCTTATTGATTTATCGTGCTCCCGTTTACTGGCATAAATCAGTGGAACACGGTACAAAATCGTAATTTATTAAGTAGGTAGTAATGCTCGTTTTAAAGCACTAAATAAAATAGGGAATTACGTTTGAGTTTTAATCAGTGATGTAGAATAAATGAAATTAAATCTTTGATGATTGCTAATCATATTTTACTCATTACTTTTAATTGTATCGTATATTAACAAAATGCCAAGTATTTGCCCTAACGTATTAATAAATCAGACTAAATTTCTTATATTAAATATGAGTATACTAAAGTTACTTGTGCAATCTCAACATTCAAATAGACCTCATCTCTTTGAGCGCTCATACGCACGTCAATCTGACTTGATATTTGTTTAACGTCGAAGCACGAATGCTGAACGTATTACAGTGGGTATAAATTTATAGCTAGTATTACGAAAATTAGTGTAGAATATTAATGCAAGTCGATGTGCGGATAAAGATAAGTTATATAAATAGTATATGATCTATTTAGTGCAGTGCTTGAAATAATTTTACCGAAGAAATATATTAAATATATAATATCTGTTACACGAATAAAGTTTCCTGGAATGTAACGACCTTGATCATCAAACGATATCAAACTTTCATCTTGATCACATTCGGTATATACTATTGTATAAAGATGTACAGTTAAATTCTAAACCACAAAAGGTATCTGTTAAATGGAATACTTCTCGAGTAAGAGTATAAAAGTATCAAGTGGTTAATGTTGAAGTGGTTATCGGCATAAATCATTGTAGAAATTAAAAGAGATTCTTCAGACATACCGTGATTTATTATATATAAATAATGAAATAAAATTGACAATCCTTTTTTCTTTTTAGATGTTTTTCTCATGCATTACTAAAATTATCCGTCTGCTTTTGTGTGCATAAATATTTCATCACCTATTCTATACAGCAGCAAGCACATAAATGTTTCGAAATCATGCAATTAGTTAAGACTGGTCTATATTTACAAAAGCTCTTATTTTTATTAGCTTCTTGCCAAACTTATCCAGCGGTTATCAGAAAGAATATGTAGCATTAATTTTATCAGTACAAAGATGACTTTCACTTTACCGTAAAGCCATTACAGTGAAAACCGAGTATCTTTTTGCGAACCATTATGGCAAGTTTCTACATAAAAACGATAAAGTTGTGCGTTTCTCTTAGGTAGGAAAAACAAAGAATGCATAATAAACACTTACAAATGTGAGGTGCCACGCAGCTAGTGCACTTTAGCAATTGTTTTCGAAACAACTTTAGCAGGGGTTTTCAAAACTTTGGAATGAATCGAATAATTTGCTAGGAAATAAAGTGTCTAAAAGAAATTTACATACCATCTACCATTTGACATTTTTCTAAGGATTAGTTTTCACTCCATGGCCCTTTAGCAGAAATTCAAAAAGTTCCATCGTCAGCGGGAACAGTTTAATTAATGAAGCCACCCGTCGTAACTGAAATAGTTTAATTTAACTATGGACGAAAAGGGTGTTAACAGAGTTTTCAACTATTCATAAATAAATCAAGTCTATTACACAGGAGGATTAGACGTAGTTTCCTTTATCAGGATCTGGGATGACTGGTAGGAAGGAAGAAATGATAAAGGAAAGTAAACAGATAAAAAAGAGTAGTTGAAAGTGGGAAGTTGGTCGATGTTGGACACGCTTTGGCACGATTTCAAAGTAGAAATGAAAATGCTGTACACTGCGCAGAGTCATGTTTCGCGACGTCCACCGGCCCTAGAATGTGCGAAACCAGTAAATTTATTATAACTAATCAGTGCTTACGACGATTATCATCATAAATAACGAACGCATAAATTTCTGCATGAGAATTTCGAAGATGTGTTAGATTCGCATGGAAATACTGTATGTAGCAGTTCGTGCATGGATTGCCCATGGTTAGCCTGCTGGGCAAGAGAGAGCCAGCTCGTAGGATTATCTATCAATCACAGCCACGCATACCAACGCGTGTACATTAACAAGAATGCGCGTATGCACATAGATACATGCGTCTCTCTCTTTGCCCATCCCCGTGTTGCAGCCCTCGCAGAGGTCGCAGTTGCTAGCGTTCTCTTGTAGTATTGTTATAGTGCTGCAGTAATGCCCAGTCGCGCCACAGCACAGCTACAGTTGATCCTACGAGGGATCATCCACCGAACGTGATAGGTTTGACAGCATCGATTTCATTAATTCCTAACATTCTAACTACGGTGATAAATGCGCACATTGCGCCATATCAAATTGATATTACGAAACTCCGCGTTGTACCCACTGTAATTAAACTTTCGACGGGAAACTCATTAAAATTTTCTATCTGTATCCATGCCTCATGATATTTATGTACAAAGGCACTGTCCTACAAAAGTTTCCTCGTGCACCAGAGTTGCGGCAAAACAAAAATTATGACTCTGCTTGAAAACGAGAGATAATAATCTATCGTGTCAAATAATAATTTAGTACGAATTTATTAAATTATTTCACATTAATTAAATCATTCTATATCAAAGTTTTTACATTCAAGTTCACAAAAGCAAGAATTCAATAATAATAAAAAGGAATTTAATAAAGTTTCATTGTATTAAATTAAGTTAACGGAAAAAGAATCAGGTTTAATTTCATGCATATACAGGAAATAACGTACAGAATTTGCGTTATGCGAATTCTACTGCAGTTTCATATAAAATTTGTTGCTTGTAATTGTTGAAAGGAATAATTAATTTGTTGTAAAAGCATTATAAGATGAGAAAACATATATATATATATATACAATATTAGAGAGAGAGAGAGGGAGGGAGGGAGAAAGAGATTTAATTAAAATATAAGAAAGTTAGCGTATTTGGTGAAATTCAATTAGATTCTGGTTTCTGGCAGGGATCAGTGCAGGATAAAGGAGAAGGCAGGCAGTCGGGCAGACATCGAAATCGCCGACATAGCTAATTTGTCGGTTTATGCAACCCTCCTTTATTCAAATGTCATTGGCATTTAATCCGAAGAAACTTTCATGTATGCTAAAGACATACGTATATACTTTCATTCACCTTCTGATTCGAATAAGTCCGTACGAAACTCTGCCCGAGACCCTAATGGCCCCCAACGGGCCTTTCAAACGGTAAACGCATCTCGCGCGCACACGCCCTAGCCAAGCTTCCTAGATATCCGGTTTATTCTAATACGAACCGCTCGCTGTATCTATGAGAATGCATAAAATATAAAGCCTCTCAAGCGAATACCATCGGAAGCTTTCGATGATGATAACGCGCTCATGCCTATATCCTACACAACCTCTTTTTCTCAATCTATTTCTCCATTTCTTTTTCTACTTACTATATACTATCCTACCTCCCTCTCACCCTCTTACACCCCCTTCTCTTATTATTCGTCCTCTACCTTTCTCTACCCCCCCTGCTCAATGGCCACTTACCGAAACTTCCACTCGGATCACGATCTTCCCCTTTAGATATCATCATTCCATAGAATTTATAGTGCCTATGTATTTATACTCGACTGCTAAACTTTCGGTACTATAGCAATTGCCTATATATTCCACCCATCAACAGGATTTTTCCAAAATATACTTGGTCCACTTTAAAGGACAAAGCAACGTCGATTCCCTGAAAAAACGTTTTATTTTTACCGAATTCAAATATATTAATATATAGGAATCATTTAACAAAAGTTGCAAAACTTTTATTTCTTTCCTCTTTCAATATAGTACAAGGAAAATTCTCGTTTGTACTACTCGAAGAATTACGTGAATCTTATCGAGTTTCATTGAACCGGAAGACTTGCTATATTTGTGCTACAATACGCACGAGAAAATCTTGGATCTAAATGGTTTTTTTGCAAATAAATACCCGCTCGATGTTTGTGCAACAAACATTTTTTATTAATGGAGATGATTCTATAGTCGGAAACACGTAATATTAATAAATAATGAGAGCGTATTCTCGACTTGTATAATTCGTCGTACAACTGTCGCCTACGGGAATCATATATATATATATATATATATATATATATATAAATATATGTGTACTAGTCATACACCGTAAATAATGCTTAGGTAAATATGTGCAAGAAATTGTCTAGACACCTTTTCATTATTTAACGCCATTCCTAATAACATCCATGGAGAGAATATCCTGCTGTCTTTCGATATTATAATAATAATCTGCCGAGAGGATGACGTACTGACCTGAAATGTAAATCAATCAGTGTACTCTCTAATTTGTAATCAAACATGCTTTTTTAAATAAATGTTGAAGTGTGCTAATTGGGAAAAAATACCTTGCTTAGTACATATTTTATGAATCCTAAAGTCAGCTATTGGATAACGTGTTAGCTATAAAAATATAATGTTAATCAACTTACAGCTCGTTATTGACTTTTGGAATATTTAGACTTGACAACAATTAAAACTAACATTCATCATAACGAGATATACAGAGTACCTTTATTAATATTAATGCAATGACAAATTTGATGAATTATTAGTAATGAAATTCGGTTTTTACCAGAAAGCTGGATCAAGCTTGTAGAATTTTTCTAATTTCCGTGTTACCGAACCCATTATTTAGCCTCAGCTTAATTATATTCGTTGCAGCAATGAATAAGCCAACCAGCATTTCGTTCTCATTCGTGGTATTACGCTAACAAACTAAAACGAGCATGCTTCCAGCTAACCGTTCGTTTTTCAACCGGCACTCGCTCCAGAGCTCTAGCTACATGTTAGCATAATTCATCGAATTGCAAATCTCTTGCGCGTTAACCAAATTATTAATACGTGCGATCCTGCTCAGTTGAGAATTATTATTAAGTAATCCATATAATTATATAGCTTGAGGGATCAGTAAATGCAAAACAAAATTTTCCTGTTTAACAATCCATTCCCTGCTATTTATCCATTCGAAGAGAGAAAACATACTTCTCTCTCTCTCTCTCTCTCTCTCTCTCTCTCTCTCTCTCTCTCTCTCTCTCTTCTCTTTCTCTTTCTCTTGTAAACATCATGTAATAATTAGAGGAAGATGTAAATTTATAATTGTGTTGATTTACACATAGAAGTAAAACGGCTAATAAAATTTTGTCATTAAATAGATGGAATATCTGAAACGTGAATATTGTGTAATAAATATATACAACACTTGACACAATTAAATTGATACATGGTGTAATCAAATCCGGATCAAATGTACGCCGTGCACGCTGCTTTATATTTTAAGATTTGATAAACAGTAGTTATAAAATACGTGTTATGAAAAAATTGGTACATATAATATTTAAATAAAGTTTTGATTAAAAATTGAAATATGAGTATAACAAGAAAAATATTTCTTTAAAATTGTTCCTAAACTAAATATATAATTTTGAGTAATTCAGCTCACCCATGTGGGTTAAGTGCACTATTCTGTAATTAATAAAATAACATAAATGTTCTGATAGCACATTTTACAAATATACATTTTCCCGTTAATTTTAATTCCTTATTTTATCAATACTTTAATGATAGAAATTTCCTATTTATTATCACTTATAAGCTTCTTCTTGGTATTCTTGCTTTACGTACAAATAAATTACCAACAGTTACATTTATTAACCCTTACATGGTACATGGTAGTCAAACTAACCCCAAGATTAATTTGATTCTTACCAATAGTATAGTTGTAACATCTTTTATCTCTCGGAATATTTTAGGAGTAGGTATTATAATTCGAACTCTTATTAAAAAGACTATTCCATTCTGAATTTTAGATCTTTAAAACCTCTCGAGTATTTTCTTAATTAGTTCAACTCGATATGTTTTCATCGGAAATTATTGGGGGGGGGGGGGGGGGGGAAGGATTGGCAAGAAACCCATGCAGTGTCCCCAGTATACCATCTATATGTTGTACTCAGATAGTGCGCCACGTAAGAGTTAACGTAATAGGGAACAGATCGAATTGGTCTATTGTTTAATTTTTGCAATACATCACGTAGTTTACCGCACATGGCAAAAAAGCATTACATTGGGATGAGATATGGCGTCGTCTTAATGGTCATGCCACACAGAAAAACTTAAGCAAGACTTATGCGCAGTAAGATGGAAACGGACCTACCACAGTTGAAAATTTGAGCAATGGCTAAATTGTGATTGGTCCGTTTTTATCTTAATGCTCAAGTTTTGCTTAATTTTTCTGTGTGCCATGATGCTTGTATCCTCATGATTATATATACCGATTTGAAAGGAATTTCAATCAAATGGACAATAATAGACATGGTCTGACAAAATATATTGTTAAACTACTATATGTAAAATAAAACCATTATATGTTGTAACGTGACAAATCCAGACGGGATTTTGCCACGTTAAGAATTCTGAATTTTCGCGCCTAGCGGACGATTGGTCGTATGTGAGAGTTTTCGCACAGACCCCAGCGCCACCGCAAGCACGCGGTGAGGCCCAGTCATGTCTAGAAAACCGGCAAAAGCGACAGACGTAGGTGCGAGGACTGCCGATAGAACCGCGTAAAGGAATAGACGTGTGTAGTGTTGCCTGCAAGATCCTATAGAAGGAGCATCTTCTAGCTAAGACGCTTTGCCTGTACCAGCGCCGGAAGAATAAGTCGACCAGGAGAGAAGGCAGATAAGACGATCGCTTGGGAGATCGTAACTGGAGCGCGATCCAGTATAGAATTTTGGAAGCCAATACCTGCGTCGATGGAGAAGTAAGAAACGTGTGTGCGTCCTGGCCAGGAAAGTACATGGTTGCTTGCTTAGAACAGGGAATTATAAGGTATGCGAATTAACCTAATCTCGCTAATGCGGTCTCCGGCCAAGTGTATGCCAATGCGTGGAGGTGACACGTAGAAATTAAGCGGCAACTAGAATGAAAGAATTGTAGTATTGGCTAGCAACAGAGTTCGGCACTCGGGCGACTCTGAGAAAATAGAATCGCTAAGTCGGGAAACAGAAAGAGAAGTATTTCGGTAGAAAAATAGGCCATTCGGGTGGCCCACAGCGGGCCTGGCGCCCAGAAAATTGTAAGAAATAGAATTAGAATAAACCCGAATGAGTCGAAAAGCACTTAGTAGAAGCGGCGTGTAAAGAATATTTGTAAGTTTCGCGACGATGGCCTACTGTATATTTCCCTTAAAGACGGTCGGGAGAGGCCCTGGCGATAGAAGCCACTGTAAATAGTTTATGTGTGAATCTTGTATAATAAGCACCAAAGAGTTCAATATAGTAGTTGTGCATTCTTAGTTGGAAACGTTGAATGTGCTTATTTATTTCAAAGAAAAAAACCTCTCCCAGAAATCGCGCGTTACAATGTATATATGACTTATATCATTTTCGAATGTAAAAGCTGAGCTGAACACAAAATTTTCTCTAGTGCCAAAATCCAAAGGTGAAATTTATGAAAGTTTATTTGTGGAAAAACTCAATTATTACACATGGACTGTAGATAGGAATGGATACCCAGAAATTGTAATGTAGAAGTGATGACATGGCTCGATGAGAATAATTTCTACTCTTCACCTTTCGAAGATATAAAGAACGTGCAGACTTGCCCAGAATACATTGTTACCTAGCTCGTATGACTCTACTGGTTTACTCGATTGTACTTGGGTGAGATTATAAATAAACACGCGTAACAAGTTGCTCGATGAAATAGGAGTTTGAACGATAGATTTCCTGTTTTTTCGAATGGGTTTTGGTGAGAAGAATGGCTATAGAGGCAAGTCCGAGCGAGAACAAGTCGTGGAGAGGTCGAATCCTGGAAATGGTAGGAAATGGCATGCATAATATAAGTTGAAGCGGTCGTTATTCGTGATACACCGTTTCCTTTGCGATTCTCTAGTAGTGTGAGAGATGCTGAGGTAGCAGAAGCCAGAGGAAAAGGGGTGGGGGTACAAGTAGAAGAGACACGCGCGAGCTCTTCCCGAGCGCAGTCAGATCGGACCACGGAAATGTCCTCCAGGTACTCCATGCTCCTTTAGGATTACTTCAATCTGACTTTATTGTAACTGCTCTGTGTTCACCTCTTTCCTTCGTTCTTTTCATTCTTCTGTTTTCAACAATTTCCTCCTTTCTCCAACCTGCAATCCCCCCTCTTCGTCTACCTTATCGCGCGCGCACGAGCCACTTAAATAAAACTCTCAGATTAGATTTCATCTTATACTGCTGGGAGGCCCCATCTTTTTACCTCACCGAATAAGAACGTGTTTCGTTTATGTCCAGTTTCAGTCAGGCTTGATCAGATTTTGAATATAAAAAAAAAGAACTATAAGCAACTATATAGCTACTCCTATATTACTCAAAGGTAACAATTTCACGTTCTATGGCCTATTGTTTGAGAAATATTGCTACCTTCTCTCCATTATATATATAGTATAGAATAGACAATAGTAATCATACAAGAGAATATACAAAATTTCTTAATTAACGCTTAACTCTTGCTTGACATAACATAATACAAAATCACAATTTCTGTTGACGACAACGAATAACGATGGAGATGTAAGAAGACGTCTTGTAACAAGATGCGGCAGAGGGTTGTAAAGAGATAACGAAGACTGCACAATGAGTAAAGGTAAACGCGCATGTATGACGGTGGAAATGCAAGCAATTATGGTAGCCGCAAGCCCGCAAGTATCCGAGAATAGCACGCAGAGAACTCTCTTAGTACTCTCTCTCTCTCTCTCTCTCTCTCTTTGTCATATATATATATATATATATGTATATATTTGTGATCTTATACCAAAAGGAATATAATTAATTATTATTAACGAGATATTATCAAACGAGGTTGTCAGACGTTGTTACAGGTATAGCAGCTTTAATTATCTGCTCGCCTTTAATTATATCATATAATAATTACGATTCACAGGATTATTAAGCCGGTAGGCAATAAGAGATGGCGATATTGATTTATCGCAAGGTTGATCTATTAAACGATACGGTAAGGTACGTAGGGAATTTGAGAATGTGCTCTCTGCATGCGAAACGGTATTTACGATCTACCTACATATTATAATAATGGAAAGGAAGCCAACAGCCATATCTATGAATGTTTATGGGGAAAATGCGTCGCATAAATCGTCGAAGAGGTGCAGTGATATATCGAGGGCGATTATGGTAACCCAGTTCCAGGTGTAACTGCCAGTCCTCATTTCCTTTTTCTAGCCTCGAGGCTCCAAGCTCCAGGCTCCAAGCTCCAAGCTCGAGTTGTAACTCGTGGAATAGGAGCAGCTCTCGTTGTAAGCACGATGGTGGAATCGCGTAAAGCACGTGGCAAGGTGCCAGTTGAACGCGACTGGAATGTCACGTTCGGAGCTGCAGCATCGCTTCCTGTGAGATTTCTCTTCGCACTCGTGTCCGGTCATCCACACGAGGACACACCTACACACCAATGAATCTGCAAAATGGCGCATGTTACTTTTACTCACACTAGAGGGGACGCTCGCCAGCGCACGCTCGCGTACCAGGCAACGTAGCGAAGGGAAAATCCTTTTATTCTATCCTTTACCTCTTTTGGCACATAAGAAAAATTCGATCTCTCTCAACATAGAGCTCTTTTCTTCATTAAGACTTCGAGTCTCTCCCACTCGTCACACATATATAGCCTTGGCTGTTTGCCCTGCTCTACTCGGATTTGCTCCCACGATCCGCTACCGCGTATCAGCTTATGTATATATATATATATATATATATATATATATATATATATACTTTCCTATATGAATTTTCTAGCAATACTTGACGTCAAAAATAATGATCTATAGCCACTCGAGGACATTGGATTTCTTATACACACCTATACTATAGCTTTCTCGTGTATACTAGCGCTGATAATGATAATTTGTTTAAAGTGCGCTGCTCGTCTTTTTATTGCTTCTAGATAAATTATTGCTCGATAAAATAAGGCTGTAGGGTAAAATAAATTGCTAGTGTATATACGTTGTAAGTACAACTCCAAGTACAGCTGCAATCCGAGTTTAGCCGGAGAGCATTACGCGAAATGTAAATTGTTCGCTATTTACGAAGAACGCACACGGACGGAATAATATTCCCGTAGTCGGTCGATAAAACAGGCGGGACACTTTTACTGCGCGATATAAATATTCTGGCCAAATTAAAAGCACTATTTTATCATGAAAACACGCCCGGTACCTCGTCCCAAGGATGAAATGTCATAATTCGCCGAGCATGTTGGCTTTCGACTGTGACCGATCGTTAATCATCCGATTCTCCATCTCCCATCAACGACATCGTCTATATATATAGAGAGAGAGAGAGAACGTGCATATAGTATTAGCTGTATAGTATGAGTATAAAAGGGGGAGGAGAAACAGAATTATCTTCCACCACATCGCGCGGTCCCGACAGAATCGTTCTCTCGAAAAGTGAAAAGCTATAAAATCTCGACGGAAAAATAAGGGATACTTTCGCTCCAAATGGTACCTCCGGGAGACTGAATTCCAGCACAATACATTGGAATAATTAAAACTTTTTTTTTCCATTAATTAAAATTCGAGACCCGATGAAAATTGCTTTCTCGAGTTTCACTAATAAAGGAAATTACCATTTTCCGAGCTTCCAACGCATACATCGATCGGTAGGGTGTAAGGCGTTTTTAAGTAAAAACTCTTAACAAGATTTAAAACTGAGAACTACTGAATGCAACTACTAACAAGAGGGGAAAAAAGTTGATCGGCACGGTGGTGTAGTTTTCCACGAAAATGGAGAGCGGAATAAGCACTGCGAGAGTAATTCCCTTGTATGTGGTGTAGCGTTGGATTGTAGTTGTGCAGTGAAGACGAGACAGGGGGATTGTGTGGAAGGAGTGTTGGTGCACGCGTACATGTTTGTGTGTGTCTCTGCGAGAGTATGAGAGAGAGGGAGAGTGAGTGAGTGAGTGAGAATATAAAGAGGGGAAGGACGTGAACTAGTCCTGCGGCTAGAGGAATTTTTTATTTCTCTCTCGATCTTGTTGCCGTAGCAATCTCTCGAGTACTTTGTGATATATTGCTCTGCTTATACCGAGAAAAGCTGACCAATAGCACAGCATTCCTCATTTTATTCAGGAAGAGAGACGAGGCGTCTTTTCTCTCATTTCCTCTGCATCATCAATTTTTATTGAACTTAATTATCTTTATCCACTCCTAATGATGAATACTTTCCACAAAATTTCAATCTTTTCATTTTATTACTTTAATACTTCAAGGTCCTCGAGAACATTTTCTCAAATATTCAATAATATTACTCCGTTATCCTCTTTGTGTCTGTCACTATCGTTTCTTCTTTTCAAAGTCTTCGTATAGGTATATGTATAATGTATATATATATATATATATATATGTTATTACTCTTGTTCCTCATCCTTCTTCTTTTTCTCCTTCGTTTTTTCTTCAATTTCCTTGTGATGGTAAGTTGCTCGAAGCCTCGTGTTTTTCTTTGAGTTCGTTTCCCATCAGTGTACATTTTCCCAACGCATCTGCTCCGACCGATAATGGGGCGACTTTGACGGATTGCAAAATGTCAAACTTCCTTCCTTATTTTCTCCTCAGACTTTTCATTTACAGTGAGATTATATATAGTGGTTCCTGTTTGCTCATTTCTCTTCGCTTTGTCGCGTTCGCCTTATCCCGAAGCAACCGAACTCTCATAATTGCATCTCGTGCACGAAACAATAGCGTTTCCGCGAGTGTATGTAGGTATACCAGGATTTTTGATCGTTAATCGACAAGCTGAACGAGCGCTATACTTTTACACAGATACTTGTAAAGCGCGAGCTTCTTGAAACATTTGAAGAGATTCAGAAAGCAATCAATAATTTTCCACGGACCTAAATAATACAGGAGTCTCAGTTTCGACATTTCGGATAATCAGCTTTTAATGAAGAAAGGTTCGCGTTAATTATAGAGGAGTTTGGGACTTTAAAAGGAAAAGAGCAAGTGCAGCTGCGCGAGGAACTGAAAGTTCGATACATATAAATTCCAATCGAGTTTCATCGATAATCGGCTGAATCACGTATCTACTGAATCCATAGATAGAACATGGCAAGCAATATCCACGGGCATTTAATCTTCTTCCAACTCACCGCTACCCCCTCCCACTTTCTCTATCTTTCTTAAAGAACGCGGCTATCTAAAAGCTATTCTATCAAACGCATAAATCCTATTTATCGATCCGCTCATTAATCCCGATTCTTCAAAGATACGATTTTTCGCTTTTCAACTCTTCAGCCTTTTGTTGACCAAATAGTATATAGTGGACCACTTACGTGCAATCAACCATTTATAGATATGGACGCATCCTTGCCCACCACTACACTTTCCTAACTCAGAACTGGAATAGCAGCAGTGATCACTGCGGCATTCCTAGTCTGCTATATGTATATATACATGTGTTCATGCTCAGAAACTATGGCCAGCGTAATTGAAAAGTTTCTCAAAGCGAAGAGTGACCGCTTCCAAAGGCAACGATTTCACAAGAAAAACTGTACCAGACTTTACGAGAAAAGGACGCTTTAATCGAATCACGCTACTCCCTCGGAGACTTCTCTTAAACAGCTCCTTTCTTCCCTCGCAATACTCTCTCACAAATGAGCAATCCATGTGAGTTTTACACTTTAATTACAGAGGGTAGCACACATGTCCTATAACTGTAGAGAAATGTTCATAAATTGCATTGGGATTTCTTTTTTTCTCCCTTTTTTTCTATATAAATAACATATTCGAATAAAATCTACCAGATCATCCCTCCAAGTCTAATTTTCCGAAAAGATCAAAGTTCTAGGGAAAATAGAAGGGTTTATTTGTGCGAGTAACTGGGCGTAAACATTATATTAGCTGAATGATTGCACGTTGGAGGATACCCTTCCGTTCGCTTTCATAATACTGGAAACTGTACCTTTACTATAAACCTATACGTATATATGTGGTATACACAAATACCTACGACGATACACATAACTGGGGGTTTCCTACCAATACATTATACAACTTGGTAATATCGTATGCCATATAAAGACAGTATGGTAATCTAGATATTGGATGGAACAGCTAAAAAACTTCCTTTTCATAGCTGTCTCTGTAGAAAAATATTATAGATATATAGAAATCATCGAGAGCGGGATATCGATGCCTATGCATTTGAAATGTCAGGAAAACTGAATTCGGTAAAGTCTAAAAATATACAATATTCCGCGTACTCTTCTTGTCCCTTCGATCTCAAATTAAACTGCGATAAGAGGAAAATAATTTACATTTTATGAAAATAAATCAATGAAAATAGTGCAAACCGTTTGAGTATCATCCACAGGTATTTTAGTGCCAGATACCAGCGTATACTACAGTGCATTATTACGTCATGACCTTGTTGCATTTGTTTCCCCATGTATTTTCTCCCTCTGCTCTTTTTTCTATTCGAATAAAAGACACGCGCGCGAATATACCTTTTTATTCGTATAGTACAATCATCCAAAGGTGTCTATTTAAATAACCATGAAAGTTTTCAAACCCCCCTATCACCTTCCCCTTATCTACGTATATAAATATACGTAACATTTTTCCTTCACATACACACACACACACACACACAGTCGATTACATCGATATTATTTACAATCATGATGATAAGCATGGCTTTCCCCAGTAATTTATAAAGTTTGTTAAAATATTTAACGTCATTTGACTGCACGTATTGTGTTTTCGATTATGAAACTTGGTAAAGTTTTAATGGAAACGGTAACTATTGTAACTTGACGAAATAAAGGATGCTCGTTGGATAAATTTCATTCAATGTCTTCCTTCGGTGCTGAGGCGTAGTTATAGGAGGCAAACCGTGGAAGATTCGAGAGAGTTGTGGTTTATAGGACAATTTTTTATAATACGTACTATCTCTAAAATATAGTAAATGTCTCATTCCCTATTATATTGCTCCTCATATTACGTTCGTAGGGAAATTTTGATGAATATGGTTGTGGCTTAATACAATTTTGCTTACCTCAGTTGCAATACAACGCAAATTTATGTGCTACACTAAGAATTACCTTCAAGCTGACCAACGAGAAAGATTTACCTTTACCTAGAAATTTATTTCAGAAATGAAGATAAAGCACATTCAGTTTATAGTAGTTTATTTAATCACAGCATCCGAACAGTGATTATAAAATAGTGACATAATATTTTTATCTTCATAGGTCTGACCAATTGATTTGACTATTTATCGTTGCTTTAACGAGCTCGCTCTTAACCGTGAAATAATAATCTCGTTAAAAGTTGGTATGAAGCAAGTGAAAGAGGGAAGGCAAATATAATTCATCCCTCTCTCTTTTTGTTTGTTTTTTTTTTTTTCAAAAGTTCCAGTCAAAATTTTGACAACGTTTTGCTCTAATGATCAGGCTGATCACACTGGGAGCTTTATTAGCGTACGATAGCAGCCAGTATTGAATTAAATTAAAAAGCAATTAAGGCGAACTGCAGCGTCCCTTAACGATGATAGATACAGTGCGAAAAGTGGAAACACTCTCGTTAAAAACTCTTCTCACCTCGTCTAAAAAATTTTAATTGGCTCTCTGCCTCGGGTCTTTCGTTTTTCGCCTCCAGCCTCATCGATTTCATTAAAACGTTAGTCGTAAAGCATTATGATCGAACTTGATCAAATATCTATCTATTATTAATTATCTCTCTTGCAAAAAACCCAGATTTATCCTGCAACAGTTTACGACGAGAAAATAGTTAATCTCTGATATTTAGAAAAAGAACCATAGCATAAAGCGTGCGGGTAAACCGCGGCACGTGCGTTTGCAGAGAAATCGCATTGTAGGTTGAAACTGAGGTTGAGAATGCGAGAAGAAAGAGCATGTAGAAGAATAAGCGAAGGGACGATATGAATTGTTGGTATATCGGGTTTTTTGATAAGGAAATAAAATTTATACACAGCGGCATAGCTAGAAGCCGTAAAATTTTCACTTATCCTAAAGCGAAGGACAAATTGGATGGTCCGACGAAAGGGAGAGCGATTCTGTGTTACGAGAGTGGTACACGATGAGGAAGGGGTAGTGAGGCATGAAGAGTGAGAAGGGAGAGAGGAGGACGGAGATGAAAATGGGAAGCTCCCAACTAATCTGCAATGCATAGTAGCGCGCGAGAGCTCGGCCCTACTCGCTTTCGGTTCTCAGTTCTCTCGGCTCTCAGCGGACGCATTACGCTATCCCCGAGCACCCATCTTCAGCCCACCCACTACCACCACCATTCCTCCCTCCCTACCTCCCATCGTCCTCTTGGCCCTCGCCTCCCTCACACCCCCCACCCCATTCCCAGACTCCAGCTCTCCGACACCCTCAACACCCACCACCAACGAACGCTTAGCGAAGCTACTCTTCTGATAATAATCCCCCGGCTACCATGCCTCTTACTTTTGTCAGTTCTAGCAGAACGACACTAACTACGATCCATTCCTAACGCCACGTTTTTCTCATCCCTAATCCCTTCATTAGTACACCCTATCGTGTTCGGTTAATCTTTTTCTTTTTTTCTCCCCAGCCTCAAATCCGTAATAGCGATTGCTTCCAGATCATACCAGATCCTATGCCGTGCTACTTAGCATTTATTTTCACGCTGGGATAAATAAGAAAGAGGATATATACTGTATGGTAGAGTGGACGGAATAAATTTATACAATAGCTCCCTTCTCGAGAGTAGTACCTATACTGATTGTTTCAACCTGTATATAGTCTTTCTCAAAATGGCGAGTCAAATGGTTGGAAGGCTCTTGCTGTATTATGGTATGCCCACCACACGAGTTTCCGGAAAGTCCTTTTTAAGAGGAGAGTATTCAGAGAGAGAGAGAGAGAGAAATCAGTCTGGAAACAGGCCGAATAATTCTCATCTCTCGTCTCTTCTGTCCTTTGGGTTCGTTGAGACAGTTAAGAAGCATTGTAGATTTCGATGAGAAAGGTGAATAGCAAATTTCCGTAATATCCTACGAATTCGGAGTGTATCTAACAGATGACTCGGGAACGAACGATGACTTAGCTTAGTAGTGGGAAACGTCGAGCTTCTATGGTACCAGAGAGAGAGAAGGAGGAGTACTCGAGAGAGACAGGTAGCATCAAATTATTGCAAACAATTACGTTTAATGAGAAGGTTAACGCTACCAGCCGAATACTGGCGCGAACGTGGATGCAAATGTGCCGACGTCGAGTAATTAGCAAACAGGCACATCCCCTTACCTCTTAGTTTACCTTATACCTTACTTTGCCTTACTTCTCACTGTCTCAACCGTCATTCTCTTTCTACTCTAGTATTCTCAAGCTCGTTCTATACACATATATCACAGTATAATCTATATTTGGGTCTTTTACAGTTTTGTCACTTGTTCTATATCTCTGCATGGCATCTCTATCCCCACGCCCCCTCTCTTACCCTCTCTATTTCTGTCTTTCACCCTCCTCCTCCTCCTAATACCATTACCATATACCAGTTGAGCTTATACTTTTCAGAAAGCAGGATGCAGTGAAATAGCAGACTTCGCAAATAACTATGCATTTACGTACATACATACAAGCGCGAACGCACGCGCGCGAGCTTACCGATATGTATATATACCCATACATATACGTGCAAATATGTATATGCATTTACGTGCTTGAAGAGGTAGAGAGGGAGGATACGCGTACATTCAATAAACAGATAGATATTCAGGTAGTAGCGCTTCGCACTCGAGAATTCAGATCAGATATTCCAAGTACGGAATAAGCCCCTGGGTGTTTATGAAATCATTCAAAACATCGTATTAGCACTGATATTATCCAAATATCAGATTAGTCGTTTTCATGATTATTGCTGGCAATGATTGAAATTAATATTTTATTGTGACACGAATACTAAATTTGTATAAGAAGGGATAACGTCGAGACAAGATCAATACGAGCATGAAAATTTCATTACCATATTTTTGAATCGAATATTACTTCAGCTGGTGAATGAATTTTTCATTGAAAAGCGACTGCTTTATGATTAATATACAGATTCTTAAGTAATTGTGCACACTGAATAGTAATAAAGATATATAACTTTAACGAACGAGTCTAAAAGCATGTACCTATATTCTGTATACAAGACATATATACACGTGTCAGTTTCATTGATACAGGAACAATAGATATCCCATTATTATCAAACTGATGAGGATTTGACTGAATGTGAGGAGAGAAAAGGCCAAAAGATTTTTCTCGTTTCATCGCTGCTCGCAAATCAGATTTGGCGCATTTCAGGAAATGTACGTGCAACGATATAATCCCAAAATGCGGTAGTCTTGCTAGTTTTAATTAACTCGTACAATTGACGCTGTGCAGCAGAAGTAGGTCATCGATTGTGGCCAAGTTAATTGGGGTCAAAATACTGACCAGGTAACATGGCTCTGAGTAGAATTTATTTCATTAAATATTTATTTCCCTTGAATTACTATCCTTTTGAGATGACTTTAATTTTCACAGCTTTCTTCCACTTTTAATACTAATAAGCTGGCGCAAATGCCTCAATAGCCATTAAATTCACGCTTTACGAGCATCGCAAAGTAAACTGTAACTGGAATAATGCTACTTTACCTTTATAATTTTCAAGTACCGTTAAAATACAATTTTGTATCTTTCTATCATATTACCCGTCGAAATTTACATTCCCATTATTCATTTAACTGTCCTTTGGTTATCGCTCAGGGTGAAAAAATGCTAACGACTGGAAATATAAGTATAAACTTGGACGTTGAAATTGATGAAATACGTAAATTAGTCGAAACTCTATATAATGAGCGAAAAAAATAGTATTCGGTAGTATGTGTATATGTGCAGACTCGTTGAGATTGAGAGTGATGCCCATGTGTGAGATCTCAAGAATGATTGAACCGAATAGAATTAAATGAGAATCAAAATATAAGGCACAGGGCGAATTGGGACGGAAAATTTGATTACGTGAAATTGAGTAGAATTTTTCTAAAGTTACATTCGTCCCAGACTTTTAGAGTACTCTAACGGTTTCCATATGTATCCACATAACTCTTCTTACGAAATACGTGTCTTCTTCGCTGTTTATCATGTGCAGCTAGTATAACGTGTATCTCGCCTCTGATTCAAATAGGTATACACGGGTAATAAATCTCTCATCCCGTTTCGTTCTTTTCCCATCTCATCTTATCCTATCATATTCCTTCTTTGCCTTTCCTCTCCTCTCCTCTCTTTCCTATTCGTTTCGTTTCGTTTCATTTTTACCGGTTTCTGACAACAAAGTTTGCTTCGAAACGGAACAGGCTAAAACTTGAAAACTTTTATACCACTCGTCGCTTTCAAGAATACGAAAGTGATCTCCTACGAGCGAAGGCTGAAACGTATGTTTGCATATATCCACGATTTCACGGAATAGCCAACAATCTCAAGAATAACACTGCCAAACATACGTGTCTGTGTATGCTGTATATATATTTATACCTGTGCAGCAGCATCTCCTTTGAAGAATCATAGTTAGCGAACAGGTTTAAAGTCGACTTTATAACTTATCAGCGCATACAGGGTTTACTGATGCACATATATAGGAGTACACGGAAAACAAAAGATAAAGAAATAGTTATATTCTCATCTGTATTGAAGTATTTATTAGATATAATTATAAACTCTAATTAATATAATTAGTTTGTAAGAAATTAACAATGAACACGAACTGAAACGACTAAGTATGTGAATAAGAGTATACGCGTATAGCAATTAGTTTCTGTTACTTATGTCACAGAAACAACATGCACACAAAAAGTTAACTACGTTTGAGTAATTGATGCAATTGTCATACCACCATAATTTACACTGTAGATATTTCACTTATCGTTATGGTGCAATCATTATTCTTCCTCTCTGCTCAAAGCATTAATGAACTTGTCTGTATATAGTACCAAACCATTTACTTGCTGCGTATACAGAGACTCGGGGTATACCCTTTCAACCCCTATTCTGCTTCACTGCAATAAGGAAATGCAACATTTCAGAGGACTTTGAAAACTTTGCAAGTATTTAGGTTTGCAAGGTTTTTTAGGATTCGAGAGTATCCTGTACTGAGTTTAACCAACTGAAAAATAGGAAAGAATAATGACACAAAGCGCATAAATGTCCAAGACAATATTTTGCAAGGAGAGCTAAATCCTGGCACCGAGAGGTGACAGAGGTAACGTTAAGAGAGGAATAGAGCAATGAAAAGCAAAATAAGCAACACGAGAAGATTTAAAAGAATGAGGAGTAAAGCGAAGAGAGACGCAAAAAGCACAGACAAATTCAGGATGATTTATAGGATGGACAAATAAGTCTGGCAAATAGTATAGAGTAGAAACGTAAATTGTTCATGGTTTAAAAGTTTCGAATTCCCAGCAAACCTATAAGCTGACACTGATGACAATTAAATGGAATGAAGCAGGTTTTTAAGCACAGAAAAGACGAGGAAAGCGAGAGAAGGAGAAAAGAAGGTATAATAGAAAGTTTCAAGCTACATGGAAGTTGGAAAGTAATTTGGTGGATCAGAGGGGAACAAAAAATGTGAATGATTGAAGAAAGGAAGTTAATAATGCTAATGAAAGAGACGCGGGCCTTGGTAAGAAGGAGATTTAAGAGGTTAGGGTTGAGAAAAAGAGGGAAATGATAGTTGAGGAGAAAGTATATATATATATATATAGGATAAAGAGCTGCAGGGGGTGATGGGGAGACTCGAATATATATATATATATATATATGTACATACACATGTACAGTCAACGAAATAAATTTTCGGGATGTTTAGCCTTACGACAAAGAGCAGAGATTAAAGTAGGTAAGGGAATACATTGGTAATTGAGGGAAAAAATGAAGGGAGTGAAAGTGGTTGCGAGGACATGGAGAAAATAGGAGAATAGGGAGCGAGTTCGGGGACTGTGTGTAGAAATCGCAAAGGGAGCTGCTGCTATAAGAGGCAGCGTAAGCAGCTTATCTGTTGATGATGCACTGTATTTTCTACAGGTATATACCCCTTCATCACCACCACCAACTGGCAAAAGTCGGAGTGTTCCAACTTGATAGCGTGTCGTTTTCTCCCGCATAACCCAACCTTATCCCCCCCACTCCCCAAAGCAAACCGAGACCTGCTTCTTTTTCACCCCTTTACACCCCTCTCCGCCCCCCTTTCATCTCAGTCTTTTTTCCTTTCTCCCCTTTCCCTTCTTCGAACCTTCACATATAAACCCTCGCGTAAACGCACACACTAAACCGTCCTCGATTTTCTCTCACTTATTCGCGTATCGTTTTTACACTCGTCATCAATGCCCTTCTACATATACACACCGCCTATTTTTACCCCATTTCCCTCCTTGCTATTTATCTCCCCCCCCCCCCCCCCCCACCCCCCTCACCTAGTTCGACTATTCCATTTTTACCACTGAGTTATACCTGGTACTTTTTCCTCCCTGAAAAACTAATTATTCAATTTCAGTAAATTCGTTTTTTATTTAATGCTTGACTTTACACAGCAGTCTGGAATGTTATCATATTACTTTTACTGGAATTTTCTTGCGAGTGATGCATGCATATCCTAACGCAGTCGTAAAATTTTTGATATTACCCAAGGCATAGAAGGACCTCTGGCCTACGCGTGCTCGCGCGCGTAGATAAGGGAAAAATAAAACGCTTTGCGCAAATAACGGGCCAGTTGAATATAAGCTCGGCGAGGCAAGGATTCGAGCGCTCTCGCGGCACTCGCGGCCCTGGATGCTACGAATACTACGATCCATTTGTTTAATTGAAACTAACGTCACTCAAAAGGGAGAAGAGCGTTGCGGAGACCGAGCGCGTATTTCAAGAGATCAGACTAAATTGACCAAAACGCTCGCAGGCTATTTATTTTCCAATGCCGCTGATTAACCATTCATGCCGCGTTCTATCGGCGATCATGCGATATATATACTATATGGCCCGTTCATTCCGCCTGCCAGCATTAACGCAAATAATTATCAATTTGCGTCCTACCCATTGCGTACTTGGCTTTTCAGCGGACCACTGCTATACATCATTTCCATCCTAATGCGACATAACCGAATCTGAAAAATTTGTTTGAAAATCAACGAAAAAAAAAAAAAAAAGAAAAAGAGAAAAATGAGCCGTCTCTGGAAAATATTGACGTTATTACAAATGCGAATAATCGTAGAACGACATTACGAATAATAAAGCAGTAACGACACCCGATAAAAGCTATTGTACAATTACGTGGCACCAACGAGTAACGATATTTCCTACCTCGTTTCCGTGACTTTTTACAGAGAAACCCGTTTCGACGCGGAATAACGTCCGAACGCTGCTCCTTCTTTATTCAAGTAGTTACAAATTAATAAAGGCCGACGCGTTATTTTAACGATCAGCGCGCGGTGTTATTGACGACCGGGCGATCGGGCGACCGTGCCGGTACCACTTGAAGCAGCAATTACAGTTATACTTTCTTCGATGAATGGATCGAGATCGGCCGTTTATACATATAGCTATTGGAGAAAGTTGGCTGCAAAAAGAAATTCTGAGTGCATGGGTCAAGGAATTGGCTTGGCAGTGGTTTTATTGTGCATACGAAGAATACATATAAGCACGCGGTATGCTGTGCTGTGCGTAACACTTCCCGTTAACGAATAAAGAATGGCACAATGCACCAGCTGCGTCGGATGGGTCTTGTTGCACGGAAAACGATGTGCAGCGGACAACGTGTCGGTGAACGAAAAAAAGCCTAAAAAAAACAAAACGAAAAAATAGCTGGGGGAACGGAGTAACGTCATGACCGCTTAAACCAAAGCATTATCGCGATAAGTGTTTGAAATGGTAACAAATTTTCTATACCCTGTATACTCTATGGGCCGTGCTATAAAATCCGTGGATCGGTCGACCGATAAATCTCCGAATCAAAGACTTTTTGTCCAAGTTTTTGTAAAAATAAAATTAATCTACAAGCTCACAGCCTATTGTAATAATTGTAATACATATACGTTATTAAAATTCAATCCGCTATTGTGATTTCTCGAGAAACAAATGCGTCTAGTTATCGAACGAAAAATGATCGATCGAGCAAGCTGAGTCTTTATATTGGCGGAACTACATAGTTGAACTATACAGATGAATAATTGGGTGAGTAGATTAATGAAAAATAAAATAGTGTAAATATAAATTATGCTCTATGAAAAATTCACTGTCGAACTTGTAAAAGCTGGATTAATAATGTGTGCAGGGGCTCGGGCTGGCTTAATGAAGGTTTGAAACATTAATTAATGTTTCGTCGGATCGAATAGTAACGGACAATTGTATCCCGAGCGGAAAATTAAAAAGTTAGGGATCAAAATGAGATTATTACGAGGAGTTATTTTGGGATTTTAACGAATTTTGAAATTTAAATGGTATGGGGGTGACAGGAGGGAATGTGTGCTGCGGGTTAGAGTAGGGCACAACTCGAGTGGAGTGGAGTGGAGTGGAGAGAGAAAGAGAGAGAGAGAGAGAGAGAGAGAGAGAGGTGGACCAGGACCAGGGAGGACAGGAGAAGAGGTAGGCAGAGCGGCAGATAACAGACCGGGACAGAACGGGACAAGATAGGACGGTGGATAGAATCCGATATGCGACTCATGCAAAATACGTTAAAAAAAGCATGGCTGTGCCACTCGAATGCCATCGAAACACACGGAGGGAGAGCGAGTGTCGGCTCATTTTGCGCACACTGCAGACATCAAAAGCAGCCAGGGCTCGAAATTGCTTGAAATAAAAGGCTCGGCTTGCAGGATAAAAGAAAAAAGAACGGCACGTGCGACGCGTTCCACGATCGATCTAACAATTTCACTGCTGCAACATTTGACATGCTCGATAATCCAATAATATTAATTAAAGTAAAAAATTTCACACGCGCGTCTCTTGTATCTCCTCCGTTTTCCCTTTTCCCTCTTTTCAAATCTCTTTCTCTTCCATTTCTTCTTGCTAAATTGATGCAGATATACGCCACTTATACTTGTATATATGTTTGTGCAGCATTTCTTTTTTTAACTGTATTTGGTTACTCTGGAACATCGTGTTTGTCGGTGAATAAAGTTATCAAGTCGATAAAAATTTTCTCAATTATTCCAACCTTTCCCTCCTTCTCTCACACTCTATATAATAGCTCTAGTTTTCTTTCTCATTCTCCACATACATTTAGAAGTTTTTGCACGTTTCGAGTAACATGAGATTGGAGTGGTAATCAGAATAAATATTACGAAGCAGAAACTCAAGTTGGAAAGTACATACCTTAAGCCGTCGCTGCCATGCGATGTTTACTAAATAAGGAGCGATCTTTAGAATTCACCGTTTAAGAAATATTAAGTAGTACGATTTAGCTGAATGCTCAGTATTTGCAAGTAGACGTCATGGCCTAGTTGCTATATTTTCCTTTTGGTAAATTTGTAATTTTACCAATCTCTCAGCGCCTTGAGTATTTTTTTACCCAAATGCAGCTTTTTCCATTTGTTGATCTATATCAATATTAAAATTAATCGCACAATAAAAATACGATCGTAACCTGAATATTGATAAATTTCTCAGGAAAATCTGTTTCAGCTGTCATTTTTCAAGCAGATTTTAAACTCGAAGCTTGCTTTCCAAGATAAACTAATCTTTTACCAAACGTAGTAGCTAAACTATTCAAACATTCCTGTAGCGTGCAGCAGCACAAAATCTTGACTGTTTACTTTAACTGTAAAAGCAATTTCATCGAGTAACAATGTTCCGAAAAAGATTAATGGTGGTTTTTTGTTTTTTTTTTCTTTTTTTTTCAGGCAGCTGCAACCGGAATATTGTAAGGTGGAAAGGATTGGCCTCCTACTGACGTTTGAAACAGGTAATAACACACTAGTAATTCAAGCAAGTAACCGCGTATTTTCATAAAGTTATATTTTCTGTTATTATTAGGGTACGAGAAAACAATTTGAATTGCAGTAATCTTCTTTGAGAATTTATAGATGTACCATACACATATATAGTTTAGCAGGAAAGAGAGAAAGAAAGAGTGAGAGAGAAGAAAAGTTTGTTAGAGTGAAGCGATGGGAAAAGTATATTGATAAGTTAGCATAATGGAGTAGGAAGATAAACAGAGGGATGTAAATCGGTAAATAGAGAGGAAAATAGAAAATAGCACTGGAAAATCGTAAAAAGATATTCTAGAAGCTTCATCTTAACGAATGTTATCTCTATGCAATTTTTCGAAAGTATTAGGATATTGAGAAGGATTAAATACGAAAATTGGTTGAAATAAAAGGGCGTTGGATACCGGTGGTAGTCAACTCTAGCAGGGAGACAACTTTAGAAGCAATCGATATTTATCGAGTACTTTGTACACATCGTTATGTATACGTCTGTGCGGAATTGCGAAGAAAACAAAAGAGAGATTGCAATCGAACGAGAGAGAACAAAATGATCGCGTAAAACTCATTTTTCAATGCAATAATTAGGTTAATTGCGAAATGCGCAACAGAATAAATATGAAATAAAAGTAATTAGCCTTGGCATCATAATTATTTCAATTGTCTGTAAAAACATGAGGTTTGTAGATAAGTTTATCGCTTAATTTCAGGTTTCGTTACGGTATAGCTTTTTATTGTCGCAGTCGTGCAATAATGATATTTATAACAATTAAAAAGTTTTTAATAATTACAAAATTTTCGCATTTCGTATTTGCATTCATCGATAATTCATACGAAACATGAAGCTTGACGAATGTGCTAATGTGGCATTAATTTGGAATCAGTAATGCATTAGTATCAGTGATCGTAGCGAATGAGCTAAAAAAAGGAACGAAACGAGGACAGGATTCAATTATCGGAGCTTTCGGTCTAATTATTAGTCGTTAATTGTCAGTGATAGGAAACAATCCGTCGAACGAACCAATTGCAAAGCAGCCGCCACGACTACCTTCATACGCGCTACGTGATTTAGACTGATTAATCGAAACATTGGTAAACAAGACGATAGTGCCATTTACACGCTCGTACGTTTGATCTACTGTCCCTTCTGCCTGCTATAGTAATGCAACTGCAGCTTTGCCAGGCATACACACACACGTACACACCTCGGCATGTGGCCCCCTGTACAGAGAGAGGATTAATGATAATGTAAGTTCACGTCTGGCAACCACAAACTCAGATGTCCCTATCCCTCCCCCCTCGTTTACTCTTACACCTCCACAGCGAAGCACACAGCTTCTATGCTCGCACCTACCTACCTACCTACCTAAGCAACTACTTGGCTTCCCAGACCAGCACAACCCCCGTTGACCTCCCCTCCCCCCAACAAACCCACTATCCATAAATGCTCGATGTGCCAACAGCAAACTCGTAATTTCTGGCAATAATCCAGATTCCGTTTAACTCGTAAAAACTTCGGGATCGCTCCATAACCCCCCGTCTAATTTTTATGCGTTCAAGATAGAATACTAATTCATCTCCGTTAGAGCAAACTTAGCCCGTGTCATTTTTATCATTCAACTTTCGGCTTATCCGAGAGAAACTTCTCGAAAGAAAAAGCTCCAACTAAAAAGTTTTTTCTTCTCCGCGAAAGCCTCATATTATTTGCCAGTCGGCCATTGATTGAGAAACGTTGAATCCAATACTCATTAATTAAAGCTCTGTGATTTATGAATCGATAATTGATGGCTGTGCAAGAGAAATGTTCGAAAGGAATGTCTGGACCGTTACGCAATGCTTTCCAGCATTTATGTATATAAATATATGCATGCATTTCCTATTTGCTGCTGCGCAAGCGAAACAGCAGCTTTTGCATTATGGGCATGATAGAGTGATCGAAAACATTTTGAATTTAAGCCAGTGGTGCATGAGGACGAAGTACAGTGCCGATAGTACAGCCATATAATAGCTAGTTTCCAGCTCAGCAAAACTAGAGCGCCGTCTGTGCAACTGAGTAAAATCGAGTTTAGATTGTTATTGGATACACATGGTTTTCTACATGACTGCAGCATCCTTTCTTTCTCTCTCTCTCCTCCGCAATATCCTATATATCTATTCCTTTACTATAGTACGTATATGCCAATGCATATTTTTATATCTACCTATTCAACAATTTCTGACGAGAGAAGCCATTAACTGCTCTTCCACCTCTTAATAATATAGCATCGTGTATTATTTCTCTCAAATTGTGCGAGATGTTATATTTGGCAAGGACATACACAATTGAATTTTCCCAAAAATACACGTAAAAGCATTAAGTCCACAGCATCGAAAAGGTTTTTTTAATAGGATCAGGTAAATTTGACAAATAACTGACTGGCTTAGTCTAATATGCGGCGTTTAAATATAGCCAAATATCTCAAAAGTAGCAATTAAGCATTTTTCGATAGAAAAATATTTTAAATTTCATTTAAAAGCAAAAAAAATTGTGCTAACAACTACTTACCGGGTCTGTGCTTCATAAGATTGAATAAAATATGCAAATATTAATTTACGAAAAGCAACATTTTTATGGCATGGTAACGATATCGTGATATAGTACATGTAGTATATAAATAAAACACAGGCACAGCAAATGTAGCTTTTCGTTCAGATGTTTTGTTCTCTTAAATGGAATGTAAAATATTTTTCTATTGAGAAGTGCCTACACGGAGAAAATATTAAAGTAAATTTTACTACGTGTCCTCTCAGTTGCGCTATCATATCTTTTCATTCCCAAGAAAAATGATTGACTTTTTCAGGTCCATTTTAATTGTCGTGCAGTAATTTTAAGTTTAAATTTAAACATTTTTGTTAAAAATGAAATGATATGACAGTACAATTAAGGGTATATAGTACAATTTTCTTTAATTTTTTTTCCATGTGAGTTCTGCTGTTTTAGTTATATTTCTATTTTTTTAAATGTATATGTTATACTGATCAAGTCAATTATTTGTCGAATTTGTTTGATCCTATTTGAAACCTTTTTGATGTTAAGGACTAGTTTAATTGTTTGCCCTCTTCTTTTTATGTGTTTTATAGGGCATCTCAATATTAAATTATTAATAATTAATATGTCTCAGGAAACTTTCTTAGTAATAATTGAATAAAAAAAAAAAGATAAATTATAGCCGTTTATATTATAATCGAATAAAAAAATAATAATACGACGTAAATATAAAGTCAAACACATTTTTTACAATGAATACAATAAAAATGTAATCTAAAGGAGAAAACAATGTAGCTCATCTAGGTGGTCTGCGTAAGCTTAGAGTATGCTAGTATATAATTACCTCATTGTTGTTTTCTGGAATAATCTGCAAAATAGGAAAATATAATATATTAATAATTATACTTATACTATATATATAATGGTAAACTGTAATTGAGTTAAAATTGGATGGTGAAAAATATAATTTAACTTACAATCAGTGTTCAACTATCTAGTATAGGTCATCTTAATTGTCTGCATATGCTGTTATTTAAACAACTGTCCTATGATTTGATCCCTTTGCAAACTTCCTAGATTTAGTCTCTTCGCAATCATTATCCTCATTCATTCTATAACCTTCCCATGTGTAAATGTTCTTTAATGGTCAACTTAGTCGTTCATAATTATTTTTTGATACCTGTAGGAAATAAAAGACCACAAACTATAGGTGCTTCAATACAGTATTATGCTATGGATTATGTAATAAATGATACTTATCCAATTTGCTATTATATCGCTACGAAATAAATGTACACAATTATAAATGAGTTAACTTTGAATGCATATAGTTGTTTTTTGAAGATCACATATGTGCTTAGTGATCTCAGAGCTCTGATAATCTAATTACTCACAAGAAACATTTGCTTTTTTTACTCATTAGACACATTTCTCTACAACAATATTATTTCTGTGAAACGTATATGAGTAATACACTTAGAGTATCGACACATATCAACGGAAGCTATGTATTTAACTCATACTAACAGTATCTTAACCATGTATATTTACATTTATTTATTTTGCTACAGCAAACTATGTACGCATAACTACGTACAGTACGTTATAGGTAGATGCATAAATACACAGCTATCAGACACTGCACGCTTATTGTTTACCTAGATGACGTCGATTGTGTTGGAAGGGTGGGGGTAAAGGACAGAAGATATACCATAGAGGCTGCAGATAGGTTTCAAAGGTGTAAGGGTGAGGGTTTCGATGAAGATGCCACATTTGCGGACGGCAGGAAAGGTTGACAAAAATAATAGTTGAAGAATATAAATCTTAATATATCACAGCGATACATAAATGGATTTGAATTTTTGTAGTTTAGACTCTATTTAGTGCTCGGCCATTTTCGTCACATTTTGATTTTAAATGTTTTATTTCTTTCGTGCATAGTATATATAGGAGAGCTACAGTGCATCTATTTCAACGGATAGAGTAGGGAGCAAGAGGAGAATGTGCAAGTAGGACGTAGATCGGTTTGAAGAAGCTGTGCGACCGGATATCGATATCAAGATGAACTAAATATGTGTAATTTGATAAACGAAAAATTGTAATTTTTCCCAATGAAATTCGCCGTTATACAAGATACTGAAGGTTCTGCGATACCAATTTTTCGTTTTAAATATACCAGATGAATATATAGATATCTTTAAACGACATTTTATTTTATTATAGCAGATCATCTTAGACATTCAGAGATGATAACGTATTTAATTGCATAAAAGAACAATTAAAAACTCAAATCTCAACGGGCCTTAAAATAAAAGCTTTTAATTCTATTTTTCAACAGACAAATTTTAACTGCTTTTTATTTTCGATGCTTTTAAGTAATATCTCGAGATCTGTATTAACATTCTATAGTCGGTAATTTGACGTATCGGCATTGAATATTGTAATAAAGCACGTATTCTTTTATATATCAAACGAGCGTGTATAAATATTTATAAGAGAAGTTTCCTTTATCAATTTTGAATATAACCCTTAATGAAAATTGTTTTAAATTAATAAATGATATGATTAGATCAATTCGCTTATCATCATTTATTAGTAAGAATTGGCGAGAATATTCCTCCAATTAATATGAATCCTTGATTTAATCAATTTTTAAAATTCTTATTAATTTTTCAGCACCTATAACGGCATGATTTAAAAATGATGTAGAAAGTATATTTACTTGGAATCATATATCCATATACTATCGAGCGATTTATCATACGTTTGACCATAGTTTTAATAAGGTACCTAGAATATTATTCATAGACAGATTGAAAGCAGCTATTGTCGAAGAGAGTATACACAAACTAGAGAATATAAGCTTTAATTAGATGCAGGTTTTGACAAAACCCAGTATAGAAGAGGAAAGGTGGAGAAAGTGTTCCAGGTCGAGGTCTGATAGAAGGGAGGGAATTGGATGCGAATGGAACAGTAATGAATATAAAATGTAGAGAGTTGGATGAATTGAGTGGTGACAATTAGAGCGAAGTCTGTTCAATATCGGCTGACACTCGAAGCACACGCGTAACGCAAGCTGCAGGAGAAGGTAGGGTATAGGGTATGGCGTGAGGAAGACTCGCTATTTGGAGAAATTAGAGAAGGCAGGCACGGTCGAAGTCGGCGTAATTAAATGCTGATTACACGCCATCCTGGAATTAAGTTTCTCTTCGTTGGCACGTCGATCTCACTTCGAAGCCGACGTTACGCTCTCTGTTGGTAAATTTCTCTCGAGTCTGCGCGAGAGCTACATGAATTCCACACGCCAGCGTTTAATTTTCTAATAAGCCGTGCTCGCTCCCCCCACCACCTCCTTTACCACCCGGTCACTCTGTCGACTACTCCCCCGTTGCATAATGATTAATCAATGTCGCGAATCTCTATTATCAACTTTTGTTATGTTGGCCAGTCTCATTAATCGCAAAAAGTCACTCCAGCGTCTGAATTACGGAGCGTGGGGCAATGATCAGTGGACCGTAAAGCGTCCGCGATGATAAAATTAAACGGGAAAATGAAAGAAAGGTGCAACGCTGCTGGTACAACGTAATCGATTGAAAAGCTTAAGTGGTAGATATATAAACGCCTTGAGCAGGCACGAGGTGGAAATCGAAGAAATATCCCGTCTACACCAATGTCGTTAATGAGGAATCTGAATTCACTCGAGCGCTTTTCTCCGGAAATGGTAATGAGACAAGTTTACCAAGCGAGGTTGGGTTTCTTCAAGGGGAAAAATTGAATACAGCGGTTTAATCGTGTTTAATTCACTAATGACAGCTAGTATACGTATATATAAGTATATAAAGAGATTTGAAAACGTGCGCTGGGTTAATCGTCTCGTTGAAGTATTTTAGTGCCTCGATCCCCACCCTACATATGGAGAAGTGCAGGCAGCATTGCTCATTGCGATCTGCGGCATTACACCTGGCAGATGGTGCGAAAAAGCTGCGAAAATGCTTTGCTACGTCACTCGACACCATAAAACTTTCATCCAAACTCGTAGAATCAAAGAGCCAGTTGATATCATCATTTCTAATTACCTCTTCCCTTTGACATGGCATTATATTCGAACTCGCTCAACCACGTTAGTTTGCTCTCTTAAACGCAATGGCGTAAGAGCGTAGCAATTTATAGTAGTTTGGATATTCGCTTTGGATTCAACGCTGAGATCAAAGCGAGAAGGACAAATTGGTGCCGCTGCACTCGCTTTATTAAAGTTTATATCGAAACTCGGTCAATAAGTTGGTGGTTTTGGTTGAGGTGGAGGAATAGGAGGAGGAGGAGGAGGAGGAGAAATGGCAAACCGAAAGTCGAAACTATAAATGCGGCTTTGGAAAAATTGCTTTCGTCGCAAGACTGAAGACGAGAACTGTCGGACGAGTCAACAGAGGGGGAGGTAAGGGACGCGCGAATCTTACAGAGGATCCTGGAAAAAAAACCTTAGGGTAAATTGTAAGAGAGTTTTCGACATTTTTGACTTTAACGAGTTGCAGGGGCTTTTGGCTATGAGATTTCATGGCGATTACAACTCTTGCCTATAGCGAGCTTCGAAGAATCGAACAGACCAATCCTGGCCTTCTCATTGCTTGCAATTTTCAGCTCGCAGACGATTACTGCCAGCTGCTGCTGACCCATCTATGCTACCCCAGTACGTACCTCTCTCCACCGTCTGGCCACATCAAAATTTCTTACCTTTAAACAGTTCACCCCTTCCAAGATCCATTACTAAACTACCTTGTTTAATCGCTCTCATAATTAAATCACTAATGGCAGAATCAATCAATTGCCAGTATACCTGGTATTCCACTCTTCCCTAAGGCTCGTTAATTTAAATTTTCATCAGTTTCAACGAAACATTCGACGTTTTCATTAAACCATCGAAGCTTTAATTACCTAGTTATAGGTTTTTCATTTTGAATTACGTTGAATTTCATGAAAAGTCTGATTTCGTTAATTGAAATATTTATATACCTATATGTATATCGTCGATAGGTTATTTATAATGTCAATATGTCCATTCTGTCTGCGGGGCAAATATGAATTATATCTACAAGATATTATCCTCCTTTTCTCTTATTTTGTCATTCGCTTTGAAAGGGAAGTTTATCGCTCGATACTGCGTACTTATCACACGAAGGTAGCGATAAATACTGGGGAGGTCGTGAGGTTCACGCTCTGCTTTTTGTTGTCACGATTGTTTATTACTAGGATCGGCTTAGATCTTTATCATGGTGAAATTTAACAGACTCCTGAGTAATAATTCGATGTTTGTTATCGGGTTAATACCGCTAAAATCTCAACGACAAAAACTTCACGGGTGGTATTCTAGAAATAGCCCGGTAAAAAATGCTAAAATCTAAAATTTTAAATATATCTAATGACTTTTTTTTATACGTGGACTAATTTTATACACACTGAGAAGAAAACTGGCTAAAATCTATTAAGTATTTCTTTATTATATCGACGACAACTATTCAGAAGATTTGATCAAAAAAATTGTTGGTTGAATTATACATTCTTTATAAGAAGAAACATGTAATTAAATCAACAAATTTTGTGTTTAATTCCACCGAATAATTGTTTGCGATAGAATAAAGAAATACTTGATTGATTTTAAGAAATTGCTTTCTCAATAAAAAATAAGAAAATTTCAGAAAATAGCCTCATAAAAGCTATAGTTTATAATCGAGAAGGACGAAAGGGGAAGCAGGGGGATGGGGATTTTAAGCAAAAAGTAGTGCAATATCCACCCTCTGAGTGAGAATAATCCTGGCTACACCATGTATCCTTATCCACTTACCTGACTGTGCAGGTAATGCTGCAAAAAAGTCTTGTCTTTTTATCCAACTACTGAAAATTACGCTTTAATAACGAGGCTGGCGCTCCCACCTTGCATTTGATGCCAGAAATTACCTTTATATCGTTGGTGCAGTGGAAGACCTCTCGGTGGCCACCACCGTTATCATTTTATCTGCTAAGCATAAGTGGCGTCATATTGGCACGTACGCCCCGCTAGGATTTACTCCGAGGATCCACTCTCCAAGTCAAAGTAGCCTCAGGCCCCACTATATAGCTTACCAAAAAAAAAAAAAAAAAAAAATAGAAAAATAAAAACCAACGAGTCCCGTAATGGATTCTTCCTTCGCGTACAAGTATATTGCTATCTTACAGATTGGATTAAAACTCTTGCATGAATTTCCAATTAAAAGGAACGATTCAAAGCGATCAATCACTCAGAGTTGCTTCTGGGAGTGGACGTGATAAGCGAGTGTTCTTGGCAAGATGCTAAAAGAAAGAGGAAGTAAAATGATGAAAGGGTGGTAGAAAATAATAAGTGAAAAAGGATATAAATAATCGTCATAGAAGGGTAGAAGAGCTGCTAGAGGAGCGTGCATTTTCAGGGTAAATTGCTGGTCTCCAACAAACGGAGAGCTGTGGGTTTGCCGGGAAGCAATTAATAACTTCGTCCTGGCAAGAGTAGGCAGGCAGGCAGGCAAGCACAGGCAGACAGACAGACGGACAGACGGACGGACAGACAAGTAGGCAGGCAAGTAGTGCAGCAGGTAGAAATGTTTGTGCTACCAGTAGTTATACGTACACATGACCATAGGCAAGAGTATAACGTAACAATAATGTAGCGATCGTACGTAGCAAATATGTTATATGCTCGGCTTAAACTATGTTATAATAATGACTATGATGCGACGCTCGTCCTATTAAACATAATTAGCTAATGGGACCCTAAGCGAGATACCTAAATTCGATATCTACCTTTGATTATCTCTACCAAAAGCTAATCAACCATCGAGCATCGGTTTTATCAAACCCGACATCTGTATAGCGCAAAAATAACAATAAACCTCCCTCGATCTCATTAGCATTTTTACTAAAAACTATATACACATTTTTTTCTAATACTAAATTTTAAATACACAAAATACTGATAATGGAATTTTAGCCATGGAAAAACAGCTCGAGTTAGTTTGAGAAATAGAATTACCGGTGCTTTCTGTTGCAGGCAGAAGATCAAAGATCGAAAAAAAGCTGTAGCACCAAAAGCTCATGCTGCGTTAAACTTTCGCTCTTTTAGAAGATCCAGCCAAGATAAATCCTGATTAAGCTTCTGATAAGGCAGAACGAGAGAGCGAGAGAGAGGGAGAGAGAGGGAGAGAGAGGGAGAGAGAGGGAGAGAGAGAGACTCTTTTACGGACAGATTTAAGCTTTCCTGAAAATCGATGAATTCCAAAGCGGCAAGTACTCCAAGTGCTTTGAAAGTTTCTCGCTGTGATATCGTTTCCCTCTCTAACCTGTCTTTCTGTTCATACTCAAGGCATATATTGCCTCCCGAGTCCTCTTACCTTAGCATTATCTCTATCGGTTTCTATTTCCTACTGAGAATATCGAGAGAATTCAACAAATTTATCTTAACCACACATTACGAGTTCATCATACTTTTTAATACAAAGACTTCCGGTGCCGGGTCGATCCGAAACCTCTTTATTTCCTTATTTAAACGTCGATGCGGTCTTTCCTCGTGAAACAAACGTGACTGTCGTTAAAATACAATAATTGCGTTGCAAATTGGAAAATTCAACTGCAGATACGAATTGGATACAACAGCAGATATTGTAATAATTCAAAGATATTTCGTAAATTGTAGATTTATCGCTATTGAGCTGTTCTTTTACACTGTGCGAGTAATGCATATATTAATCTATAAATATAATATCTCTTCTATAAGATTGCTTGTACCTCATCGTTTTAATCTCTCAAGATTAGCTTATGATCCTGGTAAATTTATCTAGTCGTAACGGGGTATGTGTGTATAATATTGGTAGATAGATGTATACGTGTACAAGGGGAATACACACATGTGCATTGGATATATACAGCATATGTGTGCATGCATATATACTGTATAATAATGTCAACAGAGTAAAATCTGCTCATAGAGACGGTAATACAAGCGTCATGCAAGGCGATGTTTACCCGTGAGAAAATTTAGCTCGCGCCTAGCTGTAGTACGTCGAACGCACGTTGAATTAATTTTCACTTGTAACTTGAACTTCTTAACTGCTGACCCATGCGCATCCTTTGAACTTTACTTGTTACACGGAAAGTACTATTACGTGGCTCCTCCCACCAATTGTTTAATGCAATTATCCTTTCCCACTCTGGAAACATCAAACGTTCGGTTTGCGGTCAACAAAACTTTTATCTCCAGTAATGCTGTGCTTCTTCACTATCTCTTTTTTTTCATTTTTTTTTTTTTTTTTAGTGATTTTCAATAGCGCGCGCGAATTAACACACCCATTCGCGTATGCGCGTCCCCTCGAGAGGAGGAAAATTATCCGTTCTATCGCCTCGCATTGAAACTATAGTTTGGCGAAAGCATTTCTTTGGCTAATAAATTCGGCTGGTTAGAAGATCGAGGGGATCAAGGATGTACTACAGTGTCTTGGAATATATACGAGCACCTTTGTGCTACAATAGTTACAGGATCCGGGACATATATCCGTGCTTCTGTATAAAGGAGCCTGGGGAAAAAATTGAAACATTACTCACGCAGCACTATTGTTCTCTCCCTTTCGTGAATTTCTACATGCAAATGGTAAAATTTTCTGCCCTCGTGTATTTCAGGTTAAATTTTATTCAGAAATCTAACTTGCAACGCCCATCCCTTATCCTCGAACCTTACCTTATCTGATTATGCAAGATTGATGCATACATCTCAATTGAAAACTACCAATTTATAAGATTTGCCAGTCATTATAATCAGCAGTTTGCATACGATGGATGTTGAAGCTTTTAACTCTGCAGATAGAAAGGTAAGATTTTCTAATTCGCTGGGACACTAAAGAATGTACATATTTTTAGGCGAGATCCAACGTCTGCGCGAACGAAGACCTCGGTTTCAAAGGAATGCTTAATTATCAGGCTCTCTCTCTCCAGTAGAGCGTATATATAGGTACAATTCCTATTCTTTTTTGGATCGTTAAAAGTCCACGAAGAGGAGAATTTTCCTCAAGAGTTAATAGTCGGTGTTGTTGAAGCGAATATTTCTAAAAAGAGTTAGGAAAAATTGAAAAGCATGCATATATCGGAGGAGAAAAAGAAATAGCACGAGCGATTCTGTTTGATGGAACGAAATTTTGGGGAATGCAGGATAGAAGAGGAAAGAGAAACTGAACTATCGCGTTTCCTCTTCATAACATTCACATCCACGCATTTGTCTTCATTTCTTGCGCTACTCTAACTGGAATACCTAGTTATGATTTAAAGCTTTAGTTTCTCGGGAAGGCAAGGCAAGGGGAGCGAGTCAGCCGTATAGTCAGCCGTAGGCAGGATGGCGTCGCGCGTCGCTGACATTGCACGTTAGAACGGTCAAGAAAAAAGATCTCTAGCACGACTTGAATCTAAACCACAATCTAACCTAACTCGACTTTACCGACATCTACGACTCTTACTACAGTATATATATATATATATATATATATATATATATATATATAGTATAGTACTCTCGAAACAATTGGTACTTCAATTTCAATTTATCGTGCCAACTTCTATCTTTGAAGATATAATGATTTGATCGTTGGTAGACATCGTGACATACTCGAGGAATAAATATATCATTAGGAGGACTCTGCCGCACGAAATAGAGATTTATATAAAACAAGAACTATCGTGAGACACGAGAGAGAAATATTCGTAAATTACAAAAATGGGCTAAGCACGTTCGGAATTTTTATCAAGGGCCTATTATTGTATACCCGATAGTGATCAATAACAAAAGGGAGAAAAAGGTCCGCGGATCGTGCAGGGAGAATAAATATTAAATCAATAAAGTGTCGATAAATAGCGAATCGAAAAGGGATTGCTATACTTGATCACACCGTCCTGCATTCGCGTCACGTGGTCTAGAAAATCGATGCGTTTATCAGCGGGCTCGAGTGATACACAGTGCGTGTATGTACTACCACCTATGTGTGTGTAGTGTGAAAACCTCTCCCCACTCATTGCTTGAAATAATTTCATTCTAGCTCCACCGCGTGCTCAAACTGAATTATATGCAAAGTAACAACGTGAAGTCACAACCGTGACTAGAAAGTGATTAACGTACGTAGGAGCAGCGTGTATAGCCAAGCAATACGGACAGAGAGATTAGCAACATTCTACCATGACGATATACGCGTTTAAAATTTAATAAGAAAAACTGGCCGAGTGGTTTGATGAATTTTAAAGAGCTCCGTGCAATATCGACAAAATTTGCCTTTCTAGCTTGCGCTGGGAACCTGGGATTTTGGCCTTAAAAAAATGCAGAAAAAACATTGGAGTAAGCGGCAAGCATGCAATTTAACGTTGTATCAAGACCGATAGCATGATGCTCGAGGAAAGTTGCGATGCCATTAAGATAATCTTGCCTCGTAGTTGTATTATGTGGTACCGGGGCGAATAGTCATGAAGAGGCTAAGGCGAGAGAGAGAGAGAGAGGAAAGCATATAGCCTCATCTCGTTGGAGAGGAGAGCAAAGGTGAAAAGGAGGGGATTAAAGAGAATAAGGGAGGGTTGTGGAATGGGCGGAGTGAAAGGGAAGCTCGGGTAATAAGGAGAAGTGCGATTACGCGGCTAACTCACGCCTAAGATCGAGGCGGCAGGCGTAATTAAAGATAAAGTGTAAAATATCGGCGCGAACTTCTTTTTAACTGGAAACCACCGCGTTCCTTGCATTCCCCTATCCATGAGACATATGAGAGTGTCGTTAAAGTACTTTAACTTAGGCGTAAGCCACATTGCACTCGGCTGCAAAGATTCTCTCACGATAAATCTCTCCGAGACTTTTCCAATGTATTTCGCGATTTTTCAGCCAGGCCTATATAATTACGCCACCATTATTATTCCCATCGACAACGCACTCCCCATCATGGAGTGTTTGCAAACCAAATACGCAGCATCTGCCTCGAGCAGATTGTTATTAATTTATTGGTAATTCCAATTGAAAAAAAAGGATGCTTCGATTTCGCCAATACCCCTTTTATAGCCACTCTCCTTCTTTTTTTTCCACCTTTACCCTTATACAGCTAGTTTTTCAACGAAAAAGTTTTTCCATTAATCACTTTTCCCTGAAACTTTTTGCAAACTTTATTTTACATCTGATTTCAGGCGTATGTTTAGTTTAGCAGTATCTGCAGTTTTACACTTGGCTACTTCTTTTCCCAAATAGGTAATATCGGTGATAGAGAATAACGTAATATTACAAGGTGTTAAGTTGTACTTGCAGATAATATTAGTTATGAGGTGCTGAAGGGACTTAAAGTTAAAATCGTTTCAAGTGTATTTTGTGCGAAATCCTTAGCCTCCGCACTCGTATAATCCGAGAGGTTGAAGCCGTATAGCAACCAATAAGCTCTCGGTTTTAAGAGATTAACGATTCAAGGTGATCCTAAACAATCAAAACTAGCTATAAAGCTGATCGCTCTTGTCGAATGGGGCAATCACTCGTAAAAATCTTTCACTCGAGGATTAAATCACTATATATATATATATATATATATATATATATATATTGATACTATGATGTAATCAAATTGCACCTTTTTATTTGACGTCAATATATAAATTCGGCTCGGTCCCCCTAATCCATACATCAATTCAATATCAGTAGAGTTTATTAACCGTTATTCAATTTTCTTGTTTATCTCCATAACTCATATCATGACTGAAACTCTTTTTTAACTATAATTTTGTTGGAAAGTACAAAGTTCGTAGACTCGAACGAGAAAGTCTTTTCGCTTTATCGAATATTCGCCGAATCGTGATTAGACTGCGAATAAAGCAAATATTATTTTCTCTCTCTCTCTCTCTCTCTCTCTCTCTCGAAAGATTCACTGGAAAATAATTGGCGCGCGTACATTTGTAAGACTCGATGAATTTCACTTATAAAGATTTACTGCACGCAGTAATATCAACGTTAGCGAAAAGAGTTTATGCAAAGGTACTGGTGGAAAACATTTGACGAGAGTAGCTAAAAGAATTGTAAAATGTGAAAAGAGAAAAATAGGAGGCAATAAGAGGGAGGGGGAGAAGCTGCACCTGACGTTTTATAGAGAGCGCTTTTGTAAGAAAGTCAATAACTGTGAAACGGCGTAGCTCGTTTCCTGATACATCACCATTAGGCAATATACTTAGTTTGAAATACTCCAAACTTTCCGGCTTCTCCATTGAGGCTTGCGCGCGGCGCGCATATACGCACACCGAGACTCGAGAATCGCTTTAATGAAAACACGCATACGTGCATGCTTTAGGTTAGAACTCGTAATTTATATCCATTTTCATATTCTATAGCTTATTTAGCGCGTATTTATCATTGTAGTTGAAAACGATTTACATAACCTCAATTTCGTACTTCCGGTAGCCAGGATTCGTCGTTCCGCTATATGCCGTGCTGCTTCCTCGCCCCTCGATCTGGCCGCTTTAACTGTGCTCTCTTATTGTAAACACTTGACACTGGTAATAAAGCAAAATTGTTTCATTTCATTCCGAGCGCTAAGCTTTTATCAGGGGAAACCGGGAGCTCTCGCTTCGTAAGGGATTTATCCCGGGCTGTTTGCGCAGCATATGAAAAGCACCGTGCATTAGCATAATAATGAATGAAAAAATTAATTATGGCCAACATAAACGAGACTGGGAAACCTCAGATTAGACGCTAAAAATAATTTCCAGCCAAATCTATTTCTTGCAATATTAAAGAAGAGCCGTTTCTATACTAGGTCAAGGTATAGGGGCAAAAGTTTTGCACTACGTACAGTGAACAGTAACTATTCACTGCACTGCTAGCTGTCATTCCCTATACGCTGGATCAGCTGGATGATGCTTCTGTGTGATGGCTGATAGTTGGCCGGGTCGAGCGCCAAGGAAATCAAAGAGAGACAAATAAAATGCAATGAAGGAATGTTATATCAGGTCAAAGCGCAGGTTTCCAAATATTGATTCCGCGAACAACGGAATGTATACGTCGCGGACGACAACCGAAAAATTATTCCCCTCTTACATTATACATTCTTTTGCCGGCTCGGTTTGGGAAAAAAAGGAAAGCCTGCGCATGCACACGCACACACTCACACATGCACAATTTATTCGAGAAAGCCACCTCTCTCAGCCAAAGGGAAATCACTCGATCGTCTATTAAGACATATTTCTCGAGAATATAGCCCCCGTTCGACTGTATATACGATACATAAACTAACCTCGTGAAATTTCATATTTCCATCACATCGGCAAAGTGATAAATTCTCATTAATATGTAACTCGATTAATCTGCTCTTAATAATTTAAACCTTTCAATACCTCTAACATAGCCCATTAAATGTTTAACATTGATTACTGTGACAGACGATCTATCGTAAGAGCGATCTACGGGAATAAAATGTCGAGGGCTCGTATTAATTCATAAATGTCGAGTGTAATAATAGTACAGTCTTGCATATTCTATACGTGAAACGTACGGTACGGGACGATGTAATTCGCTAGTAAAATGTTTTTCAAGTTTTGTTAAGAAACATAAAAATGGTAAATTTGTGTTGTGTTTGTACATAAGGCTCGGTTCAAACTCTAATGAATTCAGCGGTAGAGCGACGTTACTAACGTAGTCAGACAGCGATGCTCGCAGTAATAAAGTTAAAAATTTAAAAGAGATAGGTGAAAATAGGGAAGAAATGTAAAGCTATATATATACGTAAGAACAGCTGCCAAATTAGTAAATGAAGCTTTTCCGTTAAAGTGATTAATAATGAAATATTGATTTTTAATCGTGTTACGAATTTCAAATTGCAGTTTATCGAATATGTTCGCAATGGATTATTAAGCTCCTCCAGCAGAACTGGGAGTTAACATAAAGAGTTACTAAACTCGCCGAATAGCTTTCAGGTGAACGAACGTTTAAAATACATTGGTGGCAATGGGGTGTTAAAATGGATTGTACACACACACATATATATATATATATATAAGGGAAAGAAGGTTACGACAGGCAAAGGGCCAAAGGGGTATAGAAGAGAATTACTATAGGAGAGTTTAGGCTGAAATAACAGGAGGAATATGTAGAGTGTGTAAAGAGGAAAGGATGATTGGACCGAGCGAAGAGAGAGAGAGTGGGAAAGGAATCAAGAGTAGGAAACAAGTAAAAATACAGAAACTGTGCTGGATGGAGAATGGGAGAACGAGAGGCACGAAAGCGTATGAATCGATCTGGAATGGTTGGAACGAGGAGGAGAGAAAAAATGAATGAAAACGGGTTGGAATGGTTGGGATTAAAGGGAGAAAAAGTCGAGGTTGGATAGAGGGTGGTGGTGGTGGTTTGGAGCGAGGCAAGGTAAGGCGAGGCAAGGCAAAATACAGGCTGCAGGGAAGAAAGAAAGAAAGAAAGGAATAGGAGAAATGGGACGGGGAAAATCGAGAGGGGAGGAGAGGGATAGAAGAGAATAGACGAACTGACTAGAAGTGGTACTGTTGGCGGTAGATAGCGGGGGAGGGTTGGGGGTGGATGAGAATGTGCAGGACGCGGGGAAGTTGTTTCTATCGTGGGGGGGGGGGGGGCAACGGACTTGGTTGGGGAGGGGGAGTTAGGTTGTAGGGGCAATGGTGGGGGCTGACTGAGACTGACTGAGACTACTGGGGGAGCATTGGTGGGGGAGCTGTGTGAGGCAACGAGGCCTTGGAACTGGGGGTTGAACCGGTTGAGGTGGCTGCCGGAAGGACGAAGGGAGACGACGGTTGTTGCGTTCGACGTTCGGACAGCGTGCATGAGAGCGCTCTGGCGGCCGTGCTTCAAAGTGCCGAAGGGGTTTCGCTAAAACCTCCCTCAGTCGTGGACTAACCGCCACGCGAGAGTAACGTTCGTCTAATATTCTATAGGTACTCGTATACCACTATTCTGTCAGATTCAGCCCGACGTAAGTGTGCTAGTGATTGTTATTATCCATAAACCCAGACCAATCTCCAATCTCATCAGGCTCGTTTCGTGGGACGAACAATTCCATGCGGTTTATCTCAAAGCTCGATTAATTGTTTGGTTTTTTTCATCCTATTTTTAAAGCTACATCAACGTTAGATCTACGTTGTTTATTATCCTGTGTACCTGATATTTATGTATAAATTCTGGCTGATAAAGTGTCGCTGTTACTAAAGTAATCAAGGGATATGAGGGGGTGAAGAAGCGATGGCGAAGGGAAACAGAAGATAAACGTTATGCAAACAACTTGCAATTTAGCATGTCAGAGTTTTCACGTAGGAAAGGAAGTGCTGCATACTGAGATGCTGAAATTTTGTCACGAATCTTAAATTCTACCTAATGAGAGGTAGTACCTGGTACATTTAACTTTTATATATACGTGTACACGCGATTTAAAAAAGAAAAATTGAATGCGATGATAATTTTACGTTTCTACGTTCGATCTACTATCGGAATTTATTGCTATTGAAACATTTCAAGTGAAATTGCCCTCGTTTCATTATTAGTATTATAGTATTGGCTCGCCATACGATATTATTCATTCTTTTGCACCGGACGAAATTGTACTATTACGTTCATGGAATATTTCCGAATTTGTATGCATTCGAACCGAGAGAGAGATTAATTCGACTGATATAATACACGGTTTGTAATTAGTTCCGCTTTGTTTGTTAATTTGCAGGAAAATGATTGATAAGATGCTCGTGAGAAATTTACTTATTTCTGAACGATTTATCGGCGGCAATTGTGTGCAAGGGTGAAAGCACGAATTGCAAAATAATTCAAGGTGATCGCGTGCTGCGAAATATTAAAGAGTAATTAATTTTTACACTCGCTTTACACGATTCATTGGTTACGGTGGTCCGTTAAACATCATTCTTAACGAACAGTTCATTTTTATTAAGGTTAATATGGTTTAATTGCTGAAGTACGGGTAGAGTGAACGAATAACAGGGAGAAAGTGTAAAAAATAAATGCTAGAGAATGACAATGGGCTAATGAAGGAAGAATTGAAAAGGTTTTTAAATGACATTCTAATAGATGCATCGTCTCTGACGTTCGCATAACGCGAAGCGGCACTCGTAGATACAATGTTGAAAATTATTATTGTAGCAAGTTTCGAACACTCTGGTTAGCAGTTTAATCCGTGAAACTCAAAATACCTGGCGGAAGACGTACGCCATCCACCGCCACGTCTGGTTTCAGCTGCAACGAAAGACCCAATTACATCTAGTTCGAGTACAATCGAGCGAATTCATACAAGGCGCTTAACACGCTTTAACTGCCAAGGGATTTGTGTTCTCCCTTATTATATCCCTTCCTCCCCCCCCCCTCCATCTCGTCCCCTTCCTCCCACGCAATCTCATCTACCCTGTGCCAGAATCCCATACCCAGCATTACCCTTCCCTTTACCTTTTTCTGTCCAACTCGACCTTCTTTCCTCCCCGGTTTAACATTTATTTCCTACCAAAGCTATAATAGTTCATTCGCACCTGCAAATATAACTCGGGAAATCCTCTTAACTCAGCTGCCCTATCCGACCCAACATTTGCACAATCACGTGTGCTTCGCCTCAATAATAATCAGCCTGCTATATATGTATACTTTGCTCCGCAGAGTAATCGAGATCTGCCTCGACTGTCGAATAAAATATGCTAAGAAAATTTGAACGATGATAAACTTGCTCGGTTCAGGGTTCAGCTTCTGTGCCAAGCTACATAGGAATTTAAAAAATTTCTACGACTCTGACAATTGACAATTGTCCGACAATGATTTTCCATCGTGTTTGCAGATATTGCATTTTTCTTCTCTCCCTCTAAAATCTTGCTTGATTCGTTCAGATATGCGATTGCGATAAATCCAACACTGAAACGTGAAATTATAATACGTTTGTCAAGGAGCTGCAGTGTAATTATAACGGCGTTTAAAATGAAGGATACTCGGAATAGTTTTAGGCAGAGCACAGCAAATTAACGATGGAATAACAGAGTGCTAATTCAAGTTTAAATTCTTTAATCCGAAATGTGATTATTTGGAGAATGTTGGGAAAATTATGCAAACGCGTACCGTGGGGAGGTCAATATTATTAGTGGAGGAAATGCGAGAATTAGCTGGTTTAATGTTGAAATGATCATAGGAACAAGCGACTGACCGTGCATTCTTTGCTTTTATTTTGCTTTCAGAGGTAAAATAACAGCTCGTGGAGAAGAGAAGGAGGATGAGGGGCCAATCCAGTTTCAAGGATACGAGACCGGACTTGGAATCAAGCGAGTCGGCGATGGGGCATGATTTGTGAAAACTGGCTGGGAGGCGAAGGAGCATTTCGATACCGCTGCAGAAAAATATTGAAAATTGAGACACCCTGACGTATTCGGATCATGAGAAAATTTGTCCTGCCCGGCAGAGTCAAACGAAATCCATTAAACGCGTGCACCGTGAAAACTTTTGCCAATGGATGAAAGTCAATTGAATTACGAATAAGCAACTCCTTTATCGATAACCTGCAGAAGGTATAAATAGAAGCAGATTCCATTACTAAAAGAAAGGCGCCTAAGCTGCTCATAAACTCCAGTACTATCCGTAGAGAGAATCTCAGATGCTGCGAGAATTTCCAATATCTTGAGGAAAAAAAGGCTCGAATCGTAAAATAAAGTGACGCTCAAAGAAATGTGTGTATTTGTGAATATACGAAAGTACATGTATATGTGAAAGATCGAAAGGACCCATCCAAGTGTTTTATAGTAATTCTATTCATGTACAGTGATGTTCAAACTGCTGCACGGTGCATAAAATCGTTGGGAGATCAAACGGCGGCGTTTTTGGGAATATTGTCTGGTGTGTATCAGTGCGAGAAGTGACGGATCATTTTCCGAGGGAAATTGAGAATAAACCGATTGGAGAAATGGTAATTGGAATTAATCAATTCCAGGATAACGAATCGCCAATGTGACTGAATTTGCCAAATGAAAAATGGGATACGATACAAATGGTACGTTTTGTTTCGGATAACGATCGTATCGGGAAGAATCGCGATGTGACTTAATAAAGAATATACGTTTCCCTTCTCGAATTGAGATTATACGAAAAACGAATCAGCAGGGGTAGATGTACACGTACAGACACACATATACGTATATACATGTGTGCACTACACCAGCAAAAGTATATATATATATATATATATATCTATCCAAAGGAACCGTATAATAACGAAAACAACGTTATAAGAGAGACAATCTCAATGGAATATAGGATTTCTCAGTAATAAGAAAAATCCAAGTGAAATTTACGTAGGAGTATCCTTTTTGTCGAGTGAGTCATTAAATCTCAAGATTCGAGCGAGAGATTGTTGGATCTCGTGGAGAATTTCCAGCAGCAGCAATAGCACAGCGTTATCACAGGGATAAAAATAGCGACGTTTAGGATCTTTAATACGAAACCAATGTTTTACGATCAAAGAAAACCCGGACGTGTTTTAGAGCCCATAGAATTTTCAGACTTTCAATGCCTTTAAATGGGTCAAGCATCCCTTTTTCCAAATAAATAATTGATGTGCAGGATTCTTCCATCTCTCTCTTTTCCTCTCTATCCTTTTTTTCCTTTCTTTATTCCTTCAGTCGTATCGTCCAGCTCTCATGGCAGAACCAAGTAACGAGCTGGTCGAGTCTGGTCGTAAGTGAAATTGACTGTTGGTTACTTTTGTAAGAGTGAATGAGAACCGCGAATGAAATTGTAACTCTCGTTTAAAAAGAAATTCCAATCGGAGAGAGAGAGAGAGAGAGAGAGAGAGAGAGAGAGCAGACACGTATATACATATACAAAGATACATACACTCGTCTCTCGCGAAAAATGCTCCAGTGTGCAGGAGAATACGTGCAAAAAGTGTGATAACGATGTAAGGTGATAAAAATGTAAGGCCATCTAATCACGAATTGTATAGTCGCGTTAATCCGGTTACTAACTGCAAACGAGTCAATTAATGTGAGAGCAGTGAGTGTATCCAGGAGATGAAATAGCGTTATGTGTGTTTTATTTAACAGTGACCAACTATAAAAACTCTCCGGGCTTTACGGACTATCAGCAATTTCACGCCAAGGAGTGGTCACTATGTCGAGAAAAATCATGAAGCACAATCCACAAAGATGGTACTTGGTCTTCTTATCTGCGCTCACACTCCTCTCCCACCAAATCGGTAAGTCCAATTTTACCCTTCAGTACTAAATTCACTTTACGAACCCCGTGCACTCGTCTCAAATCGATTTCATCGCTTTCACGCGTTTCACTCCACCAAGCTTACGACTCGATCGCGTCTCTAATTATGCCATTGCTTCGTACATTTAATTCGCCTAATGCAAATCTCTAATAATATAACTTGCTTTTTCTCGCGGCTTTAGGTATAGATGGAAGGAAGAGGTTGAATAAATTTCGGAGTGCGCGGCGCGTGTATCGGCAGAGTATCGTGTTTGTATTTTTCTGTGGAGATGAAAATAAGAGAATGACGCACGGGGAGGGGGTTGAAAAGAGAAGGCGGAGAGATATTTGTTTTAGGCACAAGGCGCTTTAATCTTTCATCCAGTTTCTAACTAGGATCTCTCTATGCGTTAACCCACTTTTTTCGTCCCTCTCCCTCACATCCGCCGCGCACACTCGAGCATATTTCACTCGCATTATTTGACTCTACCCTCGCGCGTACTTAGGTATACACTTTTACACCCCCTGTGCATCAACATTCAACCATTACTTTAATCAGAAAAATATAATCCTCACGCGAGGATCTAAGCTGCCTAGACGCTGTCAGTTTGGCAAAGCTGCAGCAGCGCTGGGCGCTGGCGCTGAACATGCCAGACGTAAAAAAAACTTGGAAAACAAGCAGCGCGATAATATTTTGTAATTTATCACTCACCATACACCGGATATTCCGCCGCCTCACCTTTTCCAAACTCATAGAGTTGACTTTCAGGCAACTTTCCAAAAGTTTCTACCTGCACACGTACGAAAATTGATTTACACGATATAATATTATTATAATCTAAGGTAGAAAATGATTATTCGCCACGTTATTAGGAAAGTTCTCTGCTCCAGACAAAGTACATTGATCAGTTAATTAAAATGTTTTGTCCGATCGATTTATTGCGCGCTATCGAACAGATCTCGATAATTAGCCAGGTGTTTTGTCGACTTTTTCCTCCTGCAGTCTCTCCCTAGCTGTGCCAGCAGGTGACGGTAAGGGGGTTAGTAAGAAATTCCAACGAGGAGAGAGGAACTTTCTTATGAACGGCTGGGAAAATTGAATTTTTAAGCGACAGGTCCTTTACGTGTAACTAAGTCCGGAAGTTTGGTGTTGACTATCCCTTTCGGATCGGAATCAGTTATTTGCATAAGTTTTGCGATTCCTTGGCCGTTTTCTTTCATTTGTCGGCTAAGTGAGAGAGAGAAAGAGAGAGAGAGAGAACTCAATTGACGAGTGACGAGAGAAGGCAAGGTGGATAATTGAATTTGATCCGAGTCAGCCAACATTAAAATATGCCCAGCTGCTCGACGCTTCAATTGAGTTTTGCCAATTTAGGTAGAGTATTAAAATTTTTCAAGCAAATTATACTGTTCGACTAACTCGGACAAAGGTGTGTCTCCCCTCGAATTCATAAGGATTGCATATTCTCAAACGAAATTGTATATACAATCAGTCCTATATATATAACACGTTTGCGGAATGCGCTTGATTGTGTGTCTCGAACCCAATTTGCCAAACTCAAGTTCGTCCTCGAAACAGGATGATCACCGCAAGGACGTCGCCCTCTGTTCTATTGAAGTTACAGTGCGCGCGAGATGTTATTATCCCTCGTTGAGGTGGTGCTGCGGATATTGTGGATTTACGATGCCCGACAAAGATGCTCTTCCAGTTCACCACCGGATGCTTTCCACTTCGATATACGCTTATCAGCTGCTCCTCTCTCTCTCTCTCTCTCTCTCCCTCGCATTCATCTCAGCACGACATTCATTCACCCGCACCAAAATTAAACTTTCCCTCTTTACGCCTCCCACACTGCACCATGGCTACTGCAAAGAAAATTTCTCTAATTATCAACTGCAGTTTCTCCTGACTAATTTCGTAACCCAGAAGCCGTCCTCCCTTTAATTTACATCACTAAACTATATCAAAGGATAATTTTACAGTTACCACATATAAACTTTCAAATTATTATCAGTTGATAATTAAATGTAAATATTATTTGCAAGGGCGGTCGTGTCATCGGTTACAAAGCTGCCCACGACTCTCGTTGTAATTTTATAGATTTTTTACTGTGAACTTTCAACCTACGATACTTTGCCCGAACAAACATGTGCATACCACATATATACTATATAGATATATGTATGTTTCTTTCATTCAGATATATACTGTTGAAATTGTTTCTTATTCGTTTTATTCACATTAAATAGACGTTCTAAGATGACGAGAAAATCGATACGTCGTTCTTCCATTTTCCAACAACTTATTCTCTCGGTTTATTTATAGGAAAATTTACCCCTTTTCGATTATTGGTGATTTATGCTAATACTGTGACAATCATCCTGCTTTATTAACTTGAAACAAGTGGACTCTCGCTTTTTTACTGTATTTTTTCTCTTTAGGTAAAATAATAACAATAATGCTTTGTGCTCTGTAATAGATTGATCCAAGTGCAACAGACAGAATGGCTACTAATGCAAACTATTAGCTGTAATCCCGAAACATTATTGAATCAATTCTCCGAACCATCCGAGGCAGTCTCTCGAATATTATGCTTTCCCAGCTCCTGGACTGAACGAACCTCGTTCAGCAGCTTTATACTTTACCTCTTTCCGCCCGGAAACTATCTCTATTTGTTACAGCTTGCATTTTCTTATAATTCTGCACAGTGAAAATATATACTTTTTCCTCTCATAATCTTCCCAATAAACACCATTGAACCACCATCCCTCGCAGATTACATTTTACTCTTTTTAATTATACGCTAAAAATTATATGAGATATGTAATTACTATATATACCAAATTGTGCTTTCTACGGTACCTAATATATAGTTTACTTTGTTTTTTCTCAAATTTATCTATCGCGTTTCACTGTGAGGGTATAACGAGACAAAAATAGGTTCCGCATTGAGCATGCTAAACATCGCTTATAGAAAGAAAAATCCTATTTGTACAAGAGAATACATCTGTCAGATATTCGGAGTAATCGGTGAAAACAAGAGCTTGAAAAGTCTCTTTTTCCCTTTTCAGCAGTCGTTACTACTGACAACGTGATTCAATTTCGTAGCTTGGCCATAAAATATCAGTTTCAGTGTCGAACACCGATGGCCACAGAATACGAAAAATAGTTATGTAAGTTTGAAAACCTTAAATTCACACACACACAACAACAAGTCTAGATAATCCAGGCTAAATTTTGACACTAAATACACAGACTATATATATATATACATGGAAGGAAAATTTGGAATAGTTCGAGTCATCTCTATTGAGAATACAAATTCTTATCTTTGTGTTGGAATCTTGAAAGCCAACCTCAAGGCTATAGAGTGATATACTTTTCTAATTATTTTTCTACTAAAAGCGATGAATTTTTAATTCAAATAAATATATTTTTGAGAACCTGCATGTATAAAAAGATATTTTGTTCGTATAAAAAATCATCTAAATAGTAAAAAGTTACATTTTATATGAAACATTTTGAAAATTGCGAAAATTACACAATTTTAAACAAATCACGAAATTTCAGCACTCTTTTTTTCGATTTAACTATTTATTTTGTAAATTAATATGTAGGAGGTTTCATCATCAACTGCGTCATAATTTTATTTACGAAGGCTCAATCAACGTATTTGATTTGGTTCAATACTTTTATTGAATAGTCAAGATTAGTTGGATATTGAAAAGTGATATATACATAGGTCACACAGTTGACCCATTGCATGTGGCGTAGGTATTTGTATATCGAAAGTCCGCGTAGTTTAAAGGTAAAGAGTTAGTAAGAAAGAAGAAATCAATTCTGATTCGGTGCTTGAAAATTACCAAAAAGTCATGTCGTTAAATTATTAATGACTAAAATACCAAATATTTACGCAATCGTGTTTTCAGTAGAATTCTATACTTATACTAGCTTTTATTTGACAGAAAATAGCTTTTAGACACACAGGGCTCTGCGAATTATTAATTGAAATTTTTATCAAACGCACAAGCTGTTAACGATGCACGTTGCATTTTTTTTAATACTTTGATAGTGGTTTTCTTGCTATAAGATGGATAACAAGAAAATTAATCCTTTCGATGAAGCTTAATATAATAATGAAACCGACGCGATAATAATGCAAACAATATTATTTTTAGAAGAAAATAAATAAATAGAGAAACATAAGAGACGATCTACTTAAAGAGTAACTCGTGTTCGAAAAACTTCGTCTAGTCATGGTAAGGGCTAACATTAGCTAATGTATGACACGGTTTTGCAGAATTAATTGCCAGAGTTCGATTTCGCCAATCCAGTTTAATCTTCATAGAAATGAAAGGTAAAAATTCGTTGAGCGTTATTTTCGTTGAAATATCATATTTACAAAAAACTTCCATTTGACCGATTTTATTCGAGTATTTATCGATATAGAAGAGCATAGGAATTCAATTTTATTAAAACCTCTCGTAGTAAAGTAGAAGATGTAATGTATATCATTCTTTTCGATATGAAAAGTGCGTATATAATAAACAATTAGCAAAATTGGAAAGCTCTTATCAGATATTTGTAAACGTATATGTATATAGGTATAGTAAGAATTGTTAGTCTTTATTTGTAGGATTCGCAAGGCTCGGCGCATTGCGGACATTAGAGATACTGGAAGAAAATTCCAATGGAAGTCGTAACTCTAATTGATTTTTCCAAGATCGAAACGCCTTGCCACGAATTTCACACAGCCAGTCACATAGAGATTTTTGCTTGAATAGCGATTCGTGCCTAGACTGTAGAAGATATACTTTGGACTCTGTAGTCGCAGTATCACCTGCTTAATCTCCAACGCGTATTTATTTTGAATTTCTCCTCTCTATTTCCTTAAAAAATAAAATTAAAAGACACCTGATACAGTTATTGCTACAATATTTATTATAACAGAGTTTTGCTTTTTTTATTTTTTTTTATAAAAACTTGTGACATTACAGGAGGACATGGATCGGATAAATGTATCTATATATATATATGTAATACTGTGCATGGGGAGAAGAGATTTTTCTCGACGGAAAGGTAAAATTAGACTTAAGAATTATCAATGGGATTACAGGTTGGAGAGGAATGAAGGGAAAATATGTAAATGTGGAAAAAGCTTGGTTCGAAGGATCGGGCGTTATAAAAATGTAGCGTCAAGCGTGTTTTATCATGTGTGGTTGGCAAAACGCCATGGCCACGAGCGACCTCACATTGGTATTTGTTGGTTTCCGTCTCGTTAGGTGGAAAATCTATTTCTTTCCCCGACGTTGCGCAAACCCCTTGCAGCCGTAGCCGTCGTTCTGCTCTTCATCCCCTATAGCATGCAACGCCATGCCAGCCCATGCGAGCCAAGCTAGCTAGCTACGTCATGTCTTGCTTGCCACTGTTTGCAGTGCTCCTCCTCTCTTTCTCTCTCTCTCTCTCTCTATCCACCACACGCCGCCCGCTCTCTTTTACCCCGCGAAACATCGTTTTACTCCGTTTTCTTCCGCCGTTATACAAACGTGACAATTGCTCGCGCCAATTTTCCCCCTCTCAAGCGCTTTTTTCACCCTCGTCCAACAACAATTTCCATTCCTGCGGAAAATTCGAAATTTACGATTCCCCGCCACTAGTCACTCTCCACATAAATCTCATGTACACACGCGCAGCCAATAATCGTTTTACAGCGTTAAACCTAGTTGTCTAGCAACGTTGGCCGATAAGATTTTCCAAGCGCTGTATATAGTATACGGTTGATAAGCGTGAAACGACTTTTTTTCCTCGCTGGCTATATTATTCGCAAAGGGGAAGCCCCTCCGACCGGCTTGAGCGAAGAAGCCTCGCGCGCGCAAAGAGATAATTTAACGGAAGCAAATATTATACAAGTTTCTAAATTGCCCGTTATAGTTATACGTATCGGAAATTGGCTGGAAGCGGCTATTTTTCACGGAGGAAACTTTTGTGGAAATAAGGGAAGCTCGCGCGCGAGTTAACGAGCGGTCTGACAGGGGGGTGGTTTCGGACAGGGGGGTGGCGAGGAACAGCGGAGTAATTTTGGACAGGAGGATCGTGGAGGAGGAGGAGGAGGAGGAGAGCAGTGGAATAATTTTGGACAAGAGGGTGGCGGAGGACGGCGGATTAATTTTGGACAGGAGAACCGTGGAGGACAGCGGAATAATTTTCGGCAAGGTGGTAGGGCGGTAGGGGGACAAGGAGGACAAGGAGGAGAAGAACAGGGCAACGATTTCGACGGAGCACCGCAGCATCTGTACGGCCACTCGATGAATTCGCGAAACACCCCACGTCGGTTCTCGCGAACCAATTTAACTAGGGCCCGCAACACTCGGTCATAGTCGAAGCACATATTCGCCCTCCTGCATTTTTTATCGCGCAACTTCTTCTTGCCGGTAAAATCAGAGCACTCGGTCATTCCGGAGGAACACTTGCACATTAGACAGTCGCTGGGAATCGGAGGTGTAAAAGTCAAGCTCCCCCATCGGCCAGCCTCCAGATCCTCTTTCTTTATTTGTCGACATTGATAAGGATGGCATTGATTGGTCTCCTCCGACACGAAAAACTTTTCAAACGTGCCCTGCTCAACGTTCATGTCGGTTATCACGCTGCTCCCGAGATAACTGATTCGTACGAAGAGCTCGATCGTCGAGTCGGTCAGTTTCGAATCGTCGTTCAGCAACGGATAGACTCCCTTCATGGACCTTGATTGGGAGTTGGAAAGACAAGGAAAACGGGCTGTAGAGGGGCAGAGATATAGATGAACCTATCACGTATGTGTGTGTGTGTCAACAGCTGTATATACATGTATGTATATATGTGTATGTATGTCACAGGTATAATTGGACGATTGTGTGTAGCACAGTACCTAGATATCGGCTCTCGTTCGTTAGGGACCGAAAGATAATCGGCTAATTCTTTGCGTTCTCTCAACTCCTTAATGATGCCATTAAAGAGATTATCGATCGTAACCAGAGTAAAACCCACGTCCTTGCCAAAGTTGCCCGTCTCCAAGTATTCGCTGACTTCTTTGTGAACGGAGAATTGTACGTCGACCCCGTGCACATCTTCCTCCAAAGTGGCGTTGGGTATCGCAAAAACTATGGATTTTCCACCGTAAAAGGGCTCCCTCTCAAAATTTGAACCCCGATAAGATTTATTATCGCGACGATTTGGCATTAAAACGGTCCATTCATCGTCCAACATTCGGAACATGACTCTCGTCTTCTTCATAATGGCCACATCAAATTTTGTCGACCAAGGCATGAATAACTGCCACAGACATTATTCTACGTTTGAAACCCTTCAAGATTTATACACGCCTAAAATTCTAACTTTAACCAATGTTATCATTTTCTATGGTCCATTCAACAATTGGAACGTTACTCACGTTTTCCACGGCAACCTCCATCATCATTAAGCAAGAATCCTGCGATACAATTAGCTGCGACATGACTCGCTCCTCTTTTCTTCCAACGTTGCTTTGCCAATTTGAAATTTTCATTAATTTTAGGGTTAATTTTGGGAGCGGTGTGCCGAAAGTGTCAAGTGACAAATTATCGTTGCATGCTCGCGTCGAATGTCGATCGCGAGTATATTTTTTGTTCTCCTTTTGTTTCTCGACTACTTTCTACATACGGTTGTCTCGACATGTGTGTGCGTGTGGTTATTATTACACGGTGGCTCAACGGTGAAAGGGGAAACTTTGAAAAAAGAGCAAGCTTGTCCCTTTTATTCAATAAAAGCGATATCTCAGCAGCGAGGCTCTGTATTTTTTGGTATTTTTAGATTTCCCGTGGATTTTAGCCAGGATCTAAGATCGTTTCAAAGTTTTTCCCCGGCTTCGCTTTTACACTCAAACTTCAATCCACCAGGGTCGACCCATTTGGCCACGCCATTCACCGATTCGTCATTTATATCTGGCCAAATCTATATCCGTATATCTCTATAATGCATACAAACGTATATATATATATATATATATATATATATATATCGCATATTCAACCGAACAGCGCAACTAACTATATATAGGCAACAGTTAATCGATCGCGGATCTTCTCTCCATCTCACTTTAACCCTTTTGCACGTTGCTTCATTTGATAATTTATTCGTTCATCGGCGGACAATACATTCGCCTTTGTCGTCATTCAATCCTCATTGTCGATCCTTCTTTTTATAAACGAAATTCCGCTGACGATCATGTTGGAATAACATTGGATAATCGTTCGATAATATTCGACGATAAGAGTAAAAAATATGAGCAATATAGGAAGAATAAACTTTTTGCCAGCACGAACGATAAAAATCACATTGTCAGTCAGACTGATATACAGTAAATTCGTGATAAAGCTGGATATTTCTGCTTTATGACTGTACACTGCTTTATTCTTGTCCCTCTTTCTTCTCTCGTAAGATTCATTCTCGTCTACCAACTGATACAACCGGATCCACGATTGAACGATCGAGAACGAAAAAAAGAGGAGATCGAGAGAGGAGGAAGAAAGAGAAAGAGATCGAATGAAACGAGAATGACCCGAGGGGCGAGGAGTAGGTAGTAATAAGTAGCGTAAACGTTAGAGAGTAAAGGAGCGAAGAGAGGGGTAGAGAGAAATGGATGGAAACTTGCTGTGATTGCTTTTGCCCGGCAAAATGTCGATGTCGTACCACTTAACGGCCGAACGATCCTTTCCAACGATAGTGAACTCAATTCAGGCGCTTTGGATATGGAAAGAGGAGGGGGGGGGGGGGGAGAGAGAGAGAGAGAGACTATTATAATATATATAAAGTGATTACGCTTCCACGGAAATGTAAGCGAAAGTTCACCTCGAGGAGTAGAGGTTTCTATGAGGTCCTGCGCGACAAAGTCAAAGCAGATTCGAGCCTGAGACAGATCGATTACTTCGCAGCTGAGATTGCATCCAGATCAACTGGCTCGATCCATGCGAACTTTCGACTTTAAATCCACGACAAGTGTGGCATCTTCTTCCAACTTTCCATCTTCTCTATAATGATTTATTAGACTTTAAAGAAACTTGCACTTTTTCTCCTTGACATATCCATTCGTCGATCCCCCTTTCCATTTCTTTTCCTCATCGTCCTTGTCCTCCTCCTCCTCCACTCTGGAGAAAAGGAATCAGCAATTTTTATGCCATCCAGAATTCAGCCTCCGTCAATTCGCATAATTATTCTCCTTGGCGGAATAAAGAAGACGAGGACTTTTCTCACCTTGGTGCAATTAAAACACTACGGCCGTAAAACATCAAAATTGACTCATCGTAGCGTACAATTATATGACAAAAATGTGTACAATATACCGCTTTCACAATTGGACTCTCAATCAAATTAACGAATAATTGAGCGTAAAGGATTCATCCAATTTCACCGCAGAGCCAAGCTCAATCGTGTCACAGCCTTTCAAGCGCGGCCTATTTCCTGCTACGCAGGAAAGGATAATTAAATCTTTTTTTTCTTCTTACTTTTATTTTCCACGTACTTTTACCTCTTCCCAGTCATATTTTAAAACAAGTATACGCTTGATGGCTTCCGCGCACGTACATTCGAGACTCGACCAAAATGGTATACCCTACTAAATTTGTACACCATCTGATTCGAATTAATTGCTGGACTAATTAATTACGTAATTTATCGAGCGTCGAGATAAAACACCGCCTGAACTCGGGCTGCGGAATGGATTAGATCAGAAATGGGCCTGTGAGATATCGAACGGGTAGGCGATCCATCGAACCTCTTACACTTTTTCCATTCAATTATTCACCAATTACGTCCGAGATAATTTAGAAAATCGCCAAAAGGTGCAATTTATATACAATAATAATAATAGGTTCGTGCATACAGATACGAATAAAGCTGGTAAAATAGAGATTTTAGATTAAAGCATATATATATATATATATATATATATATATATATATATACATATATAGCACATCTATATGTATATAGAAGATTGAATATTATCCAACATGATCCAGTGTATTTGTAATGGGCTGATAAAAGGGCCAGTAGAGTGATATTTATTTTGCGATCGATATGGATCAGAGGTGGACGAGAGGCACGTAGCAGTGGATATATGGAAGAGGTGAAAGAGCAAAGAACAAATAGACGGTATAGGAAGCGAGTAAGCAAGGGTGCCTGCCTGCCTGGCCGACTGATAGAAATCCTTTTTGGTGCGAAGCGTCGCGTCGCGTCGCGTCGCCTCGCGTCCCACGTATTTTCCTCTCCACTCCCAGCGGATGGAAAATCGATTTACGTGTCGCATTAGCTTGTCAAGTGTACACAACGAAGCATTTCACAGCACCGATATCGCCGACAAGAATTCACGACTATAGTGGATGTCCTAACATAACAATTCTAAACCATTTCCCACGATGCTTATTATTATATTCCTTTCCCGTTCGTTTCTCTTCCTCTTCAACGTTGACAAAGTCAATACTCGCCTTTCCAGCCTATAGGTATATACCAGCAGCTACCCTCGTAAAATATTACCCAGCCCATAAAAAATCTATCCCCCTTTGATCGAAATCTTACAAGACGTGTGTGCAAATCCCCTTTAAGCTTTTAGAATCGCATACAGTATCTGTTTCGTTATCGCTCTACGGATTGTCACGTTTATGTGCTCTGATAAAAATGTACAGCGTACCTATATTACCATTATTATTATTATTATTATTGTGTATTATCGAGACGATCTATCGCGACGATATATATATATATATATATATGAGAGAGAGAGAGAGAGAGAGAGAGAGGGACGAAGGGGAAAAACAACGCGGATCGATCTTTCCCCAAGAGAGATATATATATAGATGGTGGCTTGCAATATTTGACAATGATTTTTCAAGCTTCGTACATGACGCGCATAGTGTTTTGATTCTATTCGAGGTAACGAGAGTTTGTCGTGTCTGCAGGTGCTCGCTAATGACGTACAGCACGCAATACGCTTTACGGGATTCAATACGGAACACTATAGAATTTGCGGTGTTCCTCTATTTCGTACTATCACCTCGGGAAAGCGAAGCCATCAAAAACCCCGTCAAGAGGAAGCCTTATATAATTTTATAATACCTACAACGTAGTGCTACAAATAGATTAAAGCTATTCCGAAATGCGATCGCTCGAAAGCCCATCATCCGCATTATTTTATTATACCATCTATATACATATACACTTCAATTCGCTCTCTTCATTTCTTTCATTTCTCGTATTTTTTATTATTCATTTTCATGTACATTGCACAAATTTTAATATTGTTATATAGCAGTTTCGAATATTCGTACTTGTATAATTTGATCGTGGAGATGAGTCGTGTCTTTGAAAATGCGTCATAAAATAAAACTTGATTTTGCTGATAAATCAAATTAGAGGAAGCTTAATAATATCTTAGACGTAGGGTGGTGGAAAAATGGGGGGGGGGGGGGGGGGGAATTTAAAAGAGTACGAAGGGAACATACGTGTATTATGAGATCAACGAGTTCAAAGCTCGTTTATTAAAATTCCATGGGAAGGGACCGTATTACTTGCTTAAGGCAAAAATCTTCAGCAAGTAATATCGAAAGCCATATTTTCTAAATTCAATATCGAAAATTGCCGATTTTCAAGTATCTAATTTACATGATATTCAGTCCAATATGCGATGATGTACCTTTATACGACTGCTTCTTAAATCGTCGCTTTGCTATTGGATATGGCAGTCTTTAATAAGAAAAAATATCAAAATAATAATATAGACTGCACAGGATATATCAACGCATACCTATATATATATATATATATAATGCAGAGTAAAAAGTACACTGACTGGTAGAAAAGTCGGATAGAATGTAGAAGACTATAAAATATTGGCCAGCCGATAAAAATGAATGTCGATAGAATGATATTGTCGAAAAAATTAAAATTCTCTACCATAAAGCTTCCTCATGAATTTCCTTCCAGCCTAAAACCGCGTTGTATAGGTCGTTGAAGTTTTATAAATAATTTATATAACACCTTCCTGAATGGAAGCTCTGCCATATTATTAATAATACATTAATATGTGCAAACCGTTATTGAATAATCCATAAAATATTGCGTTTTAAAATATACATTATTAATTATGACCAGCGCTATAATGTATAATAATACGAATGATGTGCTGTTTTAATTAGGAAGAGAGAAACTGATTTTTCATAGTATACCGCGCGCAACAATGATAAATCTGTGTGCTAGTCTAACTCTCGCGCGGGAGCAATTTAATAATTCAACTTTGATTTCCATTGCCGCGAATGTAACTGCAACATTCGATATGAGTAATTCATATCAATGTTTTTGCATTATATTTTTTTCTATGTTACCGAAATCCCTATCCATCGATTTTAATTAAGCCTTGTGCATTTTTAATTGTGATTTCAATCTTTGTGCAAAATGTACACCCGGCTTCAATATCGTATCAGTTGCGTTATTAGATTAACGTCACTCAAAATGCAAAAGCGCTCCATGTGAATGAAATTTATTGAAATAGTGACATTTATCAATAAACAATTTTATAAAATAAATTTTTAAGAGAGTCTAAGCACTTAAATGCTTTGCCAGAGTGGCTAATATTGAAGTATCCGTTGATAAGAAGATTGGAAATTATATAGGATAAAGAAGACTGACAAGTTCTTTATTAGCGGGGTCAGTAAAGTTTTGAAGCGATTAAAATGTCACAAGCCATAACGATATCAAGAGATAAGGGAATAAGATGGGCTGGGAGAGATAGAGTACCAAGGGCTGCTTTTAGAGACTCTTACAAGGTCCTGGAAGCTACTAGATCGACCTTCTAGATTGCTTGCTTCTGGATGGAGTCGTGCTAAGAAACAAAATAAAAAATCGAAATCTTAATGAGACTTTATATATACTATTTCTTTCTTTTAAAAATTGACCCATTTGCGAGCTGCATTTTATAGCTTCCCAAACATTTTCGGCAGTCTAAATCGTTTGATCCAATTGCTTTATCAATTGATGAAACGAGTGAAAGCGGTGTAACATTTTAATAATTCGTAAAGTCTACAGTCGAAGCACCCACAAATACATTACTTTTATTATTAGCTTTCCGATAAATTATCTTGAAGATATTTTCTACTAAATTTTAAATGAGAATTTTTAGACAAAAATAGCAAGATTCATGTAATAATGGACGTATTGTGAACATAACTGAAACCTGGATATAGACAAAAATAAATTTAAATAGCTGCTGTGTATTATGCATAGACACAGAAGTAAAAATTATAATTAAACTTTCTAATATAGAAATTCTTTCCAGTCTAAAAGTAAAAATAAATTTGGATTTAAGATAGTGACTATTTTCGCACAAAATTGTAATCTCTTGATAATGTTAAGCTGGATAAAATACTGAATGGACCTGCAGTCATATTGGAAATAGTATTTCTGTAATACTCTTCAAGTTTCATCCACGGAAAAACATAGAGAAGGGACTATATTATTTAATCAGCCAAGTAGAAAAAGCAAAGTTAGTTTAATGATTCCTGTCGTAATCATGCAATGACGTGACAAATAAAATCATACACAAAATTATCAATTCTCTCTTATTGGTGTCTCGATTAGTTTTAATACTTTTGGTCTAGCAGATTTGATGTCACGTATCGACGCTTAATTCTGAGTATCCCATTTAGTAGTCCATTTGTGCTGTCAATCGAAAGAAAAGGACAAAGCACTATCTGTACTATATACATATAATAAGCTAGGAGATCGATTTGTAGGTATTCGGGGATTACCCGATGACGTACAATATCATCAGAGATATGCTAGGATGAGGTACACGAATACACACGTATAAGCATAATTAGCTCGCGTTGGTGGATTTATTTATTTATTATAAGTAGGATATATATATATAAAATAACACTATGAAATATTATTAATGCTGCTTTCTACCTTTGACAGAATGCGCAGTTAAGGGCGGTGGATCAGTAGTGGAACACCATCAGTCTTCGTACTGGGAACAACCCTTTAGCCAGCCTTACTTTGAAAATACGACAAAGAGGGAAACCACGACCACTGTCGGCCAATCCGCTTATCTGCATTGCAGGGTGCGCAATCTTGGTGATCGTGCTGTAAGTTTGAAATTTCCTACCGTGTAGCCCCTCTGGCTGGCTGGCTGGCTAGCCTCGTTTCCTTCCCAATCTTTTCTTCCACCTCAGCAGTTGAACGAGTTATCCGCAATGATCAAAGCATTATTCATGCACGCGCTATTTTTGCACCCATCGCGCCTCTATACCACCGATACAATTAAATTAGCCCACATTTCGTTTGTCCCTTCGATCATTATATATATGCAGCCTATTCCCACGATTACCGCAAAGCGTTATCAAATTATCAAATCCCTATGCCGACTAATGTGATTTTCACTGGATTAAAGCAAACTGTTTAATCCATCCGGATAATTAGCCAAATAAGCGTCTATATGTTATACTATATATGTATATGATTATCTATCGAAAGCTTATTCGATTATCATGAATTAAACGCCACGGTAATTGGATGATTTTTCGTGATATATAATTAATTGAACAAGAACAAATGAAATAAGTTGAAGGACGGACGTTTCAATTGGAGCCAGCGTACATATAATAGGAGAGTACATGAATTGATAGGGGTGAGTAGGAATAATTATTGTTGCAAAGAACAATTGAAGATAATGGCAGCTGTGCGGCGGCGGTAATGGTTATGCTAGACACGCGAACTCTAATGCGAGGTAATTTTGTGGACAAGCAAGCTTGCAGGGAACATCCTAGGGTCTGGCAAATATTGATACACGTTATCAGTTTTACTCGTGCGTTACTCGGACGCACAACTGACTAGGCTACCAATGATTATAATCAGCCTTCACACGTTAATCAGATTTTCGTGTCCATGAACCACTTGTGACATTGTCAGGCGTTCCCATTTATCCCCTTTCTCCCATCCTGCAAATTTCCTCTCTGATACGTCCACGTATATATATACACACACACACACACACACATATATATATATATATATATATATATATATATATGTAATTAAAGTATATAACCCTATACATTCCTTCGCTTTAAAAATTTGTATAAATTTTTTAGTTTAATTCTTATTCTCTGTCACACACACAATCTCTTTCTTATTCCTCCTTAATTTATTGGAAATAATCATTCACCTTGCCAAATCTGTTTCCAGGTCGCATGGATCAGACAACGAGATCTGCATATTTTAACCGTAGGGATTCTCACGTACACAAATGACCAACGTTTTCAATCACTGCACAGTGACGGAAGCGACGAATGGACTTTAAAAATCAGTTCCCCGCAAGTGCGAGACAGTGGTATTTATGAATGTCAAGTGTCAACGGAGCCAAAGATCAGCCAAGCCTTTAATCTAAGCGTAGTTGGTAAGCCTCGCACAAATATATAGGTATATGCTGTAATTAATGAATTTAGCAATTGTTTTATTCGCCACTAAGAATCGAGCAGCAAGACATAAATTGTGAGACTCGAAGGTGCAAGAGAGAGACAGTTGGCAGGATGTTTACCAATGATACATCGTCAGCTGTGCAAAAAGATTGATTGCAAAAGTTTTCCATTCTCTCTTTCTGTCTCTCTTGTTGAAACTTATTAACTCTTTTGTTTTGCTCGTAGCAAGTTTCATGACGCATACAAAGTTTCTCTCGGAGAAGGAGCCCTGGTCATTTTCAGTCTCTAATGAATCTTTTCATTGTTCCTCAAGTGTCAAAAGCAAAGATTAGCGGGAACTCGGAGCTGTATATTAAGAGTGGCAGCGATATCAACCTGACCTGCATCGTTCTGCAAACACCTGAACCACCGTCCTTCATTTATTGGTAAATCCCCTTAATATTTTTCCTTCGCGAAATGCCCATCGGCCTGGCTCGCACAGGGAGTAATGCTATTTGCTCTTTGTTCAAGGTACAAAGGTGAACACGTGATAAACTACAGTCAAAGGGGTGGAATTAGCGTCGTGACAGAGAAACAAACACGAACATCGCGTTTGCTGATTTCGAAAGCGCTACCCGCTGATTCGGGCAACTACACTTGCGCACCATCCACAGCGGAATCAGCCAGTGTCCTGGTCCACGTACTTAATGGTGGGTGAGTCGAGCGTAACGCTAATTTAGCCGCGCAACCAACGAAAAAGCACCTTTCAACGTATATTATTTGCAAAAAAAGAAACGTTTGGCGGACCAGGGAAAGCTTGCAAAGCTGCGCTTAGTCGAGTTTATTGGACGTTTGTGCATGTATATACACCTCTGGGGATATACAGGGAAATTATTACACTTTGATGGTTGGAATTAATTTCTTTTAAAATTCCACTTGGATATTTCTAATTATTCCAGCAACAGCACCGTTTAATTTTATCGAGAATAATATAAAGTCTATATGCATATATACACTGCAGCAATAAAAATAAGAAATTTTTCATTACGTCATCAATTGGCTCGGTCTCCTAGCTGCTCTCTCCAACTATAACGGGTGGCTTCATTGTTTTCGAAAGTTTGCGTTACTCGATCGCGAGAAAAGAAATGGTGAGAATGAGACGTCAGGAACAATATGAAAACAATGGGAGGCAGAGTCAGATAATGCCAGTTGTACTCGAGCGTTGTCGAGCGCGCACGATTTCAACAAGAGCGTAAGAAGAGTTCCTGCCAAGAAACGGGACGAAACTAATACAAAGCCATTACCAGGGGTTAACGATTTGCCGCAACGTAGCCACGCACCAAGATTTATTGTCTTCCCTCTCGCGGAGTGTAGTAAAAGGAAAAAAAATAGAAAGTAGAAAATGGAAAATAAAAAAAAGATAAAAATGAAAACAGAAGCCCGGGCGCGAAAGAGTCTTTCTCTCAGCCGCCAGCTTCGAGTTACTTCGAGAGGTCTGTTGCACAAAAGGTCCTACCCGGTCCATACCAGTCTCCGCTTCCGTTCTATTTATCTTTCCGGAGACTAAACTTTCAAAGGATTTTCACCCACCTCCTTTCATACTATATTCGCCCCCTCGCTTTCCTCCCCTCGCGTATATACCAAAGCCAGTCACCCCTCGAAAAACGTTTCATTAACAACAGCCTTCGCTAAATTTATATCGATAGTCCGACAAATCTCCCAATTTCCCAGTATTTCTCTCCAATTTCTCCGTGCTATTCACTTAAAAATAACAGTCGACATCCGATCTCTCGATTTTCCACTCCCGCACCTGTACACTTGATTTATCGATCGCTACTACCTCCGATCGACTAGCACCCTATTATGTGTGTGTGTATCTATAATAATAATTGAATATATCGCGAGGCGAAGCATCGACAATTACGGAACGTTGCGAACGGAATTATATATAATAATAGGTTTTCTCTGTTGCGCAGGGGAGCATCCAGCAGCGATGCAGCATGGCAACTCGAGCAACAGCGGGGCTGCCACGAGAACGCTGGCTCTTCTGCTCTTGCTGTTCCACGCAGGCTCATTTGCGAGGTGACTGATCACTCTCGAAACGGTGAACGCTCAAGAGTGAAGTTGGCGCGAGCAGCGGTGGGTGGGACTAATTTCTACTTGGTGCGAAACTTGCTAGGGGAAAAAGGTGGAAAAGAGTGAGGAAACACACATACACTTGTGCGGGACACGACGACGACGACGACGACGCGCGATCGAGCAGTCGCAGTACTCGCACTTTCAACCCGACGCGACGGCAGGGATGAAATAACAATAACGCTTAATAAGAATTAAGGGACCCTCTTACCAGCGAGTCTTCTAACTCCTTTATCAGCGGTCGCTGCGCGAGAGGCGGATCACACGTACACTTATCCAATCTCCTTAAAGGAGAAAGCGTTCAAGTTGGAGGATTACAACGTCGAGATTGCGGATTATGAATCTATATGAATGGGTATATATATATATAGGGAGAGAGAGAGTCGTGAAATATCAACGATTAAAGCTGCTCGCTGGAAATCGGCGCGGTGAACCGAAACCTTTGAAGAATTCACCATTGTCGTTACCACAAGTTTGCCCATTCGCTTCGGGGATTAAAAAGCGGAAGAGGATGGTATATACCACCATAGACTGTAATCATAGGATGAAAGAAAATACGTGGCGGTTTCTCCTCGGATCGGCCAACTGGAATGCATGTCAATCATATGTCCATTATAGATAAGTTGCGATGGAAATTTAATTAAATCTTCGTTTCTGCAATATGGACTACGCCCGGATGTATAGTTGTCTCCATCGTTATACTATATATATAGTATACAGATTCTGATCAATCGTGACGCAAACTTTAATGTAAATTCCAATGCACCTGGCTTTTTCTATCTAGACCTATAGGACTAAAGGAAATATTTCCAACGCGAAGAATCTCCTCGAGCGAGTGCTTTTTATATCCGATGGACGGATTAAATAGGTTTCTACCAGGAGCCGGAAGCCAATACCTACTCCTTCGAATAGCAACAAGAGAACCGTTCGTAATAGGAATGCTAATTTGTGAAAAGTGTGAGATAAATAAATCGCTCGGTGTTAGTTTGTATTTCTAACGAATAATTGATGATTATTCGTTTATCAGGCACGAATGACTGAAAATCACGCGTGTGCAATATACATGTAATATATAATAACATTGGGTGGGAGGGGGATGAGGAATAACAGCCCAAACACACACACACACAGGGCTGATCTATTTAAAGTCCTGCAATGTACGGGATGCCAACACAATCTGGTTTTAACTTGAGTTTTCATCGAACACACAAAGATCGCTTGTAGCACAAGACGCGAGCCCGTGTTTCTTTTATAATGTCAATCATGACTATTGGTTATAAAACCCATGTTTGTTTTCTAATGTCAATGATATTGTTATTATTAATCTGTGCTTCGAAACACAAAAGACTGCGTTATCATTGTTGAGTCGTTATATGAATTGTATAATAAATCATTCAATGGCATGATAAATCAATGTAAATATAGTGAAATGGCCATAAAAGAACCACATTAGTTATTTCCTTTTTAATCACCCAGACAAATTTTCCCAATTTTCTTTCGCTCTATTTTTTTTCTTTTCTGGTCTTAGCTTTATCGATATATAGTAATATATACTACTACTCGTAGTATATACCTTATAGTTATCAACGGTAGAAAAATATTACCTATGATGCGGCGATGGCAATGACGGCTACTCTGTCGGTAATATCACCCAATCTAATATATATATGTGTATGTCCCTTTTAGATTTCTGTTATTAATGTAAAACCGATACAATATTTCTGATCATCGATTGATTCATTTTTCAAATTATGGACAATTTTAGAGTTCAATGATTTGTAAAATTCGTGAATATAATAGAAATGAGAAATAAAAGAGAACAATAAGTTGCAGAACACATTTTACAGAAGAATATGTCTTTATTATTCTATAGAGATGGACGATATCAAATGTTTGATAGACATCGTAACGATTTATTAATATAGTAATATTTAAAGATAGACATTACTTTCTCTCTCTCTCTTCTCTCTCGTGCTTAGTTCAGTTTCTTTGTTCCTGTTGCAAGCAAACTGTACAAATAGTACTATTTCTCGTTATAATCACTGTATGTCTTTTATAAGATGTAACACTTGGATCACCCCAGAGTATGGAGCTAAGAATTCGTTTATCTCTGAAACTGCAGGAAATATATCAATTTTTTGTGCTAATCATCTCTCAGGATGCAATAGAGGAGATGCTTCAAGAAGATTCCATGAGAAAAATTGATATCTCTTATTTACGGAGATGAGCGTTTTCTTACCTCCGTATTTTGGATCGACTCAAGAGTTTCACAATAATACATACATCACATATTTAACATGCAAATCTTAAATGATTTGAAGATAGGAAATTAAATAGATTTGATTATATAGTATATAGATTTCTCTTTAAATCCATTAACAATCGTATGTCTATTATTTGTATATTCTTAATGCTTTAGTTTAAAAAAAGATATGAGCGGCAGAAACAGACACGCTATTCAAATTATTTTGATATGTTTTCTAGTTTAGTTTTTAAATATGTGAGATAAAAAATATTAACGATTCACGGTAACATTTCCATTAAACGAAATTATTTCTTCTGATGTCGAAATGCTTATACTATCGAGTATCTTTACAAAGAAAACCGGTAGTGTCTCGACAGCAAATACATGAGAAAAAACTGTCGAGACTAATTAACTCCCTTATACAGCACAAGTTTGTAAACGTATAATACTATATCCTTACAATAATCTTTAATAATTCATCATTATTTATTCACAACCAACTGATGATTTGTGATTGAGTAAACCATTAGCTTCATCTCCATTTTGAAAGACTATCAGAGCTTATTATTAATACAAACACTTATTTAGTAACAGGTTTCAGCTTCTTTTCATCGCGTATTGAATTTTAGAGACAAGCAGAAGCAGTTTTTTTAGAAATATCTTCACGGTATAAGCATCAACTTACGTCAATTAGTACTATAAAGAATCTCAAAGAAAACTCGTTTTTTTGTAGAGTATACTGGGACGAATCGTGACATTTTAATAGCCGGAATCTTTTTTCCTAAATCTAATATTATTAACAATTGCAAATAACAGAGAGAGAGAGAGAGTCCGACGACTGTATGACGTGGATACATCGAGATCAATAAAGCCCATCTACTATTAATTGTCAAACATTTGTAGCTGCAGATGCATTTCGATCATATGCATAAAAAAGTCATCATGTCACGAATAGCCCCAGTCTTCCCTATTTCTTGACTTTCGTTTTGATATAATAAGATCCTTCTCGTAACAATGAACGAGTCGTATTGAAAATTCTTAAAATCTATACAATTTTTTTGTACTAAACATAAATTATTTACAACTGAAGATGTCGATAATGTTGATCAATATTCGAATATATATTTAATTTCTCGAATTAAAGCATTAGTTATTTATCCATTAAAATCTCCTAATTAAACATTCACTTCTAGGATATCGCTATGTTCGACAGATACAAAGAAACATTTATCTGCGACCAGCCTTATATATCCCACAAAAGTATTTTAACCTGATGCACACATACACACAGTCATAAGTGGAACATACCAGATCACCGACAGTTTGAATTTTAACCAAATCAGTATGTACAATTAATGCTTGATAAATTCTTATGAGAAAGATATGCAAATTTCAGGCATAAGCGGGCACTTTCATATTCAGGCTTTAAGTTGACTCGTAGTTCATTTTCAGCTTTTACGTATATAATAGTTATTGCCTATTCTAATTCATAACAGTAGTTGTGTTATGCAAACTCGTTATGGGGGAGATACAATTATATTCTTGTAATAATTTTATGTGATTTTTTCTTTCTTTTTTTGGAAAATGGAATAAAACGGCATCGCGTTCTCACAGTTCTCAGTACTAGAGACTAAAAGTCATGGGATATCGAGCATAATTTCACATAAAGAAAAATTCACGATAGTACAAAAGTTTACAGTAAAATTGGAGCAAAAGCTGCTTAACAGGTTTACAAAATTTCATTGATTTTGGTATGCATTCTGTACAGTTAATCATTAACGCTTTCGACGAAAAATGCACACTTTCTTCAGTAATATAATCAACAATAAAACTTTGGTAACCATAAAAAAGCATTGGACACGTGTCTGTAACATTTTTCATAGAAATGTCTCGCGATGCAACTACTCCATAAAGTTTCTTACGATATCTAAAGGGTAGAAATATAGTACAAGCACAAATTTCAACAAGTCGCAATGTTAATTTGACAAGGACAAAATTTTTGTAGTATGGCACTAATGTGTCTATGAAAATTTCAGCAATAAATAAAACAAAAATATGTATAATAGACGTTTTTAATATAATAACAATTATTAGGCTTTGATATTGACTGATGAATTCTCAATTACCTAATTTGCTAAAGTATTTCTTTGTTTAGTTATTTGATTTTTTTTCTTTTTTTTTGCAGTTTTTAAATTTTTTCTTTAATTTGCTCAATGCTTAATATATACTTATACACAGATCAGTATGCAATATTAATTCGCGCAGTGAACGATAGTAGAAAATTCTGTCATTGAATGCATTTATGACGTAATGCAAATGCATGAATACATAGCAAGAAAACAGAAAAGATCGGAAGACATTTCTAAGAGGTTCCCAGTTTTTTTTAGTCTTTTGAATGTCATCTACATCATGACTCTCGAACTCCTCTTCTTCTTTCAGAAGCATTAAATGATAAAAGTTGTTTACATAGGTACGTGCTACAAACTAATGATTGTCAATCTGTTCAAACAGATCTTTTCAGAATAAGTAGTAAATTAAGTTTCATATAGTATTATATCGGCTTAAGTTCACTTTATATGTATAATAGTGAACTGAAGCCATCCCCTGTAATAATAAATGCAACTTGAGCACATTTATTTGAGCATTATGATGGAACGTCTATTCAAATATTTTCATTATCAATCTGAACATCGAAACTAAATAAATAGTTAGAATCTTTCTTTCAGTGCTTGAAGGAAACTATTACGGTTTTTCTTCTCACATGTTTATAATAATATTCTTGAAATTAAAATATATAGGTACTACATTATATTATTATATTGGATTACGACGATGATTAAATTTTGTAAATGGTACACGTAGAAATCGTAATTAGTGCCATTGTTTATCAAATATACATTAAAGCACATATATGAAAATTTTAATAGATTAGAAACCTTCGAGAAGTTTTTGTTTCAGGTAATAGCAAGTATTTAAATCAGTTTTAGCAAACATTAAGTTTGGCACATGAATGATTGCGATAGCACTTATCAAGTAACAGTTTCATATCATGGATGAATTATATGTGTAACTATTGATTAACATCTACGGAAAAGAGATTGTGAAATAAACAGCTGATACGCTTTTGTGCAGGATATAACAGCGGTACAATTTTAAACGATCTTTAAATATTTCATATCCTATATTCTAATTATTGGCTTAATACCAATCTACGAGATCGCAAATAATTCAAAGATTTACCATCGACCAATATCCATATCCTTCAGAGTCCAGAATGGGTGCGAACACTTATTGTGTAGAATGATTTTCGATGAAATTGAAAGTTTGCCTAACAGGTTATAATTTATCAAACGCTGTGGAGAAATTTTGTATCTTGTATTTAAGTTGCAGAAAACCTGTTGTCTACTTTCTTATCGGGATTATTTAAACTTTATAGAATAGTGCCAACATTTTTAATGTCATTTTTTATATGGTAGATATCACATTTTGAAGACTTTAATGACTTCTAGTATACTATATTATATGGATAAAGTTCCAGTGTGTATAGTTATTAAACTTTATGAATTATTTATATTTCTCTTTTAAGCGAAGCATTTCAGTAACAATCAATCAATCAATATATATATATAGAGGGAGAGTAGAATTCAGTTGTGGAGTAGGAGCTTGATCGAAGCTACTAGTGCTTAAAGGCGTTGAGTAAATTTGACTCAATTCCAGTATTTACTTGTAGAAATAATTGTGGCACGATTTGTCGAGTTTTTAAATTACCTGATGGACGAATAGTATTCTCCAGAGCCACGATCAGAGATGGCAACAACGATTCACGATGTAAACGTGAATTATCAGAGAGGCTTAGTCTATAGATATTGGATGTTTTCTTAGTTTATGTTTAGATGTACCTTTGTGTGTGTGTGTCTGTGCTTTGAAGGATTCATAAAATATAGTAAGAATGATTATAGATCTATAGAAATGTTGGAAGACCAAGCGATTCACTTGATAGACGTTTGGCTGATGGTTGATGGTAAGCCGACCAAACCCGAGCTACTTAATCTCGAAGTTCTCGGCTCGATTTCTAAAGACAGCCGATACAGATCTTTCTCGTTTAGATGTAGAGATGTATCTAGCAGGTAATTCGTAACTTTACGTATCAGCTCGATCTTGTACGGAGTTTGCTGGAAGTGGCGTATCTCACGGATCACATGAGCTATCTGTAAGGAGAAGCGGAGGAAGAATAAGAAAAAGGAAGATTTCTAACCCCGAAAGAGCTCGTTTACGATAAATTATCATGCATCACTTACCATTCGCATTTTTGAAAAGTTCAGTAAGCCATCCTCCGTAAAGTTTGGCGTTCCTTCCTCGATGAAGGAAAGATCGGTCAGATAAAGACCCAAATAAGGTATGCAAGGAGGATCGCACCTGTGCAGGGCATCCCTCAGATTTCTGAAGCGTCCATCCGACGACACTATATTTTGCAGTCTTTCGATATTCTGCTTCGTCTAAAAATTCAACCGTACAAGAATATTCAAAAAGTTCCTCTTATGCATTCCCTAATTGCACGCATTGAGAAACAAAATCCTTCAAATCAATTGAATCCTTTTTTTACTGCTCTGACAAAGAAATAATCAGTAGAATTAATTAGAAAATTGGTTAGTTCAATTATGCATCGTTTATTACAATGAGAAATGCTTAACTGAAGAAAATTTTTGCTTGTTTTATTTTACTGCAGAATATTTGCTTTTACGAGAGAAGAAAAAAATGCTTAGTTGTTTCGAAGAAATTTTTGTCCGTGTGCACTGTCCAAAAGTAAGTATACCATACCGTTTTCGACACTTTCTCCCAAGTCTTTTTGAGTCTATAGACGCTACTGTTTGTGAATGCTGCACAAATCTGTAGTACCCCGTTGTAATTGTGGAGTACCCTGCTGATATCAGCCACTGCAGTCCACTTCTCGATAGCGGCCACTCTCGAGGACATATTGGACCTTCTGACGATCTCCGAGACCACCAATTGGGACACTTGGTTGAATCTCTTGGTCATTAGAAGTATGTGAGGTGCCCTCGTCGCTTTATCGTTTTTCATCCAAGCCTGACCGAGGAACTCCCTTAAACGCAATAACCACCAGAGAAGGCTTAAAATTCTGCCAATAATCACATTGGAACGCTCGACTATTGCTGCATATACATGCACATATATAGTATATATATATATATATATACATACTCGCTGGCGATCGACACAAAAATCTGGTGATCCAAGTACGTCATCTGCTCGGCAATTTCCAGTGCTGACAAGGTCTCGATACTCTCCCTGCTTTGCACCTGCGAATAATACAAATTTGCAGGACATTTTTAGCAAAGCTTACCAACGACCTCGCGAGGACTCACCGTGGGTGGGTTTAGTAATTTTTTCAAGTCCACGCGATTGCTCTCGCTCTCCTCCTTGCTGATGAGTCGCAAAAGCTGAGTGGCTGCTTTGTGCTCGGCCGGAAGTAGATTGGGACTGTATATGATGTCCTCGAGGAACTCTATGGTCATGCTCTTGAGTTTCTCGTCCAATTCAAAGTCCTGGGCGTGTTTGGATACCCAGTGCCGAAGGACGTTAAGGACACGCATGGTGGCTGCCGTCGACATTACGGATTCCTTCCGTCGATTCTTTTCTCGACAGGAATTGCTGCGATTGTTCTCATCGCTGAAACTACACCTTCCTGATACCTTGTCCGGTGGATTGCTCGAGGCGGAAGTTGCAATGGCGAACGCAGTGGCCGCTGTAGAAGTGCTGCTCCTATATAGTATACCCATCGAAATATCTTGATTATATATTCTAAGAGAGTTTCCTTCGGACTAGCCGTACGAGCTTTCCACGCAACAATGCTATTCTAATCGACTCGAAACTATTCTACGCCATTCATGTCAGTGAACACTCAAATGCTAATTTGTGCTCCAAATCCCCCCTCCCCATTTTTCCTAAAGCTTCGGAATTCAATCTATAAAGAAGACATTTTTCCTCCTTCGTTCTATATCGATATAACCAACTTTGCTATATGCTCCGAATATATAGGTAATCATCTTAGTCTCCCTTCTGAGTCTCTGCGCTAATGCCTCGTTTCAGATCTAATAATAACGAGCCAATAATAAAACTCAGATATAATTATCATACGCATCGCACGGGCCTAAAAGATTATCCATCGGAAAATAATGTATTCATGCAGAAATAATGCAAGTTAACTATCTGGATATAATTGCATAAACCTTCGATGCCATCGTTCAGATCGATTCTGATTGGTCGATGAAATAAATCAAAATCGCAGGAGGAAGGATGGACGAAAGTGTACGTGCTTTGGAAGGCCAAGAAGGGGCCATGCAGTACACTCATCAATCGACGCATGCAATTCTATATGGTAAGAGGTATATATATACACATATAATGTACATTACATACGTGTAACGCCAAGTACTTACCAGACGGATTCAGGTCCAAAACTATGAATGACGCAAGACAACATATGAAATTATGTTTATTGAATCAACAACGGAGCTATGTTTGCTTGGAAAAAAGTTTCATGCATCTCAACGCTCGACACTACTTCTCTCACGTGTTTCCTTCGAGTAGCACGCGCTACAGATATAACTTCTCGTTTCTAAATCTTATATATCACAATTGACAGAAAGTTTACTTGTTCAACACTTAATTACACAATCAACAATAATAAATCCTGCAAACATCTTTCTTGGCAGATCAATATTTGTCAGAGACACAAAGTTAAGGTATAAGAATGCATCAAGCGTCCGGCAAGCCTCAGACACGCCGACGCTTGGTCTGCATATTCATATCTATAATTGGGAGTTGAGAAAAAGAAGAATTTTTAACGGTTGCACGGATATCAAAAGACTTGTTCCATTTATTTTCTTTTTGTCACATGCCACAGTTGAATCAATATCGTTCAGAAGGAATAAAGAATTTAAAATATTAGAGTATAGTTTATATTACAAATAAGTGAATTAGCCATATATTATTTACATGTATTTTATGGGTAAGAGTGGGATTCTTTGGTGGAAAGGATCATTTGTATATGACCTATAAAAGCTGTAGCTATAATAGTAAATTTTATGTTTGTCTGTTTTTTTTTTTGTTTTTTTTTTGTTTTTTTTTTTTGTTTTTTTTTTTTTTTTAATAAAAATTACATAAAAGACCAATGACGGTTCATGAAAACTACGATAATAGTATATGAGATCAATAACAGTGTCCATGCTTAATAAAGTCGTTTTTACGACACTCAGCATTCAATAGCAAAAATCGAAATGGAAAGGAGAAGAGACGAACTGCCGGTACATTCTGTAATTGCAATGATCGATCTCTGCCCGTATTCCTGCGAGTACGAAGACAATGAAATTAGCACTTTTATAAATAAGAATGAAAGAAACGATTGATATGGTCGCAGACTGAGCTACCCACACTGTTCCTCGATAATAGATATACATAATTGATAGGCTTGAATATGTTGGATATTAAGAAGGGATGGATGGTAAGAAAAGGGTAGAGAGAGAGAGAGTTAACGAACCTCCGATGACTCTGACGAAAGCTTGTGATGACCACACCGGCTTTACTGGAGGCTTGAAAGCCGTCGTGCTGTGAGCCACCTTGCATCGCCGATGAAGAAACGTCAGTCTCTTGAAAGGATCTTCTGCTCATCCAGTAGCTCTTCGTGGTACAGAGAAAAGAAATAATTCTTGTTGAGAGGTATCAGCTGCGATGTGAAACTTTTTGTCAAGTGAGCAAAAAATCCTACCCCTGTCATAGTTGATATCGAGCTACTCCTGCCAGTCGACGAGGGTGGTGCAGAAGCGATGGAAGCTCTGTGCAGCTCGCTCTGATATTGCTGAAATTTGCGCTGATAAATCGTTTGCGCTGCACGCGGCACTTCCCTCTCGCTGCTGCTCGCTTTACACTCCTCCGATAGAAGCAAACTTTTCGCAAACACGTTCGATTTCGGTGATTTTGGCGATGGCGATGGAGACGGTGATCGCGACTGCAATCGTGATCCAGACGGGGATGACGTTTGTTGACACTCGCTATAAGTGAACTGCTTCTCTGTAAAAAGAAAAACAAAATAATCATAATAAAAGCTGCAGACAGCGAGTTTTGTCTTAGGACAAAGAATTATAAGTATAATTGCCTTCTATAAATCGAGGCTCCGTTGCAATCGGCGTTGTGTCGGTATCCTCGGATACAGTGCGAGATATAGAAGCATCTTGTGGACCATGATCGGATCCTGATCCGGTGGACCCTACCAAAGTCACCGAACTTAGATTGCTCGGCGAGGATGGTGCGCTGATCAAAGTGGCATCTGGAATTAGCGATAAACATCATGAAGGATCGAAGAAACTCGCGCCTCGATTCGTATTTTCGTAATACCTGTCAAGGTCTCCGAGCTTGAGGAAACTGCAATGACCTTGGGTATCGTTAGGTGTCGACCATTATCAGCCTTCCCAGCTTGATCCTTCCGCGAATCAGTTCTTTTCACTGCTGATGGAGTACCCCTTTGCTCTTCGTCTCTCACGGTTTCATCCGAACCTCGCATCAAGGTCTCGTGCTTCGTTATCGAGGGTGTCTCCGGTGTGGCTTCCACCTGCTGCTCCTCGTCCACTAAAATTCAATCGTAACGATCTAGTCATTGCTGTGTCCAAAAATTAACTGCGATTATTTATAACGAAGAATAACATTTTACATTTCTTACAACCCTGTCGCCAGTGAGTTTTGCTATTGTACATTGCAGAGGACTCTCGGCTCTCACTGATCTCGGATCCATATCCTGATACGATGGTACACACAATAATAAATAAAGCTGTCATTATAACATTATATGAAAATCGTATATATAGGAGACATTATTGAAAAGAGTACCGTACCAGAAACCGAGCTGGCTCCACTGGTTCTTCGCGGCGAAGCGCTGCTCCTCCTTCGTGAGTCTAAATGAACGTGCAAATCGCCAGTGACTCCAAGAGCGTCCAATGATCTACGTGCGAAAAAGAGTGATTAAAATATTTCTGAAAATGAGAACAAATCTTCGATCGGCACTTACACCAATGAACCGGTAGGAAGCTGTGCATCCGGTGGCTCTGCCTCGTAAAAAACCTTCTTTAGGGCCTCGAGAACAGTAACGCCGTCCGTGAAGACGCGATAGGTTAAGAGGAAGGTATTGAGAAAGTCGATACTGAGGAATCGAAGATCTGTTAAACGTTGCAGAAGACGCTCGGGGGTGGCGTAACGAATCTGGGGCACTTTGCAGGAGTTCAATGTTCTGCTAAACCTGATGTCAACGTCGTCCTTAAAAAGTTTCGGATCGTTGCGAATCGATTGGGGCATCGTCACCGAGCTCGTGTCCGATAACGAGCCATGCAGCAAATCATTAAAATGCACGTTGTCCATGCACTGACTTATGTCGCTTATCCAGGCTGCCTTTTCCTGTAAGAAAGATTAACCACCATTTAATATATAAGTAATTAATTCTATGGTATATATAATCGAAGCTTCTCTAATTCTATATACCACTCACTTGTATAGTAGGTGCCACTAGATGAACGGAAATTTGAGGTCCACCGGATTTCAAGTCGAATCTAATCTTGAAATCTCGATTTTGCGTTCCACCGATGCACACTCCACTGGCCTCGCTCAAGCTTGTTACTAAACAAAGAGAAACAAATGAATAAACGTGTATGTCACTTGAGCAAAATTTTATTTTGAAAAATTATGATAAAGTACCATCGTCGTCGGTGTTTGATTGGTCACTGGGGTCTTCGATGAGAACAGCGTCAGACAGTGGAATTTTTCCAATTAGCGGTACCAAATTTAAACGACCATCATCGTCGGATTGACGAGTAGCAAGGATCAAATGATTGGAGAACAAAAAGCACTGTCTCAGTGCTTCCTTCTCACTTGCAATTTTATTACCAAACGTTGCGCTTAATCTACTGCGAGCACCGCGTGGTTTATCCAAAATTTGAATGAGGGTACCTGTAAGGATTCAGTGTTGTGAGAGATCCCTTTATTTTCAATGCAGTCACTTCATAGAATTTTGCATCGACCGGCTTACCTTGTCGAACAAATACTTGATTCACGTCTAATAATATATCACAGCCCTCTATGATCATCCTCTCAACGGCCAAATTTTTTCTCAAGTTTTCAGTCTCGCTGACCTGAAACAACAACAAAATACGACGATCGGTCATGTGGCAGAATTTTTGTCATTCTTTCTTATCGAATAAATCGTCGAGCAGACAACCTCGTCGTGCATCTGCCTAGATAAATCTTCCAATTGCTGCGCAGCATTTTGCAAACTTTTTCGCTCGACGTGATCGTAAGGGGTGTGAGCTAGGAGCTCGTGAAGAGTGATGATATACCTTGGAATCTGAAAGAGATTGTTTCCAATCAGAATTTGCAATTGTGTGATATTGATATTACGTACGAAGTATCTAAAGAAAAGAAAACAACACCTGATGCATAGGATAGGTGAGAAAAGTTTCCAAGGATCGACCATGACAGGCAGATTTGTTCTCCAACCGATTGAGCAAAGCTGCAAACGGTGGTGAAGATTGCTTGCACGCTGTTAGAACTTGAAGGCTGTAGTGATGATTGCGTACATATTCTTGATAAATCGTCAGCATTGGCAACAGCATGTCAAATAAATCACCTGTAAAGTACAATAATAATATAGAAATAAATAAAAATGATGGAGCATTCCATCGACATTATAGTATATCCATACCCAAGACTAAAGTTGGCCAGCTTTCCATGCGTGAGGTTAAACCTTTGAGGAAGATCTGATGCAGAAAGAGAACGGTCTCGCTGTTTAAGAATATACTGTTGACGTCTTCGTGACTGCACGGTGGTTTCTTTGAGCTCGCAGCCATTTTGAACGGCCTGAGAAAGCAGCTGACCAGAATCTCCATCTGTTCCTTGTATTCCTCCTCGGCTTCGACCATTTGAAATACCAAGCTGCGAATATATTTTCCAAAGAAAGCATCGTTAAGATTGTTCTTGAGGAGGTACAATAAGACACTTGCATATATGTATATATATATAAATATATGCTATAAAATTGTAGATATACCTATTGCGTTTCCTCATGCTCTCGGCGTGAGGACTCTTTATGTATTGCTCGACTATTTGCTTCCAGCGTCTGCGACAAAGCCAGCCGCGAAAGAAGCTCTGAACTTTTTTGATCTTCTGCATCTCGATCGAACCTTCGCCGATCTCGCGAAAATCGCGCGTCAGCGTCTCTGCGTCGCCCATTGACTTTTGTCTGCCTAAGACCGAAGACTTTGAGCTCAAGGTTGCCGTTCCTTGGGACATGGCACGTTGCATGGCTGGCCTTCTGACGAATGGGACGTGTGGCACGGACGGTCTCAGTTCCTTCTTCAAAGCACACAACTGATGCCCATGCGGACAGAAGGACAAGAATTAATTTATAATTTCGCCCCCCCCCCCCCTCTTATCACTCAATATTATATATAGTCTTGTACCTCGGTACGAAGCTTTTTTATCTCCGTAGCAAGTTCCTCGCATTCTTGCATGTATTGCCATTTGGCTGTCTTCTCGCTCTCGACAATTTGAAGCAAGTGCAAATGTTTCTGTTCCAGCTCCTCTTTCTGCAGCAACATTTTATTGAAGCTAAAATAAATGGTTAATGCAAAAATTAATGATAATAATCCTCCCTGTTTCGTCCACCATCAGCAATGTTCTATCCAATCCTCGTTGCTTACCTTGCTTCCTTTATCGCATCTATCCACATCTTGCATTCTGTTTCAGTAGCTGCTTTCAATTCGTACTGACGTTGATTTTCTCTCCTGTACGATATGGCAAAACAATGCTGAAAAAATCAATCCTTTTGAAGCTTGTTCAATTTTAAATAGTATTTGGTTTGAACCTTGTGTGAGAAATAGATAGTTGTTGTTCATGGTAAATAGTATTTAATTTAACACTATTTCTACCACGATTTTGTGTTTACTTATTACGACCAAAAGATGTCTTATTTAGATCCAGAATGAGGCGAAAGAAAATGATACGTCTAAATATTTAAAGTAAACAACTATTGCAGCATAAAAATTCGAAAGAGTAATCGAGCAAAAATGATTAAACCCAGAAAAATATTTAAAGTTAAAATTGTTAAGGGTGTCTTTCGACACCTTTGGTAGAAATAGTGTTAATTGTAATTATTGGAAGGATAACATTGGTTCGTATCTTTCTCAATATTGATATATTCATATACCAAATGTCAATACATACTTTTATAAAGCATACCTGCTTGTCCAATTCTTTGCCTTTAGCAGTAATAAGTCGATCGCAGTAACAACCTTCTAGTAAAACTACACCGCTTGGTCGAGAACACGAATCATTCTCGTAATAGAACAGTAGATTCTGCAACAAGAAGATAATTCCTGCCAATCTCATATATTGCTCCGAAAAAAAATATCCCTCTTTATCAAACGATCTTCGCGATTCTTTGTCACTTGATTTTCGTCGAATTACCAATTCCCTGTACGTTTTTATTCGAACAGTTAAAGTAATAGTAAGGCAATTTTTTGATGATCCATGAAAATATTGCATACGATAATCTTATTATTGTATTCTATTTGGTCGTGATTGCAGAAATAACTGACATAGCAGAAAATTTAGATCGTGCATTGTGCCTTTTTCCCTCTCTGTATACTCCAAATATTTAGATTGGTTATTGATTTCTTGCAAAGATAACAAGAGAGGAAGAGTGAATCGAAAAATATGAACGAGGTAGCAGGACCATAATAAGAGAAAGTCAAAGGTTGGGCAGTAACGGTTGAAGGAGAATAGAAATTGAGAGAGGCAGGAGTGAAGAACAGATAAGATTATAGAAAAGGGATGAAATATATATCTTTATTGAATTTTTACATAGTAGCAAAATCTATAAAGTAGGTACATTGAATACAAATCATATAGAAAAGACAGCGAAAGAACGAAAGAGTTAAGTGTAATATATAAATGCTTTCAGTAAAATATGAAATCCTGTGGTAGTACCAGTGAAAATATTCTTATGCGTTTATAAAAATCAATTTTCATGTCTCTAGTCGTAATAGGAAGCTGGGCTAGCAGAGCCATCTGGGTTCGAAAAGGAGCCTTAACTGGCGGGCTAAATTTGAAATATATTTTCAATCGATACATCTGATAGGTCTTGCAAAGCTATTAATAAACGTTTGTCGTGGTAAAATCACACAATGATAATTACAACGACAGCAAGGTATATAAATTGTTGCAAATCAAAATGTGCGAATCATTGTAACAGAGATTAATTTTTATTTTCTTTTCTCCATAAATATGTCATTTTGACACAATTCTTTATTAATCTTGTTCTTTTGCTATTATTATACTAGTGTTGTTGTTATAACAATCACTGGAGCTCGACAATTGATTTTGAGAATAAGATGTGTGTTATGCTCGAATAGCTGCCATTGCATCAGTGGTCAAAGGAGGCGTTCTGCTGGCTGTGGGAAAAATATCCTATTGACCGCGCGAAATAGCCAAACAAGGTAAGTAGTTACACACATGCGTGTGTGCGCGTATGATTGATTCTCGAGAACAGGCAGGATAGGCAAGCGGACGTACGGACACACACATGTATATAGAGACACTGTATAAGAGAGAGAGAGAGAGAGAGAGAGAGAGACTAAAGAGACAGGCAGGCAGGCAGGCAGATTGTAGCGGAAGGACGGAGATGCAAAGAGAACCAAGTGCGAGATATAGATAAGTCTATCAACTCAATTTTTTCTAAAACTACTTAGACCGTTGACAATGAATAACATGGCTCACCTGATACAAAATAAACCAACGCAATTGCCATTTCGCCGAGTCCGCAGTTCTTTTGTGCAAATATCCACTTTTCGAATGATCGTAATGAGCTCTTTCCGACAACATCACCAACTGAGAGTCATTTACCCTAACTGAAATTTAGAAAAATTAATAGTTTTATCCAGTATATATTCACTTTTCTATTCTTCTCTTTCTCGCCCAACTTACCGGTTCTTTGCATCTTGGGACTCAGCATGGTCGAAATATTATTAACTTTAGGCTACTATCCTTTAAGTCTCAGGATTATATTGATTGTCCGGGGTATCTTATGTACTTGTTGCGAATCAACCTATGTGCATTATGTACACGATTACTGTAAAATCTCTCTCAGCCCTCTCTTCTATCTTCGTAACATCGTTGTAACGAAGAAGCTTTGCGTCAGTTCCTCCACCTAATGTTACATCGATATAACCTATATTAATCACAAATTCTGTTAAAAAATTCCCGCGATTTTTATTTTCAAATCTTCTTGTACCGAATTGTGTTTGCAAAATTGATTGGTAGATAATATGTGCCCGCTTTTGTATTTTTAATGAGACAATCGTATCGCAATTTGTCACCACAGTGATCATTCGAATAAGAAGAAACATTTTAACGCGTGGATTTTTTGTTAACTAGCTAATAGCATTTATCACGTTTCAGTGATTGTTCGTTTTCTTAAATCTCAAAACGCTAGAAACGTCGAGCAGTAATATTGTTCGAATAATATAATAAACAATGAGAGGTGCGAGCAACAAGTATAATTAGAGCGAGTCAGAAAAAATGTCGATCGTCTGAATCGTGTTGCGAAAATTTCCAAAAGAAGCGTCAAGTTTTCGAGATGACGATTAAAGTAAGACAAACTTTTCGGGAGCATCGAGATAAAATAATAACGCACGAAATACTCCCGCAGTGTTGCTATATGATTCAACAGGGATGATAATTTTCAAATGACACTCTCGACGTTCTTTCAAGGACGAAAAATTTGCGTAATTGTATAATGAGAATGCAGAGAGATGAAGAAAGACGATCCAAAAGTTGATGATTCCTCGAATATTACCTACCAGCATGATCGACACTGCCATATCGCGTTATCGCACAAGCAACACTTGTAGCACCAGCAGCACTAGCAGGAGCAGCACTGCCAGCACTGCCCACTGGCATGAAATTCAGCCGTTCAGCCTCCTCTCGACTCTCACCCTGCTCACCCTTGACCGCGCGTTACATCTCCCCCGTGCGTCATTTGAAAACAGGAGGAGCGCACCTCGAAAACTCCAATCAACTTGACGTTGGCGAATCTTCCCGAAGCCTCTCTCTCTCTTTCTCTCTCTCTCTCCCTCTATGCCCCTGAAGCAGCCGAAGCAGTCGAAGCTCCCTGCAGTCGAGTCATTCCCGAGTCGGATGGTCCAATCCAGAGAAATTCACATCCGGCGAAGGAACCATAAGAGTTTCGGAGAGACGCAGTGTATATATGTATCTCCTCTACTGATGTAAGATTCGCTCTCGTGAGAAACTCGAGATGACGTTTCCACGGTTACTTGGTTCGATAAATATGGACGGCAGCGAGAAGCGTGGAAAATTTCCAGGATTCGGGAGAAACGAGCAGAATTGTCGGAGCATTTTTGGGGGCTCTACTCCCAGAGCGGCTCTCTTCCTCTCTCTGCTGGATTTTCGAGGAGAAAGTAGCAGCGACAGGGAGAGACTGATGAGCGGGTGGGAAAACTCGGAGGGAGATATTGTATATATATATATATATATAGTCTATAGATTGACCTCGCGTGCAGGAAGAGATTAAAGTTCCTTGCGATACGCCGATACGCAGCACGGCTACCTCGACTGCTGCTGCTTCTGCCGTTAGTTTGCTGCTGTAGATGCTACTCAGTGCTGCGTTATGGTGCCGATAAGAAAGACACTCGAGCCTCGAGCTTCAAGGTGAGAGCGAGGGACGGGGTTTCGGGGCTTTCGCAGCATCGCAGCTACGAGTGTCGACTACATGGCTTGCGTTGCGCCACTTGCGCCGCCCTATCAGCGCGCAATGCGCAACCCTCCGCTCCAAAAAACCACCCCCAGGAGAGAACGCCGATCCCCTCGTCTTATACTCTCCTGTTACATTTTACCTTGGACGAACCAACAGAATCCCATCCGGACAAAATCCTTCCCCGTTCTATATAATTTATAGTCTTTTTGCCTTTTTGTCGCCTGCATCCTAACTGCTCGGTTCAGTTTTAGATATATAACGCCAATCTTGGTCAATTTTCTTTGTACCTTCTCTCCGACGTCCTTGTAGAACTTGCACCATTTATCCATGCACTGATAAATAATGCTGATGTTATTTAATATATGATCAAACTATTTTTATCAATCACTGAAATACATCTTTCTCGTTGCAGGTGTTACTTTGGTACCGAAGGCTAAAATAATTAAGTGTGAATGCAAATCTTATATAGTTTTATACAAGGTGTGTAAATCGATCCTTTTATCCGATTTATCAGATTCCAAGTTATCGGTATTGTTTCTAAAACTTATTTTTTCACCTCAAAATATAATTTCTTTCGCACGTACTAATATTTTACTATATACTATAAATTATATAACTTAACCAAGGTGTCGTCTTATTAATGTTAATTGAGACTAAAAAATTAAAAGTTTTATTATAACCATATGCTAAAATGCCATAAACGATACATTCCATTCGCAAAACACATTTTGCATATATATATATATATATATATATATATATATATATATATTGGTGTATTTACACTAAAAGAATTATTAAAAGAATTGGAAAGAAAGTAAGAACTTTTTAAAAGTGTATTCCGTTTATTTTAAAAGAGGCGGAAATAAACACGTATTATCTTTTGATTCGTCGCGACTCAAATTCTGTTCGGAAACATGTATATAACTTTTATTTGCATTGTAATCACGAACCGCGCGCTTTCGAAACATAAGAAAGGAAATTTTAGTAGAGAATATTAAAGATGCCCTTGCTTTTATAATAATGATACTGTCAATTGTTTCATATAAGAATTAATTGATTGTGATATGTGTGTGTGTGCGTGTGTGTATTTTACAACGCGTGCAGTATTCGATTTCGGAACACACCGAAAATTTGTTGTATATACTACTTGTATACATATGTACATATGTAGAATGTGTGGACTGACGTTCCACTGAGTTCCACGGTTCCATTGGTTCCACAATCCAGTTGGATGGTTGTGGATATTTGGATTGCTTGGATTGGATGAATGCAAATACAATGGAATATGGATAATATACTTCAGTTTCATAAGTTCGATATCTCTCTCTCTCTTTCTCTCTTTCTCTCTTTCTCTTTATCCACCCTAAAGAGATGCGTATTTAGATGTACATATCCACATAAAGAAAAATTAGATATATTGTCCAACCAAGCTACGTTACTATAGTTGCTGAAGGCTGTAGCTGGAGCTGGCGTAAGTGGCGTAACTACTGTTGCTCACTTTACAGCTGTTGTGTCGATGAGAAACAGCTAAAAACCTGCAGTCGAATAATTATTAAGTGACGTTATTTGTAAATTGATCAGTGGTCGTGTCAGAAAGAACGAAATTTGCTCGATCGAATAGTAATAAATTTAATAGAACGAAAAGATGAGAGAAGCTGGTATAATGGTCATTAGCACAGCGCTAACCTGCGCTGTTATTGGGAATGCCTATTACCAAAGAAAACAATTCTATCCGACTGTTGTTCACATAACTAAATCTAATCCCAGTATGACTGTAAGTTGTTAAATGACTGTGTTAAACACTTGAAAGCATTGTTTATTTATTAAGCATTCTTTCTAGGTAATTTACGCACAAGGATTGATCCTTGTATTCATGATAAACACATTTCTTAGGAAGATATTTTTTGGTACACTTAGGGATGCTGAATTAGAAGTAAGTGAGATACTAAAACTGTGATTACTTTATGGAAAGAATGCACTTACTATCCTGTTCCATACTTGCAGCATTTAATAGAAAAAGTATGGTATGCAGTGACGGAGACCTGTTTAGCTTTCACATTATTCAGAGATGATTTCAGTCCAAAATTTATAGCATTGTTTACTCTTCTTTTATTTCTAAAATCTTTTCATTGGTTAGCAGAGGAGCGTGTTGATTATGTAAGTTCTCTTTGAAGATATATAAAGAATATTGTTTTAAATTAAATAAATCTAATTTAATAAATTCTATTGTGCTTGTAGATGGAAAGAAGTCCTGTCATAACGTGGCTGTTTCACTTAAGATTAGGGACATTGTTAATACTCTTATTTACCATAAATCTAACTATGATTCATTATGCTTATAATACAACTGCTATGAAAGGTCCATCTGTACAGCTTGTATTTGGCTTTGAATATACTATATTATTAACAGTGGTCTTTAACATTTGCGTCAAGTATATACTTCACACGATAGACCTACATAGTGAAAATCCTTGGGACAATAAGCTTGTGTTTTTATTATATACAGAATTAATTATTGCTTCACTAAAGGTATGAATTATTATGTACGATATTTTATTAAAAATGGAATTAGCTGGTTTTTGAATAATCTTTAATTTGCCTATTTTTAATTTTAGGTCATCTTATATGTTGCCTTTGTAACATTAATGATAAAATTGTTTACTTTTCCATTATTTGCACTTCGACCAATGTATTTTACAATGCGAAATTTCAAGAAAGCATTCCATGATATAATAATGTCTCGAAGAGCAATCAGAAATATGAATACTCTCTATCCAGATGCAACTCCTGAAGAGCTGGCTGCAGCTGACAATGTTTGCATAATTTGCAGGTGAAAAAATTATTTATACAAATAGTACAATTGATGAAAGAGTAATTTAAAAGCTGTGTATTAAAAGGAATTTCTATAAATTATAGGGAAGAAATGGTAGGAGCTAGTAAAAAACTACCATGTAATCATATTTTCCACACTGCATGCCTTCGTTCTTGGTTCCAACGTCAGCAGACCTGTCCAACATGTAGGTTAAATATTTTAAGACCAAACAATGCAGGTACCAGGCAACCAAATCAGCAACAAGGAGCTCCAGCTCCTCAGCCTGCACAAGCAGCTGGGGTAAATCCTCTTGGTAAAATAAGAAGGATATAATATTTTCAATAAAGCTTTTATAGCATAGCTACAAAGCCAGTTAGTTTAAACATTTTTTGTATCGTTTAATACAGGCCAAGCCTTTCAATTACCCGCTTTTTGGGCAGGTGTACAAGCTGCACCTGGTGCAGCACCCCAGCGAGCTCAAGGTCAAAATAACACCCCGAATCCGCCTATAAATCCATTTCAGAATTTGCCTTCTAATGGAATGCCTATATTCACCTCCCCCTTTTCTCCTGTAATACCTTTACCACCAATTCCTACACCACCACCTAACCTGACAGAACTCTCTGAAAATGAGCTAAGGGCAATGGAAGGTAATTTGAGGCAAGCAGTTGAGGCAAGGATGCAAATATTGCAAAGAGTTCAACTTTTATTGGATGCAGCCAATACAATGATGAATCAATATCAAGCAGCAGCAGCCACCGCCAAGTAAGCAATATTTTTAAAGTTATTTCATATAAAAACTATATACAACATAATTATTCAAAACTTTACATTAAATATTATGTAATGACTATTTTAGCATACCTAGGCCAACAATAAATATTAATGGAGATAAAACAGCTACTACATCCAGAGAAGGTGATGGATTAAATTATAAAGGCGCATCTAGTTCGAGAAGTAATGAATACTCACAAACAGAGAGTGAAGTAAATAGTGCTACTGCAAATATGTCTAATGAGAACAAAACACTGTCTTCCAGCGCAAATAATAATAAAGTGCCATCGGAAGCAGCAAGCAGTAGCATAACAGATTCTTCGAATGAACAAGAAATTGTAAGAAGACGTAGATTACAAAAATTTATGGCACAGGCACCAACAGAATAATTAATTTGTACATTGCATTGTAAACTTGAATATATCACAATCTATGATTCATAGTTAACATTGGTCTTTTTAAATCATAAATTAAAAAAAAAAGAATAACTGTCTCACAAAAGTGACTTCTATACTCTTTTAATAATTATGTTATTAATAAAAACATTCTTTTTATTTATATTATATTCTCAACTTAAGTTCTATTAAGAAATATATGATAATTATTGTTTTGTTAAAAAGCTTTCATTTTGTTTGTTATCTACAAATTGTTTTAATAATTATGTTCTAAACGCAATTCTTCAAATATATAATACATCTGTTTAAAGATTACCTCACTGGAAAATGCAAAAATTGAGTTTTTAGCAACTTTTAATAAATTTGTATGCTTTTTACAGGTATTATTTTATTATTTGTTCAACATTTGTAAAGTAGGTAAAATAATATGATAGAAATAGATCAAAGTTTAAAAACCATAAAAGAGACTATTAAATAATTGAATATTATTTTACAATAAATCAAGAACATAAATGTAAGTTGCTTTGCACGTAAAAATTTCTCTTTCAATGACTTTTAATGTTTCAGCGGCAAAGCGTATTGTAATTATCAATTTTAAAATTTTTAAACTTTGACTTAATTTTAAACATAAATCAGTCGAAAAAACTCACTGCATTAATAAGATGGTTTAGAATATAGCTCCCTAAATTTTTGGCTTTCGAGTTGTCTTTCAGAGTTATATAGAAGAGTCGAAAGTCTGGAGTGTCTCGACTCGGGACAGTCGGGACTCATGTTTACCAGATACAATCTACACATATTTACTATTATACGAAGAACACGATTCAATTTAGGACATTCCATAATTCCATCTGATATTTACAATGCTTCAATTTGTATAACGTGTCATACAATCTATATATTTAAGAACGTTGGAAACATGAAATGAAATGCGTATCATTAGTATGTCTAATATTACTCCTAGACTTCTCGGTCTCGAAATGATGACAGCAAATACATTGATTGATTAACAGTTTTTCGCATAAAAGGAATTATGGTTCTAGATACATAGGACCGTGCTGTGGATCCGTGCATCGAACCCGTTTTTCATTATTTGTAGCCTTGATTGAACTAAAACAGTAATAGAAACACAAGCTTGGCAGCGATGTGGACGTGTGGACCCCGATGGGATGGGCCCAATGGCCCCAATGTCAGTAATGTCACCGCCCACCGGTGGTCGGCGGTAGTCACCGGCAGTCACCGGTACGGTCAGTAGCTTGTATCGTATGGTGAGAAGTGTGAGAACACTGAGAACGTGAGGAGAGAGGGTGGCCGGCCAGCAGTGGTGCGCGAGCGTGAACTTCGCGAAAATTTGGATAAATTCTGCTTTATCTGTTGCTGTTAAGTGGCCGGCGGCAATGGCCGCTACCGAGTACCGATAAGGATAACAACAGTAGTAGCAACTATAGCAAGACTGCAAGCGTAAGATACCAGCACTTTCGACGGCTTCGTCGGCTTCCACGTGAGTCGTAACGTAACCGTCGTAACACTCGTAACCCATAGTGTAAAACTAAATATGAGACACATAACACACTTAAGTTCTTTACTTACATAAAATTGAAGAATGTTTATCTTGAGAGATAATATTTCTGACAAATAATGCACATATTATTATTTATTATAACTTTAGTTAGCAAAAAAAAATTGTATAATAATGTATTGGATTTTTGGAAGGCCCTTATTTTTGTGCGGAGGCAGTTTAATTAGCAGTAAATATGATGTGCCTCCTGTAATTAAGAGTGATGATGATTATAGTATAGATACCGGTTTTGAGAGATTAAAACGCCTATTTTTTTCCGAGTATGTATTATGTTTTTGTACCAAGTTAGAAAAATCTAGCAGTATTGAGACAATTCTCTCATTTTAATTCTTACAGTGATCCAAAGGATAGTACATTGAGGCATGTAATTCTTAATTCTTCCACACTTGTGTTTTTTGTAACTGGCATTTCAGGTGGAATTAAAGGGTCTCGCTTCTGTACTCAAGACTTTAAAGAGTTTAATCAAGCCACAAAATTTCTGAGTCATTCGGATGCAATTAAAGACATGCATATTTACTGTTTTGGAAAGTTTGCTAAGGGTTGTGTAAAATATAGTATACTTCCATCATTGTTTACTTTGTCTTACCTGTAAGCAATTATAAGGCATTCATTAATTATTTAAATATCATTAACTATTAACTGAACAAAAAATTTTTAATTTAAATTTACATAGGACTGCATCTATATGCATATATACTTATCGAGGACACTCTGGAATGATAGAATATTCTTTAGCTTTTTCAACTTTAGGAGCTCTATTTAAATCACATCTGGGCCTTCGAGGTGCAATCTCAGGTGGAGTTTTTGGTCTAGCTTTTGGAACTTTACATGGCTTGATAGCTAACACTTGTAATTTAACATACAATGATCTGAAAGAAAGATTGCAATATTTAAGGAGGAAAGATGACAAGTAAGATACTTTATACCACCTTAAGGGCTAGTTTTTGTATCTATTTGTAAAAGTTACAAACTAGTATATATAAATTCTAATAATTCAATTTAAAGATTTACCAAATAGATAAATACATCAAGAATTTTACTAATAGGTGGAATAGCCAATCTTAAATATAGGATAAATGATAATAGATGTACTTAGTGTGAAGTATCTGATAGAAATAATGAATAAACTTTGTCATTGCAGGAAGAGAAGGAAACAGTATCAGTCAAAACATATAAAGCCAGAAAATATAACACCAGAGAATATAACAACAGAAATGATGAATGCTTCCTTATTGGGAGACCAAGAAAATGAGTAGAAACATAATTTTATTATAGATTATTGTTGTAATAAGAAATTATTAATTCTAAAATGTAGATTGAGATTATAAAATTAAGAGCTATGATAATAGCTAATCTCTCTCTGCTTACCAATTTTATTATCATTTCAACAATGATATATAATTGTAGTACACACAAAATAAAATTATATTACCATTGTTTATTTCATTTTATTTACAATTAAAAAAAAAAATCAAATCAAAACGAAATACAAACATTGATAAGATAACCAAAGTTTTAAAACCACAGAAGAGACCTGATGTTTGGTTAAAGTACCCATTTTAAATATAATCGATAGATACAAAAGATTTAAACAAGCTTGGCTAATTATATATAAAATAAATTAACTGGAACCATAGGAATTGATAAAAATAAAAACAATAATAAATTAATAATGAGAAAGTTAATTTATGTTGCTGGCTTCCGGTTCTGGAGCTGGCAAATCTTGAACCTTTGTTAAACGTTTTGCCCCTCTACCTGGTGGGCCCTTCGGTTTGGCGAATTTCGGGCGATGTAAATTGACTTTTGGATGTAATTCCTCTTGTAAAAACTCTTCAGAAAGTTCCTTTCCATCATCTATCTCAAGCTATGCAATCAATCAAATATAAACAACAATTATAAAACATAGGCTTTTACTGTGCTGATTTATACATATCTATGTATATATAAACTGTTATTTGTGTAGTTAATTTAATAGAAACTAAAAACACACTTTTGCATCAGGCCTTTTCTGTAACACAAACCAAATTGATACAGGATGTAATCATTAATTTACATACCAATATGATGAACTGATTATTTTGCAATCCTTTGTACCTATTAAGTTCGAATAAAAAATTAAATCAGATTGAAAAACAAATATCAAATTGAAATAATGAATAGCTGATAGATAAAATGGCATAAAATTTATTATTAAATTGTATTCAATAGTGAAAGATGTACAGTTTTAATTCCGTTTAATTAACAAAATATAATGAATTTGTTTTGCAAATACAATTATAACTAGTATCCTATTTACAGAATAGGCCTGGCACAACTATTAAATTCAATGCATCCAGGCAAGAACGGTGTTAAATTGCATACAGTGCAAATAATATTGGAATTTTATACCTTTTTCCTCAATTATTGTAAATATTTAAAAAAATCACATTTCTTGATAAATTATTAATTTTTGCAAATTAAATTAGGAGGAAAGTTAAGAAATGATTAACTTTTGTTTCTAAAATGTTCATTGGTCATTTGTGTGTCTTATAACAATAGCTTGCAAATAAAGAATGGCTTGTATACATTTTCTGTGATTGAGCAAAACAAAAATTGAATAAAAACATTACAATATTGGTTGGCTATGGTTTATTAAAATATCGCAATTTTTGAAAAAGAAAAAAAATATATATTTTTTTTATTTTTGTATAACTAATTATATCACTTTGCTTATTTATCACGTCACAGTTTAATCATTGTCGTTTATATATTTTTATAATTACTAATTTGCATACTCAAGCTTTGAATCATTTCACGAATGAACTATTAGATTCATAATCATGTACAAGTACAGAAAATAGTACGTTCTTTTATTAAATATAACTTAAATAAAAGACATGTTCTTTTATAATATTAAACTAATCATTAAATAATAACATGATCAAACGCCCCATACATGCATGTTAGAAAACGTTATCTTTACATTTATTAGAGATATCAAAATTAAATTTTGCACATGATCTCTCTAAGTTCAAATAGTTAAATTGTTTGAAAATGCCTTATGCAAAAGCTTGATATATTTTATAGTTACTGAGATGAACGCATTTTTGCATCGGTGTTCTGGGACGTTACCTTAGGAGCATTTTGAAAATCTGCTGCAAACATTAACCTTAGCAACTGAATTGCAGAGCCTGTTGGCAGTCTTTTAACAGGTTTTTAATTGTCTGTATAAAGACGACTGTCGATAGTCTTCTGCGATCAAGATTTCAAAGGCAGATTCACTTCTTTGTCGGAAACAGGATGGTTCGCGCGGATTTGCAGTAAATTTTTAAATTACTCTAAGGCTTAATTGCAGACTCTACATACGAAAGGTGACCAAATTTTTACATATACAGTTTTTAATATTCCTATAGTAAATGGGCTGTACAGATATATAAATCTAGCAGCTTCAGTCTTAAGGTACGTACACACTTCCAATCGAATGGAGACCGTACTTTATTGCGTAGCACCCTTATAGGCTGCCGGTTCGATGTGAATTGTATCAAATCGAACAGACTCTTATATGTATATAAGTGTGATTCGGGACAAGGTATGGTTTGCCGTTCGGTTGCAAGTGTATACGCACCTTTACAATATACATTTGTGCATAAAGCTCTTAAAATATATTTAAAATGAAATAAACAGCAAATAATTATAATTTAATATACATTTAATAGATGTCTTATAATATGCGCGCATCAAGTTGGCTTGTAAATAATTACCCTACTATCTGTGTTTAGCTAAAAATCGCATTGTTCATAGATATTATTTTTATCACGTGTGCACGAAAAGTGATTCTTCGGTGTAATTTATCTGACCGAAAATGACTACTTTCACGACAATTTCAGTCATGCATAGCACTAGAGTTTTTCTTCATTTTCGTCTCTTCGGAGAAACAAATTCCCGCTGCTTTGCGCCGAAATTGAAAGAAAACTCTAGAACCCATGCTCGGCTACAAGACTGACCAAAAAACAATTTTCAGCCTGGTAGTTAATTGTGGTAAAAAGAACCATTTTCCATACATTTGTGATGAAAAGTATCGTGTATAACACGGGATGAAATAATTTGACGATTACACTCGTGTGTGCAATAGTTAACTTTCCTCCCTTGTTATACAATATACTATTACTTGTATAAAAAAAAATTACGTAAGCTGTTTGTGTTATGATCGCTCTGTAGACGTTTACTTAATTCTCTGAAAACCACATACAGTATGTGTTTTACTGCAAAGAGCTGTTAAGGGGTAACCTGCTGTCAGTAACTTTAAAAAGATCGATTTTTCATTTCTTCAAAATATTTTCCTAGAATTTCATGCTTTTCCCATTAACATTAATAATTTTCCATCTTGCATTGTATAGCATGGTAATAGCTTCTACTTATTATCGGATTGAAACAGATAGCCGCTTCTCACCCACCCCTGTTTTTACGTTAATTGGCAGCTGAGCCATCTGCGGAGAGGACGAACTAATACTACAAACTTCTATACTTGCATTCAAATATTTCGAAAAGTAACTGCAAATATGCAGTTTGCTTTAAGTAGTTTATATCTATAGAATATTAATAATTATATTGTATTCACTGTCAATGCTTTAGGAAACGGGAAGTTTAAACGCGCTTTGGCAAAGTTTAACGAGTAATTCAAGATTACAAAAAAGCAAAAACAAACAAAAATGTAGAAGATTGTCTTGAAAAACTGATGTAACCCTATAAGAAGACAAACCGACGCAAAAGTTCAATAATTATTTAGCAAAGGACAAGCGTATGAGCCCTATCACTTCGAGGGGGAAGTCTGGTCAATCTGGGATATTTATTTAAGTCAATAATTTTCATACTTCCAATCTATTAATGTTAATATAACTTTGTATACGTATAAAGATATATTTCGAGAAGAAGAAACCATATTGAAAAGTATACTTTAATGTATATGTATATAGGTAGAACGTTTTAAGTCGTAGTCTGCAGCAAAAACGTCGAGAAACATAGGGACCGTCAAAATTTGTAAAAAAAAAAAGAAATCAGAATACATTTCATTTGTGTATGATTATAGTATGTGCATGAACCTCCAAAATCCAAAAAAAAATTGTATAAAATGGCGCACATAAGATGAAAATGAATGATAAATTATGCATTTCATTTTGCAATAACTTTTTACGATATTATTATTTTTCACATTTTTGAGGTTCGCGCGCACAAAACTTTTATTAGCTTTAATTTAAGACCACGAACTTGTGTATAAATCAGATAGAAATTCGATTTGCTATTATTCCCGCCAGCTTGAAAAACATATAGTTTCGAGAAAAACGTGTTTAAAGTTTTCGGTTATATTTAACACTTTGCTGCCCGGTGACGAGTTAACTCGTCTTTCCATGCACATATACGTTATACAATTGCCGGTCAACAAGATGTGTTAACAAACGCCACTTTGTTCTAGCTGATTGGCGCACACCACTCCGCTTCTCCCGTTGTAATTATATTTTGCGGTCGAATCGTGCCCTATAACTGCGAAAATGTGTTCTCCACACGTGTATAAAAATATTATTAAATAATAAAAGAAAAAATCGATTTTTTTCCGTTTGACCAGGCTCCCCTTTAATTCACAGGAGTATCTACTGTCTGCCCACTATCTCTTGACAATCGCAAGGGAAGGATCGTATCTTTAGTGTGGCTTGATAAATATAAGAAAGCTGTTTTTTGCCAACATTTTCGCGAGATGTTTTGAAAATATTTTGACAGATGTATAACGGGTTTATAAAACTTCCGCGAATGAAATCATAAGAGAAGAAATGGAATGTGCAAATATTAAATTTAACTTTCCAGAAATGGTACATGTGGAAGAAACACGTGTACTTTTCGCGTGTCGACGTGACTATTCTTGCGGAAATATCAAGCAAAATGGATCATCGAGACGTCAGTGAAATCGAGTTTCAATTTACAATTTTCAAGTGTTTGAGTAGGGCGGCATTATTAAAACAGGTACAAGGGAAGCAATTATCAAAATAATTACGAAAGTTACAATGTCTTATTATGGCATTTTGCTTCAAAATACTACACAACGTCGATTAAAAATTATTTACCCGGTAAATAATATTGTTTAGCTGATGCTAAATACAGTTCAAAAGTCTAATAATTTTAAATATTATTAAAATTGCAGCAAACATCGCTTAACACCCTCTTGCTTATTTAGTCCATTCGGTCCCAATTTACCTTATATCTTAATAATGTTGTTATTATTAGAATTCTTTGCGCATTTATCACAAATGTATGCGAAACGTACAACTCTTGAAAAATGTTTATTAACTGAAGTCATTTTAGGAGTCTGGGACATAGTGTCTCAGTGAATCACAATGCAAGCTGTCTTGCACGTTTTTATTTTCCACTGAATACATTTGAACTTAGTTTCGGATATTTGTCCTAATAGAACATATTATATAGAATCGAAAGGGTCAACGAATTAATGAAGGTTTGGGTAGTTTTAACTATTACGGCGCGTACATATCCACTTGCAACCGAAGCGCGAACACTTTTATTAAAAATCACAGCAAATGCAAAAAAATGACAAAACGAGATTCTATTTCGAGATTTAATTGCAGGTAACCCCTTAAAAATACTATATCCCGCATTAAATCTCCTTTCATTTATACTTAATAAATTTGGAAATAAAACCTTCAAATATTTTATAAAAATATTGTAGAGATTCATAAATAAAAGTCCCAGGTAACAAAAGTGGTCATACTGACATCATCAAGATAAAAAATTCGGTAGTTTTTACGTCATCGGGATAAATTTGTTAATGAGAATTTGAATAAAGTATTACTAAATATAATAGGAAACCACAAACTCATATAATTGACTTTTATATTCTCTAAAAAAATATAAACTCTTTTATTATAAAAATACAAAATAGTAAAAATAAGATATCTAGTCTTTTTATTCTCTACCCTTAATCAATCTGTTATCAGCAAATTGAAAGTATTGCTCTATTTTTGGCAATTATATAATACAAGAGATTCATAAATTGAAGGTTTAATTTTCAAATTTATTTTATGCCACACATTAATCATATTTAAAAAAAATTGTAGAATACATAGAAAAAGTGGCTTCTTATAGTTATCCATCAATCGTTAGTCAATTAAAATTACCACCTTTAAAAGTTATATTGTAATTGATAGAATTATTTACCAAAACTTTCTATTTTTGTTTTTAAAATTTAGAAAAATACATTAACGTTTTACTGTGTTGGATGTTTATATTAATTATATTACTTTTATAAAATAAATATAAAACATTATGAAACAATAAAGCATGCGTAACTATTAATTTGTTTTAATATGAAATTTTCTTGACTTCAATCGCACTCAACTATTTATGAGTTAGGATAATAGATTGACTGATGTTAATATCACAAGTTAAATATGTTGGAAGAAAAATATTTTAGATGAGTTTTTAGTTCAACTTTATATATGGTACTTTTTAAAATTACTGAAAAGAAATGAAAACTAGAACTGGTTAACTCAATATACAAGATCGCTTCTGCTTAGACTTTTTCTCTATTATAGAATGAATAGGAGCACAGGGTGTCGTTGGAGTTGCAGGAGTTATAGCAGCTGTTTCTTTTATGATTGGAGGATCTTCCAACATGTCAGCAAGTTCTTCACCGCTATTTACTTCCAACTGAGATTCATTTTACATAAAACATATATTTTCTAAGAAGCTTAATATGAAGAGATTGATTTACAAAAGCAGCAGCAGAGAAATAAAAATTGTATAGCATTAGCAGAATATAAAATTAACCAGAAAAAAAGACCATATACAAATAATACAAGCAGAGTTTTATAATGCAACATATTAAAAATATACTGTTGTGTTATTTTACATCACAGTTTGCGTTATAAGTCATTTTACATTGCAAGCACCAAATTTCATATAAAAGAAATTAGTTTTACTGACCTTTTTAACTATGTGTACTCCTAAGGATTGAATAAGATCTAGTAGCGGTGCTTTACATGAAGAATATAACATCCTTTCTTTTATGCTACAGTTATAGCCAGGCATACTGTATATAAACACTAAAAAAATCACAAAAATATATTCTCTCAGTAAATAAAAAAGTAAAATAAAAATATTTACCTATAGATTCCATATAATCTCCTTCATGAGTGTGTTTAAAATTATACAGATGATATCTTGCAGAATCAGATGGAATTTTAGTAGGTAATTTATCCAAAGAAACATCACAAGCTGTTTCTAAATGAATTTTTTCTTCATTTATACCAATTTTTAATTGAAGATATTCATAAATTCCTTTTCCTAAATCAATGATAGCTTGTTTTGCTTCATCAGTTACAGGAAAAGCTACTCCACTTAACGTTTGATGCCTTGATTCTACACTATAATCAGTGGAAACAGAAGTTTTCTTAAGCTCAGCTAATTCTTCTTCTGCAGTGGTCAGAGGTACAGGAGCTGCGTCATTTCTTTTATGTTTACGATAGCCATCTAAGGTTATATCTTCAGGAATAGTACCATGCAATTCCTCCTTTATAGAGCCAGTACCAAATTCCTGTTTCAAAGTTGCTTTTGTAGATGCATAAAGCATTTTTTGTCTAACTGGCGCAATATCAGGAGACCAAGATATAAATAGCCAATCATAACCTGAGTCAGGGGACCTAGTATCAAGTCTATATAAAATATATGCTGGTTGATTTTCAATAATCAATGGTTTAATCATTTTATCATAATCATCTTGCCATTTGCCTATTGGCTTGGAAGAGCATGCAGGAACCAGTTCTTCTAAAATGAAAAATAAAAATAATTTATCTCAATTTGTTTGAAAACTATAATAACACATGGGTAAGTTTTAGTCAGATTTCAAGTATGAAAATTATTAAACATGACCTCAGCCTAAGGTTTCTTTCGAATTATTAATAACAAATGATAGTTTAAAAAACTGTATACATACCATTTTCTATAGAAATTTTTAGTACTCTTATCTTTCCATCTCGACATTTAGCAAATATCTTTTTCAGTGCATCATTTGCTGAAAAGAAATAGTAATAATGAAACATCAAGTATATAGTGGAGGTTAGAATATTTTGATTGAATTAATACGAATGCTTATTAAAAGCAGAATTACTTATCATGACAATTAAACATTTTATACCTTTTATTCCTGTTTGATGTGACATTTCCTTATTAGAGTTTATGGGTTTACACAAGAAATCTCCGCTTCAATTTCAGAGTTTATACAATTCTAAATTCTTGTCAATTGAATGAAGCAAATAAATTAGGTGCTTTTAGTGCCTATTTATCTAGTGTCTTTAGGTTCGGCGACACTTTTACCCACTTTACGTCTTTATGTACAGTTACTTCGTTGTATAAAGTTGGGAGCACTGACAGACTCTTTCCCAATTTGGTCCAATCAATGCTCCATATTCCATATGGTCCTTGCCTGGGGTCCGCCGCGCCCCGCCATGGGCTGCAACTTGCGAGTTGCGAGGCGCGAAGTGCGAATCACAAATCTTTTACACCACCGGCCCGCGCCCCGCGCCCTGCGGCCAGTGCGGCCTCCTAAGCAGCGTTGCCAAGTCCGCCATGTTGGAAGATACTACGCTGTATAGTTTGTTGGCGAGAATTGAATATACCACGCAAAATGTATAGTAAGTGTGATTCACAGAGAAGAAACGAAGTATAGTGTTTTAGGTATAATAAGCTCTCAGTGCTTTCGGACGTGTTTAGGCCATTAAAGGTACGATTTCACTTGTCGCTCGTCGCTAGCGACAAATGGTCACGTGGGATAAAGTATACACTTTCTGCGACACTGAAATAAAGTTGAATTTATCCAACTTTTCAGCGACATCGCTAGTATCGCCCGTATCGCCTTTATCACTGCTCTGTATACTATGTATTCAACGGAACGGAACAGGCGGATCGTGTGAATTTTAAATTTGAAAAATGGATGGAAATTCAAATTGAAAATACATTTGTCACAATTATAGCAAGCCGATACATATGAAGCTAAAATAATATAATGAATAATTATTGTAATTAATATATAAAAAACGTTGAATATAATTAAGCCAAAAAACAGGCTTTGCTTGTAAAATAATACGGCATATATACAGAGTGAAGCTGTTATACCGCCCTAGAATATAGATGCGGAAAGACGAGTATCTCTTTAATTATAAAAGATATTCAATTTGTGCATAGGACATTCTCGAATCCTCTTGTTATTTGCTTTCGCAAAGGTCATATAAAAAAATTGAATATCTCTTATAGTTAAAAAGATATGCATCTTTTTCTACTAATGTTTTGGGGCGGTTTAAGTTCCTCACCCTGTACAGATTTCTTACTAAAAACAGAATCTTAAATTGTAACATTTTTATTACAAAATAAATTCAATTAAGTTTTATTATGAGTAACATGTAGCAACAATGAATTTTACTAATAAAATTATCAAACTAAGGATAATTATAACTTTACTAATGTAAATTATTATTTTCTGATATATGAACTATATAATTTTCATCCTCTCATGCTATATAGGAAAATGAAGGAAATATTTTCATAACAAGGATTTAAGAAAACACATTCATTTCAAATATATATGAAACCTTTATTAATTCCTCATTCAATATATGTGCATACCTCATAACTTTTGATTATTATTTGAATATTCACAATTTTTTTATACATGCAAATTAAATTCAAATGTCATACACCATAACACGACACCACAGTCACTACCCCTAAGAAACCATTATGCGATTGCTGCTAGCGATTACCCGTTTCCTTCGTTCCTACATTCAGAACCCGCCTCAGAATATGTCGCTGCTAGCGACGAGCGACAAGTGAAAACATAGGAGAGATAAACTGCATATTCTGTCGCTAGTGTTGTGCAGTTTGAAAAATCAGAGTCTTTTAGTGTCAGTCGTGAAGTGCTCGTCGCGTAGTGCGGTTCTCCTGCGTAGTGTTCGTTAAAAAGAAATCGCGTAGCGCACAGCTGCTTCAAAAATCCGAGTCTGTAGTGTCAGTCGTGAACTGCTCGTCGCGTAGTGCGGTTGTCCCGGTAGTGTACGTTTAAAAGAAATCGCGTAGCGCACTGCTACTTTAAAAATCCGAGTCTGTAGTGTCAGTCGTGAACTGCTCGTCGCATAGTGCGGTTTTCCTGCGTAGTGTACGTTAAAAAGAAATCGCGTAGCGCACTGCTGATTTAAAAATCCGAGTCTGTAGTGTCAGTCGTGAAGTGCTCGTCGCGTAGTGCGGTTCTCTCGCGTAGTGTTCGTTAAAAAGAAATCGCGTAGCGCACAGCTGCTTCAAAAATCCGAGTCTGTAGTGTCAGTCGTGAACTGCTCGTCGCGTAGTGCGGTTGTCCCGGTAGTGTACGTTAAAAAGAAATCGCGTAGCGCACTGCTACTTTAAAAATCCGAGTCTGTAGTGTCAGTCGTGAACTGCTCGTCGCGTAGTGCGGTTTTCCTGCGTAGTGTACGTTAACAAGAAATCGCGTAGCGCACTGCTGATTTAAAAATCCGAGTCTGTAGTGTCAGTCGTGAACTGCTCGTCGCGTAGTGCGGTTGTCCCGGTAGTGTACGTTAAAAAGTAATCGCGTAGCGCACTGCTACTTTAAAAATCCAAGTCTCGAAGTGTCAGTTGTGAAGTGCTCGTCGCGTAGTGCGGTTCTCTTGCGTAGTGTTCGTTAAAAAGAAATCGCGTAGCGCACAGCTGCTTCAAAAATCCGAGTCTGTAATGTCAGTCGTGAACTGCTCGTCGCGTAGTGCGGTTGTCCCGGTAGTGTACGTTAAAAAGAAATCGCGTAGCGCACTGCTACTTTAAAAATCCAGGTCTCGAAGTGTCAGTTGTGTAGTGCTCGTCGCGTAATGCGGTTCTCTCGCGTAGTGTTCGTTAAAAAGAAATCGCGTAGCGCAATGCTACTTTAAAAATCCGAGTCTGTAGTGTCAGTCGTGAAGTGCTCGTCGCGTAGTGCGGTTCTCCTGCGTAGTGTTCGTTAAAAAGAAATCACGTAGCGCACAGCTGCTACAAAAATCCGAGTCTGTAGTGTCAGTCGTGAACTGCTCGTCGCGTAGTGCGGTTGTCCCGGTAGGGTACGTTTAAAAGAAATCGCGTAGCGCACTGCTACTTTAAAAATCCGAGTCTGTAGTGTCAGTCGTGAACTGCTCGTCGCGTAGTGCGGTTTTCCTGCGTAGTGTACGTTAAAAAGAAATCGCGTAGCGCACTGCTGATTTAAAAATCCGAGTCTGTAGTGTCAGTCGTGAACTGCTCGTCGCGTAGTGCGGTTGTCCCGGTAGTGTACGTTAAAAAGTAATCGCGTAGCGCACTGCTACTTTAAAAATCCAAGTCTCGAAGTGTCAGTTGTGAAGTGCTCGTCGCGTAGTGCGGTTCTCTCGCGTAGTGTTCGTTAAAAAGAAATCGCGTAGCGCACAGCTGCTTCAAAAATCCGAGTCTGTAGTGTCAGTCGTGAACTGCTCGTCGCGTAGTGCGGTTGTCCCGGTAGTGTACGTTAAAAAGAAATCGCGTAGCGCACTGCTACTTTAAAAATCCAAGTCTCGAACTGTCAGTTGTGTAGTGCTCGTCGCGTAATGCGGTTCTCTCGCGTAGTGTTCGTTAAAAAGAAATCGCGTAGCGCAATGCTACTTTAAAAATCCGAGTCTGTAGTGTCAGTCGTGAAGTGCTCGTCGCGTAGTGCGGTTCTCCTGCGTAGTGTTCGTTAAAAAGAAATCGCGTAGCGCACAGCTGCTTCAAAAATCCGAGTCTGTAGTGTCAGTCGTGAACTGCTCGTCGCGTAGTGCGGTTGTCCCGGTAGTGTACGTTTAAAAGAAATCGCGTAGCGCACTGCTACTTTAAAAATCCGAGTCTGTAGTGTCAGTCGTGAACTGCTCGTCGCGTAGTGCGGTTTTCCTGCGTAGTTTACGTTAAAAAGAAATCGCGTAGCGCACTGCTGATTTAAAAATCCGAGTCTGTAGTGTCAGTCGTGAACTGCTCGTCGCGTAGTGCGGTTGTCCCGGTAGTGTACGTTAAAAAGTAATCGCGTAGCGCACTGCTACTTTAAAAATCCAAGTCTCGAAGTGTCAGTTGTGAAGTGCTCGTCGCGTAGTGCGGTTCTCTCGCGTAGTGTTCGTTAAAAAGAAATCGCGTAGCGCACAGCTGCTTCAAAAATCCGAGTCTGTAGTGTCAGTCGTGAACTGCTCGTCGCGTAGTGCGGTTGTCCCGGTAGTGTACGTTAAAAAGAAATCGCGTAGCGCACTGCTACTTTAAAAATCCAAGTCTCGAAGTGTCAGTTGTGTAGTGCTCGTCGCGTAATGCGGTTCTCTCGCGTAGTGTTCGTTAAAAAGAAATCGCGTAGCGCAATGCTACTTTAAAAATCCGAGTCTGTAGTGTCAGTCGTGAACTGCTCGTCGCGTAGTGCGGTTCTCCTGCGTAGTGTTCGTTAAAAAGAAATCGCGTAGCGCACAGCTGCTTCAAAAATCCGAGTCTGTAGTGTCAGTCGTGAACTGCTCGTCGCGTAGTGCGGTTTTCCTGCGTAGTGTACGTTAAAAAGAAATCGCGTAGCGCACTGCTGATTTAAAAATCCGAGTCTGTAGTGTCAGTCGTGAACTGCTCGTCGCGTAGTGCGGTTCTCCTGCGTAGTGTTCGTTAAAAAGAAATCGCGTAGCGCACAGCTGCTTCAAAAATCCGAGTCTGTAGTGTCAGTCGTGAACTGCTCGTCGCGTAGTGCGGTTGTCCCGGTAGTGTACGTTAAAAAGAAATCGCGTAGCGCACTGCTACTTTAAAAATCCAAGTCTCGATGTGTCAGTTGTGTAGTGCTCGTCGCGTAGTGCGGTTCTCTCGCGTAGTGTTCGTTAAAAAGAAATCGCGTAGCGCAATGCTACTTTAAAAATCCGAGTCTGTAGTGTCAGTCGTGAACTGCTCGTCGCGTAGTGCGGTTCTCCCGCGTAGTGTCCGTTTAAAAGAAATCGCGTAGCGCACTGCTACTTTAAAAATCCGAGTCTGTAGTGTCAGTCGTGAACTGCTCGTCGCGTAGTGCGGTTGTCCCGGTAGTGTACGTTAAAAAGAAATCGCGTAGCGCACTGCTACTTTAAAAATCCAAGTCTCGAAGTGTCAGTTGTGTAGTGCTCGTCGCGTAATGCGGTTCTCTCGCGTAGTGTTCGTTAAAAAGAAATCGCGTAGCGCAATGCTACTTTAAAAATCCGAGTCTGTAGTGTCAGTCGTGAAGTGCTCGTCGCGTAGTGCGGTTCTCCTGCGTAGTGTTCGTTAAAAAGAAATCGCGTAGCGCACAGCTGCTTCAAAAATCCGAGTCTGTAGTGTCAGTCGTGAACTGCTCATCGCGTAGTGCGGTTGTCCCGGTAGTGTACGTTTAAAAGAAATCGCGTAGCGCACTGCTACTTTAAAAATCCGAGTCTGTAGTGTCAGTCGTGAACTGCTCGTCGCGTAGTGCGGTTTTCCTGCGTAGTTTACGTTAAAAAGAAATCGCGTAGCGCACTGCTGATTTAAAAATCCGAGTCTGTAGTGTCAGTCGTGAACTGCTCGTCGCGTAGTGCGGTTGTCCCGGTAGTGTACGTTAAAAAGTAATCGCGTAGCGCACTGCTACTTTAAAAATCCAAGTCTCGAAGTGTCAGTTGTGAAGTGCTCGTCGCGTAGTGCGGTTCTCTCGCGTAGTGTTCGTTAAAAAGAAATCGCGTAGCGCACAGCTGCTTCAAAAATCCGAGTCTGTAGTGTCAGTCGTGAACTGCTCGTCGCGTAGTGCGGTTGTCCCGGTAGTGTACGTTAAAAAGAAATCGCGTAGCGCACTGCTACTTTAAAAATCCAAGTCTCGAAGTGTCAGTTGTGTAGTGCTCGTCGCGTAATGCGGTTCTCTCGCGTAGTGTTCGTTAAAAAGAAATCGCGTAGCGCAATGCTACTTTAAAAATCCGAGTCTGTAGTGTCAGTCGTGAACTGCTCGTCGCGTAGTGCGGTTCTCCTGCGTAGTGTTCGTTAAAAAGAAATCGCGTAGCGCACAGCTGCTTCAAAAATCCGAGTCTGTAGTGTCAGTCGTGAACTGCTCGTCGCGTAGTGCGGTTTTCCTGCGTAGTGTACGTTAAAGAGAAATCGCGTAGCGCACTGCTGATTTAAAAATCCGAGTCTGTAGTGTCAGTCGTGAACTGCTCGTCGCGTAGTGCGGTTCTCCTGCGTAGTGTTCGTTAAAAAGAAATCGCGTAGCGCACAGCTGCTTCAAAAATCCGAGTCTGTAGTGTCAGTCGTGAACTGCTCGTCGCGTAGTGCGGTTTTCCTGCGTAGTGTACGTTAAAAAGAAATCGCGTAGCGCACTGCTGATTTAAAAATCCGAGTCTGTAGTGTCAGTCGTGAACTGCTCGTCGCGTAGTGCGGTTCTCCTGCGTAGTGTTCGTTAAAAAGAAATCGCGTAGCGCACAGCTGCTTCAAAAATCCGAGTCTGTAGTGTCAGTCGTGAACTGCTCGTCGCGTAGTGCGGTTCTCCTGCGTAGTGTTCGTTAAAAAGAAATCGCGTAGCGCACAGCTGCTTCAAAAATCCGAGTCTGTAGTGTCAGTCGTGAACTGCTCGTCGCGTAGTGCGGTTTTCCTGCGTAGTGTACGTTAAAAAGAAATCGCGTAGCGCACTGCTGATTTAAAAATCCGAGTCTGTAGTGTCAGTCGTGAACTGCTCGTCGCGTAGTGCGGTTCTCCTGCGTAGTGTTCGTTAAAAAGAAATCGCGTAGCGCACAGCTGCTTCAAAAATCCGAGTCTGTAGTGTCAGTCGTGAACTGCTCGTCGCGTAGTGCGGTTTTCCTGCGTAGTGTACGTTAAAAAGAAATCGCGTAGCGCACTGCTGATTTAAAAATCCGAGTCTGTAGTGTCAGTCGTGAACTGCTCGTCGCGTAGTGCGGTTCTCCTGCGTAGTGTTCGTTAAAAAGAAATCGCGTAGCGCACAGCTGCTTCAAAAATCCGAGTCTGTAGTGTCAGTCGTGAACTGCTCGTCGCGTAGTGCGGTTGTCCCGGTAGTGTACGTTAAAAAGAAATCGCGTAGCGCACTGCTACTTTAAAAATCCAAGTCTCGATGTGTCAGTTGTGTAGTGCTCGTCGCGTAGTGCGGTTCTCTCGCGTAGTGTTCGTTAAAAAGAAATCGCGTAGCGCAATGCTACTTTAAAAATCCGAGTCTGTAGTGTCAGTCGTGAACTGCTCGTCGCGTAGTGCGGTTGTCCCGGTAGTGTACGTTAAAAAGAAATCGCGTAGCGCACTGTTACTTTAAAAATCCGAGTCTGTAGTGTCAGTCGTGAACTGCTCGTCGCGTAGTGCGGTTGTCCCAGTAGTGTACGTTAAAAAGAAATCGCGTCGCGTAGTGCCTTTTGAATAATCCGAGTTTCGTAGTGTCAGTCGATAAGTGTTTGTCGCGGAGTGCGGTTGTCCCGCATAGGACACGTTAAAAAAAATCGCGTCGCGCACTGCTGATTTAAAAATCAGAATCTGTAGTGATAGTCGTGAACTGCTCGTCGCGTAGTGCGGTTCTTCCGCGTAGTGTTCGTTAAAAAGAAATCGCGTAGCGCACTGCTACTTTAAAAATCCAAGTCTCGAAGTGTCAGTTGTGAAGTGCTCGTCGCGTAGTGCGGTTCTCTCGCGTAGTGTTCGTTAAAAAGAAATCGCGTAGCGCACAGCTGCTTCAAAAATCCGAGTCTGTAGTGTCAGTCGTGAACTGCTCGTCGCGTAGTGCGGTTGTCCCGGTAGTGTACGTTAAAAAGAAATCGCGTAGCGCACTGCTACTTTAAAAATCCAAGTCTCGAAGTGTCAGTTGTGTAGTGCTCGTCGCGTAATGCGGTTCTCTCGCGTAGTGTTCGTTAAAAAGAAATCGCGTAGCGCACTGCTACTTTAAAAATCCGAGTCTGTAGTGTCAGTCGTGAACTGCTCATCGCGTAGTGCGGTTGTCCCGGTAGTGTTCGTTAAAAAGAAATCGCGTAGCGCACTGCTGATTTAAAAATCCGAGTCTGTAGTGTCAGTCGTGAACTGCTCGTCGCGTAGTGCGGTTGTCCCGGTAGTGTTCGTTAAAAAGAAATCGCGTAGCGCACTGCTACTTTAAAAATCCAAGTCTCGAAGTGTCAGTTGTGTAGTGCTCGTCGCGTAGTGCGGTTCTCTCGCGTAGTGTTCGTTAAAAAGAAATCGCGTAGCGCAATGCTACTTTAAAAATCCGAGTCTGTAGTGTCAGTCGTGAACTGCTCGTCGCGTAGTGCGGTTGTCCCGGTAGTGTACGTTAAAAAGTAATCGCGTAGCGCACTGCTACTTTAAAAATCCAAGTCTCGAAGTGTCAGTTGTGAAGTGCTCGTCGCGTAGTGCGGTTCTCTCGCGTAGTGTTCGTTAAAAAGAAATCGCGTAGCGCACAGCTGCTTCAAAAATCCGAGTCTGTAGTGTCAGTCGTGAACTGCTCGTCGCGTAGTGCGGTTGTCCCGGTAGTGTACGTTAAAAAGAAATCGCGTTGCGCACTGCTACTTTAAAAATCCAAGTCTCGAAGTGTCAGTTGTGTAGTGCTCGTCGCGTAATGCGGTTCTCTCGCGTAGTGTTCGTTAAAAAGAAATCGCGTAGCGCAATGCTACTTTAAAAATCCGAGTCTGTAGTGTCAGTCGTGAACTGCTCGTCGCGTAGTGCGGTTCTCCTGCGTAGTGTTCGTTAAAAAGAAATCGCGTAGCGCACAGCTGCTTCAAAAATCCGAGTCTGTAGTGTCAGTCGTGAACTGCTCGTCGCGTAGTGCGGTTCTCCTGCGTAGTGTTCGTTAAAAAGAAATCGCGTAGCCCACAGCTGCTTCAAAAATCCGAGTCTGTAGTGTCAGTCGTGAACTGCTCGTCGCGTAGTGCGGTTGTCCCGGTAGTGTACGTTAAAAAGAAATCGCGTAGCGCACTGCTACTTTAAAAATCCAAGTCTCGAAGTGTCAGTTGTGTAGTGCTCGTCGCGTAATGCGGTTCTCTCGCGTAGTGTTCGTTAAAAAGAAATCGCGTAGCGCAATGCTACTTTAAAAATCCGAGTCTGTAGTGTCAGTCGTGAACTGCTCGTCGCGTAGTGCGGTTCTCCTGCGTAGTGTTCGTTAAAAAGAAATCGCGTAGCGCACAGCTGCTTCAAAAATCCGAGTCTGTAGTGTCAGTCGTGAACTGCTCGTCGCGTAGTGCGGTTGTCCCGGTAGTGTACGTTAAAAAGAAATCGCGTAGCGCACTGCTACTTTAAAAATCCAAGTCTCGATGTGTCAGTTGTGTAGTGCTCGTCGCGTAGTGCGGTTCTCTCGCGTAGTGTTCGTTAAAAAGAAATCGCGTAGCGCAATGCTACTTTAAAAATCCGAGTCTGTAGTGTCAGTCGTGAACTGCTCGTCGCGTAGTGCGGTTCTCCCGCGTAGTGTCCGTTTAAAAGAAATCGCGTAGCGCACTGCTACTTTAAAAATCCGAGTCTGTAGTGTCAGTCGTGAACTGCTCGTCGCGTAGTGCGGTTGTCCCGGTAGTGTACGTTAAAAAGAAATCGCGTAGCGCACTGCTACTTTAAAAATCCGAGTCTGTAGTGTCAGTCGTGAACTGCTCGTCGCGTAGTGCGGTTGTCCCGGTAGTGTACGTTAAAAAGAAATCGCGTAGCGCACTGCTACTTTAAAAATCCGAGTCTGTAGTGTCAGTCGTGAACTGCTCGTCGCGTAGTGCGGTTGTCCCAGTAGTGTACGTTAAAAAGAAATCGCGTCGCGTAGTGCCTTTTGAATAATCCGAGTTTCGTAGTGTCAGTCGATAAGTGTTTGTCGCGGAGTGCGGTTGTCCCGCATAGGACACGTTAAAAAAAATCGCGTCGCGCACTGCTGATTTAAAAATCAGAATCTGTAGTGATAGTCGTGAACTGCTCGTCGCGTAGTGCGGTTCTTCCGCGTAGTGTTCGTTAAAAAGAAATCGCGTAGCGCACTGCTACTTTAAAAATCCAAGTCTCGAAGTGTCAGTTGTGAAGTGCTCGTCGCGTAGTGCGGTTCTCTCGCGTAGTGTTCGTTAAAAAGAAATCGCGTAGCGCACAGCTGCTTCAAAAATCCGAGTCTGTAGTGTCAGTCTTGAACTGCTCGTCGCGTAGTGCGGTTGTCCCGGTAGTGTACGTTAAAAAGAAATCGCGTAGCGCACTGCTACTTTAAAAATCCAAGTCTCGAAGTGTCAGTTGTGTAGTGCTCGTCGCGTAATGCGGTTCTCTCGCGTAGTGTTCGTTAAAAAGAAATCGCGTAGCGCACTGCTACTTTAAAAATCCGAGTCTGTAGTGTCAGTCGTGAACTGCTCATCGCGTAGTGCGGTTGTCCCGGTAGTGTTCGTTAAAAAGAAATCGCGTAGCGCACTGCTGATTTAAAAATCCGAGTCTGTAGTGTCAGTCGTGAACTGCTCGTCGCGTAGTGCGGTTGTCCCGGTAGTGTTCGTTAAAAAGAAATCGCGTAGCGCACTGCTACTTTAAAAATCCAAGTCTCGAAGTGTCAGTTGTGTAGTGCTCGTCGCGTAGTGCGGTTCTCTCGCGTAGTGTTCGTTAAAAAGAAATCGCGTAGCGCAATGCTACTTTAAAAATCCGAGTCTGTAGTGTCAGTCGTGAACTGCTCGTCGCGTAGTGCGGTTGTCCCGGTAGTGTACGTTAAAAAGTAATCGCGTAGCGCACTGCTACTTTAAAAATCCAAGTCTCGAAGTGTCAGTTGTGAAGTGCTCGTCGCGTAGTGCGGTTCTCTCGCGTAGTGTTCGTTAAAAAGAAATCGCGTAGCGCACAGCTGCTTCAAAAATCCGAGTCTGTAGTGTCAGTCGTGAACTGCTCGTCGCGTAGTGCGGTTGTCCCGGTAGTGTACGTTAAAAAGAAATCGCGTTGCGCACTGCTACTTTAAAAATCCAAGTCTCGAAGTGTCAGTTGTGTAGTGCTCGTCGCGTAATGCGGTTCTCTCGCGTAGTGTTCGTTAAAAAGAAATCGCGTAGCGCAATGCTACTTTAAAAATCCGAGTCTGTAGTGTCAGTCGTGAACTGCTCGTCGCGTAGTGCGGTTCTCCTGCGTAGTGTTCGTTAAAAAGAAATCGCGTAGCGCACAGCTGCTTCAAAAATCCGAGTCTGTAGTGTCAGTCGTGAACTGCTCGTCGCGTAGTGCGGTTGTCCCGGTAGTGTACGTTAAAAAGAAATCGCGTAGCGCACTGCTACTTTAAAAATCCAAGTCTCGAAGTGTCAGTTGTGTAGTGCTCGTCGCGTAATGCGGTTCTCTCGCGTAGTGTTCGTTAAAAAGAAATCGCGTAGCGCAATGCTACTTTAAAAATCCGAGTCTGTAGTGTCAGTCGTGAACTGCTCGTCGCGTAGTGCGGTTCTCCTGCGTAGTGTTCGTTAAAAAGAAATCGCGTAGCGCACAGCTGCTTCAAAAATCCGAGTCTGTAGTGTCAGTCGTGAACTGCTCGTCGCGTAGTGCGGTTGTCCCGGTAGTGTACGTTAAAAAGAAATCGCGTAGCGCACTGCTACTTTAAAAATCCAAGTCTCGATGTGTCAGTTGTGTAGTGCTCGTCGCGTAGTGCGGTTCTCTCGCGTAGTGTTCGTTAAAAAGAAATCGCGTAGCGCAATGCTACTTTAAAAATCCGAGTCTGTAGTGTCAGTCGTGAACTGCTCGTCGCGTAGTGCGGTTCTCCCGCGTAGTGTCCGTTTAAAAGAAATCGCGTAGCGCACTGCTACTTTAAAAATCCGAGTCTGTAGTGTCAGTCGTGAACTGCTCGTCGCGTAGTGCGGTTGTCCCGGTAGTGTACGTTAAAAAGAAATCGCGTAGCGCACTGCTACTTTAAAAATCCGAGTCTGTAGTGTCAGTCGTGAACTGCTCGTCGCGTAGTGCGGTTGTCCCGGTAGTGTACGTTAAAAAGAAATCGCGTAGCGCACTGTTACTTTAAAAATCCGAGTCTGTAGTGTCAGTCGTGAACTGCTCGTCGCGTAGTGCGGTTGTCCCAGTAGTGTACGTTAAAAAGAAATCGCGTCGCGTAGTGCCTTTTGAATAATCCGAGTTTCGTAGTGTCAGTCGATAAGTGTTTGTCGCGGAGTGCGGTTGTCCCGCATAGGACACGTTAAAAAAAATCGCGTCGCGCACTGCTGTTTTAAAAATCAGAATCTGTAGTGATAGTCGTGAACTGCTCGTCGCGTAGTGCGGTTCTTCCGCGTAGTGTTCGTTAAAAAGAAATCGCGTAGCGCACTGCTACTTCAAAAATCCGAGTCTGTAGTGTCAGTCGTGAACTGCTCATCGCGTAGTGCGGTTGTCCCGGTAGTGTTCGTTAAAAAGAAATCGCGTAGCGCACTGCTGATTTAAAAATCCGAGTCTGTAGTGTCAGTCGTGAACTGCTCGTCGCGTAGTGCGGTTGTCCCGGTAGTGTTCGTTAAAAAGAAATCGCGTAGCGCACTGCTGATTTAAAAAGCCGAGTCTGTAGTGTCAGTTGTGAAGTGCTCGTCGCGTAGTGCGGTTCTTCTGCGTAGTGTACGTTAAAAAGAAATCACGTAGCGCACTGCTGTTTTATAAATTAGAATTTGTAGTGACAGTCGTGAACTGCTCGTCGCGTAGTGCGGCTATCCCGGTAGTGTACGTTAAAAAGAAATCGCGTCGCGTAGTGCCTTTTGAATAATCCGAGTCTCGTAGTGTCAGTCGTGAGCTGCTCGTCGCGTAGTGCGGTTGTCGCGAGAAGTGTACCTTAAAAAGAATTCGCGCAGTGCCGTTTAAAAATCATTTTTTCGCGAGTGCATAACGTCAGCGTCCTCATCTCCATCGTCATCATAAACGCCATTATCATCGCCATCAACATCACCATTCCCATCTTCGGTATTATCGCAGAATATGTATGAATTATGGCTGGGAATTCGCTGAATGAGTGAGTCCCACGGGTAAAACCGTGGAAATTTTTTTTATTAACTAAAGAATGACCAAAAACCTATCAGTAGGTTACAGTTGGCCATTCTTCGGTTAAAATCATTTCTTGTTTTGTTTTTAATGTTTTTCAGATCCTCCGTATCGTCTATTTCTATTTTGCGCTTATTTTCTGTTTTTCATTAGGTTTAGATTGGCGTTATATATAGGCTTTTTAGCTTTGTGAATTAGATAGTCATTATAGTTTTCGGTATTAGGTAGGGTATCATTTTCAGGTTTCTTAATTCCTTTTAAAATAAAGGGAATCACCTCAACTTCATTTTCCACGGAGATTCTATCTTCCCACACGTCCAGTTCAACTAATAAAGGCACATCTTAATTGAATTAACGTTCACTCTCTCGAGAGAAAGATGCATCTCAATTAATAACTAGAATCAAATACCATTTTCCCTTTTTTTTTAAAATCGTATATTTTTGGTAGAATCTTCGTATTAAATACCATTTTTGCCAGTTCTTGAAATTCCAAATTATAAAATGAAATATGGAAATATTTTGTTTGAAAAACCTTCCATATTTCAGGTTAAATACTCGTTTTTTCAAATTTTATTAACATTTCTTATTTTCAGGTGGAGTGGAAGCGGACTATTCCTAGTGGCAAAACAGTCCAATATCGATATATATTCGATATGGAATTCATACCAACCCTGTACCCTTTTCTCCATCAGTTGGAGAAAGACAAACCATTATTTGGAGTCAAACCGTCATCAGAGGAGGACGTACTGACAAATATCCTAATTATTTTTCTACTTTTCATACTTGCTTAATTTTTTTAAGTTTTAAGAGGGACAAGTATAGGGCAAGGCTGTCAACGAGTAAGGCTTAATTACCTGTCCGTTTACTTAAGTCCACATTTATTTAAATAATTTCAAGGATAGATAAATTTAATCTTATTATTTTCATTCATTGTTAATTCAAGTACAGGTGTTTATTGAGAAGTGGACTCTCGAGTGTCAACTGGCTCGGGCTGATCCTCCTTCAGCGACTATCAACCCTTACTTACTTTGTCCTTGTGGACTCTCGACGTTGGCTCAATAAGTTCACCTAATAGGGGTCCATCTTTATTGATGTATAAATCGTTTCCTCGACGTAGTAGTTCTTCGTGTGACAACTCGGATCCACACCAAGGGACAAAGAAAGTAAGGGTAATTAGTCACTGAGGAGAGTATCAGTCATGATCTGGTTGACCTTTGTGTGAATTAACATTCACGCTCGAGAGGAGGAAGCTTTTCAATTAACCGCTGGAAAGAAGTAACAATTTCGTTAGCTTCTGTTTTCATTCACTTTTTGTAGCATGCTTTATTAATTTATATCTTTGTCTGTCTTTGAAATTCCTAATTAGAATCTGAAATGTGGGAATATTTTCCTTGAAAATCCTTCCACATTTCGGGTTGAATTCTCGTTTTTTTCCAAATTTATTCTAATTTTTTTGTTTGTTTCAGGTCGAGCGCTAGAGGACCATGGATAGTGACCCCGTATCCAATAACGACATAAACCCTATAACGAATCGACACCAATCATGCGCCATTACCATCCTGGGTTGGAGTGAGTCAAACCATCATTCGGAATCGAGCCGTCGTTGGAGGAAGACGTACAGGCAAATACATTCTTTTCTTATTTCTCATACTTGTTTAATTAATTTTATGTTTTAGGAAGGACGCTTATAGGACAAGGCTGCCAAGGAGTAGGAAGTAAACACTCTCCGTTTACTTAAGTCCACATTTATTTAAATAATTTCAAGGATAGATAAATTTAATCTTATTATTTTCATTCATTGTTAATTCAAGTACAGGTGTTTATTGAGAAGTGGACTCTCGAGTGTCAACTGGCTCGGGCTGATCCTCCTTCAGTGACTATCAACTCTTACTTACTTTGTCCTTGTGGACTCTCGATGTTGGCTCATTAAGTTCACCTAATAGGGGTCCATCTTTATTGATGTGTAAATCGTTTCCTCGACGTAGTAGTTCTTCGTGTGACAACTCGGATCCACACCAAGGGACAAAGAAAGTAAGGGTTATTAGTCACTGAGGAGAGTATCAGCCGTGATCTGGTCGACCTTTGTGTGAATTAACATTCACGCTCGAGAGGAGGAAGCTTCTCAACTAACCGCCGGAAAGATGTAACAATTTCGTTAGCTTCTCTGTTCATTCACTTTTTGTAGCATGCTTCATTAATTTATATCTTTGTCTGTCCTTGAAATTCCCAATTAGAATCTGAAATGTGGAAATATTTTCCTTGAAAATCCTTCCACATTTCGGGTTGAATACTCGTTTTTTCAATTTTATTTTTGTTTTCTTTCTGTTTCAGTTGGAGCGGGAGAGAGCCATGGATAGTGACCGCATTTTCCCAATATCGACATAAATCCAACACTAATCATGCGCCATTGCCATTCTGGGTTGGACCAAGTCAAACCCTCACTTGGAATCCGGACATCATCGGGAGAGGACGTACTGGCAAATAATTTATTTTTTTATTTCTCATACTTGTTTAATTTATTTTATGTTTTAGGAAGGACTCTTGTAGGACAAGGCTGTCAACGAGTAGGGCTTAATTACCAGTCTGTTTACTTAAGTCCACATTTATTTAAATAATTTCAAGGATAGATAAATTTAATCTTATTATTTTCATTCATTGTTAATTCAAGTACAGGTGTTTATTGAGAAGTGGACTCTCGAGTGTCAACTGGCTCGGGCTGATCCTCCTTCAGCGACTATCAACCCTTACTTACTTTGTCCTTGTGGACTCTCGACGTTGGCTCATTAAGTTCACCTAATAGGGGTCCATCTTTATTGATGTGTAAATCGTTTCCTCGACGTAGTAGTTCTTCGTGTGACAAGTCGGATCCACACCAAGGGACAAAGAAAGTAAAGGTTATTAGTCACTGAGGAGAGTATCAGCCGTGATCTGGTCGACCTTTGTGTGAATTAACATTCACGCTCGAGAGGAGGAAGCTTCTCAACTAACCGCTGGAAAGATGTAACAATTTCGTTAGCTTCTCTGTTCATTCACTTTTTGTAGCATGCTTTATTAATTTATATCTTTGTCTGTCCTTGAAATTCCCAATTAGAATCTGAAATGTGGAAATATTTTCCTTGAAAATCCTTCCACATTTCGGGTTGAATACTCGTTTTTTCAATTCTATTTTTGTTTTCTTTCTGTTTCAGTTGGAGCGGGAGAGAGCCATGGATAGTGACCGCATTTTCCCAATATCGACATAAATCCAACACTAATCATGCGCCATTGCCATCCTGGGTTGGACCAAGTCAAACCCTCACTTGGAATCGGGACATCATCGGGAGAGGACGTACTGGCAAATAATTTATTTTTTTATTTCTCATACTTGTTTAATTTATTTTATGTTTTAGGAAGGACTCTTGTAGGACAAGGCTGTCAACGAGTAGGGCTTAATTACCAGTCCGTTTACTTAAGTCCACATTTATTTAAATAATTTCAAGGATAGATAAATTTAATCTTATTATTTTCATTCATTGTTAATTCAAGTACAGGTGTTTATTGAGAAGTGGACTCTCGAGTGTCAACTGGCTCGGGCTGATCCTCCTTCAGCGACTATCAACCCTTACTTACTTTGTCCTTGTGGACTCTCGACGTTGGCTCATTAAGTTCACCTAATAGGGGTCCATCTTTATTGATGTGTAAATCGTTTCCTCGACGTAGTAGTTCTTCGTGTGACAACTCGGATCCACACCAAGGGACAAAGAATGTAAGGGTAATTAGTCACTGAGGAGAGTATCAGTCAAGATCTGGTTGACCTTTGTGTGAATTAACATTCACGCTCGAGAGGAGGAAGCTTCTCAACTAACCGCTGGAAAGAAGTAACAATTTAGTTAGTTTCTCTATTCATTCACTTTTTTTAGCATGCTTTATTAATTTATATCTTTGTCTGTCTTTGAAATTCCTAATTAGAATCTGAAATGTGGAAATATTTTCTTTGAAAATCCTTCCACATTTCGGGTTAAATACTCGTTTTTTCAAGTATATTTTTGTTTTCTTTTTGTTTCAGGTGAGGCGGCGCCGCCTCCCTCCCCGACGGTGTGCCACCTTGTCGTGGTGGGGGGGCTCACTTCTACAAGATCCCTTCCGATTAGTAAATGATTCGAATTAATTTTCTGATCTTTGGGAATCTTGTAGAAGTGCCAAGAGCACACCACACCTTAACGGGAATCCATATACCAACATTACAGGGCGAAAACTATTTCGCATGCAGCGTCGTCATTTGTTGACGGATTGTAAAGTTATTACAGGTTTTTGGAAATGCCAGAAGCTTATCTACTAAGTTACGTTAGGAAAATTAAAAAAAAATGAAAAAAATTTTTTGTTTAAATAAATATATTAACATTATTGAGAAACAACATTTAAATCGCAAAATCCCCCAACGTACTTTACTAGATAATGTTCATACGTTTCCAAAAAGTCCACAAAAATGCAAATCTGTCAAGAAATGACGATGCTGCATGCAAAATAAATAATGGAAGAATTTCGTGTTCGGGAAGTCGCCAACACGAAATTCTTCAATTATTTATTTTACATGCAGCATCGTCATTTCTTGACAGATTTGCATTTTTGTGGACTTTTTGGAAACGTATGAACATTATCTAGTAAAGTACGTTGGGGGATTTTGCGATTTAATTGTTGTTTCTCAATAATGTTAATATATTTATTTAAACAAAAATTTTTTTTCATTTTTTGTTAATTTTCCTAACGTAACTTAGTAGATAAGCTTCTGGCATTCCCAAAAACCTGTAATAACTTTACAATCCGTCAACAAATGACGACGCTGCATGCGAAATAGTTTTCGCCCTGTAATGTCGGTATATGGATTCCCGTTAATTATACTATAGTTTTCTTTCCCGGGTTGAATTATATTATTTAATTCATTACTACACTATCTGATGCCTGAGCTACATATGATTTAATTTCCCATTGTGTATATACGAGATAAGCGAGGATGAGTTATACATAGGCGCGCGTATTAGTACTACATAGTAAGAGCGCTGGTGTCTTTTTAAAGCAGTTCCTAAATGCATCGAAACATTAGAAAAAGCCATACCTGGCATTGGTTGTATCCCGCAAGGACAGAAACTGTAGCGTAGGATCTCGCAGTGAACAGAAACTATAGCGTAGGATCCCGCAGGGAACAGAAACTGTAGCGTAGTATCCTAAGGATACTACGCTATAGGAAAATTATACTACGGTTAAGTACGGTAGTAATAATTATACTACACTTGGCAACGCTGCTCTCCTAAGTTCCTAACCAAGGTTGCCAAGTCCGCCATCTTGAATAGTACTACGCTCTATAGTAAGTGAATTTGATATAAGGAATGCAGACTGCACAAAGTATACTGCCAGCGGAAATACGTCAGTAGCCATCTTAAATGCAGAACGTAATATATCAAAAATTATATATATTATATTCACAGCCTGTCACCGTGAACGGCGTGAACGAAGACAAATGTTTATTATACGGAAAAATAAAGTGTAATAAAGAAATAAGGAGTAGTGACAGCTTTGATCTATCTGACAGCTGATGTACTTATGGTATAAGTGAATAAATAAAATAAAAATGCTTTTCCTAAATTGATTTTTAATTTTGATAAAATGGTCAAATGTAGCCATTAATTAATTAGATTTGGTAATAAATACAAAAAATGCGTTTTATTATAACAAATGAGTTGAGGTAAAATAAACTCAATGTTTTTATATTAATTTGTTAACAAATGGATTTTTTATTTATTATTGAGTCCAATAAGTTAACGGTTATTAAAAAAAAAATTCTTTGTAATGAAACAAAAATGAAAAAATTTTAATCTTCACCAAGACTCGAACACGAGCCCACCGCATGATAAACGGCAACCTTACCGCCTGCGCTACAGCGCTCACTTGATGTACCAAGAGCAAAACAGCCTTTTTAAAGACTGACTACAATTCTTTTATTAATTCGTCATAAATGATCAAGAATTAGCTGTAATAATAAATACATTTATCTACATAGCATTATTGTACTAAATTTATTGTTTTTAATTTGAAGCATACATTTTGCATGAAGATATGATAATTTAAGGGTAACCATTCAGTACTCTATATACAAAACTATTCATATGCTCAACTATCATAAATTAATTAAGTAATATTATAATATTTGTTATATGTAGTCGAATAACTATGATAAACCAGCATATGAATAGTTGTGTATTTAGAGTATTGCATGAACACCCTTAAAGTATCGTATCTTCATGTAAAATGTATGCTTCAAATTAAAAACATAATAAATTTAGTGCAATAATGCAGTGGAGATAAATGTATTTATTATTGCAGCTAATTCTTGATCGTTTATGACGAGTTAGTGAAAGAATTGTAGTCAGTCTTTAAAAGGCTGTTTTGCTCTTGGTACATCAAGTGAGCGCTGTAGCGCAGGCGGTAAGGTTGCCGTTTGTCATGCGGTGGGCTCGTGTTCGAGTCTTGGTGAAGTTTGAAATTTTTTCATTTTTTTTTGCATTACAAGGAATTTTTTTTTTAATAACCATTAATTTATTGGACTCAATAATAAATTAAAAAATGCATTTGTTAACAGATTAATATAAAAACATTGAGTTTATTTTACCTCAACTCATTTGTAATAATAAAACGCATTTTCTGTATTTATTACCAAATCTAATTAATTAATGGCTACATTTGACCATTTTATCAATATTACAAATCAATTTAGGAAAAGCATTTTTATTTGTTTTGAGTTTTTAGGTAAACGCAGCACCACTTCACACGGATAACACGTAAAAATGTCACGGTTAGCGGTAGTCGCTCTTCTTCTAAAGCCAATGTTGCCTGAAGTCCAAATCACACCTATGCTCTCCAGGCATAGTTGTGTTTGTACCGCTTCCCTTTAAATTTTCTATACTCCTGCTGGCTAGCGCTTATCTTCATTTTTGTTGCTAAAAGCTTGATTCTGGCATCACTGCCGTGTGGAACTATTAGTTTGCTAATAAAAGCAGAGGCTTAATTTTAAGAGATTGCAACATATAGTAATTAATATAGTTACAATTGTAAAAAAAAAACAAAAATTTTATTTTACATATATTAACTTTAAATAAAATCCCACAAAGTACTGTAAAATATCTAACATGTTATATTATATATCTAATCTGTCAGCTTCTTTATTTTAATATTCATCTCAATTATCACAGTTTGATCCTCAGCGATGACACAGTAACCACATTATGGTGAATCTATTCTTTTTTTTTAATGTTCGATCCACATAGCTTCATCCTCAGCAGTGATACAGTAAACACACGTACATTACTATAATTTAATCTGAAACAAAATCCCACAAAGTACTATAAAACATCTTACATTTTATATTATATATCTATTCTGTTATTTTCTTCATTTATTATTGTATTTACCCAAAATGCTGACTCATTTATTTTAATGTCTGTCTCAATTAACACAGTTTGATCCTCATCAGCGATGACACAGAAACAACATTATGGTGAATCTATTCCTTTTGTTTTAATGTTCAATCCACATAGCTCCATTCTCAGCATTGACATAGTAAACACTTTACAATAATTTAATCTGAAACAAAATCCCAAAAAGTACTATATAAAATCTTACATTTGAAATTACAAATGTAATCTGTCAGCTTCTTTATTTGTATCGTATTTACCCAATGTGTTGATTGTTTATTTTAATATTCATCTCAATTAACACAGTTTGATCCTCAGCGATGACACAATAACCACATTATGTTTAGTCTATTCCTTTATTTTAATTTTGAAAATCTGCATAGCTCCATCCTCAGCACAGTGACATAGTAAACACATTACTATAATTTAATCTGAAATAAAATCCCACAAAGTACCACAAAATATTTATATCTTACATTTTATATTATAAAATTTATTGTTATACTTATCTAAAATGTTCAATCCTTTATATACTTTTAAAAATTATTTTTATGTACATTTTACAAATTTCGTCACTTTATTTATTCACTTATACCATCAGTATATCAGCTGTCAGTAAGATTAAAACTGTCACTTTATTTCTTTATATTACTTTATAACTTGTGGTATGTATATACTAACATTTGTCTTGGCTCACGGAGTCACGGACCATGCATTATGTATTTTGAAATTAGTAATTAGATATATCTATATTGCGGTCCCTCTACAGTCTCTACCCTCTGACGTATTTCCGCCGACCAGTAGTATCAGCAGCGACTATAGCGTAGTACCCAAAATAGTACTACGCTATAGGATATGTCGCTTTTGGGTACTACGGTAGTACCGAAAGTACTACACTTGGCAACCTTGTTCCTAACTCATCTCTTAAACGCCGGTGTCCGATAGGCGGCAGTCCTGTGCTCTAAAAACATGGTTGGTTGTTCAGTTCAGTTGTGTCGTTGTGAAAACGTACCTACCTAACCTTTAAACTCTTTAAAGTATTTTGTGTAGTAGTGGCAACTGGTGGCAACTTGGCAACTTCATTTTTTAAAGATGTTAAGTGGAAGAGGTTATGAAATAAGAAAATTTAGTTAACTTTAAATCCTGTTAATGATTATAATTTTGTTAATCATATATAATGTATAGGTTTCTTAAAAGTCATAGTACTTCGATACATAATGTTTATCGTTCGTCATTACCTGAAAATATGCAATCGTCTACAAAAGTGTGCTCCTTTTGTAATTTTTGTCATCAAAACTTACTAAAATGTATGTATAAAATTGATGTTAAATCTAAAATTTACTCTTAATATAAACATTGCCTTTTTATTTTACTATCAAATGTTATTAAAATATTATTTAAAAGTTATGAGTGCCTTTAAACCTTACCATGAATAAGGTTTTAATACACAGGATTTATATTTTAGATAATAAAATTATGCAACAGAAATATTGTTCAACTGTGCCAAATAAACCAGAGTTGCTGATCAAGAAAGAACTAAAAAAGAAAAAAAAATTTGCAGAGCTATTGGAAGGTATGTCACTTAAAATAATAAATTATTTGTTAATAATTATAACAACATAATAGCTTTTTTTTTTAGTAAATGATCGCACAAGTTCAAACATAAAAGCATCAGTAAAAAAATTAAATGCAAACTGTATATCATTGCTTATAGATCATCCAGAAATTGCTCTTGATCAATTACATAAGATAAATAGTTCTAGTTCAGTCAAATCTGCCAAACAGCAAATAAAAAGAAATGTGAAAAATAAGGTATGTGAACAGGAACTCGTTTATATAAAATAATTATTAATTATTAAAGAGTATAAGTAAATAATTAAACTCATAGTAATTTTTTATCACAGAAAGACAGAAAACTTGGAAGTGACAACGTTCAGTTAACTGATAGTAATGACTTATCTAATACAGAGTCCTATATAGACAAAACGAATGATTTGAATAATTTTAGTGAGGATATCTATAATAATGATTTATTAATGAATGATTTGATGAATCAAATAGAAGGTTTAAATGCGGACATGGAGCAAGAGGACTTAAAATTGATAAAAACTGGTGAATTGAAAAAGAAACAGTAAGTAACATTGCTTTTTACTTATTTTTTTTTGTTTTTGTGCTTAAGTAGCTTTGCTGCATACTTAAATATATATGTTAAATAATTCTCAATTTGAATAAAACATTAAAGTTCATTACTTGGGAAGATGTGTTTAAAAATTGTGTTTTGTGAGGAAAAAAGTTGAATAATCTTAATTTAAAAGTTTTGCAGTATATATTACATCCTATGTTTGGTTGCGTTAAACTTCCATTTTTTAATTAAAAAATCATTAACAAGTTGACTGCCAGTCTATGTTTTAAATTAATGTAATGAGAGGGCTCGATATAGGGAGAATTATTTGGAAAATGTTTTCCAATAAAGAAAAAAAAACATTTTACTGTACTTTTTTATTGTGAGTTCACTGAAAAACTCAGTAAGAATATAAAAATTATAAAATTGTAAGTGACTACCATTACAAGCATTTATTTATATAAGAGAAATACAATCACTTTTGATTAATATAGAACTGTTTTAAAAACAAAACTTAAAACTTTTATATGTAACATAAATTTATTTTCATTAAAATTTTAATCAACCATGTCCCTCAACACCTTTTAAACAAGAAATTCCGGATAAGATTATGGCGGTATTTGAGGACTGATTTGTAACCCACTGTACCATTTTAGTGACGTCGCGAGCTGCTTTATATGGTAAAATAGTTACATTCTTAGAAAACAAAACACAGATTTTATATACATTCTTAAAACACTATTGCTGGTTTTTAAAAAATCTGCCTAACTTACCAGAAAAAACAGCTTAGGAAGTCACAAGAACAGTATAATTGAGATGAAAATCGGTTTTCAAATAACGCCATAATCTTGTTAAAAATTTAAATTTACTGGGTGCTTGAAGGATCGTGTTAATATGCTAGCTTCGCTATATAGCTTCAGAACGGTCAAGTTACTTTAATATAGATATTTTTAATGAATAATTGTTTTATGAAATTATATATACATACAGAGTTTTCATAAAATACTACTTTATTATTTTAAAAAATACGCTGTTTCTAGAAACTAAAAAGATACGGATTTTTTGCTTTTTCAAAACTTTAATATGGAGGGTTTCATGCCACCTCGAAAGCTGATGCGATAGTTATATAAAGATCAATCCGATTTATTTAAAATGTAGCCCTTTATTTTTATTGCATATTCTTATAACTGACATTGAGAACTTTCTAAACACCGTAGGAATTAACCATTTCATTCCATCATTCACTAGATATTTCTGTTTGAAATTGCATATAGATGGTATAGATTCGACTAAAGCAATGTGTGTAACCGTCAATCATACATGAGCATAATTGCTCATCTATTTATAATTTCATGTCGAGATATCTAGTGAATGACTGGATAAAATAATGAATTTATAAAAAGTTTTGGAGTGTTCTTGAGATAAGTTACAAGAATATACAATAAAATAATAGAAGGTTCCATTTAAAAAAATCGGTTTGGCTTTTATACAGCCTGCGCCTAGTGTTCCACGCTCAAATGAATATTACCATAATAAATTTTAAGAAGAGCAAACAGACATGTGTTTATTTTTGTGAAAAGTGTATATTTTTCGAAATAATAAGGGTGGTGTGAGGGCCTTTATAAGTTTCCTATTAGATTGGTCATTAAAAATTTTGTTTTTTCACTTTAATCGTGGATCCTTTCAAATCTACTCCAGATAAATAAAGAAAGATATCCTTTAGACCTGAGCTCTGAGAAAATATCCTAAAGTACCCTCCGAGCTGCTTACTTTTTTCTACTTAAATAATATGAAATTTTAACAGGCTGTGGAAATTAATTTTGGATTTTCCGTAATAATTGTTACCTTAACAAATTTTAAACCATATTAAACTATCCAGTATTGGTGCTAGTATTTGCAGAAATTTGTATCGAATTTTCCTTCACATATACAAGGATAGGCATATTACTGAAATCAATTAATAACCGGTTTTAGTGTTGATTTAAATGATGTACTAATTTTTGTAGGTAAAAGAAAATTTGCTAAAAATTTCTGTAAATACTAGCACCCATACTTGATAGTTTAATACAATTCAAAAAAATTTCAGGTAACAATTATTACGAAAATTCCAAAATTAATTTCCACGTTCCGGTACAATTACTCGTCATTTAAGTGAAAAAAAGTAAGCGGCTCAGAGGCTACTTTAGGATTATTTGTCAGCGCCCAGGTTTCAAGGAAATCCGTTTTTACTTAATTGGAATAAATTTTTTTGAAAGGTGCATCGACCAAAATGGAAAAACACCATTTTCAACGACTACCCTAATACTTTGTATAGATGAATAGTGGATACCCTGAATACTCTAAATGTTGATTCTCCAATAACTTCAGTTTTTTAATAAACAAATTGCATATGTTATGGCCAATAGTCCTGAAAATATTATAAATACTAAATCTGCTTAAAGGTTGTAGCATTCATATATATAAGTAAAATAATTGAGCTTCATTTTACTTACAAAGTTTTATTGCTTTTGTTAAAAAAAGTAGTAAAAGGCACATAGAGCGTTTGGAATTTTCATTTCTCGAAATTTATCATTTTTTCCAACTGTTCACTAGACACTTTGAGTTAAAATAATAAACAGGTGAGTTTGAGTGAATATATGTATGTGTGCGTAGCTATTGCACACAACTTCCGTAAAACTTATATCTATATGCAATTTCATATCTAAATAACTAGTAAACGCTTAAATGAAATAATAAATTCATACAGTGTTTTAGAAAGATCTTAAAATAAACTATTAGAATACGTAAATATATATAGGGTATTCCATAAAACAAGAATCAAAGTGACCTTCAAATAACTTTAAAAATTAAAATCATAATTATATAAATTGGTCTGTGGTTACACTTCCCCTTTAAAGGGTCACAAAATATATGATTTAACGGGATCCCTCACGCCTGCTTTATCGACAGTACAAGTTAATAAACAATTAGTTTAATAAAATTCAAATGTGAAGAAAATTGAACAATCGGGCATCTTTAGGATAAAGTGCAAGTCCTAACGAGTCAAACGAGTTTAATTAAAATCATTCAAGTTGGATGAAGAATAACGCTGTACCACTGTCCCGCGTTCTTGAAGAGAGGTCACTTTTGGTTATTTCCACTTCAAGAACGCGGGACAGTGGTACAGCGTTATCCTTCATCCGATTTGAATGTCTTTAATTAAGCTGGTTTGACTCGTTAGGATTTGCACTTTATCCTAAAGACGCCCGATTGTTCAATTTGCTTCGCATTTGAATTCTATTAAACTAATTGTTTATTGACTTGTTTTGTCGGTAAAACAGGCGTGAGGGATCCCATTAAACAGTTTTTTATCTTTCATAATTTACAAAATAATCAGCCGAAAAATGTTCAAATGAATATTTTTTATATATTCACTGCTTGCAGAGAATAGTTTTTCAACAAGCTACTTAAGCTACACTGGCTGCTTAATAATAATTATTAACTTAAGCTTAAAAGAAAGCTAATTTGTATTAGCTTAAGATTTGAAAATATAAGTGTAAATCTTGTAATTTATATTTAGATTGAATTTTTTTTTTAGGCCAAAACTGAGTGAAGAAAAAAATGCTAATGATAGGGAAATATTGTCTACAGAAAATCTAGATAAAATATTAGCATGCATTCAAGTGTACATAGATGTTGGAAAAGTTAGGCGGGCAGAATACTTATTACTACAGCAGAGGAAACCAAATAGAAAATTGTATAGAGTTGATTCAATGTCGGGTGAATTTGTAAAGGGTTTTAACTTACTTCTAGATTTTTATGCTGCAAAAGGAAATTTAACAAAAGTTTTAGAGTTATACAAGTTTATGAAAAAAGATTCTAAGCATCCTAATGTGCAAAGTTATTCCTATATATTGGAATGTATTGGGAGAAATGCTCCCAATGACACAACAACAGGTACAGATTTATGATAAAATTCCGATTGGCAATAAGTTTTGCCTAAAACCACTCAGAATATGGACGTAAGAAAAAGTTTTTCTCTGTAGTTATTTGAGAAGTCAATTTTTTGCATAGGAAACTTGTGTGAAAATCATTTTTATCAAAATGAATAGATATCTATGCAATAAATTAATATTTCTTCCCTTACAGAGATAAATTTGTCCTAGCGCGTGTACTTTGAGATGTTTTATGTGAAACACCATAAGAGTTATATTTTTTATTTATTTATTTTTTTTTAACATTTTCTTTACATTTTGACAGAAATATTAAGAAGCATTGAGTGTGATATGAAAGCTAAGCAAATATCATTTAATAGTATTTATACGAAAACTATTTTAAAAAATAATCAGCAAGAAGCAATTCTAAAGGCAATTAAGCAATTGGACCCAAATTTCAAACCATTATCTCATTGCCCAGAATTATCTTATGATTGTAGTTTATTAAAGAACATTCAAAATACAAAAATATCGAAACCAGCCGTAGATTATATAAATAAGACTACATTGCACCATGCCTTAAGAAATCAGATATGTGCAGAACGTCAAGGGGTTGTTAAAGTAAAGAGTATTGTAAATAATAATTCATCAGAACATGAAAGTCGTGTAAGCATAGTACATTTTAGTGGATTAGCTTTATATTTAAAAATGTTGATAATTTTAATTAATTTTTTTTAGTTTTTTATTCATTGTATATCATTGTTTAAAATTTTAGAAGAAAAGAATTGAAGAATTGGAAAGTAGATGGGAAAAAAAAGCTGCTGAAGCATTTGATCAAAATTTGTTTTATTTAAAACAGCAAGAGAACTCGCCAATTCTCAGAACTTTAATTTTGCACCCTTTTCTAGAAATATTGCCAAAACCAGTTTATGTACATGCGATTATGACAGAAGTTAAAACATTAGCGGATAATGACGGGACACATTCTAAATCCTTAATAAAATGTTATGCAAATTTAGGACTATATATTTTTAAAAAATATAAGGTAATGTTTAATTATTATATGGATACAATATTTTTATTTCTATAACATATGTATTTGTACGGTATCCTAAAAGTCTACACTACCTCAAATAACTTTAAGAAAAATCGTTTTAAAACAAAATATTTTATAGAAAAGTTTAATTATTAAAAAAAAACTAATTGCCAACTTTATTAATTTGACCTTGAAGTACATTGCAAAAATTACGTCAAGACTACCTTAATTTGTTTTAATGAGACACCGTATACATTATTACATATTATTGTAGCCAACATGAAGAGCTTTCTAAAATACTCTTTTTGTCTTTTTATTTCATCCGATTGCTTATGAAGCATGTTGATTTGGAATTATACGTTGGTGAGCGATTAAAATGCGTCGCGTAGCGATTACGGACACTAGTTCAGCCAGACCTACAACTATGTACAGTTTCAAATCCAAATATCTCGTGAACGACTGGATGAAATAAAAAATAAAAACAGGGCCTTGGAAAGCTCCTGAGGTCAGTTATAAAAATATGTCAAAACATACAGAATGTTCCATTCAGGGTCGGTGTCTTTGGTCAAAAGTGTGGGGGTTAAGTAGGTGTATACCAACCTCATTTTTTGTTCACGAAATCTCAAATATATTTTGTTTTGATAGTTTAATGCATGAAATTTTATATGTATGAGATTAATTAAAAAAAAAACATTTCTAGAGGAGAAAACATTGTGAGAGCTATTATTGCTATTAAAAATTTAAGTTCGTACACTTGCTTAATCCTGACTTTTAAGGAAGGACTCCGACCCTCAAAGACTCAAGCTGACCTTGACGTAACCTTTGCGGCGAACTTCAAGGTTAGACTAATATAATTAGCAGTTAGGTTTTTTTTAAGTATTAAAACTTTTGTACAAAATATTTATTTTTGGAACCGGTTTATTTTTAAGTTATTTCAGAGGGTTCAGACTTTTTTAGGACACTGTGTATTATTTTTGAAAATAATATATTATTTCAGCTCTCAAAAGCAATTCAGGACGGAATTTTAGATAAAAAGCTAGATGCTTATTTTAAATATTTAGATTGGTATCTTGATGGAAAAAGTGGACGGAATCATCGTTTGGAATGGCAGAAATGTATTATTGAAACAAATAATAGTGAAATATTAATGACCAATTACTTATTGCCGTGGCCAAGAAGTATTTGCTTGCAGATAGGCGAATTTTTGTACAATATCATCTTTAATGATTTAAAAGTTGAAATTAATAACGACGGTAAAGGGAAGAAGAAAGTCAGCAGCTATCCTGCATTTTTTGCTGTTGTTAATACTAGCGAGAAATCTTTATTAGAACAGGTTTTTATTTTATAATATGTACATTTATTTATTAATCCTAAGGCTTAAATTGGTTAGATATTAAGATTTGATGACTTACAGGTGAAGCCTCATCCGTATGTTTCAAAGCAGTATAAGCAATCTGTAAATATTTTACCAGATATAGAATTTACAACAGATGTGCTACCATCGCTAGTACCTCCCTGTCCGTGGACAGGCATACAGAATGGTGGCTATTTCTTTACACCATCAGACTTTATGAGAACAACGGCTTTTTCGGTAAAATATCTCTTCTTATACAATTATTTGAAGAAAAAAAATTATTTAAATGCACTTTATTTTGTCAGAAGTTTCATAAAAAATATGTACTATTATTATTATTTCTTGTTTATAGAAAGCATGTTACAAGCGATTATACAAAACACCACCAGAACAATTAAATCCAATATTTGATGTGTTAAATCAACAAAGCTCTGTACCCTGGAAAATAAATACAGACTTACTCGACATTGTGATAGATGTAAGTAATTTAAAATATGCTTACAAAGAAAATATTTCAACTATCCGACTAGACTTGAGGTGGCTTTTTTAGTGTTTTAAATATCGGTGAACCGTTGACGATTTCCTAAACCACAGCTTCTAACAATTTCCCTATTATGTGTAAATAGCATATAAGGAGGCATTATACTATTTCGATTGATATTTTTAATCGTTTATTATGGTTACTAAATTAATATTTGGAGTACGTAATTCTTTCAGACATATTTTAAACCTTTACATGCCGGAAAACTTTTTCATATAACATGTTAAATAAAATTTTATAAGGCTATTTCGCAGTCTCGTAGTAACTATTTTTACCTGCTGATACTCATTTTTGCCGCGAATGACGACCTGTAAAAGATAATTACAAATTATCCCTAGAAAAAATATAACTATAGTTATAGTGTACAATTTACTTTTTCTACTTTTTTATAATTTTGTTTAATTACTATTAGCAAATACTTTGTAATGATTTACTTTTGTTACTTGGTGCGAGACTACTGTTTCTCTCCTGATATTTATTTATACAGATTTCAAAATTGTTTATTCGTGTCTGCAATGTTAAAAACTTGGTAAACGATAAATAACCTGATATATATTGCATAAAAATGAATTAAAAATTAGTTTTATACAAATGAATGTGTAATGTTTGTCACTGCCTTTTGGAATAAAAATATTCTTTAGGCATGAGTCAATAAGAGTTGGAAGTTGAAATATTTTAACTCGTCAATGTTTTATCTCTACTTAAAATATATTAAAGGCTACTCCAAATTTAGTCGGACGATTAGCATACTCTCCTTGTTAGTGAAGTGTGTTTTATGTCTAATGTCATTAATAGATAATGTATTATAAAAAATAGATATTCAGAAAAGGGGGAAACGAAGATTTAAAAATACCAAAACCTATAAATTCATTCCCGCCATTTGAACCGAAAATACCTGATGATGGAACATCGGAGTCTAAGAAATCTTTGTATAGCGAAAGACTTGCATATATCAACGACTTACAAGATTCATATTCTTTATGGTGTGATGCATTGTATAAACTATCCATAGCCAATCACGTAAGTTGCATTAATATATATATAGTCAGTAAACATTTATTTTAAATGATAAATAAGTTATAAAAGATAATGAAAATTCTACCTTTATTGTTCACTTAAATGTGATTGCTATTACTTTTTTTAATCTTTATAGCTTCGGGATAAAATATTTTGGTTACCACAAAATATAGACTTCAGAGGAAGGGTATATTCGATTCCACCTCATCTTTCTCATCTAGGAAATGACTTAGCACGCTCGGTACTTCTCTTTGCAGAAGGGAGAAAATTAGGACCCCACGGCATTGATTGGTTGAAAATCCATCTTGTGAATTTATTGGGTTGTTTAAAAAGAAATTCCATTCAAGAACGTCTGCAATATGCAAATGACCATATTGATTTAATTCAAGATAGTGCCGATAATCCTTTAACGGTAAGTTTTTCAACTTTTTATGCTATCTAATAAAGGTTTTTGAAACCATAGTAAAATTTTTTTTTTCTCGGATGGTAACCATTTTTAAGCCCATTATATTTCCTCGCGTTCGCAAACATTATTTTGTTTCACTAGAACTTTGAAAATCCCTTGATACTGTGAAATACCTCAATCAGGATATCCTTATCTCGTGCGCAATTTTCCGGATTAATTCACCAATGAAACACATCGATTGGACGATCAATTAAAAACTAGGAGGATGCTTTACAAGGTCGAAACTCCTCTTATTGGTTCGGATAGTTGGATGAAAATTTTGTTTTTTAAAACCATGAAAGGAAACTCAAATTTCCTTGACTCCTTTTATTTCAACATTAACTTCATCATGAAATTGGAGGTACAGGATAGAATCTTCTTCTTGAATGTGCTAGTAAATCAGAAAACTCACGATACATTTTTGGAGAGAGAGTAGCAAATCTATGGAGAACCTATTCACACAGAGAACTACCTGTTGCCCTCTCCTATCAAGACCCTTGGCAAAAATAATTAGAAATCAGACCACTCATCTACGGAGTCCATATGATTTCCTCTAAATAGCGAAGTTGACACAGTTCAAAGTGTCTTGATTGTCCTTCCTCTAAGGTATAGCAATATAGCAAACCAGATTGGTAGAATACTTCGAATGAATAATATTAGTACGATCTACCAGACTCCGCAAGAATTGGCTGAAGTCCTTTCTAACCCAAAGGATTGAAAACACCCTTTAACCGTTTCAGTCTAACTCTTCGTTTCGCAATGCATAAAGCTTTACAATCATAGAGTACATTATTTGTTTTGCTGTAATGGAGAATTAAAATAAGCATGATTTTGTTTTCTAACTATTACAGTAACAGTAGTAAAGATTTCATATACAATATTAAATTGAAAAGTTACGTGTCTTACCAATATTTGAAATAATGTAGTCAGATTGTAATGACTGTCTTTTTAAAAGACTGAAACCGAAAGGATTAAACATAGGAGGCACTCATAAAATACCATATGTACTCGTAAAATGTACATTGAAGAAACCGAAAAAAATGAGTACATGGCTCAAATAACATTTCTCACTCAGTCATCACTAATTGAGCATAAGCTAAAGACTAGACACAAAATATTTTTCAGTCAAACTACAATTTGTATCCGCTTCGTAAGATTACATTCTTAGAAAGTACGGAGAAGTCCTTAAAATCTTGAAATACCCTAATAATCTCTATATTTGATTTGTAATCCTTATAATTTTTTAATTGATCGACTAATTATTGTCAATGATTGGATAACTTGTTTCAAGACCGAGACGGTGTACACATACATTTAAGGATGCACTAATGGAAGAGAAGTATATTTTCAGCATCATGGGTTGCTCAAATGCTAAGGAAATTAACTGAAATATTTAAGAAAAGACGACAGAATAAAATGCTTCAATGAATCTACATTCAAAAGCCAACATTTTATTAAAATAACTTTTTAAACTCGATTGATCAAATACAGGGTAAAATGTGGTGGACAAACAGTGACGATCCATGGCAAACTTTAGCAGCCTGTAAAGAAGTTGTAGCAGCATTAAAATCTCCAAATCCAGCAGAGTTTGTTAGTCACCTTCCAATTCACCAAGATGGTAGTTGTAATGGTTTGCAGCATTATGCTGCGCTTGGCAGGGATCAGCCTGGTGCAATAAGTGTAAATTTGGCACCATCTGACGTTCCACAGGATGTTTATAGTAGCGTAGTAACATTGGTAATATTATACATTTTAAATTAAATTGTAGAAATGTGCAATATTATATTTTAAAATTGATATTTCTTAGGTTGAGCAACAACGAAAAATTGATGCCGACAATGGGAATAAAATAGCAAATCTCTTAGATGGTCATCTTAATCGAAAAGTAATAAAACAAACTGTGATGACAACTGTCTACGGAGTTACGCAATATGGTGCTACCATTCAAATTCTTAAAAGGCTGAAAGGTTAATTTATAATTATTTAGAAACATATAACCATTAATTTTTAAGTACAATTATTTACGTTTACAGAGAAGAAACAATTTGAACATAAAACCTCATTTGAAGCTAGCCGTTACTTGGTAGAAAAAACTTTTGGCAGTTTAAGAACGATGTTTAATAGCGCAAAACAAATTCAAGATTGGTTTAATAAATGTGCGAATGTGATAACGAACTCTAATAAAGAAGTAGAATGGATAACACCATTAGGCCTTCCAGTTGTACAGCCGTATTTTAAATTATTACAATATAATTCCAATAATACTAGTAATCTGTAAGTGCAGTGTTTTCTATAAAGTTTCAAAAAGTATTATTTGTTCAAGCAAATTTATAAAATACTAAATTTATTGTACAGAAAAGTTGATAAACCAAAGCAAAGAAATGGATTTGCACCAAACTTTATACACTCCTTGGATTCTAGTCACATGATGTTAACTAGTTTGCATACTTTGCAAGAAGGGATAACTTTTATATCGGTTCATGACTGTTACTGGACCCATCCTTGCACCGTGGATATAATGAATAGGGTAAGGAATTAAATAATTTAATATAACATTGCAATACCTGAATGTTTGTTATCGAACTTTTCTAGATATGTCGAGATCAATTTATCGCCTTACATTCAGAGCCTATACTTGAAAACTTGTCGAACTTCTTTAAGAAAACATATGGAGAAAGGTAGTCAATATAAATTATTATAATTTACTTAAATTAATTTAATTATATATTTCTTTTAGCTTATTAAGACCGGGAGAAATAAAAGTATTTGACAAAATACCGAAGAAGGGGACTTTTGATCTAAACCAGATACGATCATCGGTTTACTTTTTTTCATAAATATATTTAAAAAAGTTGTTATAAAAATTACACTACATAGGCCGTTTATAACTTTAATATGTACAGCACCAACTTTTCAATGTTTATATTCAACAAACATTGAATAAGAAACTAATAAAAATGAATATGTGGAATATGTGAATATTTTTATTAAACTATAACAAAAACTAGGATGGCACTTATTTCAAAAGCTTAAATTTTAAATACTAAAGTTACTTAACAGTAATTATAGAAACGGGCGCCATCCAACAAATAAGCGGCACAAGTTTGAAGGATCTCGAGCTTCTTGGATGAGCCTTGTAACCTGACCAGAAACACTTGTAGCAATTCCTTCTTCAGTACCTTGTAGCTTTTGCTCAACCCTTAAAATTGCTCGTTGAGCAGTTTTATTAGTTTTAGCAGTATCTATATATTACAAAAATAAATTAATTACCAAATTTGTCTTGTGTCACAACAATTTTAATACTAATTATTATATACTGTAAATAGTTTGTTTTTATTCTTGCAATAAGTCATGCCTTGCTTTAATTATAAGGTATATAAATAAACATAATATCTTACAATTATCGTTTCCAGACGGATTCTTGATTGCTCCGCTTTGAATACTATAAGCTTTTGCAGGTGTAATGTCCCAGGCAAAAAGAGGATCATATTGAAGTACTTGGAGAAGTGTTATAATTATTTGTTTTTGGTCCCGCAATACGGTCATCGTTTCTTCACAGCAACGTTTCATAGTGCCTGCTACACCTGCCACCCCCATCGGAGCAACAATTTCTCTTGTTAGTCTAAATGGGACAGTTTCGGGAATTCGTAGAACTTTTCCTTGTTCAAATGCAATGCCTAAGTCAATGTGGATTACTTCAGCAGTAGTTTCATCAATTAAAATATTATTTAAATGCCTATCCCCCAATCCTAATATATATCCAGCTATAGAGGTTGTAGCTATACTTCGCGTATAAGCTAATCTTCTTTTAAACCAAATTTCAGGAGATGGATATTTTTCTATAAAGAAATGATGAAACACTGGCCGCATATTATTACAGCAATCTATAAACATTTTAAGTTTCAGTTCATTTGGCTTATTCTCAACGCTCATCATTTTTTTCACGCACATACGTGAATCGTAGTCATCGGGATAATACTTTTTATGTAAACCTGACACAGTATCAGATCCAATTAAAGCTGTTACGATTGGAATGGTATTATCACACCATTCAATTACTCCTGATCTCTGTGTAAGAGGTACAACTTTGTAAGTTCGAATTCTTAATTGTCGGCGTTTAGTTTCTTTACAGTTTTGTAACAGAGTATTCATTACTCCAAAAACCTGCTGCATAACAGCATCTTGCCTTAAATCATCTACTCCCTTCACTAATTGCGTACGTTTAATACCATCTGTACATATGCAAGTAACTTTCTTTGGTGCTGATTTACCTCCAACAGAGTCATATGTGTTCTCATATTTGTAAATTCCAACTACATTTTGATAGTTGCTACTGGGTCGAACATCCACATTTATTGTGGGAACAAATGCTCTTTCCAAATTGGATAAGCGCAAAATTTTTTGATTTCTATGTATTTTTATTCTATTGGTAGTTTGTTTTTCAGGTGTTCTATAGTTAGCTAACATTACCAAAGCCTCCGAAATCTTATTCATATCCTTAATGATTTCTCCCGTATCGGCTTGCTTAGATAGCTGGTTTATTAGCTTTTTACAACCAAGGATCCTCGGTTCTTCTACTTCTGGAGGCTTTTTTGAATCAAAATAATTATAATCCTCATACAGATTTGCTAAAGCTAATAAAACTGGTAGGGTATGATGTGGATGATTTATACTGCAACGCTCTAAAATTTCAGCAATTTTAAATACAAAGGCGTCAGGTTTATCATGCATGTGTGCTGCTAGCTGTGGAATTAATGGAATATATTTATAGCTTGGAATTAGAAACAAATTGCTCATAAGTATACTCTCTACTTCGTCACAACATTTGTTGTTTAACCAAAGTGCTATTACTCTAAAAATAAGAAGGTTGTAGTCATCACTGATTTGTAGTACTTTTAAGTAATACCTAAAAGTTCAATTAATATATTATTTAACAACCATTTAAAATCATTTATTTCAAACACTTACTTAAGAGCTAAAGTTAAATATTTATTCTTCTCTTTTTGTATATTTTCTAATTCAGCAATATCATTGTCATGCTGTTTTTTACTTGTTATCACAGCAATTCGCAAATCATGATCCTCCGCGGTATTTTTATCCAATTTAACGTTACGTGAATATTCTACACATTCTTTAAAGCTTTCAAAAGATGGCGATTGCATATATTCACATATTTGCTGATACTGTAAATCTGCAAACTGAGCTAATGCTATCTCTGTATTATACAAAATTTTCTCAGTTTCTTTTACTGTATCCTTTACAGAATTGATAATATTTATAGAATCCTGGTAATATTCTTGTATCACCTGAAATATTAAGTAAAAAATACTTTTATAATAAATCTTCTACAGGGCTTTCATAAAGGACCACTCTCTTACTTCGTAAACAATGCATGTTTGCAAAATAGAAACATGTGTTTCTTTTACCTTTCCTAAACTATATAATGGCGATATTTCTTTGACTTGTGGAAAGATCTCACAAAGGTTTTGCAAAGGTCAACCCAATTTTTGTATCGCATATTCTTATAGTTTATTTAGGCCTTACCAAAACACTTTTGAATGTATCATGCCATTCAATCGTTTACGAAATATTTCGATTAGAACTGCGTATATGTGTGGGTTTAGCAGGAATAGGTATGCGACCACTACACACTCAAGCTCATACAATCAGTTATAATTTCAAATCGAAATATTCCGTAAACGACTGAATGAAATAATAAATTCAAGAATGATTTGGAAAGCTTTAGAGATAAGCTATGAACATATTGAATAAAAACTAGGGGCTGCATTTAAAAACACGGATTGACCATTGTGTGTGTGTGTGATCTTTCAATATAAAATAAATACCATCTCAATAGAGATTAAAAAAGATAACAAAAATAAACACGCGTTTTTTTATTTATATCGAAAATGCATCGCTTTCGAAATAATAAGGGAGATTAATGAACACCCTGTATATTCGTTAAAAACTTTAGTTTTCCGTCATTTACCATACCTGAGGATTTTCAAATTTTGTTTCCACCATCCAATCTCCATATGTTCTTAAAATTTTCGCTTTTAATAGTGGCTGTAGGGTACTTTTATGCATCAACCGTTTTAGCAAACCTGAACTAACACCATAGTCATTTTGATTCCATAATAGCAAACAATCATGATATTCGATTTCATTTTGAATATTCACTGAAAGCCCTGCTAATTTTTTCAAAGTTCCCAGTGCTAATGTAGCAATTTGTGAATGCTCTTGATCATTAGCTACTTTTGCTATATCCATATAAGCGGATATAAGAGCATGCTGAATATCAGAATTATTGTGTAGCAAGTGCTTCTTTAGCATGACTGTTCTTTGAGTCAAAATTGGTTCGACATATTCAAATTCATTAGAATTAGCAATATTATATTGCTTCCAATTATTTAAAATTTCGCTAAAATTTTCAAGATTTACGCAGTTGAATTCTTCGATTTCTTGTAGCATTTGGAGTTGAGCTAGTTTTTCATAAAGGGTTTTACTACTTTCTGAAATAATGTTTGAATAGAAATTAATTTAGATTATGGAAAAATTATACTAAATTATATTCACAAGTTACCTAGACTAATACTGCAAAGAACTTTAACAATGCTCAAACGAGCTTTTTCTACAGCGGTCTTCACTCCTATATCGTTGCCTTCGTAAAGACATTTTAAAGCTTTATAATGTTCTACGTGATACTCAAATTCATACTTGCTGTATAGCCCATTCTGGGATTTTACTGAATGTGCATTTAATATATTCCAGTTTGAAAGGCGCCAAGCACATTCGTACTCTAACTCATAATACTTTTCAGTTTCTCTTGTTGTCCCAGATAAAAAGTGGCCAAGTAAATAATGAAGACCAGAATGCCTTAAAGCATTTGTCATACCTACATGATCTTTAAAAATCAATTTTGTACATTATTATACAAATATGTTCAAAAAAATATTACCAATAAATATTTTAATTTTATTAAAAAAATCATAGACTACATCTTACTTCTATTTGCTAGATGATTGTCAGAATGAAGTTCAATATCTTGTATTAACATGACTTTGTCCCATTTTCGTGTATGAGTATAATATTGAACAAGAGATGACGGATCTTTTAAATCTAAGGATCCACAGCCATGTATAGCATCTGGGTCGCCAATTTTCAAGTAAGCATCTTTCAAAATATTTTGCAATAATAATCCTTCTTCAGGGTATTTTTCACAAATATAGTCAATTTTCGTACTTGTTGTAAAATCATTATCAGACTGTTGAGTTAATTTTTCACACATTAATTCTGCATAAAATAAGGCAGTGAAGAAAGCAGAACAATGCTGTGCTGCCATAGCAATTGACATAAACTTCAAATTGAAGAATTCTTCATTTCCAATTTGAATTCGTATAAAATTGGTAACATCAAGCATACAATTAAGAGTTTCTTGACTGCAACTAGGCAAATTGGTGGGTAAAGACAGTGAACTTCGATTTAGATTAGTTGATAATTGGAAATGATATTCAAAGAAAACATTAATGCAATTACAGACACAATCAAGTTTGTTATCTAATATTGTGATCAAAAAGATGATTCGGGGTAATAATAGTTCACAAAATTTTACGTTTAGTTTGCAAATTGGCGCTAAATTTTCTAAGTAGCATCCAAAGAAACAATCAAGTATACAACAAGTAGTCGCGGCAATCCATTTTGAATATGTTTCGTTTGATCTTATGCTCCAGATTGGATTAGAACTACTGAAACACTCTATGCATCTGGAACTATTAACTCTAATGGCCTCTTTTCTGAAACTTTGTCCAATAAATGGTTTAATATAATCTATAGAAAAGCTGTCAGAATCTTTTGTCAGCTTCTGAATTTCTTTGAGTTCTTTTTCATTCAAAATAGGCTTTGTCAGAGTAGATGATGCTATAATAGATAGTGCTTTAGCACTTTCTTTGCGAAGCTCTATTTCACTGCTAATTACAAATTGAGCTAACATTGTTAATAGCTTATAACATAATATCTCAACAGAAAATTCATTTGACTCTTTAAAATATCCTTTCCTGGGATACAATATCATTGTCATTAAATCAGTTGGTCCTAATTCTCCTAAACATTTTGCTGCCGCTATTGAGTTTTCCATATTAGAGGATTTAATTAATTTAACAAGTCTATAAATTAATTGGTGAATTATACTATGTGCAGGCTCATTGTTCATATCATAAAATATCTGAAGTTTGTTGTAAATTTCTTGCAATTCAATTTTGTATTCAGATAACTGATCCTTCAAATGTAGAATCGAATCTGGACTACAGTGTATATCTTTTTCATTGGTTGCATTTAAAAAATGTTGAATTTTTTCTTCCAAATTATAAGTACTTTGTTTATTCCTAAGTTCGTTATAAACTTCTTGTATATCTTTAAAAATTTCATTGTTGTGGAATGAATTTAACTTCTGAATAGCATCCCTTAGTAAACTTTTCTGCTCCACAATTAAAAATTTTAAAATTTTAAGCACTATTTCTTTTTGTTTGGTCGCATGTTTTTCACTGATAATAGCAATTAAAGAGGTCACATAATAATTCAGTAATTTCTTAATTTCTGTAACTTTATATGGTAACACCGAGTCTAAAAATATTTTGAAATATGTAGAAGCTGCTTCGGAAAGTAACTCATTATTTTCTTTCATAAGATAAAGTAACGTATAGCTGATTTCCCTTATAAGATATTTGTACACAGAATTGAAACCGTCACTGCCAATATCTTTAATCAGTATTGAACAAAAAAAAGTATACTGATGAAAAGCCTTTAACCTATGATCTATAAAAATTGTTTTATATATGTTATCTGTTAATTTCAGTAATATTTTTTGTAACATATTTGGGCATAAGTTAAACAGAGTATATTGTAAAGGTCTGTTTCGTTCAAAACTGTTTTTCTCAACAAAATTTAGGCATATATCTACACTGTTCTTTGAATAATATGGTGGGGGATCTGTTATTGGAAATACAATATGCTGACAAAAAATATGAGTAAAATTTTTAGAATCATCCAAATGTTTTATAATATTAATGATAACTTCATCAAATTTTTTATTCAGCAATTCATGAAAGTTTTGTATGTTTGAAAATTCCATTTCATTTGACATCAGTCTTTGAAACATTGATTTTATATTATTTTGTATTTCTGAATCAATTTCACATTCTTCCATAATAGCTTGTAACATCCATGGTAGGACTTGTGGAAAAACATTTTCAAAAATCTCAGAAAATTTTAAGTTTACTCTTTCACAAATGGCCATTGCACTTGTTATATCCAAATTAATTATGTGTGTAGCTACTATATTAGTAATGTATGTTTTATAGAATTTTTCTTCTGAGTCACATTCAAATAGCATCCATGGAATTGTATCCAAAGAGCTACTTGAAGTAACCCATCGGTATAACAAATAATTGATATTATCTTCTAGAAAATTAGAATTATTAACATATTTCTTTATAGTTCTAAATAATTTTTGTGCTATTTTAAAATCCACATTTTCCCTGTTTACAATTTGTAATAAAACAAACAGACTTCGATTTTGATAGCTCCCATTGTTACAGATTATATAAGCATGTGTTAAAAAAGCAGTAATGTTCCTTATTTGCAATTCCTCAACCATTTCAGTTTTGTCTATATCATTTTTCAAATCTCTAAAAGCTACAAATATTTTACCTTTCAAACCAATATTAATAGTCTGCAATGCAAACAGTTTCTGTAAACATTTTGCCACTTCCAAACGTACTATAAAATATGGATTAGCTATATTTAATAATAACACTTGGAACACTTGTTCAGTTGCCTGCTTAAACTCGTTGTAATATTTAATTTGCAAGAAGCTGTGGTTAATTTCGATAATATTAATGTAACATTTCATATATGCTGCATAAACTAAATGTCCATATCCATTTTTCTCTAATCTCTTTCTTATCATAATTAAAATTTCCAGAAAAGGTTTGAAATTGCATTTGTGGGCATATGTAAATAAACGTGGAAGGATATTCAATATGCAACGAGCAAAGTACTCGTCTTTATGAAAATATTTACATAATGCAGCTAAAAATTCTATTACAGTATCCCCATAATTTTTCTCTAAATCATCTGGTAAATTTTCTGTCACTGACAATAAAACAATCATTGCCATTTTAAAGTCTATAATTGAGAAATTCTCATATATATCTATAATTAAGAGTTTTTTCATGAGTTTAATTTGTATCTCATTTTGTTCTGTTCCGGCCATGTGACAAAAATAAGTTAAAGCTATCAAGGCTTGACCTCTAATTGTACTAGAAAAATGGATATTAAATTGGCATTCTTCGGTATCTGTTTCTGGATATTTCTTAGACATAGGTTCCAGGATAGATGAATTTTTATATGTAGTATCATCACAATTTATCCAATCATAAACTTTACTTAAAACATCCTTTGATGTCAAACAAATAATTACATTTACTATTTCTGAACAATAAGCAGTTCCATATAACATAATAAATGCTCTTGCAAATTGTATCAAATTCGAATCTATAACTTTTGAGAAATCATACTTCACAAATAAAGCATAAGCTGTCTTTAAAGAAGAACCAAATATTTTTATAAAATTTTGCTCTTCTTCATGAGAAATTTTTTTCAAGTTCATTAAATGCGTGAAAAATTTAGCTGCAAATGTAATTTTTATTATTAACGAGCAAATATGCGTATTTTCAGTTCCTGTTATAATATTAAAAATATAATCTTTTAAGTAATTTAATATTTCTTCATCAAAAAATGTATTAGTTATATTATTCTTGTTATATATTAAAGTTACTTTCCTTGTATCAACACACAAATTTATATCAAATGTGGTTGATTTGTAGGAATCTACTATATTTTTAATAAGTATTTCTTCATTGTTTGGCATATAAGCTTTCAATTTAGCACAATATAAATCATGACAGCCACAGCTTGTAAATAAATCATCTTCTGATTTATCCTTAGTTTCCGACTTTAAAGCTATTCCCATCAGTGTATTACATAAATCTTCTAATAAACCTTTCTTATATATGTTTTGCCAAGGTACATTAAGTACCCATTTTAAAAGATGTTTTTTAAAAGAATCTGTTCTATGCAGTATTGAATTATCATTAATATTAAATCCTGAAGCATTATTGGACAATGATGTGTTTTCGCAACAGATCATTAATGTCCTCACGCTATTGGAAGACCATTTAATTGTTTTTGAAGAGTATAGTTTAAGCAGGGAATCAAGATTTTGTATTTTATTCGTATGCATTAGTAGTTGTGCTAATTTATGGCCAGTTCTTTCATTTTGATTTAAACTTAAAGATCTGTAAATGTAAAATACAATTGTAATTCTAGGCTATTATTTACTATTGAAATTATTGAAATTTTATAAAACCGAATTGTTTGTCATACCTCAATACGATGTCCCATATTTTATTCCAATATTCATGCACATTTTCCCAATATTCCAAGAATAATAAATTTTGTTTCTCAATATGTAAAATTACAGTCAGCAGTTCATAAAAGCTATTCATAATGTTTTCGTGTGTACTGACATTCAAACAAAATAAAATATTTGTCATAGCTTTTATAAAAGTCGTATATTCAGTGGGCTTTAAACAATCAGGATATTTTGAAAATAAGGTGGTTAAAATTTGTACTATAGGCCATGACTCTTCAAGAGTGATGTTTTTAAATAAATCAGTGAGCTTTTCTAGTTTACCTAAAACCTTTCTTCTTTTTACTGGCTGAGAATAAGGGTCATCATCATTTGATTTCACTTCTACAGAATATTCAGGAACCTTTAATGTTTGGTTGAATATTTCAGATGCAAAATGTAGAAAACTTTCAGATAATTTTTCAGATTTACAATCTCTCATAATAATAACATACATGCTTTGAATTATTTTTTTCCATTTATTCCATTCAGAAGCATGGGCTACATCTTCATCTAAAGTTGCTCCATCAGGATGATGAATTTGTACCAAAAGTAGCATAAATTTATACTTTTCAGCTGAATTATTTAAGCTAATTATACGTGGTAACATTTTCTTGCTAAAATCACAGATAGCAATTCTACAGTGTACAGCAATTGCTGCGCACACAGAGTAAGCAACTTTAAATGCAGGTATGGCTAATAGATTTTTACCAGAAAAAACATCTAAGAAAATACTTTCTAAAAAAGAAATGAGATAATATATCATTTTCACACATTTGAATATAAGGAAAAAATATAATAAGTTTTACCTAGGAAAGGAAACATTTTTTTAACTTGAAATAATAAGTCTGACTGAGAACATCCTTCTTGAACAATTATTTGAATACCATTTAATAAATTACATTTGTCAACATCAATAGTAATATATTTGTAAAGTTGTATCAGTGTTTGTAATAATTCCTTCCATTGCTCTGAGGTCAAAGCAATTTGATATGTTCTTATAGGAAGTACATGCGTGGTTAATAAAATTATATATGTATGATGATAAAAATCATATAAATTTGATTTCAAAACTTGAAGTATTAGAGGAATTAAAACTGAAGATTTTATAAGGGGGATGTCATGCCTGTTAGCAATACGAGTTACTTTTATTATTATTTGACATTTACTTTCAAAATCCTGTATAACTTTAGGAGTTTTCTCTTTTTTAGAAACTCGATCAGCTTCCTACATTTAATAAAACGTATTAATAGGAGATACTGATTAGTTTCCTAAATACTATAGCTTCTCTACTATTTAGTTACAAACTTACATTTATTAGAAATTTATGAATGGTATGAATAATACAAGCCCAATTCATAAGTCCTGATTCATTATTCTCTGTGTTATGGTCAATTTCATAAAACATTTCTTTATTTTCTAGCAGTTCGGATAATTCTAAGATACTTTTCTAAAAGAAATGAATAATATCATTTCAATATTTATATTTTAAGAATTATATTTAGAACAATACCTTTCTTTCAAGGGCCTTATTGCTATTAACATCTCGCATAAGTTGCTCAAATCTTCTTGAGTATTTTGATGACATTCTGATTTTAATTAATATAGACAAAATATATTTTTATCAATTAATTCGCTATTTCCTTCAAAAATTTCTTTTATTACTTGCATGAAATTTCAGTTTTAACTCTTTACTTTTCATCACTGTTGATAAAGAGACAACTATTATAAAATTATTAGTTACTATGGAATGTATAAAAACAATATTTATGACAAAGATGGTCCACAAGGGGATTTTTGGTCCTGAAAATGAAGAAAACATCAGATTGATCACTTATATGAATTTTTTATACTTAATTATTGTAGTATGTATGTATTTCAAATTTTCATCAATGTTATTTATATTATTTTATTAATGCTAAGTTCCCTAAAGGCTACAAGATTTACAATTTTTGTTGTCAAAATTGTACCCTTTTTTTCACACAACCTATTTTTATATATGAGCATAGCATTATAAAACTTTTATCTTCATAATTTGTATTATAGTATATTTTATAATATACTTCACCTAGGTTTTACAAACTTGCACTCACTAGAAAAGTAGGTTAAATCTAAAAAATTAAGAATTTTTGCCACAATTATAAAATTTTGAATCTTTAGGTACCTATGGAATATATAATTACTAGAATAATTTAATATTAATATAAATTTAAATTACAAATTTTCAAAAATAATTAAGTACGAAGTTTTTTTTTGTGTGATCAGTATATTTTCTTCATTTTAAGGGCCAAAAAACTCCCTAATGTACCTTCATACATAAAATAATATCTACTTTAACCACTTAAATGGTAAGATCAAACCTTTCAAAATATTCCATTGTCACAATAAAAAAATGTTGCAATTCTGGTAAATCAACTAAATTTAACATTTTCAAACTTTTTTCTCGGACTGCACTTTGCATAAATCAGGGGCAAATGAGTAGTTTAGTTTATGGCTATGCACTAGTATTACCAGAGATGAAACGGGAGATTGCTCATGCGAGGTCCCGAGGCAATCCCTACCGGTAGGCGGCGCTGGTGTTGGCAAACGCGTGTCTCAGGTCCATCTAACCCCTAACGCCATCTATCGGAAGAGACCACGAAGCACGAGCGTTAAGCTTAGAATAGGGTAAAACATATATGCATTGTTGCCAGAAAGCGGAATAAAGAGAGAGCGGAGATATTTTCTCGGACCTCTCTGTCTTTCTCGCTGTTAGCTTCTAGCAGAAGAGTCGAGGCAAAATCTTTCCGTTTCGCTTTGTCGAAAATCTACCAATATTCGATGTCATTTATATTTGCAGGCCAATGCCTTTATACATGATTTTTTCAGCATATTTATTTATCAGCATTGACTTATTTAAATCAATAATAAATTAAGGAAATGCGTATTTGATATATAATAATTATTTTAACTATAATTTCATCGTTATATTTCGCCTATTTCCGTAAAATCTGCATTTCTTTAGTTTATTATTGATTATTGTAAGTCAATGGCAATTTAAAAAAATTTAATCTTAAAAAAAAAAGAAAAGTACCGATCAGGAATCGAACCCGGACCCACGAATCGCCACGCGATTACCTTACCTCTTAGACCACGAGGCTTCTTCAGTGCACCGTAAACAGATAGTCTTTTTAAGGGCTTGAAATCTTCTATTGAACCATATAAATAAACGAAGAACCGACATCTTTATTCATTATTATTCTATCATAATGGTACACAAATTAAAGAATAATTATATAATGTAGATTTTCAAAAGCTTTTCCAATAACCAAGAACGGAAACTGCGAGCGTTGATTATTTATCTTCGTTCTTGGCTAATGGAAAAGCTTTTGAAAACTATTCAAAATATAATTATTCCTTAATTTGTGTACCATTATGACAGAATAATAATGAATAAAGCTGTCGGTTGCTCGTTTATTTATATGGTTTAAAAGAAGATTTCAAGCCCTTAAAAAGACTATCTGTTTACGGTGCTCTGAAGAAGCCTCGTGGTTTAGGCGGTAAGGTAATCGCGTGGCGATTCGTGGGTCCGGGTTCGATTCCTGATCGGTACTTTTCTTTTTTTTTTAAGATTAAATTTTTTTTAATTGCCATTGACTTACAATAATCAATAATAAACTAAAGAAATGCAGATTTTACGGAAATAAGCGAAATATAACGATGAAATTATAGTTAAAATAATTATTATATATCAAATACGCATTTCCTTAATTTATTATTGATTTAAATAAGTCAATGCTGATAAATAAATATGCTGAAAAAATCATGTATAAAGGCATTGGCCTGCAAATATAAATGACATCGAATATTGGTAGATTTTCGACAAAGCGAAACGGAAAGATTTTGCCTCGACTCTTCTGCTAGAAGCTAACAGCGAGAAAGACAGAGAGGTCCGAGAAAATATCTCCGCTCTCTCTTTATTCCGCTTTCTGGCAACAATGCATATATGTTTTACCCTATTCTAAGCTTAACGCTCGTGCTTCGTGGTCTCTTCCGATAGATGGCGTTAGGGGTTAGATGGACCTGAGACACGCGTTTGCCAACACCAGCGCCGCCTACCGGTAGGGATTGCCTCGGGACCTCGCATGAGCAATCTCCCGTTTCATCTCTGGTATTACATGCGCGAGCGCGGTGCGTCAAGCGGACGCCGGCAACACTACACTCACTTCACTTTACAGTTTCATCTATCGAGTATCGACACGACCCTTAGTATAGTATGTACATAGGGTAAAAGTATTGTGTATAGTATACATCGTACCTTCGTGATAAAGAACTATATAGTATACATGATGAATGCATTCTTCATGGTATGTGTACAATTATCTATTAGTGTAAATTACGACAATCAAAACTTCAATAATGACTGCTATAAATACAAATAAAGTTTCAAAAAAGTGAGGAATTTTTTATAACTTTTCTAATTAAATAATTAAGACTCCAATAAAATGAATTTCATTAAAATCTGTTAATATTGTCCTGTCAAAACTGAATTTCCTCTTATTATCATTACTGCTGCAATTATATTACAGGGCTATATAACAAATAACATACGATGCTACAAATAAATAACAATTAATGTATTTATAATTCCCGCCGGTTTTTTTTTTATACGATGTACTTTGTTATGTGCGCAGATGTCAGTTAGTTGCGTTTTTTATTTCTCTCTACCTTTTTCTATCTGTTATTGGTAACTTCCTTCTCTATATCTTATTGTAATAAACCTAATTTTTGTAAAACTGTTTAATAAAAGATTTACAAGAACAAGATTACTTTGTGTCCTAACTGACCTGATTGAAAAATAAAACTACTTTTTTCTATACACATAATTTTAGTGAGCGCTGTCTGCTTCAGGAGCAGCTAGGTGCTGCTACCAGACAGAGAGAAAGGTGCTTGCTTACTATATAGCTGCAAGTTCTGTTATAGTTACATCTCTCTCGCCTACAATATCTGTGTGTGTGTTATACATCTGGTGGCGTGTATATACTGTAATGTTATATGACTGTATGTGAAGTATACATATATGAATTTCAGCTTTGTGTGCATACAATATACATATTTTTTATTTCTACCTTTATTAGTGCGTTTCTATGGTGGCAGCACAATCTACAATGTGACGTATGCGATATGCGATAGTTTCTGACAGTGTTTGAATCTCAATTTACTTTTGTGTACTTCATCGCACTAAGCGAAGTAACTCTAAATTAACAATAAAGTTTTTACAAGCCATTTGCAATATTCATTATAGTGATGTTAAATGAATTTTCCATGTCTTTATTCAAATAACATTTTGGTGTGATACTTGTTAACCTGCCTTAACTTTCTATCCACGAACTTTCACTCGAATTCCTTTGAAACAAATACAAGGTAATGTCAGTTTTGTACAATAATCTTACATAGAGTATTTTCTATTAATTACTTATGTGTTATGTGAAGTATAAAGTTTTAATATTAATAGGTTATCTTAAAGAGGACGCCGAGGAGATTTTTAATGGGGTGGGGGGTATTAATTGAGAGAGATAAGAGGAGAACATAATATGCATATATACATGGTATATGAATATATACATATTTGTTCCTTACAAATGTAGTTTTATTAAATTTTTTTTTAAAGTAAAAAATTCATTGATATTTAATAGGAGAGCTAATGAGAAGCCATGCAAATTTATTTTTAAAATAATAAGTATCTTATATGTTAATTAGTTGCTTATAGTTTTATTTATATATTTTAGTATGGGTAGCAGCAGCCAACTTTATAGTTTATCCTGGGGAGAATTCAGTTCATCTTTGGCTTCAGCTGTTCAATTACTTCGTGGACATGGCGATCTCGTTGATGTAACTTTAGCCGCTGGTGGACGTAGCTTTCCTGCACATAAAATTGTATTATGTGCAGCAAGTCCATTTTTATTGGATTTATTAAAGGTAATTTACTTTTTTCTACAGAATGATTTAATTTAACCGTCAACAAATTTTTATATAGAGTACACCCTGCCAACACCCTGTGGTAATGCTAGCTGGTGTTGAAGCAGACGATTTGGAGTTGCTATTAGAATTTGTTTATCGTGGAGAAGTAAGTGTAGAGCCATCACAGTTACCTTCTCTTCTTCAAGCAGCTCATTGTTTAAGTATTCATGGTCTAACCCCTCCAACAATATTAACTGAGGTAAGATTTATATTTCATTTTTTTATGACCTAACAATATTAAAGAACAACTTACTTGTAATATTTGAAAATTTAAATATAATTATTTCATACTTAACATTGTTGATTTAGAATGGAGAAGAAGTACCAGTTTCAGCTATACCAGCGACCAATGATAGTTTTAATAAAGAAACTGCTAATTCATGTCTTCCTATAAGAAGAAGAAAGAAAAGAAGAAAATCTACATGTGGAAAGTGGCAAAGAGCAGTGGGTGCTGCTGAAGTGGAACATAAGGAAATGGAGATAGATGATTCAAGAACTAGATACCAAAAGGAGGAAGAGGCTACAAATCATAGTGATTCAGGTAATATATTTGTTCGAAAAGCATTAGTCCTAAGTAGCTTTCTGTAATATTTAAACATTATTGTCTCATGACACCAGTTTAAAGAATAGAAGACTATAAAATGTTCAATTGCTTTATGTCCGTCAAATGTTTTTCGAGTATAGCTTTTGATAAACTTCTGTTACAAAATGGAGACAAGCACAACCATCAAACGGGATGAACTGCAATAATTGGACATGTTATACTTAAACAAAATTATTTCAGAAAAAGTGAAATCAGTTCAGCCTTGCATGGCATCATTGTGTTTGTGTCTGTTAACAGCTGATCGGTCCGAGTTATTGAATCATCGAAGTTGCCATTCACCAGCATCACAGCAGGCAGAACCAGTGGTAGCAGAAAACTCACAGTTATCCCAAGAGGTATCAGATAGCGAGCCTAATCTGCATACACTTTTACCAATGCAGCAATATTCACCGCTGCATATACCTCAATTTCCTGGCTCCTTGAATGCAACCTTTTCTGGATCTCCACTAATGGGTAACTCAACTTCAACTTCAGGAGCTTCTTTAGGGCAGCTTAACTCAACAAAAATCCGAGGAGCTTCGGACTGTCCTGGTATCTGTCCTCTTTGTGGTGCAACTTTAAGACAAGCAAGAAATTTGCGTAGACATCTGCTCTCATCTTGCAAGTATAGGTTTAACAGCAGTGCTAACCAAAATTCTGCAACAGATCCTATGATGATTGAGATAAAGCCGGAAGTCGAACTTCCTGGATACACTGGGCAGTCAAACAGTTATGGAGCTGATGGAGCAAACAATTGCGAGCAAATAGTTTGTAAGCCCAGTCCGCTCCCTTCTCCTACGTTGCAAACCTCAAATGTTTCACCTCACAGTAACATTCCCTCTCCAATAGCTAGATGAAAATACATTAAAAGACTGAAAATAAAAAAATAGCTGTTATTTTTTTATAACAAACAGTGCTGTGCATATTATTGGAATAAATATTTTTTAGTAAATTTGTAAATGCTGGCGATTAATGAAGTAAGTTATTTTTAACCAAATCACATACAATATTTTTTCTTAACTTAAATTTAATAGCACATATGTTATTAATATTTTAATTAATTTGCACAGCAGATTTAAATATAAGAGAAATATAATTTTTACTTCTCAAATACAACAAAATTTTTCTTATTTTTGCAAAATTATTGTGCATAAATCAATTTGTTATTTGAAAGATTTTATTTCTTAGCATATTCGGATAATTGTTATGCTACCTGTATAGTTTATGAATTTTTAGTCTCATTATGAGAATTTTTTAAGGGTATTTTGCTTGGTAATAGCGAAGGCAAGTGCGATATTGTATTTTAATATTTAGTTATGCATATTATATTTGATGTTCTTCCATCTTAGTGTGTAAGATAACTATCGACTATTTTTATTTTTTATGGAATAGCGATTTTTATGTTTTATTTAAACATAAATGCTACATTTGTAAAATAACAGTTATTAAGCTTTATAATGCTATATTTAAAGATTCAAATAGACTCATATTTATTTCTGTTTCACATTTATTTAATGGGTATATACAATATTTTTAGTATTTATGTGAATATAATTAGTAATAATATTGATAAGAGAAAAGATTTTACTTCCAATGCTTAATTTGATCATAACATTTATATTATTGGAAAATAGGGTAAGCATTACATGTAAATTACATCATCCATTTTGCATATGTAAATAAAAAAACATTTTATTGTATATGAAACTCTTATTTGATATAATCCTAGGTTATGCTGAGGGTTAATCCAGATTTGAGCATTTTTGCGTGCATGAACGCTATTCGTGCGTCAATACTTTAGTATTCTGTTACCTTTTATGCACAAAAGATTTATACAAACTAGGGAATTAGAGCACGAATGGCCTTCGTACGAGTACAATTACTTTAATCTGGATCTACCCTAATGAATTTAGTAATTTTGTGACAAGATTAATGAAAATAAATATTGACAGTAGAATATTAAATGAAAATAGGAAAATTATAATCATTAAATTGTTAAATATAAAATCATATATATAAATTCTTTTTTTGAGTGTATATTTTTCCAAAATTTTAGGGGAGGGCCAATCCAAAGGAAGAACTGTATCTGATCAACCAACGACGTGTCCATTATGTGGTGCAATTTTACGTCAATCCCGGAACTTAAGGAGACACTTGGAGCTATTACATTTTGGATCAAGCAATAAATCCATTTACAGGAAAATAGAAAGACATTCTGATTTATCAAATTATCGATTATTAAAAAGAGCTGCTGAGGTCAGCCTACTAAGATCATCCGAAAATGTTTCTGGTTTATTATGTAATACGAATTCTTCTACGTCAAATTCTAGTATTCCAGGTGAATAAAATGCTTGTAATAATTAGAACAAAGTTTATGATTGTTTTAGTATTATTTGTACGGACCATTGTATCTAAAATTCATTAGACTCTGTTATGCGATATAAGGAATTGTGCGCTTTAATTAGCTTCTCGCACAACATATAGTAAAATTATACATTATTTAACTTTTTAACATGTTACTTAGGAAAATTACCAAGTACAATGCTGGGATGCAATAATCAGAGTCACCCAGGGATATTGGCTGCCAGTAATGCTTCAATATCGATGGGCCCACCAAATAATGGAATATATTCGGAAAATATGATAAACTGTTTGTTACCACCGCTACCATCTGTAAATTTAACAGCGCACAACGCTTTTCGACACGATGATTTCTTACGTGCTGGAGTCTATCAGGATGCATTCAAACAAATGAGGCACGAACGCTCGGACCTTGTATAAATTGATTCAATTTATAAAGAATATAGTTACACTGTTAATTTAGGGGAAAAAGTTAGCAATTTCCGAAGAGGTGCAAATTTGGAATGCACGAGACCAGACCGATACCCGAGCCGTAGGCGAGGGATATTAATGTAGCAGAGTGCATTCAAACTTTGTACTTTGTCGAAATTGATCTCTCCCCGCGGTTAACATACTGTTTTTCATAATAAGCGAGGAGAAGTACAGTCTTCCACACATATTTCGGTGGGATGAAAATAATTTACTCCTCCCCTCCCCCTCCCCCGCTCAATATTTCCTCCAATTGGACTACTTTTCGCTCCGCTGGAATTACTTTCCCCCCATTTGTCGACAAAACGTCATTTTCATTCCTCAAAATAGGCATGAAAAGCTGTACTTTTACTTAATGTGTTATCAAAATAATCTTATAAATAGTCTTCAATATTTCACTTTGAAAGTAGCTCAGCTATTCGATTAAGATTGGAAAATTTGAGGAAGATGTAAATTTAAAGGGTTCGACAATTTAACAATTTTTAAAAAATAATTTTTTTTTTATTTAAAATATACTTTACGGATCACAAAATTAATAGTTTAAAAATTATTTTATGAAAAAACGTTTAAGTACTTTCGATTCGCACACAGCGTATATTCTAGCATATACTCTAATCAAATATATACAACATATATCGTAAAACTTTAAAGAGAAGTGGAATAAAACTTCGATCGGCTTGGTAATTTAAATATATTTTTAGAGCTATTATCTATAGAACTACGTTGGATTATTTCATTATGTTGCATAGTTTTCATGTTATAAATATTAATTGAGTACTTTTTCATTAAATTTTTCGACATTTTTTTATCCACAATGTGCATTATTTCAACAGAAATCAAAATTTCAAAAAGATATATGTATATATGGAAAATGTCGCTTTAAGAATGACAAACTTGACCGATAGATAGTGCTAATGATGTGCATGTGTACCACATATTGCCACATGGCATTGTATAGTTACACTATATGCCGGGCTTGTTGGACAGTCGAGCTACTTAATTCAGGTACACAAATACATATAGTTGTATTTTTAGTATATTAATAGACGTAAAGATTATTATTATTAAATTTAACTTTATTCATCCATAAAATGAATAGAATATATTGGACAATGTTTCAATTATTTCAATACATTCACACATTTAAACACTGAAACTGGTAATATTTACAAATTTGTTATATTGTATGATAAAAATAAGACGTAATAAAAGTTTAAATTTGCTGATATAAAATTATGCAGTTTTTTCTTATAATAAATATATAAAAGAATGTATAATTGATGAGTGTATTTGTATTTTATATAACCAAATTAAATTCTTCTGAATGATAATCAGCTCGACCTATGGCGAAGGGCCAATTTCTTCGGGAAATTTTATCGAGCTCCCCTCGCAACATATTTAATAAATCATCGAGATATCGCACTTCGTGAATATCTTCATGCAATCTGCTAGCATCTAATCTCAGATTTGCCAGTTTTTCTTCTTCGGACTAAAAAATCAATGAATTTCTCCTTTAAGATTATGTTCTGCAAACAAATCAAGTTGTTAAGTTTAAATTAAAGGCTTTACCTGAAAGTCCTTACGGAGAGCACAGATATCCTTGTGTATATCTTTACTGGTATTTTGGAGTTGCTGAATTTTTTCACGTAGCTGTTGAACCATGAGAAGCTCGGTATGGTTCGATGTGGCTGGGGTATACCCATCCGTTTCTATCGCTAGCGCCAGTCGAGTCAACTGATTGTGAGGAGAGATTTTTCCAACGAAGCGATCATCTTCCAGAAGTACCGTAGCTATTCTAGGATCACGTTCCAATCCTCTCAGGATAAATTCAACTGGATCGATACCCGCGTTCTTCGTGTATATAAAACAAATAGTGTGCAACACTATAATAATTGAAGAAGACATAACGTACGTAATATCGTTCAAGAGCTATTGATTTGGATGTCTACTTTTGTTCATTTTAAATTTAAACACGTTTGTCCAAAATAGTAAATGTATGACTGTATGATTGCCTTGAGATGAATATTCGGGTCGATGCAAAATAAAATATAAATGAAATACTGCAACAGTCAACCTGTAACTAACAAAGTCGGCATGGTGTGCATGGCTGCGACAATTCCAGCTTACATATATTGACTCAAATTTATAAGTCTTCTTACTTTTGCTACCAATTAACATGCCAGGCATACGATTGATCATAGTATTTTACGCTACATAGCGATAGGGAAATGTATACCCACCATCCCACTTTCTCTAACTTCCACAAAGACTTGTTTATGCACTTCACATCTAATAATTCAATAATAATAACGATATAAAAAAGTGAATCGTATCTTAAAATTGTTATCTTGATTACATTTTACAATCAGAAATTTACAACACATCCAATCCATATGATCTTTAACTAGAATCGACTGAAGCACGTCTGAATTCTATCATCTTTCGGGTGGCAAAAATCAGTGCAATAGACGTAATATTTAATCATCATTTGACGACTTTGTGTTGTATAGGATGAAATATGAAATATAAAGATATTATTTAGAATATTTCAGAATTAATAATAAAAATAAAATTGTAATTATGACATTGTTTTGTGGTAGTAAGATAGCTTGACCACATATGTTTGTTGTTATATACTGATAAATTAGCATGTCGGTATAGTTATAAAGGTTAAGAAACTTTAGAATCATCGCGCTTGATGTTATGATTGAGATAGTAAGATGATTGGGACAAATGATTAAACTGCTGTTAGAAAATTAGAAATGAGAAGGAGGAAGAGGCTATTTGATGGACGACAAAACTTTCGGCACTGTACATGTATGAAAGAACTGACATGTGCTCTGAAGGTTGACGATAATGGTGAAGAAAAAGACTCTAATGAAGGAGAAGAAAGAACGGAGCAGTCCACAGGCGAGAGCTCAATCATGAATGTTAGAAGCTTTATAGATTATAATTGAAATTGAGAATAAACGTATTTTTGTGGAAATCTATCATTGATCTATCCTACACTATCGGATGACGTAAGTCTTTTAAATACAAAGCGTATATATATAATCGCAAAATTTCCCTAATACCACTCAACTTTTAAAGACGTTTCACAGTAATATTGAGGCGAAAAGTCTTTACAAGTTACTGTGTTGTTACATCCATTTCCAAAGTGTAATTTAACAAAAGAGTAAATAAAATTGATAACATAGAGTGTATAATAAGAGCAATAAACCATTTCTATATTTTTTAGCCAGTATCTGAAAGAGATTCTTTTCACACACAATATCTAAAACATTTTACAAGCTATAATTTTTTGGCTATAACAGCTTATATGCAAATGGATGCCTGGTATAGTCTTTGCGTGTTAAGATACTATTGTATTTAATTGAAGCTAAGTGTTGAATATTATACGCGTACTTTGTAGAGATTCCGATGATTCCTAGAGCTCGGTGAATCTTCGTAGCGCGAAATGGAGTTAATGTGCGTGTCGCTGTGATCCTCGAGGCTCCAGTCGTTGCTCTGGATACCAGAAGAGTCCTCGAGGGAAGAATGGCCCGTCATCGACTTCTCATAGCTGAGTTCGTAACTGGATACGCTCCTTGGTAATTCCGGACTGAAAGACTTGAATGCTATTTCCTCCGTGTGCTTGTTGGCGGAGCTCGTTCTAGAACCAGAAATGCTCCTCCGTCGTCTGGTCTCCGCTGCCAGCCTTCGACATTCCGGTACGTCAGGATTTAGCAATGCCTTTAACTGCGATGCTCCTAATACATGTTCGCGAAAAATCAACGGGACAGAAATCATGCAATTTTTCACATTTTCACATATAAAACTTGTGATTTTCTTTCAACAATTTAGGGATGAATCGTGCGAGCATTTGGAGCAACTTTGATACGAGAGTATAATATACATGGAAATTAACAAATATCAACAGGAAGGTTTCTGGAGTTGCTCAATTTATAATTGATACGTTATTGAAACGTTATGCACATATTGTATGTGTTATTAGAGCATATAGAGATAACTAGGGTGATATTTGCATCCAGCAGAGTATATTAAGCTACAATGCTGCGCTGTATAATACGTACCCTGTAGTTTATCAAGAATAAAGCAAAGAGGAGAAAAGTGGAATAGAAAAATTTCTCAGTTATTTTGTCGGAAGTGTTTGAGACTTTAAAGTGATTTACGTATGAATCGTGAGCTAATTGGAAAAACATTTGACACGAAGGTGGGTTAGTAGGTGCAACCAATAGGTGGGGTGATATATTTTGTCGCAGTTAGCCTCGGTAACCTTGGCTGTGCGGAATCTGGAGTATCCTGTTGCATCTCGAAAGAGAATCGTACGTGGATCGCTCGAGGGGATAAGAAAGTAGCTCATGCGTACCGACTTGCTTCGAGTCGATGAGATAGTTAAGCCGCCGCCGGCAGCGACGTGCCTTTCGCGAACTTTCGTTATCTCCCAATCCTGAAGAAAACGACATATAGGAAGTAGCCGATATGCTGCTACTGCTGCTGTACTCGTAAAAACGGGCTAACCTTTCCTTGCCAACACTTATATTTTCGCTCTTCCCAAATTTCCCTTCGCAGCTTGAATAAACGTTCTTCTCTGTTTTCACATTATTTTCCTGAAACACAATAAAATATATTCCCCGTTTATTTCTAACCTGCAGTCGAGCCTACGAAATATAACTACACCTTATCATTGTTCGCTTCACAGCTTAGAATGGACAAATCAATTTTTTCAGCATCAGAACTCTCTTGCTCCGTGTTGGATGAATTTTCATTCAAATCATAAGACTGGTTCTCCTCCGAGTCCTTGTGCTGGAAGTTGATCGATGCCGAAGAGCTCGGGGAAAATCCAGATCGTAGGTAACCAGAGATATTGTGCCCTGGAAATCTTTCCTTTTCACCATCGCTCAACCACCAGCCAAATTCATCCCCCACTACTCCAGATGAATTTATTCTCGGATTTCCTACACTCTCCTTCAAAGAAAACATTTTCCTTCACTCTTCCGCACCACTTTCAGATTTTTCTCTTCCCGATTTAAATCCCGACCTCTAATGGAATCACCTGTAAAATATAGATGGGACTGTTGAAATATTTTCCGGATTTATTTTAAACGCGAGACACGTATGCATTTTTTCATTATTATCTATTTTATTCTCTTTTAGGTGGATCCAATAATGACTACTGATGGCATGCGACTCGCACGAAGTGGATGCTCGAGGCCGAGCTTTCTCGCACGCACTTGCTCGGTTTCATTGAATTCGTTCAAATGAAATTAGTGAGAGAAATATGAGTTTTTAAGATTATTGTTGATTTTAATTATCATTAAAACATTTCCAATTGTCATCACTGGTAGTATATGTAATTTATGTGTAATGCGGGTATTCTCAGAAACGAGCTTTCTCCGCGCGCACTTGCTCGCTTTCATTGAATTCATTCAAACGAAATTAGCGAGGCACGTGTGGTCTCTTAAGATTACTATTAATTTTAACTCTCATTTCAGCAGCTCGAACAGCCACTATCGATAAGGTACGACTTATAAAGCGAATGGTCGGGGAGTTTCTCATACGCACTTGCTCGGCTTCGTCGAAACAATGAGCTTAGTGGTTTCCGCGCTATAAAATAGGTGAATCTCTCTGTGGCCTTAGATTTTTATTCACTCTTGACATAAGAAGCTCTTGAAACAAAAAATTATCATAATACTTATATAATTATGTAATAATCCCAAAGTGTTTTTTTAAATAAACTTGCAACACTTTAGTTAAAATATCACACAAATCAAAATTTTATTTTAAAATAAAAAAATTTTCAAAAGATTATCGTTCAAGCTCATTTTGCTTATTGTGATCCAAGACAAGTTTGCACACCTTAAATTCTCCGTTCTAAATCCAACTTTGGAAAACATGTCTAAACAAACTAATTTTAATTATAAAGAGGAACAAATTTTATCTTGGCTTTACAATTATTTTTTTCATCCATCTGTCGCTCAGAATCACCTCTTTCAAAATGTAAGTAAAAGAAGGGTCCAATAACACATCAGCTTATAACTGCCTTCCTTTTTTTTATACAATTGAGTATAAAGACGATAATTTATTATAATCTCCAGTCAAAAATAATTCTTTCTTTCAAAAAATATAAACGTTAATGTAGCCAAGATAATATTTCTTAGTCCATCTATATCAAAAGTTGCTTTAATAAAATTTGCCAACATTTCGATTAAACGATTTAAAAAATTTCAATGAGCTTACAGGGAAGTGTTAATTCGAATACATAAATCGTCCAAAATTAAAAAAATCTGATTCCATAGACAATGAAAGCAGCTTTAACACAATGTGCCACTCGAGCTCTCTTAAAAAAAAAGCCAAACTAATAATTTCTTGAATTTGATTTTAATTAAAGTCGAGTGAACAGCTAGATCTTTATCGACTGATTCAATTAATTTACACCCTATGCTTCTCAATATTTCTCGAGTAGAAAACAAAATTTTACTGTCAAAAGTTAAAAACAAAAATATTGTCCAAGGTCATTTTACATAAACTTATTTTCTGCTAAACTTTTATAGAAACAGCACTAATCATTTTGTGAGGCAAACACTCATGCAATTACAGTTTCATTGTTTTGTACGTATATAAACAGTTGTGTATTGTAAACTACTTCGTGGGTCATCTTCTTGCACGCGAAAAAGGTAATTGCACGACGTTTAGCAATTCTTCAAATATCGCTATGTGACCGGACGTTCGGTCAACGCCACACTGTGCGACTATTTATCTATCTCTTTGAGGATTGGTTGTCATGACAACACTAATTTAATAATATTCTTCATGCTGATTTCTCGTTCACGTTCCAGTAACCACATGTAATGGTTAAATGGAAAGCAAGTCGAGGTTTTATTGCGGTTCTACTCGACACTACGGATAAAAGTTGTTTCTTCATTTTTGTAATTTCGTATAAGTAATCTATTTATTTACTTTACTCGGTAATTCAAGAATATTAGTAGCGCCGCACGCGTATTTACAACGTTAATTTATTATTATCATTCAGCATGTATAAATGTCTATCTTACGACCTGTCAAATAAGTTTACTTCGTGTATATAGAGAATTTAAACTGTTATTGCACACACACAAAAACAACTGTTTTATACGTAGTTTTACTACATAACATCTCACAATGCTTTTTATAAGAGTGCACGTCGATTAAGCTGAATGGTTTATAGTAGGTAAATAGGTTTTATTAACAAAACGTTTAACTGATTCACACAATATTAATATTATCATTCAGGATAAGCTAGTAAACACATAACGTTTGTCAAGTATTTTTTTAGTCGTGAAGAATGTTATTCAAATTGTTATTGCACAAAAATAGTTATTTTATCAATAAAGATTTACTACATTTAATTACATAATGCTTTCGCTGACTGTATTAAAAAAATGTTCTTTTCGCTTATAAAGAAGTTTAACGAAAAGATATTATAACTCATTTATAATATTAAATAATTAATTATTATTTAGGCTATATATGTAAATTTATAGCATCTGTCAAGAGCACGTTACAATTCGTGAAGAATATATTGAAACTATCGTTGCACAAAAACACTTATATTACAGATAGCTTTATTAACTAAAATCTCACCAAGATATTATTACAGAACACGCTAATGTTTCTTCTTCACTGGTAAAAAGAGTTTATGAAAAATTGTTTATACACAAACTGGAATTTATTTTTTTTAAGAGGAATTGGTAATATTAGCCACACTTAATACACTTCATCACTAGTATAGGAATACAGAGAAAGTTGGATACGTGTTGACACTTCTGTAAACAGAGGAGGAAAGGGCAGGAAAGGATAGAGTGATGTCTATTTACTTCTGAGTCAGGTTGTCGACTAGTAAGAATATCTTTACTGAGTAAAAAGGAGGCAAAGCTTTACTCAGCGATAACTCCCTGACCTTCTTCCCCAAATAGCAGCAATTTTATATCCATATGTTATACAAACTGCAATCATTTATAAAAATCTATCATTTCAATCTATTTTATTTTCACATACATATTCATATTATATATCATCTACTCTTATAATAAATAATTGCAATTTAATAATTGCTCTAATACCTAAAGAATCGGTTTAAAATTCAGAAGAGCTACGAACAAATTTGGACTTTTATATTATGTTGTTTATGATCGCTATCATCAATTTTGTAAATAAGTTTATTAAATTTATTTGTCACAATGTCACTTTAAATTTTACAAACAAATGACGAAAAATTGATTTCGAGCAATTACGAACTATGACCCACGTGTTAAAGAATATCTCTGGTTTATATAAAATAATTAATCTGTTTACGCACACCCCAAAATAACTTGTTAATTAATTCAAAATTTTCTGGGAATGAATTACTAAACTTTTAAATGCGTTAAAAAAAATTGTGTTATTATTTTACCATATATATATAGTATTTGTAATATATGAAACGTAAAAATTAAATCAGTGCTATACTGACAATATAATATGATTCCTCCATTGCTCGTTATGAATAGTTTTTCATCAAATATATCAGATATCACGTTACCAATAGTGTGGTAATTATTTTTCATGAAGTTTTAAAAATTTAAAGGCAATATGATTCTACTTGGAGAATTATTAACGAAATTATTTGTTATATAATATTATATAATTGACATTACTGAATAACCTGTAAGAAAATGGGAGAAATGGAAAATTGTAAAGCCTTTCAAACCTTGATTAATTATTTAAAAGTTTTATACAAGGACTGCCAGTTTAAAATGTCTCACAACATAATTGTAAAAAGATATGATCTCCATAACTGTAAAAGATATTACATTTTTGCATAAGACCTTTTTTCGAAGCCTTTTTCTATTTTTAATTAAAAAAGGTCTTATAAAAACATGGCTAATTCTATATATATATATATATATATGTACGATAGCTTCAGAAATACACGTCTCCTGCACCTGTACCTTTAAGTGTATTATAGCCGATGGACTCTATATAATTGAAACTATTTAAAATGAATTGGCGTTGCAACATAAATTAAGCAGCGCTATCTTTAGAAGGCGCGTCGATACTTTATCGGTGCAAGATCAATCATTGAAAGTGCCTGTTGATTTTCTTTCTTTCAAGAAGTCAGCTTGTGGTCTAGGTGTACAGTTTGTTATATTATATCCTGAGCTATGGATATTGCTATGTATTCGAGACTTCTCGCTGATTTTCATTTTTTTCAAGAGATTTTTACGTCCGAAGTTCAGCAGTCTCGTCGAGAAAATAGTTTCGGGATAAGTGTACGAAATCTCGGTATAATTTCGTTGAAATATTCATGACCCTGACGTAATATGGCCTCCATCGCTGAAAAAACTGTCATTATCGATGATAGTGTTATCGAGCGCAAAAGAAATCTGCAGCATAGGTGACGCGCTGAATTCACTATTTTTCTCTTATCAATTCTCAAAGCAGGCAGTTGTTATATACAAGTTGAGTCACTCAACACGTCGTATTATAAAAAATAATTTTCTTTGATTTTTGGTAAAATAAAAAATATGCGGTGTGATAAAAATAGCTTCATAGGAAATTAATCTAAAAACAGTCAATAGATTACGATAGCTTCATGTAGTCAAAGGATTGGAGTTTCCTCCAAACTTTTTACGAATAAATATTGTGGATAATATTTTGCAAACGCGGTACGTATATGTAAGATCGGCCAGTTGAAACGCCGCAGATTATAAATGTAGGTAGACGTGAATATTTATAACCATAATAGTTATCCAAATTTCGCATAAGAAGTTTTAAATGCAAATGGTGGGCAATTTGAAGATAGAAAAGGTCTTATCCAAATTTTTAAAATCTCTTATAGTTACGAGGATACGCGTCTTTTTGCAACCACACGCTCTGGAGCGTTTTAACTGGAAGAACCTGCAGTATCCATATATGTATATTTTTTAATCATTAATAAATGTTTTTACTACTTATAAAAGTCAATATTACAACTTGGCGCGAGGTTCTGCTCAGTCCTTTTTCTATATAACTGTGAGGGTTGAAAGAACGATTGGAGAGTAGGAAGAAAAGAAAAATTGATTGTAAGAGAGTAGATTTGAAATTGGGTGACAGTGGCGACGCGAGGAATTTTACGCATGCGCAAGATGGCGGTTATTGGTAATGGCGGGAAAGGTTGTAGACTTGTAGAGTAGTAGAGCAGTCAGCAGAGTAAAGGAGAGCGCGAGTTGGTTGGAGAATGGGGTGGATTCGGCGATGGCGCGAGGCGTGAGGTGTGAGAGGTTTGGCGGGGTTTGGTTTGGCGGTGGATCGATAGGACGCACGCACGAGAGTGCGCGAACACGGTCATCGGCTGCTTGGCCTTCCACGAGTTTCACCGACGGTGAGGCGAGTATTCTTGATGTCAATAGCGTACGTGCGTTCGAGTGACGAGCATCAATCACGATAGCTCGACGAAAGCCGGTACCTTCACGCACTCCGTTTCCGTTTCCGGCTCGGCTCTCCTTGGTGTTCCATCACCCCTTTTCCAGAAAGGTGCTTGAATTCAGTCCCTAACCTCAACGCGAGCGTACCATTCGCTCTATGCCTTTCGGCTTCTTCCCTCTCCCGCGAGTGTCTTTTGAGGTTATGTCTGGAGGTTTCAGTAAAAGCTGGAATGCTGGCGGAAAGCCTCGCTAAGGATAATGTCCGTGATAAAGAAAGGCTCGCCCTGGTGCAGGCCATCGCCAGGGTCGAGCATGAATTTCTTGCTTTTGGCCATTGTTCTTGTCGCCGGTTTGCTGCCGGGGGGCGCCGTCGGAGAGAAGAGCAAAAGATGTGAGTAATTATATTCTCTTTATTAACATTTATCCTTTCTTCTTTAGCCCTTTATGCAGAATGCACAAGTTTAAGCTTTCTTTGGATAGCTACAGCGACAAAGTAAATCGATAAAACGAATGTTCCTGGTCATATAACACTACTCGAGTACTTAAAGTACAAACATGTCGTAAAAATTTGCATGATTTATTCTCAGAATGCTCTTTTTTAACAGAAATAACAATTTAACAAATATAATAACATCCGTGTCTTTAAGAGATAACTTGTTCTATCGTAATAAATAATATGCTATATTCATTCTTGACTGTATTTTTACATTGCTGCATTAAAAGTTTATATAACGAAAATCATTTTTCCGTGAATGTCAGTATTATCTTAAAGGAAAGTTAGCAAAGAGTATTTATTGTGTTAAAAAAATATTTCAGACTAATCTGCGTGTCCACTTAAAGTGGTTGTAGTAGACTCGAAAGTAACTGTTTTTCTCCTTTTGTTCTTACCAAGCATTTTACCGTTTTACTAATGCTTGTAGCTCTGTTTTGTCATTCTCTATCATTTCTTTCCACGTCGGTTTATTCGGACTCTCTCTCTCTGTTTTTGTTAAACCTCCTTCTATCCTACTGCAAGGGATGTTTTCCTTTGAGCATAATAGACATTTCCATTATTTCTTATCTTTTTCCCGTTTGTCTTTCAACATTTATAAGCATGCAACTCTTATCTACTGTTCATGATTCTTTCTTTTCTTTCAGTTAAGCTGAGTTATTTTTATTCCAGATTTAAATGTGAACTTCTATAAATAAACAAGTATCTAATGTTTTTTTTTATTTCACCTTATTTCACTTAGTTCTTTCCTCGTTCCTCTTTTAAATATAAGTTTCGCAATATTACAGACAAGGTATGTGAGATTCACGAGAAGTAACCAAATAAATGTAATAGAAATAGTAAATTGGAAATGAGTTCTTCAATCCTAAAAGTATTAAACATGTAGTACATTAACACACAAATATATTAAACACACTTATTTATACACCTATAGTGTTAGCATTAGAAATAAGTTTCGAAAAAGAAATTGAAAGTAATATCTGCATAATGAAATATTTTTCAGTATATACGATTAACGATAGTTACCTGCATATATTCACGAAATATATGAGAAGCATTTCTTTTCACATGACAAAAATAATAGTGTTAAATTATAATTAAATGTATTTCAACAGTTATATCCTAATAGAATGTATGTAAATTCTCCAGCAGTAGAATTACCAGAAAAATATCCTCAATGTAAAATGTAGAGAACAATTCGTAAAGCTATACTTAATCAAGATAAATATTTATATTTAGAAAAACTGTTATAAAAATTTTTTTTTCTCAATCAATAGTTTAACGGTTTTGTAGAAAAAAGGGAATATATATGTGGAAATATTATACGTTCGCTTTAAGATTATGTTGAGGCAGCCCCCCAAGAGAGACCCCGGATTTAACGACTCGAAAGGTTGAAGCCACGATAAGTAAATTTAGTACACCATTTGAAGTGCTTTGAAACGACCGAAACAGCGTAAGTTTTGATTCTGCCACACGATTACACTGCTGTTTTGAGACTATCCAGTGGCAATTAGCAGACGCTTCTAACCTTTAACTATGACTTTTATGAGTATTATAAAGTGCCCTCGATCGAACATTGTAGGCAGGAAGACCGCTGGTTCCGAGGCTTTGCACAAACTGCAGGTAAATATTTTTCTAGGATTATGTGCGTTTGTCTCTTTTTGTCCAGTATATATTCATGCGTCTGGCGACCTTCGATGTCACATTTTCGTTAGCTCAGTGTGAAATTATGGTGGCGTAACAACCGCGTTCGGGAAACGAGCAGGCCGCGATGCGAAAATTGCGGTAATCACGGCAAAGTTACCGGAACAACGTTAATTGTTTGTAGCATGGGGATTGCTACGCCCCTGCAGCTCGTACACGACGAACGCGGCTTGGCCCGATAAACGAAGCTAATTACGACAGTCAAATTAGTCTGTTCCTATATAGATTCTTTCGTAAGCATCGATTCTCTCGTTATATTTTTTATACAAACGACCCAGAGACTCCTTCGGATGGTAACCGATCGAGCTTTACGCCGCCGAGCTTCAAGAAATTAATTAATGTATACCGTTATTCAACTTGGATTGTGTGACTGTGTTCGAGATTTGGTCCGTGCTAAGCCGAACGCGTCAGGGTAATAGATTTTATGGGGAAAACTATTATAAAAATGTATCCTTACCGATAATCTATTCGCTTGCATAATATTATGATAACACTGTACGATCATCTTTTCCTCCCCCCCCCCCCCCCCCAAATCAATCACGAATTCTGTGCTGCGCTCGATCTATTACCTATACCTGTAGAAATCCACTCGAGCTGCTAGGAGTCGGAATTTGTTGAATTTCAAGTGGAAAGGGAGGGAGGGAGCACTGAAAGTTTTCTGCTTCTAGAATAAATCGACAAGAAGTGTTCTGCCGTTCTGCCGTTCTGCCCCACTTTGATTTTTCTTAAAGGGTTTTCGTCCTGGCCCTGACATGGCTGTGATCAACGTGTTCAATACTTCCGGGTTTGACGTGCTGGCCTTGATGAATGATTGCGTCGAATGAAACATCGATTTTGAGAAAAAAATGAAATTAAGGAATTTTTCAGTTGTTCGAGATTGTTGAAGCTTTAACGCGGTGTTAATTTAAGCATTTGATATACATGTATGTGTGCGTGTGTATATATATATATATAACTATAAATAGCTTATCGGTAAATAGAGAGCTCGGTGTGGGTGGTAACATATGGGTCGTGCGGTTATAAATCCACCACTTCCGGCCCATGACGGGAAGCAATATCGAAGTCGGTTGCTCTTGTAACCACAGATCCTTTTTTTCCTCGACACCTCCCTTCGATGCTGCCTTACCTCTCGCATACATACATACTTCATTCGATACGCACGCGATATATCGTTGGAAGTATGTCCGGGGTATCCTAAGAATTTATTTACACCGGCATTTTCCGCCTCGAAAATATTATGTTTGGCTGACTCTTCAAAGATAATAAATAAGTCAGGAAAGTGGCTATTAAATTTTCTTGTATCATTATTGTCTATCAAGCCTTGAAAGCTCTAAGTAAAGTTTGTTTTCTGAGGAGAAAGCCTTAAATACGAGTATTTATCGGCTGAGCTTTATTCCAGTCAAAGTTGTACATAGTCCTGGTAAACGAACAGGAATGTCAAACCATATATTGGCCCGGCGATGGTTTTGCATCGAATCATTGATAAATCGTACATTCGTTAATTACAGGGACTGGTGGAAGTATGAAAGGCAGGTTTGTATATTGTAGAGCATAGTCAAGTTTAAAATAAAAAGAGGATTTTTATTCAAGATTTTAGAAGAAAATTTGACGCGTTAAATACTGAGACTTTTGATCAATTTAACTGTACCATCTGTGTGTGTGTGTTATAGAATATAGACATAATGGCGAAGTGGAGGTAAACTCATATTTCTTTCTGACCTACAGTTGCTTTTTTTACCAATTTAAAGAGGCTATAAAGTCCTTTTCTAGCTAGAGCACTTTACACCTCGAGTATCGGCATCCACACATTCACTTGTGGATCCAATACAGCGTTTCTTATTTCTCTGTCAACCACGATGGACATAAAAACTCCCCATTTAATCATTACTTTTCATTCTATCCTTATCGACCTACAATGCATTTTTCTTCATTTTTAACTTTAATGTTTGAACACATGGAATGCTACTGCTATAGGCAAATCAGTGTCTTCACGCTGAGCACGTGTTATTGTTTCAATAACGATTATTTAGTAAGTATTAAGAGTAAGTAGGAATTTTATAATTTTATTGGAAATTGATCTTTGTGGAAAGTCTTTGACATTTAAGCATGGCAATAGGGGGTAAGTAAATAGGGGCATTAAGGAGCGAGTTATTCGTATTCGGTCGTGCGAGTCTCTTAGCAAGTAAGTTTAGCAAGAAATCAAACTGCCAGACAGTGACAAGGGTTTCCTCGGGCTGTAAGAAAGCTCTGGGCGCGATCTTGCTTAGTGGCACACGAAAGAAGAATTGTCTAGGATAGAAAAACCGACGGTGAGCTTTATTGCTTCCTCTAGAATTTTCGGGATGTTAAGAGATTAAGTTCAATAGGTAATTACCAATAGGCTTCAACTCATAATTTGTTGGATCCTCATGGTTTTCAGCCTGGCGTAACTGTTTACTGATTCGAATGATGAACATTTTAAGGGGGCAATATGTCAAAAATGACCATTTTTTCTCATTTTTGTTTTGATGAAATGGGAAAGTTTTTTAAATTCTATATACATGTATAATAAGTTTTAAAATTTAATGTATCAAGTGATTTTATATTTTAAATTGTCTAGAATGTTTCATCTTATTTTTTTTTATATATGAGTGTCCCAAAATTTCTGCTACATTGGATTTCTTATTATTCATTGTATCTAGAGAAAATTAGTTCATACATACTTTAGTAAATTTAAACATCTATGAAGTGCTTATATTGGCTTGATCCTAGGAAAACATGAAAGTTACCTTAAGTTCTATAAATGGAACTTCCTACTTTTTATTATTTGTTCTTGTAACTTATTTCAACATTTTTCCAAAATCTATTTTCATTTTTTCGTTTTATCTATTCGTTTACGAGATGCTTCGATTTGAAAATATACGTATAGATAAGCGATTACGTATGTCTCTATGCGTGGTGGTCGCGCGCGCTGATTTAGCTACACCCATAACTACATGCAATTTCAAATCGAAATATTTTATTGACGACTGGGTGAAATGTAAAAATGAAAATAAGGGGTTGAAAAGTGTTTGAAATAAGCTATCAGAATATATGCAGTCAAAATAGGGAACTCCCCGTAAGAAAAAAAATAAAGATGATCTTCGTGTCTTTCAGTACGCCTCCCAAGGTCAAACCAATACATGCGGCTATCCGATAGATCTGAAAAAGTATTAAGAAAATGCACGAGTTAATTATTTTTTAATTACAATGGGTAAGGAGATATCTCGGGTAACACAAGTTTTGGGACATTCTATAGATCGAGGCTGAAGCAAAACGTTAGAATCAATATTTTAGCGAAAAATTTGTTGAATTTTAATTTCTATCTATATTAGAATTAGAACTGCCTGTGGGTGCTGCACACCCCGCAAATTTGATGATATAACTTTGAACAGTTGTTGCGTCGTTGTTTTAATTTTTGTATGAGAGGAAATAATATTCCGTTATACATTATTACTACTTGACACATTTTATTATAACCTGTCTATTTTAAATAGACAAAAACTTTCTCATTTGTCGAAAAAATCTTCTGAAAGAAATGATAATTTATACAAGATGCCCTTGTTAAAATATATAGTCAAATAAGAAGCTTTTTTTTTTCTGATTTTCTTGTATCTTTTTAGCATTAAGCAAATTTTAAGCCCGACTACTGCAATATCTCCTAGCGGTCTTTTAAATCAAAATCCATATACACGCCTCTAGCCTTTCAGGGTTTTTAGTATTCTCAGCTATGTATCTTATCTCTCCAAGCTTTCTTTGCTCGTTTTCTTTTTCCTCGACTTTCTTCTTTCTTCTCGAATCTACACTTCCGCCGTCATAACCCTTTTTCTGCAGTCGTTTTACTATCCTGTCATTCCTCACCACTCTGTATGCAATCAGTGTCCCGATGCATTGTGAGTTTCTGCTCGTTTATTCCACTCTTGGGAGCGATATACCTACCTCGAACGAAAATATACTTAGGTGCTTTGTAATATTTCTTTCGCCTCTGCCAATTTACCTTACTCTTTATTTATTTAAGATCTATATAGTCACATTCAGTTTTATTGTATTCCTTTGAAATGAATTCAGTGTGCATTATGAAATGCATCAGAAGCAAAATTTAATCAAAGTACAATTGGAAGCTCAGGTATAGCTTTACAGGATTCGCTGCAGTTAGTATCTTTTTTAACCTATTAACTATTACATGAACAATGATAGCTTATCAGCAAATAAACAGGGTACTCTATCTTAATTTTATCCGCTTAAATATCTCAAAAATTTGTAATATTCTCATAAAAAAACAGGTTAAGCAAAAGTTGTTTGACTTTGAGGAAATGCAAAATATGATATCATTGGTTGAACCTTGAAATATAACACGAAAATCACTTTGAGTTTCTTAAAATGAAACTGCTACTTTTGATTGCATATTCTTGTAGCTTATGTCGAGAGCTTTTTAAAACAGTAAATTAATTTATTATTTAATCCAATCGTGTTCGTTAGATATTTCGAATTGAAATTATAAGTAGATAAGTGATGATTAGATGTATATGTAGAGGCGTAATGGACGCGTATGTTACTGTAGCCTAATCCACCATTAGAATACGTAATTTTAAATTAAGACATCCATTGAAGAACCGTGCGCGTGCGCGCGCGCGTGTTTGTGTGTATGTGTGTGTGGATGAGCTGGTAAATTAAAGGTTTATTTTAGAAAGCTTTTTAAAATTAGATAAAAGAATGTAAATCCTTCCAAAACCCGCCTAGCCTGTAATAAAAGAGCGGCAAGTATATAGAAATGTCAGTAGTGTTAGTATTCTACTAAAAACAAATTTATTAAATGGTTTTTCACGAAAACCAAAAAGGAGTACCAAATTTCTGCGAACACTTGCAGTAAATTTTGTTTTACAGATGAGGCCTGCTTCTTAAAGTTATATCACAAGGTTTTCTCTAATATAATCGGTGTTTTCTAGTCAGATTTAAAACTGAAATCAAACGATGAGCTTTTTCACTTTCTTGAGGGATCTGGAATGCTGGCTTCTGATAATAACAGTACAAAAATTTCATTATTTAAAATCCAATGTAAAAAACGTTGCTCGATTCTGGTTAAAGCCGATTTGGCTGTAAATTGCCGCATTTTCGCAATTTTTACTACACGTAGGTATAGGTATTGGAGACCACACATATCAGTAGACACTTTAATCATTTCTCAATCCCTACATTTCTTTAATTTAAAATAAAAATTCGTTTGAAGTGATTAAAGAATGAAAGTCATTTGATTAAAATCATGAGAAATGGAATATTACAAAAAAAAGTAAATCGCCCTTAATATTCAATCGACTTAGAAATATCGACATCGTCTAAATAAATCGGTTTTTCACGTTAGGGCGACCAAACTTATAGTATAAAAGATACTAGCGCCAGTGCCTCGACGATTATCTATATTTTAAGAATCGCCGTCGAGACACTACCTTGTATCTTGATAAAAAATAGATGATTCCATTGGAGAAGTTCGAGATAACTTTCAATGGACCTTCAAATAATGTTTCAAGGTTAAAAAAATCATACCATTCAGTTTTCCTCTCAAAGTCAAGTAACATTTTATGATATGTTTTTTTTTATAATTATAAGCAGTTTGGAGTTATTCGAGCAGATTATTTAAAATAAGAAACTCTGTACATGTTAGAGATTATTACATTGGTTCTTTCTTATTATACTATATATTTAGAAGATACTTTAAAAATATAAAGTGCTTATAGATTAAGTTTCCATAATTTCTATTGTATTATAGTAGAAGATAATATTTGACAAAATAGTATATATGATTGTCATTTTGCAACTCTATATATAGAAGCATATTGATATTTTGTATACACAAGATATTTTATCCATTTGTGTATGTAATGAAAAGGCGGTTATAAGTAAAGGTACAATCAAAGGCTGACGATATTGGTAGTTATTAAAGACACAGAGCTTATGAATGACAATGTACGCTGGCACTCTGTTCTCGTCATTCATATACTAGGTGTAAGATTAATTTGTATCGAAAACAAAAATGAGAATTCTAAAGCGATAATAATAATACTCTTATATAATGTTTAGGTCTAGCCATTATTAAAAAGTCGTAAAGTTTTAAATATTTTATTTTTAATTTTGACCTCAATTTTACGCGTTAGAAGCAAAAAGTATATATATGCGTATATATAGGTATTAAATAAACTGGTCCGTTCAAACTGCCTGCAGTGCATTTTTGGTTTATTTTTAACATTTCGACTTGGATAGTCAAAGGGGCTGAGAGAAAGTCAGTATCAATACCCAATCAGTAGGATCTTCCAATATAATAATTAAAATGCTTCCAAATGATTAACTGGAAATGTGATATTCTTTATGTACGTTATCACGATTAAATTAATCCAATTAAAAATAGTGCGGTGAATACCTACCTTAGACGGTAAGTTACAGCACCTGATACAATTTAAGCGAGTAATTTGCAAGTTATTAAATAAGATTCCACAAACATTGGAAATTTGTTGATGAAGTAAATTCTCTTAGGAAAGTTTGGGAGCATCCGAAGTTAAAGGGATCGGGCCAGGTACCTGGTACTAAACACGTCCCTTTTACGAGCAGTAACTTTTGCTGCGGGGTCTCCTCGTTAGCGATTGAAGCGAGGCGTCACTGGGGCCTGCGCAGTGCTTCCTTCTACCGTACTAATTGCACTTTGTGATGCTGCCACGCCGCTGTGCTTCCGAAATGCACTTTTCTCACTTTCCTTCTGCCTCGGAATAAATTTCAGCAGCCGTAATGTCGCTGCCAATCAAGCTAGCTTTAGTCATGTCATCCGGTTCTGCCAGCAGCCAAAAGATTCTTCTTTTCAGCGCTCTAGTCAGCGGTGTTGCTTCGGGCTATAAAACACATATACTTATGTTATTTGACTCTTATTAACATTTTTTTAAATCAGTAAAAATGGCTTTTAATTATTTCTTCCTGTTTAACGGCATGAATTAAATACTCGCAAATAAGTAAACTTTTTTCATTTTTCATTATGAATCAACCAAATTCGACAGATAATTCTTTTTAACAATTTTATAGTGGTAATCCAAAAAGCAGTGATTTCAATATTTAGTAAACATCTGCATTCTCTAAATTTTTTTTGGTTATATTTCTTGAATTAAAATTTGCGCCGCAGCAGCTATATTTAGTAAGAGATAGGTGCCTCTATGCTTTTTATCCACTTTAGATATTATCATCCACTTCATCTACATACATATATATTAACTCTCCCCCCCCCCCCCTCCTATTTCCTCCTCTCCCTCATTCAATCGCTTCCTCCTTGATTCTCACGAAACTGCACATACATAAACAATATATGCATGTACCTATACATATATAGTAATTCGTATTCTGACATTCCCCGGTAAGAACCTCTTGAATTTCTTCTTCCATAAATAAATGCATCATGATCAATGAGACACTTTCTCCAGAAAGATCGGCCTATAAAATATTTATCCGAATCATCTGCGTCTTCATAAATTTTTATTACGTACGTGCAACCAGTATCAAAGAAATTTACTAAAGACGTTAAACGCAATCACATCAGTTTATGCAGTTTATTAACTCGAATCACGTTTTGGTGCGTTTCTTCTTAATATCAATATTGGAAAGTTTTTTTATAACCTTATAGCATATTGCAATCAAGCAATAAGACACGTAAATAAAATACTCGTTTTTAGTCTATATATATAGTCTACTATAGATATAATTGAATTAGAGTTTCCGATGTTTATGTATATATATATCTCTGATTGCTCTTATGGATTGGTGGTCATATATTCTTATAATTTAATATTTACATTTTGCTACATAATAAATTATTCAATTCAGGATTCTCTAGTTTTGTACGATATTGGTGCAAAAGGGAATAAATTGAATAATGGCTCTGATGCTATTTACTGAAGATTGTAGAGACGAGCGAGCGAAGAAACTGAAGCCCGTATAAAATGATTCAGCCTGCTGGAAGATGGTCTTCAGATCAGCTTTATCTTGCTGGCCGATAAACGCGATATGTCCTTCTGTGAAACCTTTCGAAAACGTCTTTCAGCTACGTAAAAGATAGGCCAGTGCTGACGTATCCTTTGGATAAGTGTCCATACAGCGTAGATGGCGTAGAACATATCATATACATAAATATATACGAGGACCCAGTGGTAATTTGGTCATTTTTAATATTTCATCTATATATAAAATATGAAATTTTTATGTACGAACAAAAATTTTGATGAGACTCCATCATTACATATAGTATCTTCAATAATATTAATTACATATTTTTTAAAGTAACACATTTATTATTTAACATTTATATATTAGTGTAGACTTTATTTTAAATAAATTTTATACAATCCAAATTATTCATATGCGTAGAGCAAACAAATTATTTTTATTTATTATAGTTATAATTGTAAAGTGACATTTTATACAAATTTTAATTACTGGATTGGGACAGGGATTGTTAGCTGTGCTCGTTAAATATGGTGTAGGGCGATGAGCGGCGCAGCGATAGACAGTCCTGGGTTCGCGCCCCACTGCAGGAAGAAAATTTCATTGGTTTTTTTCTTTCGTTACTTTGTCGGAATGTTATACATATAAGATACCCCACAGTCCAGCTCCATATTTGCGATTTCATGGCATATAGTGGCGTTTCTTACTGTGGAAATAAACTACTGCTGCTCGCTATGTTCTGAAACCCATTTCATGGTTCCAGTAACACAAGGCGCAGTTACAAATATAGTTTTTTTTTTTGTAGATTAGTTTTATCACATCACGTTATATAAAATAAATATTTAAAAATACAATAATACTAGTCAAAACTTGCACAATAAATAACAGATACTATACTTACATAATTTGAAAAAATATATAACAATGCTACACATTTTATTAATAATGTGAGAATAAATATAACAATGAATCGAACTATTATATTCATATTGTACTCGAAACTTTCTTCTTACTTTGCAAATTTGCCTAATAAAAAGAAAAAGGTTGGAAAGTATTTTTTCATTTTGTTTATAATTTTATAGAAACTTGTTTTTTGCAGTGCCCTTTGTATAGTTATAATATTTAAGAAATGATGCCATCTGACGAATTTGAATATCTCATAGGAATTTGCTATGAAAAAATATTTGAAGGTATATTTTTTCTTTGATTATTTAGCAGCAGCTTATAGTATACTTAATAATTTACAGCAAGCCATTGAAGTTTGTTAGATTCTGGAATTCATTTAATAAATCCAATAACAGGAAAGGATTAATTGCTACTGTGCTTATCTTTTTAACACATGTATTATATCATTTTTATAGCTATACAATATTTAAATACATACATGCAATATACGCTATAATCCAACTAAAATTTGCATACAGTAAAATCTTCGATTTCGTCAAAGTTTAGAAAAAATGCTGAATGAGGACAATTTTAACTTAAAGGGGGAACAAATTTAATCTTAGTTTCAAAGTTACCTCTCCAAGCTAAAATTGGCCCGTTTCAGCATTTTTTCTAAGCTTGGACGAAATCGGAAATTTCATGAATTGTAAATTTTAGTTTGAAGATATCGTATGTGTATCACCAAAGGCGCATCAAAGCACGAATATAAAATCCCACATATACCTATAGAACTTTACAGATATCATTTTTTTGCTTAAGATCTCTCAGAATACAAATTGAGAAGGAGTTTCGAACAAGTCGTGCCAAAAATTTAATATCTTATATTTATTATGTGAATATAAGTGAGAGTTCTTACGCCTTATGCTATAATAAGGTGCTATCAGCAGTACACTTAAACGGTTTGTCAAAAGTCCTGGATCCTCTAAATATTTCAAAAAATAAGCGTTGTAGAAAAAAACAAGTTTAAGAATTAATTGGTAGTAATTCTAAACATCTTCAAATAATGCCTTCGGTTTAACCTTGGGTAGATAATTGTTTATCAATGTGGAGGTCGCCTTTAGTTTATCAAATGCAACTCCCTATATATTATTGCCTATCATTGTAGTTTATCTCAAACTTTTTTTAAATGTCCTTTGAATTTATCATTTCATCTAATCATACACTAGATATTTCGATTTAAAATAACACATAGGAGTCGATTTAAATGAACTAGTGTGTTTCATCGCTATACGAGTATACATACGCAATACGCATAGTCGGTTCTTACCATGAGCTGCAATAATATGCAATAAGAGATAGCTAGTTGCGTTTAGACAACTGAAGAGATGGTCTTCATATATAGTATGTGTGTATAACCTTCTATTCTCCACCCAAAGCTTAAACAGAAAATACTATTGGACAGATTTGTAAAAGTACTACAAATTATTCCATAATATTTTTTTAAACGCTTAGCTTTTGAAAAATATATAGTGTGCCCAATATTCTTGACACGGCCTATATATGCAAAAACTTATTTCAAATAGTTTAAGATAAATTTAAAAATAAAATACAGTATGATAATAGCGGAGAGTCAAGTTTCCAAGGTAAAGATCATATTTTGCATCTTTCAAAAATTGATATCGAATAAGCTAGGCAATAAAATATTCCCAGTGATAAAGTTTGACTGGAAATTTATCAGCATCGTTGAAAAATTCGTGTGCATCTTGAAAGATTGAAAGTTGAAGGAAAAAGGGGCAGGGGGGAGGGGTTAGGCACAGATGACATTGAGAATTTTGCAAGAGTATACGGTGGGCGAGAATGAAGAGCTAGGGCAAAAATCCCTCACTCGGGGCAACCTCCCAACATCCAATATGTCCGTCCGACGACTTCGATTTTTCTCTTCTATATAGGTCACGAAGGTTATTACGTCGTGCTGTTCCCTATAACCAATCTCCTGCACTCGCTTCCCTATGAAATCTGCAATTATTACTTTTTCATGCGTCCGCTTTGAGAAGCCTAGGTTTACCCAATACGAACTATTTAAATATTGACGAAAAACAACATACTTTCAAATAATTTAACAGATATTTTAAAAAAATGATAATTACACCAAGATTTTGATATAAGATTTGATAAGAAACGCAATTGGTAAAACTATATTTATTTATTTTTCTCTATCATTAATTTTTCTAATCTTTCGCGTCTCACATCTCTTCTTCTTGACCCCCTATTTCCGTATCAACGAATGAACCAGCCATGAACAAGGCACTGGCACCCATTGTCTGAAAAGTTCCATTGAATCTCGAACTCCGTTGGACCCACAAAGGCTTCCTTAGCGGAATTAATGCAAGGGAAATGGAACTTTTATCACTATCTATATGTATATACCCTCTCGTATCCCAACACACATGCGGAATTAGCTAAGTTCTCAGGACTGCACCAAGAAATTCGAACTTTTTATTTAAACCATCAAATAGCTTCCATAATAGTCATCTCGACTTTTTACATTTCCCAAGTAAACTCTCTTTATACATTTGCTGCTCGAGATCCGAATTTTAATTGTTTTTTAATTTGCACTCTGTTTCTCTTTTAACGGTCAAAGAAAAAGAGTAATTATAGCAGTTAGATACTGCACAAATTGGACGAAATGATGAATCTTTTGGAGAACCTCTTCGGTTTCATTTTCTGCATTCACAGAACTTTTCGAGTGGAGGAATCTGGTCGTTTTATCAATTTCCCAGCCATTCTATCACGCGACTAACAGTGATTTCGTGGCTTTTTATGTGTAATTATATTATTTCATTCTGTCTAAGAAATCTTGGTATTTACTCGAATTATTAAACTTCTCTGTCCTTTTTTATCTGTCTTTTTGATGTCATAAGTTGGTACTCGTCATATTTCTCATTAAAAGTAAAAAGAAACAGAAGATATTAAGAAATATACAATATTCTCTACTATAGGTTAGTCTGGTAAATTTTAATTACTTTTTGTTGGCATTACTTGCACGGTTTTAATATCGTTTAGTATGGATATATAACAGATTGAGAGGGAAGTGAGTTAAGTCGCAAAAGACCGCATAGCCATTTTAATTGAAATTCGTGTTAACAGCTAAGTTGTACGTAGGTAACCATACAGTACATCACTGCTTATTAGATACACGCGGTCGGCTTATGACTGTTCAATGTTTCACAGAATTAATATACTAGCTTATATCCAGATCTTTTGTCATCTTTATTGTTCAGCGAATAAACTCTAACCATTATTATTTTCATAGCCCATAGTTGTTTCCCACCTTAATAAAGTCGTAAATCCTTTCAATGCTTTACTTAATGGAAAGATAAACATTTATTTATTACTTTTCTTCTCAATTCCATCAACCAAAGACATAAAAAGAAAATAATTGGTTCTGTACGTGTTAATGTTTAATAACTTCTTAAGAGTTTCTAAATTTTTATTTGAACTTTTTAAAATTTATATTTTATTATTCATCATTTTATATATGCCATGACATATTTATCTATTGAAAGCAGGCTCTGTTGACAAGCTGTATCTCTTTGCTAAAGCTATGAATCTTTACATCCCTGGAATATACATTGCTGCAGCTTACAAACCAGTTGTATGTGCCTGTCTATTTGGTATCCTTCCAACGGTATTTTACCCAGGTATTGTGTCGTCGTCGTCCTGGTATTGCCTTTGCAGGTGTGTTATAAGATAATGCGTCCTTACATTTACACTCTCATCCTTTGTCAAATTTCACAACCCCCCCCCTTCCTCTTTCCTTTTTACCCGTCCATGATTATTTTAATGCATTTTCTGGATCGTTTCAATTTTATCAACAATTTAAACCTTTTATTTTATTTTCTCGATTGTTCGTCTATATAAAATTCACATTGTTCCGATCGATTCCATTCTAATTTGTCTGATGGAATGATATGGTTTATATTTTCATATATATAGTAGTGGTTTCATGAAAGTGATGAAAGCGGCGAGGAAATTTATCGGAATTCGAGGAAAGCTCGTAAGTTTTTGTATTACTCGCAAATCCATACAGCCGTTAATAGAAGGATAACGCGATATCCATTGGAATTATCGCGGCTTACGTGCTTTGTAGTTTTATCCCAGAAATGGCGTCGTATTTATAAATCGCAGCCACATTGGTGTTGGCGAAACTTGGCGTGATGCACGGAGAATCTGGTTAAGCCGATTTCTAATACAAAAGGCTGTTAAGAAAAATTATTTGACACTTTGCTATTTACATGTAAAACTTTTAGTGATATATAGGATGGAAAGGGATAATTTTTGTCTGCCTGCTATTGGCAAGATTAATCATATACTTTTATAAAAAAGAAGCTTTCAGAAAATGGTAATTATAATTGGTGATTATATAAATATAAGGTTATCCTAATGCACGTATTTGTTCGTCTTTTTAAAAACGCATAAGCGATTTTAAATCATAGTGCTCAATTATTTCTAAAATATGATTTGGTCACAAAACTTTAAGTTTATGTAGGTCTTTGTTCAAACGGTCTATAGGCCCTTTGGGATCTTTCAACAGGATACAGTAAACGGAAGAGAAAATATTGTCATTCTGCGAGTAATAATTTACTCCTAAGTACCTTATATAGAAGTGTAATTATTTTTTAAAAATATTTTAATAAAATGTAATTGACAGAAAAATTAAAGATGCACGATAAAATCACATCTAAGTATAATCGTGAATTTATAGTTCTGACAGCTTACTTTATAATTGAAGAGTTGAAATACGAAAAGAGGCAAGTGCCACTTTTCATAAGACGAGTTTTTGCCTGAGAAAATTAGTAAATTTTATACTGAATATGTCAGGAAAGGACTTAAGAGCCAAGTATATAAAAATGCTCATTCCACAACTTTTAAAGGATGAGATACTTCTCTCATAATTTTTTCTGTGAAACACATTTGCGCTTTAATCATTATCTTCAATAATATTTATTTTCGATAACATTTTTAAAAAAGCTTAATCGATAGAGAAATTAAACATATATTACAAGTCCGCGAAAGAATTAATAATACATTTTCACGTACCTATAGCTATTGTTTCATAACAGAACATTAGGATTCGAAGGAGGATATGCACTACATTTTCACATAAGTATTATTGTTTCAGAGAGCAGGTAAGTATTGTACTGAATTTCCGAGGAACATATTTAAGTATATATATATATATATACAATTACATTTTGCAGCATTTTCAAGGTATTACGTATATTTCAATTATTATTTATAGGTGTTTTATTAATCGTTTTTATGATTACTCAAATGTCTTTAGTTAGCATTTACTCTTTTTCAATTTTCCACTCTTCGATCATACTCCATAGAAACGCAGATAATTTGTAACGATTTAACAATTGAACCTAATTTAATCATTCAAATAATTATATCGATTGTGATTACACGTTCCAAATTGCCTGCATTGGGGAGAATTTGTTTATGTATTGGATAACAAAGCGAACTTGACTTCAAACAGATTCTGGCTTGCCGCAAACTCGCTAAGGTGCAGACGTACATACGCGTGTATAGCGAGGTTTACCGCGCGGTACAATCAATTTTACCGAAAACTCAAATCGACACTTTAGCGTGGTATACGCTAGTGCAAAGTGCAACTGAAATTGGCGGTAACGCAACGGTGCAAAACGATTTATCGTATGTCGATCCGTAACTGTATTAAGCAATAAATCCTAGTCAGATTTATAGGCTTCCGGAATATAATATGACCGTCTATACCTTTGACCCTTACATTCGACAAATTACTATTCATTTGTGTCAATGTAACAGCAGTTTGTCCAAGCTTTCTAATTTTTTAATATCTAACTGAATGAGTTACGTATCAACGTACCGCTTTAAAAATGTATATACCATTCTGAATTTTTCAGTTCTTTTCATTTAAGATTTTAGTGTAGTTGATATGTTTCCACCCATGTTGAAAAGGTCATATAATTTAAAAAAAAAGTCAATTTAAAAAATATCCCTCCTGAAACTGAAAATATGAATTGATTGGATATTAATCTTTTATAATTTAATATGTAGGGTTTTTGTTGTTTTTTTCAATTGACTGATTCAGTTGATATAATGATACAGAAAGTGCTTGATAGCTATATCAATCAATATTGACATTATGCCTATGCTTTCGTGTAATTAAAATGATACAACGTGTATATATAGTTCATTGTTCTTGACGGTATATCATATTTCTTGGTTTACTTCCTTTCGCCTCATTCAAGTTGTATTTATAATATCATTTCAAAACATCGTAGATCACAAATTGTTGCTCCTCAAGATTTTCTATACAGGGTGTCTTAGCTATTTAAACGTTTCCCGAAAAAATTTATTGCCTCAAAGGTCCATTGATTTCGTCTTGGATGGGGTAGCTAAAGTAATTTCAAGGTATTTTCTCAATTTTTCAAACGTCACTCCACATTTTTTATTAGGTAATGCTTCATAGTTACAACTTGACTGAAGTGATGTGCAATATGCATAAAGACGCGAATTCACTCATTTACAGAGCTGTCGTGGAAAATATTAAGTTTTGCTCCTGAAATAGTGATGTAGAGTGCAGATTATTGTGTTGTAGGCGTTGATTCGCAATGTAACTGTTGCACGAGTCATTAGGCGCCAAACTGAGGTCTGGACTCCCGAGCCGAAAAATTTGCTAATGAGTCAATGTCAAACAATACCTACTACACGAGTAGTCCTGACAACAATACGCACCCTGTAGCCTGCTGTCCTACGCGTAAGAAAATAGAATCTGGCCGAATCTTAATTTCTCTTCCTTATTTCCTTCGAACAGATAACTGGACAGTCAGCGATTTATACTACTAAATTCGGTTACCTATTATTTCAAATATAAATATCTCGTAGACGATTCGAAATAAAGAATACATTTTATTGCATTTTCAAAATCGGCTACTAAGAAGAACAGAGAATGTATCAGAATTAAGAAATATTCAACTGGTTTTACTGTCACCAACTTATGTTCCCCTTTGAACCAATAAAATTTTGCCTAAATTATATTTGCTTACAAAGGTTATTTTTCGAGATATTTTACCGTATTTTACTGTCTGGGTTATAATGATACTCCCTGTGTATTTGCTATGCTGCTTTTCGTAATTGACAAAATACCCCCATTGCCTCGTACAAATTTATATATCCCATCGAAGTAAGATTTTCAGTTATATAAGGGTCAGTTTTCATGATATTTTAGTGTCAAAAATAAAGTAAGACACCCTGTATATTTACCATGTCCTTTTTCATAGTTGCTATATATTCCCCTCCATCCCCTGTTACATACATAAATCCTATTAAATTTTCCACATTTCTCATACATCCTCTTTCCTTCGTGCTCCATCTTGGTTTAACCCTTTCCTTCTTTGCCCTTTCCAATCTTTTCCTCTCTATCTCTCGCTTCATCTCTAGTCGAGCCCCACCGGAATTCCGCCTGAGGAAATAAAGTTGCTACTCCAGAGATGAACCGTTGAAATCTTCAAGAAGCAGTTTCACTATCGCCTAAGCTAAAGGCAGCATCTCGCTTAGCAGATAGTGAATGTATTAAATAACGTCAAGCAAAAAACTCGTAAAAAAATACTTTTCCAGGCTCTTATTGAAGAAGAGAGAGTTCCTCCTCTTTATTAAACTATATGTGAATTACCCAGAGATCTATATGTATAAAAATTATTTGAATGATACAGATCTATGAGTAATATCTCAAAGAAGAGTATATAATTTTCGTGTGTGTGTGTGTGAATTTTATTTTCAAATACAAATATATTGGAATGATTGTTTGAGACCCCTTACATACAGTTTGAACCTATATAGTACAAAGTACACATTGTGTGTGTGTGTGACAAACAGGTTCCTACAAACCTTCCAACATATTAAATTGAGTTTGTGAACGTTTTAGGCACGTTTCTAATGATATACACTCGGATATACATATATGCTATAGGGGAGCGAAGGTATGAATTATGACGAGGAATGAAACAAATTGCTGCATAATTAGAGTTACGAGCATTATTAGTGGATTTATGAAAGTATTGAATTCTGTTGATTATTATTTTACTTATAGGCTAGTCATTATCTGATGAAAAATACCTTAAAGGAAGTATGTAATTTTTCTTACGCGTTTGCATTTTATTTTCAAAATATAAATACGTTAAAATAACTGTAGTACCGGAATACCTTTTCGACTCTATTATTATATAATAGATTATACCTACAAACTAGAATAATGATATACTTTATACGTAAGTGCTAGTTATTATAAGAAATTAAATAAAATAATAAGGAGTAATGAGAGCTGCAAACATTAGCAATGGAATCATGAAACTGCTCGATATTGAGATTTCACTTTTGGATTAGTCATTAGATCGCGTGTCATCGCTGACCAGTAGATGATGCATTTTCATCTACTGATCAGCAACACGATCCTGGAATACTTGATTATCCTCCCTGATTGATGTACCTACTGCTGCTGATGCTGTGACATTTTCAACGAGTAATTGTCACTACTCGATAAATGCATCTTGTCACCAGAGGATCATTATAGAATCTCGACTTTTCCTATCGTTTTTTCACATTTTTTTAGTCAACAAAATCCAGCTGGATATCAACCTTTTAGTTTAGGGATGTGTTAATTTACAAATGTAGCTATACAGACAGGTAATCTATCATACTACCATTACGTAATACAATCTTTACAAGTTTTTTACATTATTTATTATGAAATATTGTATAATATATAGTGTATCTCATACTCAGATTTTAAATTAAAATAAACACCAATGAATAATTGAATATTAGAAGAGTGCTATAGGCTGAAGAAAGCACTAATGTAACTGAAAAATCAAATAGTAATTCCATGAACTCTCTCTCTCTCTCTCTCTCTCTCTCTGGATGTAGCTGAGTTTGTTAGACTGAACTACCTTGGAATCGAAGATTTAAAAAAAATCATTGTTTGTTACCATTTTTAATTTTACAGTCACGCACTGAGTTGTATTACTACCAGTAAAGTTTAAAAGAAGAATTTTACAAAGGTTTATTATTGATTAACCACTACAGCCACTTCGATTAATTTATGGGATTTCTATAGTGTATTTATTTTTACCCTCTAAAATCATATACTTTAAAATATTATAGGCATGAATACTATCTTAATCTTTAATTCAAAAGAAAAAATCATTAATTGCACAGTTAAACAATTTTATAGATGGTTAATATAATTTAAATATTATATATTAAGATAAATAATAACTAAATATTTTTGTCACATTTTTTTACATTATAGAATTTTTAAATTGTCCAAATAAATTATTGATTTGTCGTAAGGGCATTATGTTGCTTGACTTTAGTATTGAACTACAGAAGACTTCTTATTTCCTGGCAGAAACAGGAAGTACGAAGCTTAATTGGGCTGAACAGTAAACTCTGTGAAACTCCTTATAGCAATCATATTGATTCATTAAACGCTATTTGTGCAGCGAGACCGATGTATATGTCCAATTTAACTTATGGTACGATTTAAAAATACCTCCAACTGTTATATTTATAAATATTTTTTTTCTGTTTTTAATTAATTGTTTTAATTATTTTTCATTTAACACAAATTGTGGAATATGATCAATATATATGTCAACATTTATTTGAAAAGCGAGTTAAAAATGTATCAAAATGTTATTTTCAGAAAATCATTTTTTTAAATAAAATTTCGTGGGTTATTAAACATTTGATGGATCGATTTAGATTAATTTTTAGATTTTTCAAAGACGCGATTTAGAAGCTTGATTTTAAAATACATTATTGATTTTTGTGAGAAATTTGAGATCAAGAATTTATTTTTTATAGTTATACTAAATTACATACGATACGCCGCCACCATCTACAGTGTTCGAAAATACACATATTCCAGCGGGCAATACGTTGCGGGTTTTCATTTTGCTTGCACTATTACTATATTAATTTTATCAAACTAAAGCTCCGCAATTAACGTTAAACTCATGTTTTTGCTTTTCGTTAAACTTTGTTCTATTTGTTTTTGCTGGTTCGTTTCCTCTTTTATAACCGTGGAAAATGTTAATCTTGCTTCGTTTCTTCATGACTTTGTACCTTTAATTATCAATGTAATAAAATATAATCTGTAAATAAATAATTGTAGAGGAGCACACATAGGATGAGAGACGTTTTTAAATATAAATGTACCTTCTTATATTGGTTTGTTTGTTTAAAAATTTGTGAAATTTTAACTACCTCTGTGGAGTATTCAGTTTAAGGGGACTAGCCCAAAAAATTTGTAAATAGATGATGGAATTTGAAGAAAATAACTTGCCTAAAATTGCAAAGTTTAGCTTATATTAAAAAAAATCTACTCATCTATTCATTATATTAGATTTCACTAGGGAATCTGTTGATCGGTAGAATGGTTGGAATTGAAAAATCATTGATTATTAATAAGTTTTTAATTAGGTGTTAATTTCGAAAAATGTTTCTTTAAAATTCCGTTTAATATTGATTTTTTGTTTTGTTGTTCTTAAAATGAATCTTTGTATCAATGATAAATGAATAAAGAGAAATAAAAGAGAAGTGTGTTTGAGAGAGATAAGGAGGGGGGAGGTTGAACGAGTTGGTGTTGAATTTCAAGTGCTATAGGAGAATTCAGTGTAATTCAGTGCCTATAAAGTGATATTAAATCCTCGATGAAAAGGAACTTCGGGAACTGGTATAAGTTCTTCGTCTGCCAACAGTTATGATGAGTGAAGGGAGGGAAGGAAGGGTGGAGGAAAGCATCTAAGCTCCTGTGATTGCCTCTCTCTGAAAAAGGATCATGACGGTTTTTTGTTTAATTTTCTTCTTTGATGGACAGCTGCTCGAGCGTCAGACACGTTTTTCTTTATAATGCTATTTTCTCGGGTAACAGTGTTGTTCCAATACGATTTGGCGACTCTAACGAGCGTCACCACTCTGGAAGATCACGATAGAATTGATTAAAAAGTAACAGGAAAAGTTGGCTGTGAAAATCTTTGCATTTAATGAATGAGCGAGTAATATATGAAAAACTAAAAAATATTTATTCGAGTTCTCTACAGTTGCAGTGACTTTTACAGTTTTAAAGATGAAGAAACGGAGTGGTAAAAATGCGATCAAACCTTGAAGGTGCAGATGATGATGAAATAGAGAGAGAGGGGAAGGGGGGGGGAGGTAGGCTAAGGTGTGGGTCTTCTGGGGTAATAGAAAGACGAATATGGAGGGGAGGGGGAGGTGGGAGTGAAGGGAGTTAGTAAAGTTAGAAGGATCCAATCATTGTAGGATATTGTGGGATCATAACTCTGCTTCCAGACGCAGGACTAAAGGACTGAAGCAACCCCTTGACTCGTGTCTACTAGTCCCCTTTTGCGAATCCTTCGCTGCCGTTCCTGACCAACTCATCTTCCATAGAAATTGTCTAGGTTTACTCTTACATTTTATGATATATCATAATCCCTCAACATTTTTACCACTTCATCCCCTATTATCCAGCAACCAAATAATCTCCATTTCCCTATACTACTCCAATTTCATGTTTCAATTAAACTACAAATTTGATCAAAAAATGAATTTGAGCCGCTGCCATTTTTTTTGTAATGAACGAATTTCGACAAATACAGGTATTATATTTTAGCAATTTAAAAGAATCGTGTTACAAATGGAAATGGACTAATAATAATGTTCAGAAGACTCACAAGGGAGAGCTTTCATGAAGCTTTATCTCATATGGTGAACAAATTATTCAATCTTTTTGAGTTTCTTCATATAAAAAAGATGTTTAAAGGGGAATTATATGGTAGGAAAATTTTTCCCTTTTAAAATAATGCAATTAATGTTTTTGCTATCATTCAAATTGTCGAATATCTGAAAGTAGAGATATTAATCATAAGAGTCTTCTTTCACTTCTTGTCAATTGCATGAAACGATTCTTTACTCTGTTTGCTTTCTCATTGTAACCTCTGAATTGACGATGCAAGAATCCAGTAATGGTAGTGGTGTTAGCTCACTTTAAATTATTAATATTTTCAGAAAGTTTTATGCTGAAAATTATTGACAATTAAGAGGAACGTTTCAACAGTTCATTCTCATTAAGCTCAAGAAATAATTTCTGAAAGTTTAAAAAGACAATTAAAGTCTATCGCCGTAGTTTTGAATTATACTATATTACAGGTCTCTAACTAAAAGAAGTATTTTCCTAAAATAAGTTTAATAAAAGTCAAAGTACCATTTATTTATACTTGCATAAATTATTCAAAACCAATGTCTGAGTATTGGATCTTATTATATTAGAAGGTATATAATACAGTATTATACAGGAACTATATACTTGCTCATAAACAGCATTTTCATTATTATTATTTGAGCAATATGTGTGATGATGATAATATAATAAAATAGATAAAAGAGGAAAAAGTGTTACGTAAAAAGAGGAGTTTTTATAGATAAGTTTTGGATAGTGTTTAAGAGAGAAATAGGGGATAAGTTAAAAAAGGACGAGTTTGAAATTTGGTCGCGGGGTTGTTGGTCGTTTTTCTTGGACGGTAATCTCGTTCCATCACGATATCGCTGGCAAATTGTTTTTCAGTGGAGGGACGCTGTTGTGGAAAGGGGGTAAGATGGTGAGGGGAGGCAAGTGGAGGATTCCTGTGGGAGTGGAATTTCACAGCGACGGCTTTTACAAGCTTTCGGGGTCTGGCTGGCTGGTGTACACTTTCGTAATCTGCACACGCGCGCTGTTCGGCCTCGTAAAACCGCGGTCCTTGTACTCGTAAACATTCCTGGCGACCCTTTTCTCCACGAGTGTACGGCCCTTCTTACGTTACTCGATATATATCGACTACTTGCAACCTTTCAGTTTCTCCACTCCATTTTCGTATATATAAATCGAATGAGTAACTTCCTTCAAATTCTAAACATTAACTATTACCAATGTAACCAATTTCCATCGACTTCACCTACTATATCCACGACGCTGCTTTTCCAAGTGTCTCCAGCTGGTATTTATAGGGACCTGAATATGGAAAACCTTTGAAAATTGTTATCCTCCTTTAAGAGTGTATTCAAACTTTCTTATTACGTTACTCGATCATTAATTTGAATTTGGTATTAATTCAGTTTGGTTTTCAAATCGGCTAAAGGTAGATTTTTTGAGATAATAATATTTCTTTTGTTCAAACTATAATGAATAATGTTATTTATACATGTGTAGACTTGTACCATTTTGAATTAAAACGATTTGTTATCAATTACTTTAGTTTCCTTTTAGTGTCTCCACTCCACATTCGTAAACTGAGTAAACAACTTCTTTTAAATTCTGTGCATTAACTATTACCAAAGCTTTCCGAAACATAAGCAGTTGGTTGGTTGTTGTATCATGTCGAATGGACATTCTGAATAAAAATCTACGAGTGTACAATACTTTTTTAGTTTTATATATTCCAAGTCATTATTCAGCTTCTCTAATTTATTTTCTTGAATGTAAATAGCAGATTTTTGCAAATTCTAATATGTAATTATTCATGATTTTGTATTTTTAATTTTATAACATTACAGGCATAACGCGTTGAACAATAATTAATTTTCATCGACTACATAGCAAGTATGTCGAAGCTTTCCCAAACATCTCCAGCAGTTTGTTGCACAGTCCTGAATGGACAGTCTGTGAAAATCGCTTTTCTCGTTTGAGCAACCAACTTCTTCCTTCCCCTTTCATACCCTCTTCCATCACAACCTTACCACCAACCCTCCCTCATCTTGCACCTTGGACCACGTCTTACTTTACCAACTTTTGGCGTAATGCAACACTGATGAAAGTACCTCAAGATCTATCGAAGTCTCACCTTATCTCGAAGTAAAAATAAAAATAAGGTCGGTATGTAAGAGGAAAATGAGAGAGTAAATGGGGCAAATACACAGTTTTTTCAAAAAGGTTGTAATAACTTCAATCAGTATGCTATAAAGTAAACAAGTACATAAATGTTTCTAATGAGTGATATTTTTCATCATCATATTATTTACTATATGAAAACATTTATTAGTTGTTTTTGCCCTCATTTTTGCCATATGTTCTCCTATCTGTCAATTCAATTAATAAAAAGTTTCCATATATATGTGACGTTTCCAGTAAAAAACTTCTTTCATGACAAAAATGAAACTATAGTTCTGAGGTGAAAAGCTGATGAAGAAAAGGAGGGAAAAATAGAGACATAAAAGTTGAGTGAAAAGGATTGAAGTTAGGGTGGTTTTATAAAGTGTGGATAAATGCGTTTAAGTAGTGGGTGGCCTGGAGAGAGAGAGAGAGAGAGAGAAAGAGAGGGGGCAATGACGAGCCAGATGCCTCGGATGAAGCCAACTTCGACGATCTGTGGCAGGCGTGGGTGAGATGGACGGGCGACATTGGGGCTGAACACTTTATGCTCGCCACTCCATGATTAATACATGAAGCGAGCTGTCCTAGGCAAGCCAGTAAATGCGACGCTTCTACTGCAAATTCACATTAGTGAAGCACTCGCTCTTGAGTCAATGAAAAAACTAACAAGGAATAGAGCAAAGTCAAACAACCTCGCCTAATCCATTCCTTGATTCTTCCGATCATCCTAAATTCATCTTATTTCACAAATCTTACCATTACATTTGCAATCCGACCATTCGGGTTTCTTCCGTTTAACTTACAGTCCCAGAAAACATTGATTTACCCTGAGGGATGAACAAATTTCGTTGCTTTTTTTGGTCGAGCGAGGAATTTGCGTTTTTGGGCAGATACCAAGGAAATCACGAAGAAGGAATACCTACGCTTCTTGCATTTTCTCGAAGAAAAATCTAACGTCACGGATACTTTGGGATATTCCATGAATGCGAAATACCCGCGGAAAAGCTACTTGTCTGAGCTGGTTTTCACTTTGACGTATCGACAGCTACTGCAGCTCGTAGACTCGTCAAGATACTTGCACAAAATCTTACTATACAATTTTCTTCATTATAATATTCCTAAAATCTCCTTTTTTATCTATCTCGAATAAAGTCTGCGATTCAAATGTGTGAGTCCTTTTGCAGAGATATATTATATGAGACTTTCACAACCTAGTAGATTGAATGTACAAAATTAGGATTAAGAAAAGTTTATGAATTACTTATATTTAGCAAGTTTCCTAGCACGAGTGGAATGTTACACTTTTTATGAACCTATACGATGTAGGAATTGTACTGGTATAAGATACCACAGTCATTCATTAATAATACATTTTGAACTTTTAGTTACAAGTATTAACCAAATTATGTAATGGAGTTACATACTAGGATTAAAAGATGTTGATGAATGAGGGGTCTAGGAACTTTCATGGCAAAAGGCATCAGTCATTAATAATACATTTTCAATCTTTAGTTACACGAATGAAGCAGAGATTGCGAATTGATGTTTTATGGAGCAGCGACATTGGTACACATTTTGCTTGTCGACTACTACCCTAGGGTTATTTATCGTTTCTAGTCCTGTTCATAAAATTGTTGAATTGGCGTGATTTTTTTCTGCCGCCTTTAGCTAAAGATTTTACGTTTTTTAATATTCAATGCTAATGGAGAGATCATATTTAGTCTTATTATTCCACTCTATTATGAATTATGATAAAAACGTTTAATATTGATAGATTTAACAATATTCAAAATGCAAATTTAAGTTCTCTGGAGCAGCTACATTGACACATTTTGCTTGTTCACTATTCTGAAGCTACTTATTGTTTCTAACCACTATTAGGTTCTGCCAATAAAATTGAATTTGCATAATCTTTCTACATAGCTCAGCTTTACAGATTTATTATGTTGCCATTGTGAGAATAATGTTAAAAATATTTTTTATTGATAAAGTTTAATAAAATTATGCCTTTAGCTAACGAATATTTATATTATTCATAACTATTATTTTAGCTTCTAGTCGTGTTAAATGAGAGCGTTGCGTTTAATATTTTAAGATTACAGTAAGCCATAAATTTGTATAATATTCATTTATACATGTTAAATAATATTGCCGATTTTGCAACATGAGAGAATTTTAATGACGATAAATACTGCTGGTGTAATACAAATTTAGTAACTTTGTGTTGATATATACATATATTATTAACAAAATTATGACACTTTTCAATCAGAATTGGATGATTTAGTTTTATATAGCATATTATACGATATTAAAAGAATTATTATAATATTTTCAAGGATAATACCATTATTACTATAGATGAATTTATTGCCCAGCTGTGTTTGTTTGTGTACAGTTCCCAAGGAAACCGGAAACTGCAACGTCGTGGTGAAACTAGTTACTGAAAGTTAGGGGCTTAAACATTCCCACAAGCCAGTGTACTGCTTTTTCGACCACTAAAATTTTTATTTTTCAACTTGAAATTTTGAATGAAATAATAAATTCTTACATTTAAAGCTGTACACCAATTATGGTGATGCACTATCTAGATATTATTATCTGTTTTCCAATATTTAAATAACATACTGAGGCCTTTGGAATCAATATAAATAACTATGTAATTAAAGTGAATAACAAAATAATGAAAATACAATTGGAATCAGTTGATATGCCGATAAAAATATTTAATTTGATATTTTTAACTATATCACATTGATCAATTTAAACAAAGAATACTTTTTTCATTAAAATATCTTAATATGATTTTTGATCGTTGAACTCTACAAATGGCTTGAGAAAAATTTGTTTCTACATATGTGATCACTGATGAACAATACACATTGGGTGGCTATAATATGAGGTAATTTTTAAAATGTTAAAGTTATCGACCAATGCGTCGAAACGGTGATGGTTTTGTCAATAAATGAGATACGTGAGGGTAAAAAGAAGCAGCTTATGTCGAGAAGGGGAAAAACAAGAAAGCAAACGAGACTCTGCCACTTTCTAGAGAAATAACAAGTTTCTTGGCTTCGCGATCGATTTGTACAGAGAAAGCTGGCCTCTTGTAAGATGGTATTAATAAGCACTTTTCCATTGAAAGAGTCTTTTTAGTTCCTTTTTAACAAGTGAATACAAAATCTTATCCTTTAAGTAAATTAAAGCAGTATTTCGATCAACCTTCTGCTATGAAGCGAAATTAAAATTTAATGATTTAAAGAGAAAACGGTATGTCCTCCTTTTTAATTAAAACAGTATTCTATGTTGAGCGTTATTTTTCAATTAAGAGATATTTAAATTATCAACGAAACTCTGTATTATTAATTGAACTAATGTTTAACTTCTTCATTGTGCAACGGTATTACATGTTTTATTATACATGCCATTTTTAAATTGTTACAGGTGAGTTGAATAATTTAAAAGATTTTTCGTGGCGATGCAGAAGCTGTAAGTATATTATTGGAATATTTCATAGCTTGCAAGTTTTTCGCAATTTACCCTGCACTCTTTCATATTTTATACGAAGAAAATCTTTCGTAGCATAGAGAGCACTAAAAAATGTTTAATAACGAGATTTTTCTTTTTGGACAATATAATGCTGGGAAGCGAGTTTAAAAATGTCTTAAAACCTGCCATCGTAGGGAAATGCCATAAATATAAAAGGGAAATTGGCAAGAGTGGCGAAAAATGGTCTAAAAATACTTTTCCCACGCTTGTCTGTTATATATTTCAAGGATATATATATAACATTCCGGAAGTAGCGTGATGTAACGTGAGTTTAACTTTGAATTTTTACGAGCACACACGGGAGCTCTTTTGGTATGCAGTTGGTTTTCCCAGTTTGTCCTTAAGAACATTTTGTCATGTGGCAAAGGAAGATCATTGCGAAAGTATGCCAACTTACTCTGTTCTGCTCTAAAAAACGAACCTCATCCACTTAAAGAAACACAATTTAAGGTGCACTGTCTCAACACGTTCTACTCGCTCAATAATTTGCCTTGAATATTTTCACCTTGATCATTTAAACGAGATTGTTGTGAATGAAAGCAGTACGGAAAATGTAAATAATAATATAGGAAATGAGTGAAATAATATTAACAAAGTTTGCAAAAACTTTTATATAATGTCAGTTACTGCTTGCAACAGTTCGTAACAAGTAGCACATCTGTCTTTTGCAAAACTAGGGTTGATATTATTTAAAGGTCTGGGAGTGCTTCACACTCGAAGATAAATTAAGCGAGTCTGTCGCACGTGAAAATAATACGGATAATAATAAATAATAATTTGATAAATGAGTGAAATAATTGCAAAGGCTGATATATTACACCAGTTTTTGTATGCAACAGTTCGTAACAAGCAGCATATCTGTCCTTTGCCAAACTACAACTGATATTACTAAGCTCCTGGAAGCGTTTCACACTTGATAAAATCAGCGAGATTGTCGTAGTTGAAAATAATATACAGATGATATACATTATACTTTATAAAATATAAGCAGAGCAAATAAAAGAGTTTACTATATATAAGACTGAGTTTCAGAACTTTATGAAAAACCCTTTTAAACTATTTTTAGACCTAATGGCTTCCTATGTAGGATTGGCCATAGATATAGCCTTAAACGGTCTGATTTATTTTTAAATGAAAATTACTTTTTATTTAAGCACCAAATTTAAAAATGTTACGTCTTAGACCGTGCGTATGTGTGGTAGTGATGAATAGGTACGGTACACTGCACAGAATGTCCTGAAAGTATGGATACACTTAAATATTTTAAAAAGAGTAAGATTTTGTAAAAAATAAATAAGGTTCTCTTACTATTTTAGAATAACTACCTCGTGAATCGTGATTATATTTGCAATGTCTTTAAAAATACTATGAACTTTATATTACGTTTTTTTTAATAAACTCCCTAATTTTGTATTGCATATTCGTACATGTAGCTTAACTCGAGAACTTTGAAAACAATATGAATTTATCATGTTCTCCAGACGTTCACTAGATATTTCGGTTCAAAACAGTATATAGGTGTGGGTTTGGTTGAAGTAGTACACGTAACCGCAACGTGTACATGCACAGTCGCTCATTTATAATTACAAATTAAAATATCAAGCGAATGGGTGGAAAAATTATAAATTCATATAGTGTTTTAGTATATGAGCTACAAGAGTATGCAATAAAAAATAGCGAGTCTCACTTTTATGGGCCATTTGACCTTCAGACTACTTTTTAAGCTTATTATATACAAAAAGAATCAGAAGGAAGCTCTTTGAAAAGTGTTGTATACATGATTTATCAAATCAAGAGTAGGTAATATAAATAATAATTTGCACAAAGAATATAAGTAAAATAATATACAAAAGTTGCAGACTTACTTTCCAAATATATATAGAGAAAAAATCCTTTATACTATGTGACGAGGCGTTGTACTTGTCACAGAAAAATTCGAATATTGTTTATTACACACTAGTGACGGTAAAAGGGAGGGTGAAGCGTCACCTGCCTGTACTCGCGATAATTGCTCGTATTACGCTAAATCGCGGATCGATAACTGATCTATTCGCGCATGCGCCGATCTGATCATCTTGGGTGCTGTGGTCGCCTGAGACACACCAAATTTGGGTCCCGTCTGGTTAAGACGTGTGTGCAGTCTTTATTTTGTTTTTCCTCATGTGTTAATTTGTTTCCCGTTGCATATACGGTAAGGGTATTGCCCTGTAGTCAATTTCCTATTTTTATGAATTAGTAAGTGAATATAACTTGATAGTAAAGAGGAAGTATAGCTAGAATGCAGTGGACAACCTAGTAGTGGACTTCTTGCATGGACGCATGCAGCAGTCTCCCCCCATTATCATTCGCAAGTAGCTTTTGCTCTCATGTAAACTTGGTTGTCTCTTGAGAAGAGGCCAAGGTTCCTTACTACCTAATCCGTTGTCTTATCTCGAGTTCCGTCCGGCGTAATACGAGTCGGTTTCTTGTTTATGATTAAATAATTATTGCGGTTATTACTTTTTCGGGAAGGGTTTTAAGAGCAATAGGCTAATGTTTGACAGGTCTTGAATCGTGTAGGGATTTCCTGTATTCTAGGAATACGTTGTAGGACGGGGTGTAGTCCCTCGTCGGAGGAAGGCGATCCAGAGCCTTCTCGAAGTTTTCCCGACACGTGTCCGTTCGAATCTCCTTACCCTAGCCGTTTCCCCGTTATTTTAAGTAAAATTTACAAAGCGTCTTGGTCCACGCATGAGACGAGTCTCCAGCCGGCCAACCGCGGAGGTACATTTAGAGAATTCCCTACGAACTGGCGCCCAATACCATATTATCGGAAAAATATAATCGACTAAATTAAGTTAAATGGGAACATAAAACTCACGTATAATTTCATCTTGTTAGCGGGAATAAAATTGTGACTTTCATATATTAAAAATTGTACCGACATTTCGTTTAATATTTCCTGGCCATAAAACCTCGGTGTGTCTTGTCGTCCGTTTCTGGTCCCTGCCCTCCCCTGGCAAACCAAGGCCGAATAGAGTTTCGTAAATATTCTTTTTAGGTAATCCCTGGCGTGAAAACACTATTCGAGGCCGAGCCGCGAAACAAGACGTTACAATTATTTTTATATTTCGAACTTCAGTTATAAAATATTACGTTAAAAATACAAAACTTCCAAACTTCAATAATATTCTTGCAAACTCTGGTCTATTTTCGATCATTATAATAACTTTTAAATCAAGGACTAAATTTAAAAATGGTGTAGAAGTTACTTTCCTGGAATTATACATTCTGTTTGAAATTTTCGGGTTAGCAATAATTGCGTGGCCACGTTGTACAGTGTATCAGTTTCAGTATGTAACAGTTCGTAACAAGTAGCATATCTGCTGCCCTTTGGAAACTAGGGCTGATATTATTTAAGGTTTCCCTGGACTGGGGTTGTCCCGAGGGCTTCGCGCGAATTTGTTGAGGGGAGGGAGGTGCGTGAAGATGGTTACAGAGTTGCAAGATAACCGAGTGCCTTGTCTGTGTGGTAGCCTCCTCGATGACGTAGAGTTCTGCGAGGATTTATGAACGCGTAGCTCGACCCCGACGAGTTTACATGGTATGTGTTGCCGTGTTTCCAGCATATTACATCGTGCCGAGCGTTGCTGCCATTGCTGCACAGTTGCGATACTCTATCAAGCAACCAGCGACTGCGTACTCCCCCCCCCCCCCCCTCCTAATACTCCAAATCTTACAACAATCTCTTTTTCACTCTCCCTTTATAATCATTAAGTCAGCTAAATACTCTTGCTGGCTCAAATCTCTCATTGGTACTTGCTCCAAATTAAACGAAAATTGTGGTAATAGGCTTTGCAACCCTTTTCGTGAAATTACAGTAGCAGAGTTTTTACTTTTACAAATGAAAAAAAAACAGTGATTTAGTACTCCGTGAAACAAAAGTAAAACCCTCCCTCGTTACACGAATTAAGTTTTGTCAGATTTATTCTGCGGTAGTTTTAATTTATGCGGGGTTTATGATGTTAGAAGGTGAGTTAAGCTTACATTGCGCACGGGAGTGTTATTAAAACGGAAGAATGTCAAAGGTCAAGAAGTAAAAAGCATGGCACGCGAAAAGGGCGTTTACCGATGACCAACCCTTCTGTTGTTTCCACAGAAAAAAGTATGGAAATTCGAGTGACAATAATTTTCCAGCCTTGTTTTAATTAATCGAACTGAGTGTTGAGCGAGCCCAGTTGTTGGCAGAATGGTCATTTCTCGTGGCAAAATTTTAAAGGAATTTGACGAAAAGTTCTAACGAGTCAAAGAATATTTTTAGAGGCGTGTAAATGGAATTTATTATAACGAGAAAATTGTGGGTAAAACAAACGTTGCGATGACTGGAGTACGTTATGTAGAAATTAACTAGTGAGAGGTGGGGGTGGCTATAGAGTACTGTATATACGTATGTATAGATAGGATGGGAGATAACGCGTGTTTAGCGTTAGCGCAATAGCGAGATGGGGCTGAGTGTTACTAAAGGGTGGGAAGTGATGGAAGGGAAAAGGGTAGGGAATGTACGTATGTGCCGCACTTCCGGTCAGGAACCACCCGCGCCATTTCCTGGCGATGCATCATTGGTGCACGATAAACTTTGTCTCGGAGAGGCAAAGCTCCTAGTGCAAACCAACATCAGAGAAGCTTCCCTTTTACCGAAACAACAATCTCTTTTACATCCCTTCCACTTAGTCTCTTATCATTTAGAAAATATAAAAATTTATCTCAAATATTATAAGAATATTTATAGAGTATTTTATATAAATAAGCCTGTAAATATTCTTACAATATTTACAGGCTTATGTGTTATCTGTATAAAAATTAAAAAAAGTGATTGCAAATATTTTTATTTCCTGTTTCCTATACTTCTACCTTCGGCATATAGCAAGTTGTTTAATTGTATTTTTATCTATCAAATAATTTATAGTTTTTAAAGAACCACTTTTGTCTTTTTAGTATCAAAGACATCATCCAATATTTTTGCCTAGCTTATTTAGTTTAAAGTAATAGATAAGTTCATTTTACGTTATTCTGTAGAACAAATGAAGGAGTTGATTCAACAATTTTCGAAGGTAATGCGTATTGATATAATACTTTGCTCGTACTTCCTACCATTAAGTTATGGTTCTTGATGAATAGCGAAATGGGGTTGCAAGTTCAAAAATATTATTATCATTATAAAAAAGTACGCTTGTGTGATTCATTAAAGAACGTTTAAGGTCATATTTCCGCGTTTTTATCTACATGCTTCATTAAAATATCTATGCGAGAATATCTGAATAAAAATGAATGAATTTGAAGGAATCAGAAGATTTTTTCATTTCTCTCCTCCATTCATATTAATCTATCTCTTGTTCTCGCCGAGTTTTAGGCCTCCCTGTGCATTTGCATGTTATTCACCCGCGCCCCTTTTTTACTTGTATACCTATGTCTTTCTGTCACGAGAAATGATCGTTACTCAAGCACCCTTCAAACATTTTTTATTGAGTCTCTTAGTCTTTCTAATGAATTTGTATGTCCAGTTATTTCTCATTCGATTCTCTCTTCCTTTATCGTCTCTGTAATCTTCTATTCCATATTGATGTACTTCAACAACATGTATTTCAAAAAAATATTTCTTACTCGCTCTACAACTCGCGAGCAAAAATCAATATTAATTGTTTTTTTTAAACAATTTCAACTATAGACATTTTTTGAATAAATTTATCACAGATACGATATGGATCAACTTATGGATCGGTTATCCTATTTGCTTGCCATTGAAAGCCAGTTATTTTTCATTCGTTTCCCTCTTTCCTTCTCGTCTCAGTAATCTTCCATTTCACGTTGATGCAGCTCAGGAATATTTCAGAAAGATCTTTTCCATATTCTCTCAAATTCACAGATAATATCGATATCAGTAGTATCTTTTATATATATAAAAGAACAACAATGCTCTTTCAATAGAGAAATATTCAGAATAGATTGATCATACTGCAATATTGGTATAGATCATAATTTATCGATCGTTTATCTCATTTGTCTGCTACTATACAATTTTTGAAGAGTGATTAAAGAGAGTAAGATTCATTGTCGTATCGACGTGGTAGATTTGGTGATAGTTAGCAAAACTCGTGCGAAAGTTTTATGGAATATTTGCGAGTTCGAGTGGTCCTTTATTTGAACTGGATTGGATTGATTTTGTCGGAAATATGTGTATTTGGCAGCTTGGGCAATGACTATTGTGCGCAAGAGTTGCTCGTAGTCGTATATCGTGTCCCGTCACGAGAAACGATCGTTAGTCGAGGACCCTTTGCTAGACTGCCGCGCTTCACTACTCACTACTCTAGGGATTATCGATTTACCGGTGTGAAACAGGTGCGACCAGGCTCGATTCCCACTTTCCAGCAGGCAGTGGCTTCGAAGAATCGTACGTGCCATGCCCAGCCTCGCAGCAAGCGAAAAATATCGACGCCACGTCGAATTTTTCAACTTTTATTAACGTTTCTTCTCAGTCAGCTGGACGTCCACGGATTGTATATACAGGGTTTTCGAACAGTCTGCTTGTACAGTCGAATAGATCAAAAATAATATTTTAGGGCTAGCAAACAAATGTCCTGCAAGTAGTTTGATAATGTGTTAATTTGATACTTTTATTACTTGATGGTAATATTGGATTAATCTTGGATGGAGTGTTAAAGGGTGTGTGAAGGTTTTTATACTTTAAAAAATATACTAAAGTTTCTATTAGATTATTTGTAGTTTATTTATATAGAGCGTTAATAACAGTACTATATCAAAGTGTTTACGAGATATTCGGTTTGAAATAAAAAGTAGGTGAGCTATATTTGTAGCGACCGTGCCGATTACTTTGGTCAAATTCATCTCTCTATATGCAGGAGTTTTCTCTAACCACGTCATATAGGTATCATGTTATTTTGCTACAGCACTTATTATTTTCATGTCTAGTTAAACTTCAATAAAACCTTGATTTTTCATTATTCTTTTTAGTTTAATAATTTGTACTATTTGTTATATGATTGTTAATTTTTCTTTAAACTTGGTCATTATGATAAGTATTAAATTAAACCAAGTGTGGTTATTCTGAATTTCACATTTAATCAAATAATACAAGATCTTCTCATTAGAGAAAAATCCCGCATATATACCGAATATATAATTATTAATTCCTGCCAATTCGAATACTACTTAGAAAAAAGGAATTTATAAACGTAAAAAGACACAAAAAAATTAATAGAGCGCCCCCTTACCGCAGAATTTTTTAAACATTGAATATCCTATAATTTGCGGTATCCTATTGGCCACACAGTGGTTTAATAATATAGTTAGGCTGCTCTACTGGCTGATCACTGCTAATGCAATCCCCTGATCACAGAATAATTTAATTAAACAATTTTTAATTCCTTATAACATTTTAATTAACGATTAATTCATATTTTTTTAAATATATATATTTTGTACTTGTGGAATTTGCACCAATTATTCGCATCTCTTATGTAGTTTGTTGAACTACTTAAAAGAAATGTTAAAAATCAATCTCGCACGAGAAGTACACAAGTACTTCTACGAAGCTTAAAAAATCTCCAAAGTAGTATATCCAAACAAATGTATATAAATAACAAAATCTTGTTCCAGACACATTGGTTTTATGAATGAAGGGTCAGGCAATATTGAAATTTGTATAAATTATCGTTTATACAAATTGCTTAAAAAAAATCTTTAATAATTGCATATAGTATTTACTTGTTATTATTTGAGAAGTTGGTAAATGCGTATGGCAAATCGAGTTGATAAAAGTAAACTGGTTAGGTGAAATTGACTCAATGATAGAGAAATAGCTAGAGAAAAGTTTGGTAAACTCAAGAGTGAATTAAAAGCAGCCATATTCCTACTAGCTGCTCGAACGAGCCATACTCGAGAAATGTAAGAAAAAGGTAGAGTAGATGTTCGTGGGAGTTTAAAAAGTGTGTCATGGCTTAAAGTAGAGACTTTAATGCTCGGACAAATCGAAGTTGAGGGATCTAGAGGCTTCGGTGAGTAAGTGTGGAGAATTTAGGTCGGGAATACGTGGAGCTGTGCATCAGGAGAAGTGGAAGGGAAGAAAAGGAATAGAAAAGAGAAGAGAAGAGTAGAAGCAGAAGGAAGAGTAGAAGAAGAAGAAGAATAAAGAGAAGAAGGAGAAGGAGAAGATGGTAACCTCTTTGGAGAACAATGAGGTATCAGGGACTCCATTACAATCAGCGCATTATTGTTCCATTCTGTCATTGAGCGTGAAAAGGACTCGGGATTAACGGCCCAAGACCAGAATGAAATGCGAATAGAGGCAAAGGCTCGAAATTATAGTGCCAGAATTTTGTACTGAAAATTTTTGGATTTATCCCAAAACGTCCTGAAACCATTTAAAAATAATTCTTTCTCTCGTGGCTGGGATTAAGGGTTTTCATCGGAGTGTGTAGCTATGTTAGTGGGTTAATTTGAGAAATATTTAGAAATTCTGTAAGGAAACAGTGGTAGGTAAATGTGGTTGCTATAGTTGCTAAGTGCACTTCGCCAACAATTACCGTCCATTAGCCAGATAATTCGATTCACCGACAGAACTCGTAAGAGCTTCCCACAGGCGTTACACTCACCCTTACTAATCATCTTATCAACGATTAAATAATTTCTGAATTGAGCAAGATCGCGCGCTCACACGTTGTCGCCTGCACCTCCATAAACGGATTCATAGATCGTTAACTGTATAATTGATTCATTGGTCAACAAACGATGCAGCAAATTACGCAGCATAAACAAAGCGTATCCAGAGAGAATTACGCAATTGGACCAAGCTTGCAACAATATTAATATTATCCATCGGTTCAGCCTTTCCACACAGATCGATTGGTAATAATGATTTAAACTCTACTCATGATTTTTATACGAAAGATGATTCTTGTTTCAAAACCAACCTTCCACCAAGCTTGGTCTCAGATAAAATTTTTAGTGGATTTCCCATGTCTCAAGGTTGGACTAACTTTAAAAGATCATAGGCAATATACAACAATTTTACAAAAGAAAAAAAATTATTGCTATTATTTGATTAATAAATAACATAATGGCCCAAACACTTGACGGAATTGGCATTTGAGACAACAATTTTTATAATGTTTCATCGTGAAAATGTTTCTTTAAATATTAAAGTTCACTCATTCGTTAGAAAACTTAAAACGAAGAATAAAATTTCACGCCCAGACATTGTTTTGACGAGAAAATGGCAAAAAGAGGGAAGACTCGAGTATTTGGATTTCTTATTTTTCTCAACCTTATCAGTTTACCCAATGTAACGAACGTTCTTTCCATTAATAAAGCTGACATGGCTAATTAAATTTATCGATCGTATTCGACTTATTGGATTGATTAAACGGGATCCATTTTAGACGTCATTCGGTTGATTTATTTAGAGAGGGCAATTTGTTTTTCATAGACAAAGAGATGATTATTAAATCCAACGTTGGAATATGGATTGCAGGATGTGCATGTATGAATTAACAATAAATTTCATCAGAGAGTATAATCTAAACAAAAGTGGGAGGCAGCCTGGTGATCGATAATTACCTATACATGTACACTACATACAGGTCGATAGCGAAGCTTTGGATTCGACTCGATATGCAAACGAGGATAATCTGGTCTGAGAGAATATAATGAAGGGAATAGCCGAATTAATTTCTCATTCGCGCCATCTCGGAGATTCTCCATCGACCAATTGTTCTCATCGTGCAATATATTCATTTTGGAAAAGCCCTGCGCGCATCTATTTCGAATAGGTATGATATATATATATATATACTATATGTATATACATAATCTAAAATTCAAATTTTTAATTCGATCGCTATGAGCGAGCGATTTATTTTCAAACTTTGAGCCTCGGGCATTTTTCACGCATAATTCAACCATCTTTTACACAAACGAAAACTTTGCTTTCGTTTAAATTTCCAATCTTCGCGAATAGTGTATTTTCCTGAAAATCTATACCTTATAGTGTACGCAATCCAAAAAATATATAACAGAATGACATATTTTTTTAATAGATCAGAGCGTTGGTTTGGTTATCAATATACTATAATGACTATTGTTGTCTAATTAAAAACTTATACTATATGTTTTAATTCGGTACGAATCGAAGCTTTTATCCAGAAAAATTTATGTTTATTTAATTTTATATTACATCATGTGTGTGTGATTCGTAGAAAATATTTAAAAATTCAAATGCATGTATATGTATAATATATATTACTAACACAGGTTACAAAATAGGAATAAAGTCAATAAAGATAAATAGTTTCCGGATAGATAGAAACAATTAATAGATGAAGTACAAAATGCAAAGGGTTTGCCACTGTTGCGAATACAATTTACATTTCTGAATCAGTACGTTGGAAATAATCAGGGAAGTATTACGTATATAGAAGGACAGGAATTACTTCTCAATAGCAATAAACTGAAATATATTGGAAATATACAGATAATTCTATGTCATAATACTAGGCAATTTTACAATAATATCTTAGCAGTATCATGTGTAGCAGTAAATTATCATTATAATCTCCGCGCTCGTTTATAATTGACACGATGCATTTCTAGTACTTAAAAGCGTGCATACTCTCTCACATAGTCGTAAATTACATTTGTGTCGGCCAACCGTTTGAGCTTGACAAAAATCATCTTTCAAATAAGCTGAAAATGTTTTAATTTTAGCTTCATTTTTCATTTGAAAAAATTTGGGGTCTTCAATTGATAACAATTGAAAATAATAAGTGCTAAACTTCATCGATAATAAAATATATACAGATTAGTATGATAGGAAATATAGTTGGTTGTATGTAAATGACGTCATTTATTTAATAATATTTTATGTATCTGTGTGTGTTGAGGGAGGGAGAGAATGATCTAACTCTGAAACGTCTCTCCAATGTGTATGTAAATATATCAAATTATTGTTAATTTGTTAGCTAATTTTATGAATATAAATGAAAATTATTTGCATTGATTCTAAACTAATTAGTTGACAACTTTTAAATTTTGTATATAATAATTAAAATAATTGTTTTTGAATTATATATGCATATAAATGAACACATGCACTCGCGTTTCATGTTTACTATTGTTTAATAAACGCGCACACTATCAGAATAATTGAACCTTATTAAAAGCATCTATTTAATTTTAGAAAATTGTGTCAAACTTGTAGCATATGAATAGGTACTACAATGGTATTTATATGTGTGAATTTTTAAATAAAGCAATTCATAAGAATAAATCTATCTTTCCATTATTTTGTATATAATAAAATATTTTTCTATTACATTTTTACCAAACAATCGTTAACAAGAGCAGAATTCGCAAAGTATTTACTTAGGTACCTTTGCCTTAATTATTGGTTATACTACCATCCGGTAAAATTAAATAGAAATGTTGAAAAAAAGTATAAACTAAGGTATAATAAAAAGCAAGATATCAATACTTTGTTTGTTTCTGTAGATAAAATAAAAAAAGGAATACTCTCCATGAAATTCTAAACTATAGGTATATCTGGACGATTAAATAATGGTTCATTAAAAATTAAAATCGAACAAAAAATATAAATTTTTCTCATGAGAATAACCATATAAGTTCAGAAATAAAGATGAAAGCATGTAGTCGAAGATAAAATATAACCTTCGATGAAAGTACAAAAGAAAATTTCTTTATTTTATATTATTGTTCACAATTAGCTCTCAATCTACCAGATGCAATTATTTTATTATAAAATCAAATTTTGTTTATTTCAATAGTAAAACATGTCTATGTAAAGCGGTAACGGATTCCTGACGCCTGATATTGATTGGTAGAGGGCTCAAAAATTTAGTCCTAGAGAGAGGAAGAGAGAAAGAGGGATGGAAAGCTGTGGAACCGTGTTGTGCGCGTGAATACCGAAACAGTGAAGTTTTCCAGCATTGTAGCTGGATCGGGCTTAAACGCAATGAAGTAACTCGTTATAAAATACAGTTTTAATTCGCGCCAGGCTTGCTTTAATATTCCGGTTTTCCTATGCGCTGTGCATATAGCAATGTAGATGAGAGCTAGGATCACGAGTATCAAAAATTCAAGAAAAAGGGGTCTGAATAAAAAGTAACGAAGGAACGAAAAGTAGACCACAGCTACAGGAAGCAAGGACATATATGACCGTTGTTCAATATTACAGTTTTTGGTACAAAAAAAAATACGTAGTCAAAATATTTGCGATATTATAAGATTCGTATTGTCGCGAATAAAATTTTTGTTTAGCTGAAAAAATTATTTAATTATTTAAAATTTGCTTTGCAGAGTCAAGAGAGTGAAGGGATATTTATAAAACCATTGAGAGATTCGATATAATTATGACAAATAAGTGGAACAATCGAATAGATTGGTGTTTGTGAAAATATCACACGAATTTAAATAATATAGTTAATTAATATTATAGCGCATATAAACATATTGCGGAAAATGTGTTTTATGCAGTTGAGACCACGTGGTACATTATTCGATATTACTTTGTAGTTAAAATCAAAGTAATAGTGCTTACGACATGGGCGATTTCCTTTTGTGACGTTTAAAACAATTGGGTGTACCATATAGATTTAAATGACTATTCGCTTGCTCGTTTTACCTGTACTGGCTGTACTATACTCTCTGAATTTTCACTGTATCTTCTTTATATAGATTGACACTGTAAAAAGTGCAGCAGAAAGCAAAGCTGAAACGAAATTCCTTATTCAGAAAGAACAACTGAATAGAGTACCATTTGCGAAAACAGAGTTAATTTAAAATTAATACATTTGTCTCAACGACTAATTTTAACCCAATGCATAGTGAGATGTGTGTAAAATACAATATCGATTTGTGAACAACTTTGTATAATCTGAAGTCTAGACTACTATATAAATTTATAATTAACCAACAAATGACACCTTTGTAGCTGTTACTATGAAATTGTTCATCCATATAGTTTATATTATAAAGCGAACTATCAAAAATCAAATTTAGTTAATAGTATGAAATCATTAACTATTAGTCAAAACAAATTCATAACAGCTGCCGTTGTGATTTTAGGTATTTTTTTTTCATAATGTAAGACATCCTTGGATCACGTGGTTTGATATCGTTTCAAAAATTGAGATTAATCTCGGCTAGATCGAGACAAGAATAAATTAACTTTTATCGAGACCAACCGAGATCGAAGCCATACATGGAACAAATATATTATATCTACAATTTTTCCTGTATGAATGTGAAACCACAATAGTTTTACAGTCAATTTGTTGAAAGAGAGGGGTTGTCGGAAGCATTATACTTGAAATGGCAATTGATGCATTAAAAATATGAGTTTTGCGGAAACGTCGATGGTGCTTACAAATAATTAAACACTTGAGTTTACGCATGGTTTCTGGCGAGCTGCTAACGTTCTACAACGATTCGTACGCTCGCTTCTCAACTTCCTATTGCTTTTTATAGACAATTCCCAGTTGCATCCCGCAGCATCCATTACGGTTTTACGAGAGAACGGGATGCCGGTCTTCGTGGTCGATAGTTACTGTGGATCGTCGTTTGTCCATGGTTTAATGCCGACGAAGCTCGTGTAAACGTGTAACACCCTCGATTAATCCACTCCTACCTTGTTAACAGTGTCGATTTTACCAGAGGATTCTAGATATTTCTTTTACCTACAACCATCTTCAACGTATCCCTGCCTCTTTTACATGCCTCTATAATATGTATAAAATTAATGTGAAAAACATTAAAGAAAATAAGGCAATTTTCACACACATCTACAAAACTTATATCTACTTTATTGTTGAGTAAACTTATAGTTGTAGTAGTAAAAATATTGATTTTACTAGAGGATTTTAGACATTTTTTTTACCGTCATGAAACATTTTTAATTTATCCTTGACCTATTTATTCATTTTTATAAAAGTAGTAGGAAAATTATTGAAGAATATTAGGTGATTTTTCCTAAATGAAGTTACAAATTTATATATAGATGTTTATGTAAGGTGCTCCCCCCCATTTAAAATTACATTTTGAAATAATTTTTGTAATAATTACTTTTTATGGAAAAATGTTTCGGGCATCCTTACCTCTCCTTTCCACCCTCATCCTCGACAGAAAAATATATGGTCGAAGATATAATTACCACTATATTTCTATTATATCTTCAAAAAATAGAATATATTTAATACTATATAAAAATATATAGGGCATTTTTTTAAAAAGAGCAACACGATCTTAATGGAACCTTTAGGTAAATATTCAAGGACAAATTAATGAATAATCTCATGTCCCCCTCCAAATGATAAATCTTTTACTTTAGATATTTATTTTATTACCTATTTGTTAGTAAAATAATCATGGATAGGGAATCTTCAAATGAACAAACTGTATTGAAATAAGTGGGTATTTCGGACAAGATACCAAAATAATGCATCTTTTATGGTATTCATATTATAGCTATATGTATAATATTAGGATTAATAGAATTTGAGATATTATTTGTATAATATTTTAATGGAGATCAATGGCCCCTATTAATTTTCAATCGACTCCCGATCGTTTTAGCATCATTTCGATTCAATTTCAGATTGCACTCCGATTCAGTTGCAATTCGCTGAATATATGGTAGATTATCCCATAGGAGTAAATAACGAAGACAAATGCCACAAAACAAAGGTAAAATGTGTGATAACCGATGAAACTAATATACAAGAATTTGTTGGATTGGCTAAACAGAATTAATCGGTTTCGTTTAAAAGTTAGCCATTATTAAAACTGAACTATAAATCAATTCAGCTTATACATTCGAAAATGGAAGAGATAGAGCGAATGAGAGAAAAGGGCGGGCAAGTATCACAGATAGAAGTTTGTAAGTTCGTTGAAAGTTGGTTCTCGAAAGTCCATGGTTGAAGCACTTTTTAGAACAATTTAAATCGTACCGTTCAAATGTAACCCAAAGTTTCGTTAACTTTCGATCCCAAATGCAAATAGACATCTTGAAAACCACCGAGTGCTGTTGAAAACATTGAATCTTATTAGAATAATATATTTTAGAAAATAAAATAAAGTACAATAGAGGTACGTATTATACGACTCAATTTTTAATTAGAGACATTAAAAATACTTCAAATCTTAACAATTTTGATTCTCCAAATTTATTTCAAATGTCGATTACATGGAATTATTCTTTTTTTCTCTTTAGTAATACATATTATATATTATTTTATTTGCAATGCTTAAATAAGTACAAAAATTTGTAAGAATAATGTTAGGAATGAAGAAAAGGGGTATTTAGTCAGGAGAGAATGGATTGGGTTATTTTGAAGAGGATTTCGAAACTAATGGTACTGTAGAGGAAATTGTAGTAAAAAGTAAGAATGGGACAATGGTCGTAGGTAGGTTTAGTCCGACAGGTTTTATCCACTTGGACATTTTCAATAAAGGGCGATGGCTCCTAAACCACTCTCAGTGTGTACCGTAAGTGTTCTAAGCAGTTGGATCGCCTATGGCTAAGCGACAGAATCCCATCGAGGGACTCGAACTCCTTAATTAATATCCTTACAGCTCTCTATACCTTGTCGTCTCATCTTATTAGATTGTTATCAACCGACTCCCCTATATCCTAAGCCTCGTTACATTACATCTAATCAAGTCATTGTTTATCCAATGTCGTGTATGCCCAAAGAGGCCACATCACTTTATCAATTTGAAATACTACACAATTTATTCTTATTAAAGTTGTACTTTCAACAAACCTAGGAGCATCATGATTGACAGTTTAAGTAAAAATTATCTATCTCTGAAATACTGAATAGTATACAAACATACATTTATATACACATATCCATTTATCTTCCAATGTTCCCATGACAAACGATGCAGGAAATTACGAAGCAAGAACAAAGGGTATCCATGAAAAATTTTACAATCAGGCCAAGCTTATGGATCAACATTAGTATTCAATCTTAGCATTAATATTGGTTGCACTGTAAGAATGATAACAACTATTTAATACGTAGCACAATTTGAGCATTTCTATTGATAAATCATTCTCAATACGCCGTATGGCAATTATTTGATTAATGGAAAGACAGGATTTAAGGTATTTTTATCCTCTTCTCTGCTTATGGTTTAAGGGTTGGTACGAAATAATCTCGAGCATTGAGTAACTATAGCATATATGTCGATAGCTACGAGTGACAGAGAGAAAAGCGAAAGGCGAGGGTGTGAAACTGGGGTTGAGATATAGAAAGGGGATGGATGTGGAGAGGGTTAGTTTGGATTGATCGTGAATATATGCTTCAGGCTTTGTTGGCCTTGAGCTATAATCGTGCCTCTGCATAACTTTACACACGCATCTCGCAATGGCTATATATGCGAGTAACATTCTACACCCCGCTATTTATCGGCTTCCACTCACCCCAAAGCGTCATAAATTAAGCGCCGGATTATTCGAATTACGCTAGCCAGCCGTTCAATTTGTCGTTCTTCGTCATCAGTTTTCGCATTTTATCAAGTTCGTTCTCCGAAAACTGAGAAAGCCGCAAACTTTTGTTCAAATCATCGCAAATAAGTGTATATATATATAAACTGCTGGAAAGTATTTCAATTTAGAATTTCCAATGCGTTTAAAGGGGGATTCCTGCTTATATAAAACTCGAATTTCGAATTATTGCTTCCATCCTTTTATGCAAAATTGTTAAGGTTTATCCGGACCGAGTTTACCCCTTCATATTACTCTATATTTTTAGTATCAGTATGTTTGTTTTTTATTTGAAAATACGTATGATATGAGAGAGGCCACCTGATCAGGATCTTATCAAGGGAAGCGTTACATTTTTTTCCGTGTGAACGTCTTCTTCATAAGGGCATTTTTTATGCTTTTCAGATTAATAATAATACTTTGGCTGATGCATGCAAAGAAAGCAGTCAAACTTTTTGATTCATCTCGTCGGAGTCACAATTATTTTATCTCACGAGTGGCAGCTTTTAATTTTATATGCTATAGATTGGTATAGGGTAAGTACAAACTTGTATATACTTGCTCACATACACGAATCAATTTTCCGCACTGTACACCATTTCAACGAGATGAACCGAGCTGATTTGAGAAGATTCTAAGCGCCAGTTGCAAAAATGATATTTCACGGGAATTAAATGCGTTTACAGTTTTTCAATCTGATTATATGTACTTATTAAAATAATAAAATTTACGGTTAATCATATATTCTAAATAGCAAATAAAATATGATACTGTATTATAAAAATATAGTCAGTTGTTTTAGAGAAGTAATTAAATATTAGTCTCTATAATTTATTAATATAATTTTAAAAAAAGGGTTTCGTTTATCACATTTTTAGAAAATTGAAGTGGTATATTTTTTAGAGTATACATGCAGTTACGATTAAAGTCTTACCAATAGTTAAAGCCGAAACAAATCTCTAAATTTTATATAATAATTAAGTTATTGGAAAAAAAAATCAAAAGAATTTATGTTTCAAAAATATATATAGATAAATTATTCACTAACAATATAATATTAAAATACTTTTTTTGTTGTTTTTTAACTATTTTTGTATATTTTCTAAACCTCTTGAGGACGGGCATTTTCCCTTTAAGTTGACCTTTTATTTACCGTAAAATTACTCTGTTTATAGGATGTACATTTTACATAGAACATAGAACAACCTAGTGTATGGGTAGCCACTATGGTCGCTAGAACCGTCTCATTTAAAAGTTAATATATACTTATCCAATTGAAATACAAATTTGTTTTTCCTTCAATTTAAAAATATGTCTAACTAATATAGTCTGAATATACCGCAAATTAACCTCTTTAATTAAAGATTTATAGACTGAGATAATTTTACTTATTTAAAATTTTATTACATTACAAATGAACCTTCAATTGCATGATTTCAAATTTATGTTCAAAATAATGTATTATATCTAGAACAAATTTAGATTTTTCAAAAAATGATATAAAAAAAATTCTAATTTAAGTGCTTATTAAAATAAATTTAAGAATATTTGTTTCTTCATTTATTAGTCCATAACGATAATTAAAGTAAATAAAACACAACTTTAAAAAACATTCTCCAAATAAAAATTATGAAATTCACTTAACGGTTTAAAATATATTTTATAAGAAATACAATAAAATCTGTGTTCTCCACTTCACAACACAAGCACCGCGAAAACTCGTGTCAATTTACATGTCTGCTACAGACACGTAATATTAAAAAAATTTGTTTTGTTTTAATTCTTTACAACAAAACGAAACTTGGAAGTGTTCAAGAACCATTAAAAATTTGTAAGAGTTATTATAAATTTGGTTTATAATTCATTTTAAAAATAACGTATCATTTTTGATAAATTGCGCAAAAAAGATTAAAACTTTTTATGAAACATGTAAAATATGCGTTTAATTACATAATGTATTTTTTATAAGTAATTATTAATTATTACTCCATTCCATCGTACCCTCAGTTACCCATTATTCAATATCAATAAAACTATTATCAATACTGGTAAATTTAATGTCACAAACTATTTTCACATTAGTATTACAATGTTTTCTGCGGATTTCCTCTTTGATAACTGTAATAAAACTTTCCCTAGTATAAGCAAGGGATGTTTGGTTAAATTATGCCAAGCAGACAAATTTATATAGAGCAATTAATTTTTAGAATAAAATCCTCATTTCACTGTTTCATGTCTATACTAAAAAATAATTAAGAATTACAAATTCTTCGCTGCAAAATTTTTTATTAGCTTACGGATTCTCCAAGCGATGGTCGATCAATGGGAGAGAGTCATCTGATAGTTTTACCAGTAGGAAATCTCGAATTAAACATTTGTAATCTTAATGATTTTCTATCTAAGGATTAGATAAAAAAGGTTAGTACAAGATTTTTATTCTTAAATAATTACATTTATATGAATTCATGGTTTGGCATGAAGTAACCACATTGCAGTCATGTGTAATAATAATTGTAGTCGTTTTGAAACAAACCATGGAACATTTATAAAACATACAAACCAAAAATGCCCAGGTTTAAAATTCATGTTAGAAAATTGTTCAATTTCTCATGCTTATATTAACTGTTTGCCTAAAATGAATTCTATTTGAAAGTAAAGTCCTAAATATATACGTATTGATGTGGACATAAACATCGTTATACAATCCATATAACTTTTCAGCAAATATTTCTCATGCAAACACTCGTGATGTTTGCTTTTGGCTGGTACGCGTGTTATTTGAATTTGTAAAATGCGAATTTAATCAATGCGAGCTGGGTTCGTTCGATTCTCCTCATCAAAACGTTCCGCTTGAATTCCAAACAATTCCATCTATCCCTGTGAATACTGCGAGTTCGACGAATAGAAGAGGGTGTTAAGATTATATGAAAAGCTCTCAAAAATAGTAACAAGACAATCTTATACGCTAAACTGTAATTTAAGCAAAATTGTTTATTGAAATAAAATAAACATATAATCCACTTTTTTGTAATCTATAGAAGGTTATAAGAGTCAACTTTTGGGACATATTACTTTTTCAACTTGCTTAATGAACACCTACATACGTAATCTCGAAATATTAAAAAATGTTTTTATTGATCGAAGTTTTTCATAGACTCACAATCTTCCATTTTTTGTTGGTTATAATTACTGCTTGAAATTTGCACATGTGCACAATTTTATTCCTTTTAAATTATCTAAACTTGAATTTATATTTCTCTCAAACACGATTATCAATATAAATAATTATAAAAACATGGGAATCAATTCTTTTTTCAAATTTGTCGTACCTTTTTCTATAAAATATTTAACAAATAGGTTAAATTACTAGACATAGTTTTTATTAAATTGCTAGTACGAATATTTATCAAATCTAATTTTGTTATTATATATATCAAACGAAGTTAAGAATGGAAAATTCAAAAATTATTATTTTATACACTATATTTGCTATATTTAATACCAATAGACTATCTATAAATATAACTAACTATGAATAACGGGCTGAAAATAGATAACTTTCTGCAGTAATAGTAAAATGTTTGCAATTTTCAATAGAAGATTTGATGAGAAAAGAGTCGTCTTCTAAAGATTGATAGGTAAATAAGAGCATTCTTGCGTAGTATCGATAACTGCACGTCTATAAAAATTATTGGAATATTCTTACAAACTTTTGAAATCCAATTTCATTTTATGCACTAGCTTCGCGCCTCATTTTTAACTTAAAACTATATGATCAGTATTCTCTTTTACTCGACACCTTTTTATCAAATCTTTCAGGCGAATTTCGCTTGAGTTAACGGGAACAAATTTGGTGTCGCATAATTTCACGAAATTTCAATTCGCGGAATTTCTTTATGTAGCTTCGCTAATGGCTTCTCTTAAATCCACCGACATTTTATTACACTTAAACCCCCTACGGCATCTAATTTTAACGCTCGCTGGAAAGAATTATTTTTAGACGAGCAAAAAGATAGCTTAATTATTCCCAAGCTTAACAAACTTATGTATGATGGTTTTATAAAAGCTCGTGATCGTACACGTATGATACACACTAGCGCAAGGACGTGGGAACACGGATTTGCACGAAGCCACATTGAAACTGGAGGAAATTTGTCGTAGCTGTCGGGAGCTGCATTCAGTTTATGCAAATATGCATTACAATATAGCACGGTATCTATCCAGTATTGCATGCATTTTTACATTTTCATATACGTATTTACATGTACACAGAGATTCACCTACACATACACAAACTTCTGTTTCTGCCATCTATTTTCTCGTATATCTTCTCAGCGTTTCTAAATATCAGTACAAAATAAACCGCACTTTCATCTAAAATTACAGCTGATTGAAAAATAATATGGAAATTTTCATATTGTCCAAAATATAAACGGTCATATTGAACAAATATGTTAAGATATAAAAAGAATAATGACAGAATCTGAAAGAGAATGCTCCAAAATCGTAAGAACACATGCGACAAAAGGGGATCTTTTTATGTTTTCCATCATTTCCAGTAATCCAAAAAGAAAAAAAAAATGCGTCGTTTTGCACCGAAAAGGGTTAATTTGATAGTTTATTAACCAAAGTATCAAGAGACACGGTAGTGTCTCGACGGCAAGTACAGAAAAAAGTAGATAATGACATGTATATACGGCCGTCGAGGCACTACTCTCTTATACAGCAAGTTTGGCTGTCCTAATTTTCAAACCGATTTTTCTTTGTGAATAATCCACTATCATGATTTAAGCAAAGCTTTTCTTAAAATGGTTTTGAACGAGCTTTCATTATAATATAAATGACTAGTAGCCGAATTTAATATCAGTAATGAAGAATATAAATTACTATTTTAATTATAGCTTTCATATTTTACGTATAAAAATTTTATCAAATAAAGTTATTGTCAGTAAATTAGTGTTGTGTGAAAATTGGAGATGGGTCTAGTATTAGCTGCTTATTAAGAATCAACTCCTCTGATATTATATTTACAATGATTTAATCGAAATTAGATTAATAATAAATCTACCTTCACTTTTAAATATTGTTAAATTTGAAATAAATAAAATATGTATGAATTGTGCGAAGATAACAGACAGAGAAAAATAAATTTCACGTTTACCATATTTAATGACTTTTCATGACTACTTAGCAGTTAAGTATCCCATTTTAACGTTTTTAGCATTTAAAGTAATTTAATTAGGCTAACTGGAGAGCGATGGTAGAGTGAGAAAATCAAATCATAAAGCTGATATACGTTCTTAAGCCAGTCAGTAGGGATAATTTTCTCGAAATAACGAGTGCGGTACTCCACTTTGTATTTTGTACACGAGTGGAATTTAATGGGCTTTTTCCTGTACTTATACATGCAGCTTTTGATTGCTCTTTCCGCCATTAATTGGATTCTTTCTTTTCCTTTTCTGCATACGCAAGCAAAATAGTAAGTATTATGCCCATTCTAACCATAGAAAGCTCCAACACACTGCAATGCACAAAGTATAATATATTGTTTTTATAATAATACATGGTAAATCATCGTATTTTATCATTTTTTTCATAGTTTTTCATCATAAGGTCGTTGAAATATCCACATTTAATGGCACAAAACAAACAAGTATTTTCAGATTAAACATTCGAACTTATTTTATTGTTGGTTCTTCTCGGGATAGACCAATTAAAATTCCTTCGATAGAAGATCTTAAAAATCGAATATGAGTAAACCACGATAAAATGGTTCTTTCGAAAAAAGCAAAAGTTAAACTGTTTCGGACAGACGCATTTGGTCAGCTAAGCATTTATCAATTTACTATAAAATAAGAGAAAAGAAAAAAATTTGTAACGCATTTAACTTTGGATAATAGTAATTTAATGAAAGGGTATTTACTCTTTTGGACGTGGATTAGATATATCGGTCACAATGTTTTTTGTAGGATTTCTTTGATTGCTTTCATAAAAAATATCACCTTATTTGTTTTTAACAATTTTTAGAAGTTTACATTTAAATAAATAAGCATTTTGTGAACATTGTATGGTACACCACGTCTCTTTAGAGAATAATTCATATTCGTTTAAACATATATTATTAAATGATGTTTAATTAAATAAAATTATAAATTTTACTTATATATAAATATACAAAAACCAATATAATATACGATAAACTGATTATCCAAATAAATATGTTTGCGCAATTCGATAATTTGACAGACACATTTGCATTATTTTATTTGTAAAATAAACACTATTAAAGTTTTAAATATATTTTTTAATATTAGCTTATACACTATCCAAGATATAAAATCAGGTTTCTGATCTATCCGATATCTGCAGCATATTACATGACTTTTTAAACGTATGTGTGCTGGAACGGACAGGTCTGAAAAGGTTACATTAATGCTAGTTGCACCAATAACCTTTAGTTAATTTAAGTCACTCACCTTAACATAAGTCCATTCTTATGCATTTTGAAGAAAAACAGCGACAGGCATAGTTCAATCGTATAGCGTAGCTCAATCTTCAAAACTGATACTCTTTTTCGGCACCTTCTAACCGCACATATGGGTCATTCGTGCTTATGTCAATTCAATAATCTAAAACTGTACTATATAAAATCTAAAAAATAATTATAGTATTTTTTCAATATCCTAATTAGTAGCTTAGATATAATTGTAATACAAAAATATTATTCATTAATTGATAATTCAATAATCGAACAAATTTAGTTGAAAAAATATATTGTAACATTGAAAAACTCGTGAATGAAAACAACCCTTGTGTCCGATTTGTGAGTTAAACAAAATTGTGATCATTTAGAGCTTAAGGTTGTTATTTATAAAAAAGAATTTATAGATGGTATAAGAATATGTTTGGTAAGTAATCAAAATAATAGAGATTTTAAAAGCTTCCAGGAAAGTGGAAATGGAAGAGAAATGTAACATACACTTGGATTTGATCGCAATCTCTAGCTGCAAACACCTGCAACATCCAGTGATATTTACCTAGATCGATGTGCCCGAGTTCCAAGTCTTCACTGGCCAATGACCCTACGTTACTCCGCATAACCACCAAGTGACGTCATTATCGAATCTCACACTTATCACGCCCCTATATCTACTCTCGCCGTTTCCATGCCTTCAAAAATTTTCGCATCAAATAAATTTAACTCTCATCGGACTACGATATGACTTTGAAAAACATTTAAAGAGACATTTTTTAATAATTTCATATTGCATTTCAAAAAAAAAGTTTTTAGGTTTTTATTTTTAATTAACAATGAATGCTAGAGGAAGCATTTGTAAATTTTGAGTTAGTTATGACATTAGAAAACTTTTTCACATCATATAGTAAATGATTCATCATAAAAACACATGGTACCTAGCTAACGTTTATTTCACTCCGCTTTATTTACTTTTTACATAATTTAAGAATTTAACGAAGAGCAAAAACTAATCCTTTCTTTCTGTACAATATTTTATACCGATGGATGTTTAATTTTTAATTAGTACATTGGCGAAAGATTAGCAATGGGTGGATATTTATCAAATTAATATAAAACTTTAATAGTAAATAAAAAAATGGACTAATTTTTTATTCGAGAAACATTTTCAATCAAACTCGTTCTGATTATGAATTTTTATGCATTAGCAAACAGTTTGCATTGGACATTTATCAAATTAATATTGCGGCAGCAGGTGTTTTTTCCTGGAGAAGCTATCGTGTACGTATCATCAGAGTTTATGCCGCATTATTTAACCGGTATGGGTGGTTAAAAAGCACCAAGCTACTCACACACATGAATACATGTAATTTTCAGCGCTTAATTCCGCGTAGCTTATGCACTAGCCAGAACTTGCCGTAACACTTTGGCGAAAATTCAGCATATTTTTGCATAAAGCTCAGCCCTCTCGCTTTTACGGCCCGATAAAGCTACGAGATTCTTCGAAACTTTCCTCCCTTGACTTTCAAACCTGTGCTGTAGCTTTTGCCTCCATCATCACAAAGTCTACCTTTTGCTTAAATCCAACTTAATTCTTCCCCTTAATTTATTAGAAATTTAATTAACTACTTCTATCCTGTGGTCAGTGAACATTATAACAATTTTCAATTCAGAGAAAATCATTCCACCATTGTTTTGTACCCTTTCACGTATGCCATCATAAATAATGACGATAAATGGACTCTAGTTGAGAGTTTAATGTGGCAGAAGTCAATTTCGAAAACGATAATTAGTCTTGCATTGATAAAATACATTTAAAAGCTCGTTTTGCATTGGTACATATTGAAGCTTTTAACTCGTAAAGTGCCATCTGCGTGTTTGACCTTCAATGACTATTTTACGCACTTACAATATATTTTATCTAGTTTATAAATAAAAAATTGTATTATCAAACTGTACTGATAATAAAGGAGACAGTTAAAGATTCATGCATTTAATAATTTTTTTCTAATAAAAAGATAGCCTATACTTTCAATTCACATATATAGCATAAAATTAGACGCTTACGCTTGGAAAATGTTCTTTATGTAATTTTAAGGAAGAATGCCCTTTAAGGGTTAAGTGAGAATAAATTGTTCACTTGTGACTATATACTGTAATAGATCCTATGCGATTGAAAGCAAACAAGGCCAATAAACGTTTCATCAAGTAACGGGTCTAACATTCGTTTTAGTTAACTCGACGGCGTGCGTCGTGGCGGTGCATGTACTTGCCGTCAAGGCACTAGCGTGTCCCCTGATAGGTATAGGAAAACAAACTGTATTTAAACCGGAAAAGGTGACCTTCAGGAGTTTCTTGTTCCGGTTGTGTAGCAAAGATAATTAATACGTTGTGCACACACGTGTCCTTCTAGTATGATCTTTATAAACTTAAGAGAGGACTTCCAATTTAAGTATCTAATGTGATAGATGTGTTTTAATATTTTTCTTTTAAGGCGCAAGACTAATTTTGGTGAGATTAGAATAAAATTGCCAGATAGCTACAGAGTTTGGTTAATTACCAGGCTTGGGATTACTTCGTGCCAGCCCAAACAATCCAGAAATAGGGAGGGTATTTAACCCTTACATGGCACATAGGGGTTAGAATGACCCGAACAATAATTTGGTTTTTACTAAAATCATTCACATTGTATTTTCTTTCGGGTCTTTTGAAAGAATGTAAAATTAAGTTTTCGTTTAAAAAATTAATACATGCTGAATTTTGAGATTTGAAGAACACTCGAGAAATTTGTTATCTTGTTTAAGTTAGTATTCTTTTTTCGGCGATGATTAATTTTCATCAGGGCCTGCGATGACCCCGGTATATTACTAACCTTTTACTGAGACATTGTTCTACGTAAGAATTAAAATATAGATTTATATCATTTTTAGCTCCATATATGTCAGTTACTAAAATTCTGTAACTATATACTGGCAGTAATAAGCGACTACGTATTTTTTCATTTCGGCCTTCCAATTAGTTGAATATCATTCGGTACAGCGAGTGCCCCAAATCGCTTGTGTTTACACTTTTTTAAAGTGTGTATACGAAATTAAAGATTTTAAATTGATCAAAGACATTTCTTTATAAGCGTATATTCTGTTTATTTAATTTATTGACTATACTTTCAACTTTCGATTCAAATCGGAAGTGGTTTCTTTTTTAACACAACCTTTTTTTCTAAGAGAAGATGGCTTTTTTATTACAGGTTTCAGTTCTACGTAGAAAATAAGAACTACATTTTGTATGAAATTGTTGTTGAGAGAATTGTCAATTTTAACCTTCAAATGACCTCCGTAGACCCGTATCACCGCTTTTATTGCAGAACTACAAAAAATTGTGCAGTTTTAAACCGGATGTTGACAATATGACCATGAAATAGAGTAAGATTCGTTTATAAATGACTGACTTTGACTGGCTGAAGTTATGAAGCATTTTACTTATTTTTGACAAGGTAATACGGGTTTTCGGAGGCCATTTATTTTATTAACTTAGAGCTGGTATATTTTTAAAATAAGTTTCAGATAAAATATTCTATTTCTTCATGTAGAATCAACATTTTTAATAAAAAAATATCGTGTTCTGTTTAAAATGATGAACTCCCAGTGGAAAATGCCTATTTCCAGTTTGAGCCGGAATTTGAAAATAGTAGCCATTCAATAGAGCGCATGTATACTTTATAAAGTCTTTAGTGAATTTGAATTTTTCAATTCTATATATTTTTTAAATAAGTGATACTTGAGGCTTGGGATGTCCTGTATACAAACTGTTAACTAAAATAGAATGCCTAATGTTATAGAATTGGGTTAAATCTATCAATTTTAGAATAAATTCTTTCTGAGGCTGGCCTTCCCCCTTGCAAGATTTTGTTGATATGCAAGAATTAATCTTAGGTCCAGTATATTCTCTGAAACTACATTTTGTTTGTAGACTTAAAATTGGATATTTAAATAGATTTTCTAAATGTGTGATTTTGAAACTAATTTAATTATTTTTAAAGAAAAGCGTAGCTTCTTTTTTGTTAAGCGAAAGACCTTTGTTAAAATATTTATTTATCTTGTTCCGGTAATATGATCAAATTGGCTTACAGTGAAATCTTTAGATTCGCTGCTCTTCAAAATAAGAAGTTAATTCCTTGGATTGTGGTACAACAAAGATTCTCCAAGCGGATCAAAGCTAATAATAATTCTATGAAGTGAGGTCATAGAATAGAAGAGAACAATATGTTGTTCTCTCTATTGAGTCTATTCGTACTAGCGAGAAAACTACTTTTCGTGAATTAGGGATTAAATATTATTTAATCAACTCAGTACATTTGCTAATTAACATTAACCATGTTGATAATTTGTCATATTAATTTGTTGGAATATTATACTGAAAATCTAAATGCGAAAAGTATTATATGTTACAAAAAATAATATTTGATGATCTTTATACGAATAATTATATTATTATTGATAGAATATATGAGTTTTTGAACTCTATACTATACAAAATTATTTAGTGTCAGTATGTAAGATATTTCGATATAGAATTATCGAGTTTCCTTGGAACAATTCAAGATAATGATGCTATAATTTAATAAAGGTCAATTCATTTAAAGGTTTGCATGCAACAGCTTTCTACGTGATGAAGGGATAGGATGGGTAACCTAACCCTTCTTCTTCTTCTTCTTGCTAGTCTTCAACACCGGAAACTCGCAATTCACCTACATCCCTCCTCCCATCTTCCGTTTCCTGTGCAAGGATTTCCAGTGCAGACTTACCTTTGGTAAAGCTAATTACTGCTTTCTCCGCACTCGTGTTCCACTTAACATACAAATTCCAGTTAGGCAACAAAAATTACTGCTGGATCGTCTGACAATTTTATATTATTATTATAATCTATCAATAATTATATGAAAGAGAGGACAAGAAGGAGAAAACGCGTAAGTCTATGAATATTATTTATGCAAGTCAGAACTTGATTACTTTCTTAATAAACTTTATTTATAATCATTTATTAATGACACTTCTTTTGTAAGAATATTTTAAATATGCTAAATTATTGTATTTAAAAATATACAACAAAAATGAATAAAAAAACAGCACTTTTGGTAGAATAAGTATAAATTAGCAATAGATAGCAACATTATATTTTATTCCATTTGCGTGAGCGATAGGTGCCCGTACTAAACTTCAACATAACTGAGTTGAGATAAAAATCAATAGAAAATTTTGGTACTGTTATATTACTTAGCTTTTTTTTCTCCTAGTAAAGCTTAAGCAAAAGATTTTTATTCGTTAATCGCGGGATTAAGGTCTTGGATTAGGAAATACGCAGCGCATTTTCCTACTGTATAAAAAATCTATTCTGAGCATGATTAAAAAAATTGCTGCTTTCCATCATCCATACTGCATTCGATTTTAAAATAGCAATTGAGTAATGCTTTTGTTATTAATCACAAAGTGAAACTCGTCGAAGCTGGTTTCATAAAACATTACTCATTTTTGATAAAAAATTCTGATTGATAACTCGACCTTAAATAAAATATAATACAAAATATAGTAGTTCGTGGAAAAGACTTAAACAGTACATAGGGGTAACAATCGAGAAAAAATCTTCGAGAGTTTTTGAATAGGAATATCAGTAAGACTTACATCCGTTTGCCCATGCATGAACACTGAAAATCCTTAGCTCAAGTGATTTTCCCAGGACAGTATTTCGCGAGTTTTAGTATATATACTATATATTCAAGCAAACTTAATTTTACTGCGTAAGCCTAGTAGATTCTACTATACCTGTACCTGGGTATTATGGTCTATAACTTTTGGAGAATTACTGAGAGAGTAATAATACAAGTTGCACAAACGTCGAAGTAAGGCCGTTAATTAGACAAATGCGAGCATGGTGTTATCTGATAAAACTGCATCCTTTTGGATATTATATAAATACATGTGTCTATATATATATATAATAGATACACATATTTCATCCTAATTAATTAATGCGACGCATTAGATTTATCCAGCGAATAAATGGTTTAATGTCCTCCTCAGCATCGTTATAGAATTTACATCAGTGAATGGAACGAAGTCACAGATATGTGATTGATAGTGAAATGGTGTATGTGAGGATTTGGGGAAGGAATGAGAGAACATTTCTAGGATGTGAAGAAAAATTGATATAGAAAGTGACCGCAATTAACTCATACTAAACCGACAAATGTCAAATATTGTGAATGTGATTTTGAGAATAAAATTATTATAAAGAATTTTTTATTTATAGCTATTGATTAAAAAGTTATAATGATTTGAAAAGTTTTTAATTGGGGACTTCCTATTGGTTGAACTATTCGAGGACCTTTTCTTATTGGTCAGGCATTGCTTTGCTAATCCAAGGACTAATAGGAAGCTTCGAAGCAAGGAATTTTTAATCCTGATTAACTTTTTAATTAAGGGGTAGATAAAAAAAGTGTATAAAAATGTTATTCTTAAAAGCCATCATTCTACATGACTTTATAAGTTTGACATGAGTTAAATGGACATCTTGTTACATATATAACAGATTGAGTTGGTGGTGAGAGGAGATGAAGTAGGATGGTAGATTAAATGGGAGGGGGGTAAAAAGGGATGAGTTGGTCTATGGAAGGTAACGATACGACAACGAGGGTATCTGAGCCGGTAGTTCATGGATAGAATACCTTTGGGGTAGTTACGTATGCGGGGAAACCGCAACTACGGTCGACCACCTGCTCCAATTACGCTCGTTAGGGCTAGGTCACCCTCTAGGTACACGAAGTACCCCTCAATGACACAGAAAAATAACTTTTACTCGCTCTAAGATCAGAAAACCTCCTTCTTTTTTTACAATTATCATTACGACATTATTATTATTTTTTAATCAATCTTGTCATTTTCCCTTTATTAGCTCTATTAAGTAAAAATTTAATTAAATGCAAATAGCAATTCTTCACTGATCTCCATTATCATTACTATTTTGGCCCCTATCGTGATTTTACATCAAGTACTCTGTGTTTGATTTGCTATCGTTTTCACGGAAAACGAGCAATGAAAGGAAGCAATAACGACGGACGTTATTAATTGAGGAGATACGTTTTTAATTAGAAAAGGTGAAGGTGAATTACGCGGTCCTTAAATTTTGTCGATGAATAGCTACGTTGGAAATTGCATGGCGAGAATGGTAATAGCATGTCGCGGTTCCAGTTGCTAGAAACCCTTACCAATACAGCTGTTAGCTCGATAGTGGTTTCTAAAAGTCTATGAGAAATCTCTTTCATGAAATTTTATCATCATAAGAGGGTACATTTAATAAATGAAATTTCGAAAAAAGTTTACTTATTTTTTTCATTTTTAACAAAACCTTATCAAAATTATATTTAACTAGTATTTACTTATGACAAATTGATTTACAATACAGAACAATAAACAGTATATATTGTTCTGACGAATAGTAGGGGTGAAACGGGGGAGGGGCATATTTACAATATGAAGATAATACCGCTATAGCTGTTAGCTCGATAGTAACATGGAAACTCTATGAGTAGACTTCTTCACATAAATTCGTTAAGTTAAGTAGCAAATGTGTACTAAATGTTAACTCGCTGAAAGTTTATTATTATTTTCTTGGATAACTGTTAATATAATAGCTATAGAGATTAATTATCTACAACAAATTGTTTAGTATATTTTATTTTTATGAAAACGAGGTGTTGGGAGAATTTAACAGAGAAGGTCTTTCCTAATAAAACTAATAGTTTTGAAAAGTTTATGAACAAAAACCGTTCGTTAAAATTTGATCAACATAAGCATTTATAAATGTAATAAGAGAAATGTTATGTTTAATTTGACAGTGGCATAAGGTTAGTTTAAAAAAATGACTAAAGCTTATATATATATTTGTGAGATTTATGTTTTCCTTTGTAGAAATTATTATGAATAAATGTTGCAAAAACATTGACTTTTTCTACTTTCAATTAAGATAACTTGAATTTTAGTAAAAGATTACTATTTTTTTCTCATGCTCATCCATATTGTACTTAATTAGTAATTATTTGAAAAGATGTTTCTATACTATATTATTATTGTGAAAAGAATGTGTGCAGAGGTTGATACGGTATATAGACTCAAAAATAAGAAAAAAATTCTTGTTCAATAGACTTGTCAGCTCAGTAATAGTTTTGGAAAGTCTGCGAACAAACTCGTCCATGAACTTTGATCAAGATAAGCAGCAAAATGTAATAAATGTGAAATCACGTTGAAACTTTATTATTATTTTCTCTTGTACTTATATGAATATTGAGCTTAGATGATAATTATCTGTAAAAAATTGGTTAATATACTTTATTATTCTGACGAAAAGAAAATAATGATTTTAGAGGTAGCTCTTTAACAAACAAAAAAAACTTTACCAATACAGTTTTTAGTTTGAGAAAACTCTTGCATGAAATTTGATCAAGATAAGCAGCAAGTTTTAATGAATCATATCTCGACCAAACTTCATTCTTATTTGATTTAATAACGTTTTCTTAATATTGCATTTTATATGTAATTTAGCTAAAAAAATGTTTAAATTGCACATTTAATTAAAACATAAATTATTCGAATGAAAAGAACGAGAGAATGAACTAAACTCGTGTCAATATAGTTGTTTTAACTGGATGAGATAGTTTTGGAAAGTCTGAGAGCAAACTTTATCATAGGATTTGATCAAAATGCGCAATAAATTAACCATAATTAAATTACAATTTTGATCAAACGTTATTATTATTTTCACTAAAGCAATAACTTATCAGTTTTGTATTTAATTGGTTATTAATAGCAAAAAATGTTTTTCACAGTATAAAATACAAAAACTTTTGATATTGATAAAAAATAGGAGGATTTGAGGTGACGGTTTAAACGATATAAACAACTAAAGAGTATAATAATGAAATATTGCTATAATAGCTAAAAATATAGAAACCTTGCCCAATACGTACAGCTTATAGTGGTAGCGACTTGAGAAAGTGTAAGAGTTTGAGTAGCCACTATAGCAGCTCCTTTTCAAAGAAACTTCACAAAACTTTTGTGAAAGAAACTTTGTCACTCTTGTATTTCTTCGCGATCCTCGATCGATATACTATATAAACAGACCAACTTGATAATATTGGTTCCCTTATAATGTTTTTTTAATGATAGATAAGAAAATTGTAGCCTTCCTCAAAACTATACAAATTATTTAAATTTATTATGTTACGACTAAACTAACAAATTGTAGATTTAAATGATTCGATAATTAATTGAAGTTTCCTGAACGTGAAACAGTAAAAAATCTCTGCTCTTATTCGTGGCTTGTGGAATTTTGTAAAGATATAACAATAAGTTTTATTACGAACAGAAGGAAATAAAAGGGTAGCCAGTGAGACGTATATGTAGTAGAGTTTCAAGTTGTTATTTGTACGTGGAATTGTTTCTCAATATTTTCGCGTTCCTTCTGTGTTGGTTCGATTTTCGTCTCGAAATTGTTTCGCTGCTTTCTCGTCTGTTCGTTTTTTCTTTCTACAAGTGAACGGAATTTCGTGCTTCACTCGCGCGATATGAGCATTGTGGGAGGATTTCTGGCAGTACTGACCCGAGAAATTTATGACCAGTTGCCATTATCGGGGCTGTTATTGGTGCTTTAATCAACGTACAATAATATATCCGCTTCGCGTAACATACCTCGTAAAAGTGAAAATATTTTACCAGCAATACCCAACTGTGTCGCCCTGCAAAATATTGCATGGTTTATCACGTTGAACTTGTCGTTACGATAAAAACCGTGGTATAATCCCACGTGGAAATCGTTCAAAAGCTACTCGAGAGAACTACCCTAGCTATACTCTATCGGTAAATATTTATCTACTTACGTAGGTATACCAGCTTATCATAGAAAACATCATTTTCAATTTTCCAAACTATAATTTAACGTTTTCTTAAAAATCAGAATAACTGGCAAATGAGAATATTGAATTTAAGAAAAAATGAAGCCGTGGTAACTGCAGGGGTTTCCGATATAATGAGGGAAATCTGCGGTTTATCTAATTATTTGGGTGAATTTTTAGAAACTTTTTAGAGCGATGCCTAAGAGAGAAATCCAGCTCGATAATGTCCCGGAAAGTTAGTGGGTAATTTGATTGCGCCCTAAGATACCGGAACCAGCGGGCTGATGGAGTTTTCGAGAGGAGGTTCTCCCCTCCAATCCCCTATGAAGTCCCTTCTTATACCCTTCCTTGGCTCCCTCCCATCTTGCCACTAGCTATTAACTTAGGATCCACCCCCGCAACACTGATAAACTGTCGGTTGCCCCTTCAAAAACGCCAACTTTTACAATAATAAAGATCGTCCATTATCACTCTTAGAAAAATTTTATCAACTTCAAATAGTAGAAAAAAATACATAAAAACAAAGGGCATTCTTGTTAAACATATTAATTGAATGAAATTGAAATTAATATAAAGTGTTAAACGAGAAAACGATCAAAATATAGTTGACTAAGCTGTTTAATCGTAAAAAGCGGAATTTTTTACGAATATATAATTCGTAATACACCCAGTTACACGAAGAATTCTTTTGGAATTCCTTTTTATGGCAATAAAAATAAGCCTTCTCTCTAGAACTCCTGATATCTTAGAAATCTTAACAAATTTGAAAAGGAATTCAATTTTACCGCCATAAAAAGGAACTCCGAAACTGTTCTAAAAGAATTCTTCTTGATAGCTGAAAAGTTTTTACTTAGATCAGCTAATGCATTTCAATAGTTTTGCAAAAATAGGTGATAGGCAATATTAATGGTTCAATAAAATTGTATATAAAAGGGAAATTAAAATAATATGATAAAAGAAAGAGCAAACGAAATATAGTTGATTAAGGTGTTGATTCATGCAAAACTTTTCCTCGATTCAGTGAAGTTATTCAAGAACATTTCTCAAGTTTTTAGTTAGATCAGAAATCTGCCAATAAGTGGGCAAGCAGTGGATTAAGGGGTTAATGGGGACTGGTCCAAGTCAGTAATCGCGCAAAAAAGAAATACGGTGAGCGGAGTTTGAAGAGGGACAAAAGCAATTAAGGGATGCAGAAATTCGTGCTCGGCTCACAGTGTCGTCTGTTGGGCGGGTGTGACTGAGTAAGAGGGGAAGGCGTTACCCTCTCTCTCTCTCTCCTACCGGTAAATGGAAAATCCTTCAATTGGCTCGATAATATCCCCGGAAAGTGAGTTGGTAATTTTATTGCATCTAGATCAGATGCAATAATCTGTTAGTATCGCCTGATAAGCTTTTAATCGAACAGTATATAAAGCTTACAAAGCAAAAAATGAACTCTAATCCTTTCCTACTACTGCCTCTTTATTTTCCACAATATCTTCAGTTTACATTTTCGTAAAAATTGATATAGGTACGTAAAGAATTTTTCAATACAAATTACCGTCGATTCTCTCTATAAACGTAAGACGTTTCAGTTCTTCGACTAATATTACAGGCATTTTTTATAGTTAATATCAAAAAAGAAAAGAATCCTATGAACTATTTCGATATATTGGAAATCGCGGTAAAAATTATTCAGTCAGCTAATGGCACCGAAAAAATTGAACAATTTTCCAAAATTCAACTTCACAAATTATCCTTTACTGATAGTTAGGTTTATGAAAATTGCTATAATTATTCTCGCGAAGCTGAGTAATACAAAGAGTACTAAAAGTGAAAACAATTTGTAATGTATATTTTACACCCAATCGTTTTTTCAGTTATTTGATTGTCCTTTGTTTTGTAAGGTTCCTTGAACGAGAAAGGTAACTGACCTCAAGGTCATAAAATATTACAAATATATTTTAGTAAGTTTACAATTTTCACTTAATATTTATAATGTTTTCTTTGGACGTATTTATTATTTATGGTTTATGAAGTTAGTCAGCCTGTGTGATTTTTCGTATGGGTATGCATCCACGCTTCCACACCTTCAAGCATATGCACACTCGCCAGTGCATTTAAAGAAAAATTGTAAATTTTAACGCTAACATGATAAAATCTAATCTTAAAACAATAAACATTAAATATTTCACGATGTAGCCCGTGATTATTATAATTCAGGTAAATGTTACCATGAATTTAACATTAAAATTTACCAAAAGATATTTTCTGTGTAATTACGACTAGCTTCGTATAAGAGAATGTGTCTATATGAATAAAGGCTCTTGAGGGATATGAGACGAGAAGGTAAGAATCTACCCTAATCTTACTAATACTCAACGAAAATCATTTATTATTTTCTATGAAAGCTCGGTTTTAGATTTTATAAGGGTTAGTTCGTGATTACGTTTTCTATTTGCGATTTTTAACTTTGTACGAACAACCGTCTGTATAGAAATTAAGATTATTAAACAGAGAAAAGACACCGAATGAAACAGACAAAATTTACTCCAATCGTTTTGAAATTTTCTTTTCTTTTTTTTTCTCAATAATACTTTATTTTATATTTTTCGAATAATCCGTGATACGTTTAATAATAATTACAATTATGTTATCTTTGTATGAGAAACTATTTTTTATACATGAATTAATAATTTTGAGAGGAGACGTATGCTTGAAAGAAGATATAATTTCATCATGTAAATGAATCGATGGATTCGGTTTGTTTTAGTAAGACGGAAGAGTCCAGCAAAGAGCAGTCTTGATGAACTACGTCTTTTAATTAAATGTTTTAAGCTGGTGTGTTCGGAATGTGGGTGAATCAGCGGGAGCGACGGGCCTGTACGAGCCAGGGCCGGGCAGGTACTTCGGAATCAGAGCCGGCTGGGAAATTAACTGGCCGACTCAAAGTTGTAACGAGTTTCAAGAGTGCAGTCCTCGTTTACTCTCCATCCAACCATCCCATCCCCCCATTCTCGTTCTGTCACAGACAGACCCTGTGCTCGCGCTAGTGTTAATAACAATTAAACATCCCTGCGAACACATTCAAAAGTCTCGAAGATTATTTTCATAAACGTAATTATAACAATAATGTCTTCTTTCCGTGATATGTTTCTTGTCGATTAATAATGATATTGAAATATTCACACAGTTCGTCAAATAAATTATCGTAGCTCTAAAAGGTTTGCTTTGTTTTATAAATAACATGAGGCGAAAAGTGCTGTTTTTCCTGAAGGTAGAATTAAAAGGAACTCAAGTTGCTCTAAGATACGTGTTAAAATTGAAGGTTAATTGGATAGTTCGTATATACGTTTACATTCCTTTAATTTTCTAAAGAAAGATATTTTACAGTAATCAAAGTGAAAAGTGAGATTTTTCCACTAATGCAGGATTCGAGTGAAGCTGGGACGCTCGAGGGTGTGGGCTAAAATTGAAGGTTGCTTGGGTAGTTTTTTTGTTGGGTTTTAATGCCCGTGGCAAACGGATCGAGAAAGTTTTGATCGAGGAAACTTGTAGAACCCGCTGTACAATCGTGATTCAATTGGAAATTTCACGTTGTAACTAGGCGATAGCTGGCTCGTCTACAACTCCTACTCTGTATTGCCCATAAACATCTCGTAAATTCGCTCTTCTACAGATGAGTCTCAATAGCTAATGTACCAAATATCGAATAGAAATTAACTGGCACGCTGTAATTCTCGATATAAATCTTTTACAAAAAATACAGAATATCCTGCGCATTTTAACCAACAAATAGACGAAAACGGGAAAAACAACTAACCAGTTTTATCTTTCAGCTGAAACTAAAAGGGAAAGGCTTTATTTCAGTCCTCAAAACCGAGTAGCCTTATTTTCTGCACGAGCTTTAATTAATAACTGAGTTAAACAAGTTTCGTTGGAGCTTTTTTCGTGGAGAATGAATTTGGCACGGTACGCCGGAAAGGGAGATGCAATTTTGCTTTGGAAAACCGGACGTGCTCGCAAAGATAAACAAGAAAAATAAAGCAAGAATGAAAAAGCTTTATTTAATGACACTTTCTACAGCCACTCTATTTCCCTTTGGCCCTTGCATTGCCCACCCCCTCTCCCCCGAAAGGGTAACTTATGCCCTAACTGAAATTTAATTAAAACTCATATTGATCGGGCTGAAAAAAATTAGGGCAAACTGACCGAGTATTTTTATTCCTACCTCTTATTAATTTTAACTATAATACTATTACTTAATATTTCTCCTTAAAAATAATTTAACAATTTTGTAGTAATGATTTGGTTTGGATTTGGTTTACTGCTCCATATAATATTATTACGCTCTCTAACGAGAATAGCGTAAAACAGTATTTTTAAAGTAAATCAACGACCCGAAAAACTTAACGTAAACCAGAGAATTGATCAGAATTCTACTTGAAAAAATTAATGAATTTACGAAATTTTTGCTCGCTGTATGTGTACGTCTGTACTTAAAAAATATTGATCGCAATTTTCAACTAAAATTGCTTTACATATCTAACGAAATATGATAGGCATCTAGAAGCTTCGATTGTTTTAGAACTGGCTCTTATTTTACAAAAAAACTTCATTTTTCATTTTGCAAATAACTCATGATACGTTTTACAATTGCGATTAATTTTTTATGAGAAAATGATTTAAATAAATGAAAATTTCTGAGGAAAAACGTTCCAGAAACTAATGGAGTCTTCCAAACATTTGTGTATTTTAAAAATACACACGAACATTCAAACGATATTAATTTGATGAATAATTGAAACGGTTCGAAAATTTTAAACGAAATTGATGAAATTCACCCTATGTAGTAAAAATAGACACAAGAATTATATTTAAACTATGAAAATGATTTATCTCGATGAACGGAGACTTAATTAAAAGATGTATATAATTTAGAAGGATTTTGGACGTAGTGGAGGGGGAAGTAATCGGGAAGTCAGCAGGGACGAGGCTTAATAGTTAATAGGACTGTAATCCAAGGTGGAAGCCATTCGTAGTTTAGGAGAGATAACTGGCGAGAGGTAATTTCTCTGCCAACGGGCCTGAAGATTAAAAACTTTTTGCAGAGACAGCGACAAGGGGAAAGCTTGTCTCGCGTGCCCGTCAAGTCTTAATGTAGCGCCACGCCGCCAATTACAAACTTACACCTTGTGAAATCTTCAATAGAATTGGTTGTTACCATTCGCCAAATTCTCATATGTATAAGAAACGTCGCACAAAATTTTAGCTGATTGACATTGAATATAAATTGAAGTTGGACTAAAACAGTTATTATGCGATGTTGCTCCTTTGGAATTCTTCAGCATAATTATAGTTTTCATCATTCGCTAAATTTTCCGAAATTCTAAATGATTACAATTAAACCTCAATAGAAGTTGAATTGCAAACATTAATGTAACGAGACACCTTTCGAAATCTTCAACACAATTAGTTGTCGTCGTTCACTAAATTCTCATACATAAATAATTGAAAAAACTATATAAAATTGTAGGTCGCAAACAAATGTACGATGACGATATACTTTCCTAAATTTTCAATACAATAATCTACAGTAATTCATTAAATTCTCATATTTAATACAGGACAGAAAGTCCTACGAAATTGGAGCTGATTGCAATTGAGAATAAATAGAAGCTCGATTGGAAACTGTTATGTGATGTTACATTTGAGTGCAACGCATGTTTACCATTGAAGTTTGTGTAATGATAGGATCACCGTACGGCAATACTCACGCTGGCAAACAAGCATTATTTACGTCCTGCCCATTCGTAATCTAGTTCGATATACATTGAATACTTTCTAGAAAATTGTATGAATTAACTTATATAAAATGCTGTGTGAGAGCACGTATTTCTCATACGAATTTCCAAAAGAATTAACTAGTTGGCACAATAACGTCTCTTTAGAAAAAGCTTTTTGGGGAAAGTAAGATTGGAATGTTTTTATTATATGATAATGGTTTTGGGAGGAAATTAGAAAACAAGTAAAATTGATATAAAATGTACAGAGGAATAATAATACACAGGTGGAGGAATAGATATGTAGTCGAAGAGAAGGAAACGAGAAGTGGAGGAAGAAGTAGAGGGTGTATGTATGTATGTATGTGTGTGTGTGCGCGCGCGCTCGTGCGTGTATGTGTATGAAATTGGAAGGGAGTGCATGTGCATAGCAAGTGAAGAGTGAAGAGTCGATATTGGAGGGGTTTCGGGGTCCGTGCCCTTTTCTCGTTGGTGAGTGCTTAGTCTCTGGTGGCCAACAATGAGCACGAGTGTGCGTGTCATAGTATGAGTGAGCGGCAGCGTGTTGGCGGCGTACTACGAGGTCCTTTCACCCCCGAGGAAACTACCCCCTCTGCTCCGGCGCATCCACACCCTCGCCCGAGGCGCAAGCGCGCATCCACCTCTCATTGGCTTCGCGCCGAAAATCATGACAGTCACGGTCCAACCGGCGCAGAGACTACTTTCCGCTCTCTTCGTTACCCTTCGATCAGTCCTCCTCGTTCTCGTGCTATAGTAAAATACACAAATAATCCTTTCAATTGTTTAACAAATACCCGTCTCTCCGTTCGCTTCTATAACGAGCAACTCTTATTATTAGCATTAAGGATCTCTTGAAACTCTTAAAGAAACGAGCTCTGCTTTCTTTCTGCCATCAGGATCATTGACATCGTTAAAATTGCTTTCACTCCATAAGGCTTATATTGGTAGAGTAGCCCATTTTTCCTGCTTTTTAAGAGAAGCGATACTCGAGACCTTTCAAAGAGGGTAAAGTTTCGGTTTCTCCTTTCGACTCTCCATTAAAGTATCTGTCAATTTTGCTCTCTTTCACTCGAGACACAATCTCGTAAAAGGCTATTTATTGCAAGATAATAAAGTTTCAGTATGTTCTGTGACTGTATTTATTAGGGTTTATATGTATAGATATTTATTATGTATATATAGTATGTATTTCTTAATAGGTATGCTTCGGGCATCAAGCTAAAGCCAACGCGACGTGTGTTACATGTAGAGTATACATGCGTTCTTTTAATTCAGGCGAATCACCGTCCTTTTCTCTTATTCAGCACGTGTCAGCATCAATTTGTATGCAAGCAGAGAGCTTCCGGAACTTTGATTTATCATTGTCGTTCAATTTTAAGGGATATACGAAGTACGGATCATTGTGAATAATAATTTGTGAAACCTTTGCGTGATAGTATTTTTCGAAAATTTTGAAAATTCAGTTACAATGTTGGACATAAGAGAGCGAAATATCGTCAAGTTTTTTCAGGAGATAGAGTTAAACGCGTATGGAAAAGTGACTTATAAACAATTTGAATAATGTTTTATTTTAGAAATTGTTTAACCATAGGAAGAAACATGAAGTTTAAAAAAAAGACCCTTTTTAAGGGTAAACTGATCAGTGAACAGTGGATTTTATTTTAATTGAGTGAAAAATGGCTTATTAATTATTGTCTTCTGATCATTTTGTGTGATAAATAAACAATCTGTTCGGTGTTAGTTTTTGCCTTTCGACATGTGTTCGTTGTACAAGTTTGCAGCTAGTGTAGGGCTGCTACTTCTATTGATACTGACGAATATCGATGCCAAAAATGAGAAATGTGAGTATTTAAATATATTTTAAAAATTGATCAACGTCTCTTTTGCGGTAAAGAGTTCTAATGAATAAGAAGGGATCCCTAATCATTGAAGTAGATTTACTTTCATTATAAATACTGAACGAGTAAGTTTAAAAGGCTCAAAGCTTTCAAACTTTGGCCAATATATTCATTAATTTTAATCAGATGAATTTCTCAATTATCCAGCTGTTTGTTATCTATATAATCTAAATGAACAATGATAAACATTGATATAGTATAGTACTTTCATCAGTGTTCAATAGTATATGGATAATAGAAGATCTTATTTTCTAAAATGTTTTTAGAGGGTAAGACTTTTTATTTTCTTAAAAATTTACATAAAATACTACCTATCTATAATGCTAAAAAATGTCACTCAGAAATATAATGATATTCTAAGGAGTCATCTCTCTCCTCAACAGTATCACATATTCAGGAAAATCTGAAATGTATATCAACAGTGAAATAGATATAATTATTTTAGAGATATGACTCGACAAGAAAAGACCCTTTGGAAATAAGCTTTGTAATTGCATAGCGATATAAAAATTGCTTTGATTTTATAAATACAAACCGCAAGGGTTTGCAAGAGAAATGTAAAAAGAAAAGGGAGCTTTGAGAAGAAAAATAGGAAATATAGGAGGGGGAGAGGGGATGTAACCATTGAATAGGTAGGGAATAAGAAGTAAGATGGAAGTAGAAGCTCTTGGGTGAAATTCTTCAGTTAAGTTCATCCCTGATTGACGTTGCTGGCATAGAAGCACGTGCAACCAAGCACGAAAGGCGATACCGACATAGAAAACTCTCGGCTATTGGGAGATGAGTTTTCCAACCTTTCCATGGTTTTTACATTGGGTAAACAAGTAAAGTTTTTCCATTTCTCAATTTGTTTGAATTCTGTAAAATTCTTTATTACTCGCGGATTTGATGAGTTCAATTTGTAGCCGTAAATACTCTGTGTTAATTATTTAATAACAACGCATCCTGAAAAACGAAGAGCTGTGAATTATTTTGTAAATTAAAAGTATCCATATTATAAACAAAGTATGAGAGAGAGAGAGAGGAAAACGTCTGTTGAAAAAATAGTAGTAAAATGGAGATAGCGTAGTATAGTTGCAATAAAGAGTGGACTTGGGCGCTGCGATGATCACTCTGTTGGTAACCCTTTGGTAAGCAACTACCCTCCCACAAGGGTAGTAAACACCCCTCACTCTTCACCTGCCTTCATCTATTCACCCCTCCCGCTTTCTAACAAATTTTACCTTCAACTTCTCTCATCCCTTTATTTTGTTCTTTCTGTGATTTCTTTCAGCCTTATTTTATCATTTACTTAAACCAATTAATTCATTTAATACTTCATTTAAGTCCCACCTTGAAAGAATTTAATTAATTATCTCCTTAAATAATTTCCCTCTACACCAATTTTCAAGCACTTTCCTCATCTTTTTCTATTTTTTTGTTTACTCGTGTACCTTCCATGAAGACAACAAGCTTTTGTTATAATTTTCTTGCATCTTTCTTTTCGCAGCTCGACCTTTTCCTTCTCGAGATCCACAGAACTTATTTTTCTTGTCCCGTATATTTTTTTTCATTCCCGTTTACAGATTCATCTCATTTGGTGTCAGGTTTTTCATAATTTCTTTTGTCCTTCTCTTATTCAATTATTTTGTCGTGTTTTCTTTCTTTCTCCCGTTTAATCCCCCTCTTTGCCACTCCTCTCTTTCTCTCCAGTAATCCCTGTTTTCTCTTTCGAGCAGTCTGCCTCTGTTCGCGCGAAGTAGAGCCTGCTTGGTCGATCAATATTACTCTCTTGGAGCGTAGCACGGCTCGTCTGAGCACCAACCGAGCGTATTAAGTTTCGAGCGAGCACTTTGCTCGGTGCGCGCCAACCGCAATATGTACCAGCGTCCGCATATTTTGTCCGTTTCATCCCTACTTTTATTTTTTAACCAAATGACAATTGATTTTGCCCTGATTTTCTATAGCATGAAAACCTTCTCTCATTTTCTAACTATTATTTTTTTTACTTCTAGCATTGAATTATGTTTTCCACTCAGTCTTCTTACTCCAATTTTTTTCACGTATTCGCACATTTTGCCTGCTTTGTCACTATTTCCTTCTAACCAAATAACGATTGATTTTGCAAAACATTGCTCTTCGATCCACTCTTCTATTTCTTTTTCTTATATATTTCTACTTTTTCTTCGCTCATGGGACATTTTACCTTGACGATTGGAATGGGAGCTACGTTTCGCCATTATTTTTAAAGCTAAATTAGATATTCTAAGTTCTTGCATGCTATTCATTATATATTTAGGAATATTTAAGATTTTTTTTTCATTTGATTTTATTCACTGTTTTTTGAAGAAAACTTAGATGTCGTAACGCTGATATAGATCATATTTCTCTAATAGAAACTAATGTAACTGTAAAAAACATCTGAAAAAATCAATGAAATATTTTCATGATTTTTATAAACGCTGTAGTTTAACAGATTACAGAAAATTACTTCAGATAATATGTAACAACACAGCGGATTTTAAACAATTCAAATCAATTTATTTGATATTTTTTAAAAATAATTTGCCTTTGATTATAAAAGTAAGTTGTATAGATATCCATTTCATTGTAGTTTGTTTCATAAAGAAAAGACTATACTTGATGAAAAATAGAAGAAGGTGATATGATAAAAATTAAATGCTCTATCACTTCCGCCAGCTCAAAACGGAATTTTGGGAAATATACGTTTAAACTTTACAACTTCATGTAATAATATCTATGTAACAATTTAAACTGACTAATAAAACTCAGTTTCATAAACTTTCAATTCGATAATTTAACAAGATATTCTACATACATAAGGCTATTACAAAAAAAAGCAAAAAAAATCGAAAATTTCAACTTGACATAGGAATAAGAATGTCCCTTTAGCACAACAAAATTCCCTCTGCTTTACTTTTTTCACATGTCATTCTCTCCTGAAATACAATATCTAGAAATTCCACCTTTTTAAGTCAACGTTTTTCTGTATTTTTTACTCGATTCCGTTTTTGATAAGAATATACGATAAGTGATAAATGATTTAAAGCAAAATTTTGTTCTTAATAAGAATACTATACTATATATAGGATTAAAGGAATCAGAAAATTTATTGTATTTATGCTGGAATAAATTTCACTAAAATATTTTATTACAATTGCCATTGAAAGTATATTTACAGTGGACTTAGTGACATGGATCAGAATAGATTTTGTTACTTTGTTGAAGCCGAAGCAAGTTTAAAATTTAATAATAAAGTTTTATAGCTCATTAGCTGAAAAGAATAAACTAGGGATACACTGAATTTGTATAATGCAAGATTGCAAAATTCGGAGGATATTGGCAGAGAGCTAAATTTCAATTTAAATTAAATTCGTTGAGGGGAAAAGCGAGTCTTTTTTTAATGGAAAAACGATTATCACAAAGGTTTAAGTGTTCGAAAAGAGCTTAACTCCTAATGTCGAGTCTCGGTCTAATAATTTGATCGATTTTCATCCGATTGACTCGTCTATTGTCGAGATAATGGGGCGAGAATCCGATCTTGATGCATCTTCGATTAATTTCAGTCTACTGCATCTAATACTGGATAATTTCAATTTTTATTCCTCCTTTGGCTGGTATTCAATATTTCATTCCATAGAATTTTATCCCTCTATTAATTTTTCTGTTTACCAGCGTCCTATTATTAATACTTTAAATATTCTTAAAAATATATATATATACCTATGTACAGACTTAATTGCAAATATTAAACAATATATTTAAATACTCTTGATTCATATATTTTTGATATTTCTTTTATCAGATTAAAGATACCTATACAGTTTAAACTTTGTGGGATAAACTCTATTAAAAAATAAAACATAGTTTAATCTTTAAGTCAATAATTTTAAAAAATATGAAATAAATTATTTTTTATAAAGTTGATATGATAATTTCTTAGATTATACTGCTAGTGCATGTCTTATTATCATTTTTATTCGTAAATAGTTTACTAAATTTAAGCTGGAATCATGATGTTCTACTAATGATTATCAAACCTATATACATTATATGATAAAAACAGCTAACATTGTTTCAATCATTACACAAGTTTACACAGGCAATTTTATATTTGCCATTGGGCAATAATTTTGTACGTCTAATTTTGCATGCTGCAGACACTGAATCAGGATTTACGATTGTTCCATTAGGCCAGGTTTAAACAATATTTTAACTTATGTGCAAAAATTCCTGTTTTCTGTTGTTTGTAAAGATTTTTTATGTAGAAAATAGGTCCTTTAATTTTCCCAAATAATACTAAATTATATGATTTAAAAAATGTGTACCTTACGTCATTATAGTTTTTTGGTTTGTTAAAAAACGTAAATGGGTGTTTTTCATTTAGAAGTGACTGTAACATTAACACATCAAAAACCTATGAAATATATACTACAGTTAAAATATAAAATTACAACAATAATGCGATGCAAATTTTCGCCTGTGTCTATTAATGTTTTAAGCGGTAATCAAATTCTATAAAATTACTATAATCCATACAAAAATCAATTTACAGGGTAATGCAGTTTAGGTTACCGATTTAATTAATATTCATGAACAAAATTATAAAAAAAAAATTTTTCACACAAAACCTGTTTTACCGGAAAGGTCGTTATAGTATGATATTGTTGAGCTGACTTTGAAGAATAATTTAAACACTACAATAAAGTGATCTTAAATTATTTTAATTAGAGACTCTTATTTTGTTTAATATATTCTTACAGATTATCTTGAGAGCCTTCCTAAACACTATATGAGTGATCAATTGATTCAATCATTCACTAAATTTTTGAATTTGAAAATGTATGCGGGCGTAGATTGGCTAAAGTAGTGTGTTTAGCCCTTGCGTAACATATTGTACGTAATCGCTAACTTATAGTTTCAAATCGAGACAAATAGTGAATGAGTGGATGAAATCATAATTTTATATATTTTTTTAGGAAACCAATTTTTGAAGCAAGCAACAAGAATTTAATTTGCAATCAAGAATAGGAAGTTCTGCTAAAAAACTCATTATGACCTTCAAGTAATTTTCAGGGTCAAATCAATGACACTATCTTATGTTCTCCTTTCCTTCAAAACAAATAAATTTTATCTGAAACATTTTCAGGCATAAGATTTTTAATTTAAGGTAAACAACTCGATCACTTTAACAGAATCAACCTGTATATTTATATAACTCCCAGTTAGAAAGCATCCAATTTGAGATTTTAACTTTAGGAGGTTGACGAAATGATAATAAAAGTACAAGGTAGGCATATTTACTTTCAGATCACGTATCTTTCGTAAGTTATAAAGCTCGAAAGATTGTCTGTACAATAACTGAGCTATCTGTGCTTTATAACTTTTGAAAGATGCGTGACTTACGTGTGACCTTTATAATTATGGCGACATTGAAAGTTAGGGTACACTATAACATCGTATTAATGATGCCTATTGTAATATTATGGTTTTTTTAATTTATATTTTTATTGTCATGTTGGTAGTTTCCAAAAGTTAAAAAATCAAATTTTTGTTTCCTTGGGAAAGAAAAGTGACACTGACACAAATATTTTTTTTTAATATAAAACTAGGCTAGCGAAGAAATTATCATAAATTCCTAATTATCTTGCAACTGCTCCTCTAATTTTATAGAGCTTTAATGTGCGTCTAATATAAAAATCAAATTAATACTTACATATAGCTCCAATTGTCCTGTCACAAATCCATATTTCTTTACTGAGCATTGATGATTACACGAATTATCTACTGTGCGTGACCCTAATCTGTAATAACATTCTATAACTTAGCTGCAATTATTTGCATATTCTTCTTATGATATCTTTTGTTGTAAAATTAGTATTTAAAGTGCATGAATTTGCTGTAACAATTTTCAATTGCTACATGGGACTCATTTATTTACCTTTTATTTTATTTCCAATGCCATTCGAAAAATAATTAATTTAAGTTACACGGAACGAGGTTTGTTTATAGTGTTTCCTGAATTGTTTCGCAGCGTCGAAGGAAAATAGATGCAAGAAAACAGATAGTCGACAAGTTAATCTTTAGCGTTTAACAGATACTACACAATTTGATAGAATTCGTATACAGGAAATTCGTTTAGTTAACTATTCGCATAGGTTTTGAGAGCTCCAAGACATTGCTGCGAAAAGGGAACCAATAAACAAGCTTTTATGAGAAATTCAGTGGAGGAAAACTTAATGGAAAAGTTTGCTTATCAGTAGAAAAACATTAATCGATTTTTATAATATGTTGATGGAAAAATGTAAACATGAATTTTTCTGAAATAACTTTAGGAATTAATTAAAATTTGTTACTAAGATTTTGATTGATTGATGTTATTTATTTAGCTGTAGGAGAGCTACGTTACTGTTAATTATAGTTGATTATTTGATATATACATTAACGACAGGAGTACGTATGTGTGTTTCCTCTCGTAAGGCTTGTGTTGTTATCACCAACGTGTATTACAACTACTTCATTTTAACTTACAATTTAATTATATATACTATAACCGGGGGCCTATTAAATTAGTACTCCCAAACTGATTATTCAAGAAATAAATAAAATCAACGTTAAAATACAGGACACTTACTTTATTCACAAATATCTACGGAACGGAAAGAAAAAAGGGGAGAAGCTATACAAAGTAAAGGGTAGCCCTGCCAGGACTCACGCACACTTATTATACAATTCGGTCATTTTTCGTACTTGCACTCAAGCAATCAGAAGGGACGGAAATAGAGGTAAAGGGGATTAGGCTGGAGAGAAAATGGAATACGCGGGGAAGGACGGAACGGTATACGGGAGGATAGGCAAATCAGAGAAAAAAGGGACAGGTAATACCGGCTACTAGACTCTTTCGTGGGTCCTCAAACGTCAGCAATCTTAATCTTCGACGGCGATACAATTAGACAACTCAGTCGGTTGATCTCGGAAAGCCCCTTACAATATGGCACCACCGCGGAAAAGTACAGCACGGTAGCGGAATCGACAGTCCAGTCGACAGTAGGACGGCGTAACAAGGAGTGAGGCTTGTTCCTTCTTCTTGGCTCAATTACCCAGTTCCGTGTCTTCCTCATTTACATAATAGCCAATCAATCGTCCTGATGGATAGATGACATGTCGCGTGATCCAATTAATCCAATCAATAGTCAGGATCGATCCTTGTTCCAGTCCATTCCGGAGTTCAGCACGAAACTGGGTTGGCAGCACTGCTTGGAGATGAGGTGGTAGTGCTGACTCTGATTGCGCGGACTTCGAACGCCGATGAGTGCTGGGACCGCTAGAGTACGAGAAATAATATAGGGACGGAACAGGGACTAAAGCAGGGGGGGGGGAAGGGGGGAGGTGGATTACTGGGACGAGACGGGGACGGAACAGGGAAGATATGTACAAGGGATATGGAATGGGAGAAGGGAAAAGCTATGTACAAGGGATACAGGACGGAAAAGAGAATGGAGAAGATAGATCAATTTCATATTAACAGCCACGCATCCATACTAATTCCTAAACATTCACTCTTCTCCCGCGTGCGGTAGTTACAATACTCTTACTTAGAGGACTACATGACCGACACGCGGGAGATTGTTCTCTCGCATACACCAGTTAAAAAAGGGGACGTAAATATTTACAACGAGAGGTCGGGCGCGACCTCCCGGACTCCATGCTACGCCGAACCAGGTAAAGCTACGCGTCTCTACGTTATACGCAATTTAGATAATTTGGCACTTTGGGTATTTATTCCCACTCAGGAGGAAGTAGGGTGGCATCGAAATAAAAAGAGAGGGGAGTGGGGAGGAGCAATGTGCTTAGTAACGTTTCACCACGTTACAATACATATTTGCTCAAATATTTTACACTCTCTGTTTTAAACTGGACCCAAGTTTTTTTCTACCTAAGTCAAAATATATATAAGCAGGAGGATATTTTAACCTGAAAATAATTGTAAAAATCTTAACTCCAAACTTTAATTAAAAAGTTATCTAGAAATAAAAATTTTTTATCAAGGCTCCCGATATTTTCAAACAATTTGGCTACATATTCCTATTGGCTAAACATAAAAATGACAATTCAGCAAGTAACCCATACACATTTATACTAACTGGACTTGTTCCCTAACGATTATAATTTTCTTTCCTATTTTCGTACTTCGTTGTAATAAATGTAATTATAGACAAATAAAACGATACTAGCTTATTGACCAATGAAATTACGTTTGATATTTTCAGATCAGATGAGTGATATTTGCAGCAAGCAGAACTTTATGCGAGACGTATATAGGAAAATCGAAGGTGCTGTGCTAACATCTCAGGACGAACGGCAATTAGATTGCGTCATCACGTTTCAAACTCACAGTATCCTTCAGCGTTTCATGCTGAGATTCGACCAGCTTCAGTTGGACTGTAACGACCACCTCTACATTTTCGATGGAGCCCACATTGTTGACCACTACAAGGTGAGTAGATAGATACTAAATCGCTTTTCACGTACTGCACAATATACAAATGAAATCTCCAAAAGGCAGATGCAATCAAAGTTTCCATCAATTCTCCCAAGATTCGTACGTGTTTGGTACCTACAGACACATATATCAAATAATTAATAGAAGTTAATAAAAATGCAATCTTTCAAATGATTTTTAATATACAAAATATTTAATATTCGGTACTAAATAATTGCTAAATTATTAATATTATCACAATAAGTTGGAGGAATTTGCATTAATAGTGAGGATATTTTTTCAAATGTGATAACTATTCGCGCGCGAGAAAAGCATATTTTTGATATTATATTTTTATAAGGGGAAATGAAGGACACGTAAAAAGAAAGAGAAAGAGGGGTGGGGATTGGGAAGATGGTGGAAGAAACGAATCTTGATTAATGGTGCAAGTTTGCACTAACCTGTCGTAGGAGAGCCTGCTCAGAATTTATAATAGTCTAGGTACATTAAAATTCAAACTCACGCCCCTTACACCCTCCCACTTTTGAAGAGTCACTGTTCGAAAAAATAACACTGCCTTTCCTCTGTAATTAGTCACCGTTTCACGGTTGCTCATCATTGCGACTTGATTAAATAAACAAAGACAATAAACAAATTTTGTGTTGGAACTTTTCACGATGCTGCTACTATACAATCGTTTATGTTCGTTGTATACAAGTAACCCCCCCCCCCCCCTCCCTCTCCCTCGCCTTCCCACTCCCCGCAATAAGGCTAAACACCATCATGTAAAATCAAAATATTTACTACTTCGCCTCGAAACTTTATCTTTCATATAAATACCAACAGTTTTATCACTGAAATGCAGATTCTACGATATATTTGTATCAGTGGCCTAGAAATTGAAGAGCGGCTGCTTTTAATAGAGCGAAGGTGGAATGACCGATAATCCGATAAAGGAAAGCGATATATAAGCTGTGATAACAGTGATACCCTGCTGAAACCATACCAATAGAATAAATAAAACATGATTCGATGCTTTTAAGATTCGTAATTGAAGAATGACAATAAATTTTCGAATGAAAGTGGCTAAACCTAATGACAGGCGAGATGCTGAAGATTATAAGGTTGTACAAAAGCAAATAACTTTTGGTACAAATTATTATTAAGTGAAATAAAGACACGAGCTGCTGGAAAGTTGGTCAAGGTTCAGGGCAGTTTTACGAGAATATTTCGGCAGGATACCAGTCGAAACTCGTGAGTTACTTGAATGATTCAACCTTGAAATGACATGTCCTTGGGATCTTATTAAGATACTAGTTTTACTTTTCAAATAGCCTGCGTGTAAATTAAACGTATCACCGAAGTTTTTGATATACTTTTGATGAGTTCAAATACGTTAATTATTGTACATACACAGTTTTACCTCCAGAGTTTGATATTAGAAAAAGTATTCATTCTATAAATTTCTATAGAGTAGATACCTATGCTTGTAAGTGTGATACGCTTGATTATATAGTCACTAACTAAAATAAATCTGGAATATGTATGTATATTATAAAGTGGAAAATGGTGTATTTGTTTGTGATTAGTGAAATATTTTATATTTTATCATATGTGATTTAACACTTAGTGTGCTTACTAGGTTACTGTGACCCCAAATTTGTATTCAAATTTAGGGTGGGTTTATTGACTTTTAGCATGTTTTTCGACGAAATACATGCATATTTTTTTAAAAGTCAGTTGACTTTCTTAAAATTTAATAAATTTCGTAGAACAAGCATGTGATACGTTTAAAAAATGTAGTTGCAGTCGTATGAGATAATTTTGTACCAATATGAGCATTTAAAAATATGCTAAGGAGGTTGCAGAGCAAGTGTTAATGCTTCCAAATATATTTCATGATTAATTATTCTATTATACAGGGTTTTGGATATATATGTATAAATAATATTTGATTGATTTATTTATGTAAGATTCGCCAATTAAAACGTCTGAGAGCAAAGATGCAAGAGGGCGCGTGTATCGGAACAATAAGAGATTTTAAAATTTTGCATACGACCTTTTTGAAATGTCTTAATATTTCCATTCATAAAGATTTTATGCAAAATTTGATAACTCTGATAGTTAAGTAGAGACACGTTTTCTTAAATGCATACTCTGGGGCGTTTTAATTGGCGCATCCTAATATATTTAAGGAGTTATTTTAAGAATATATATAAGATTCAAATTAGTTTTTTTCGTCTAGTCTTAATTAAAAAGTTATTAAATATTCCTACTCTTGTGAAACTTCCTATTAGTCTTGCAGAGAATACCAGAAGCCTTTTGAATCAAAGAATTTATAATTATGAATGTAAAGCCTGTTTGACTATAAGTGGATGAATTTAGTTGTCAAATCTCCCTATTAAATTACGCGTCAACTGGACTATTGTGACTAAGTTTTACGAGGAATCGAAATGTGTTGCGATAAATATCGAAAATGGCTCCCCAGTTGCATATAACTATGATCACTTAAATTCTCGTCAAAGCAATAGCGTTAGATGAATAACAATGTTTATATTGGGGAGAGGTAGTAAAAACTGAAGGCACGGATTTGTGTGAAAGTAATTGCACATGTGTACATATAGTAGCAATTACGCAGTGAGAAGCAAAAGCCACCAACTGCTAAACACGATTGTAGTGACAATTCTGTAATCCACCATCCTAGATGTTCTATATAATAATTCCATACAAGTGACAATTTTAGTTAAGGATCTTAAAAGGCATAACGATTTGAATTTTTTAAAGGCATCAGAAAAACTTTATTAAAAATGTATCTGATATAATAGTTTTTCTCTGTGACCATAACATGGTAAAGTAAGAAATTATGTTTGAAGTAATGACTGTTTTGAACTTTTTGTTACGAAGGACATCTGTCGTAAATGAAATATTGACAAGACGAATTCGAATTATTTAAAAACATAATAAATGAAGAATTGACAGCAGACTTCATTATTGATTTAATTATTAGCAAATTCTTAAGTGTGTAATAGAGTGCTTTATGATACTTCTATAATTGTCACGAGTTATCAGATTTAGGAAAGGGAACGGGTAGTAGTAATGTCGTGGAAGAGGGAAGTTTTTCCCTTGGGAGAATCATATGCTCCTCGATAGAGCCATATCGTTTAAATGATTTAGAAAAAGCCAAGTATTGACAATAATAGGTATAAAATAATGTGTTATATGAAGAAGTCTTTCTTGTTATTTAGCAATGAGATAATATTACTATATAAAGAATGGATTCAATGTCTGCCTCAAGAGATATCTATTCCTGTGAACATTTAATTTTGACATCTTGATTTTATTCACGTGTGCATTAAAAAGATAATATCAATGGAGTTGCTATCCTTGAAAAAATTAACTATACCCGACTAGCATTGAGATTGAATGATTGTGTGTATGTCCAGCTTTTCGTACTACTTTGGAAATTAGAAGGAAGTCACATTATTTTTTTAGACGATAGCATTGTTACAGCTATTAGCTATCACCTCATTTATCATTATTCGTATTAAAACTATAACCATTTATCAAATTGACAATTTTTAAATAAACAAACATGTATAAAAAACCGGTTCATTGATTTAGCATTAATAGTGCTATTAGTTATTTTTATTCCTATAATTACAATTTACAGAATTACCAGCAATCTTTCCTCCTTGCTTAATTTATTGAATCTACCACCATAAATTGTAGGATTTACACTTGTCATCCAATCTCACATAATTATTCCTCAATACGAGTCTTTCAATACAATTAATCTTAATTATATATAATCATGAATCGAAAAAGTCCATCTGAAATTGAAATTTCTATTACAAAAAATTATTTTTATTGTTTTTATTTACTCGCTGTCTTAAAGTGTTCACACAAATCTGATGTTACTTAAGCAAATAGTTTAGGTTTTTATTGGACAAAGTAATTAAGAAAATTTATAAGGAAATATCTTGGGCTTTTATTAATAATATACGAAACAAAGCGTAAATAAAAGTAATGATCAAATAATTGAAAACGAAGTGATAAATTTTATATTAAAATAAATAAAGTGTTGCACACAGCCAGACAGACAGATAAAAGTAGAATTACACACAGATCTCGTAGTTGGTGCATAGTGGACACACACGAATATAGCTGAGAGCTAGAATGAAATAGGAGATGTTACATACAAATTACGCACTTGTGTCTACTTTGAAGCTGATAAAACAAACGGTGCGAATACTCGGTAGAGCTAGGAGGTCGTGCCCCCCTCCAGTTCCCACCGACTGTACGAACCTGACCCGCTGGCGAGTATAAAAGATGCCATTGCCAATTGATTCACACAAGATTTTCCAAGATGATGAAGCTACTGCACGCCAACTCAATCGCTTGCCTGGCGTTGATAGGTCTCGTTTCTGTCGTAGCTTCTGTCCATGTTGGTAAGTAATTCGTTCACCAAACAAATTCATTTCTTTCATTTTGCAATCTGTGCTCGTTTTTATCTTTTTTCATCACTTTTCGCTACGATTTTTCTTTCGCGAAAATAAAATTTTAGCTTATTAAAAAACGTAGATCCATTTGGTTGACGATATTACTATAAAGTTTTTAGAAATTAATAAATGCTCGATTAATTATTAAATATTAAGATTAAATAGCGAAGGTTAGAGAGGTTTCATAAATAAACGTGTGCCGGAATCGTGTAAGTGTGAGTGATTAAATTTACATGAATCCTATCTCTATATATATAGATATAGAATGCAACAAAAGAAATTGTGGAGGTCCTGTGAAGTATTACGAAAGTTTGGGCTGCTCTCCGGTGTACAAGAACCCTGGGGATTGCTGTCCTGTGAAGTACAACTGTGATCACTTGAAGGCAAGAGATCCAAACAAGTGTTACGTCAATGGGAAAGCGTATAGCATGGGAGAAGAATTGAAGGTGGAGGACAGGGCACCATGTGATATGGGATGTACTTGCCAGAATTCATATCTTGATAGAGGAGCGTAAGTATTTCTTTCTGTTTCCATAATATCCATACTGTGCGCCTGAGAATGTTCCATTATGCAAACTAATTACCTATAACAGAAATGAGTGCTTTGAACTCTTTTTTTAAATTTTCATTTGAGTAGACAAAAAAGAGCATATTGACATTTCTCATCAGTGTATTCTGAATCTTTATGTAATATTAAATTTTTCAGAAATTTATCCTTTAAAATTGATTTTATCGATGTAAACTATTTATCAAATTTTTTCAAATTGATGCAGCTAAAATTAAAAAATCGGACACATTACAATTTTATGACTTATTTTAATCTAATAAATTTAATAAATAGATCTATTTTGAATAAAGTAAATTAGTGTATTGAAAATGTAGGTTTATTTTATAAATAGGTAAATTAACTATACAGAGTGATATAGAAAGTATAATATGTTTTTGTAAAATCAATTATAATTCCTTGATTTCTTTCATTTATACACATTTATGATTAATAAAGCCAATAATTTTCTACGTGTAATTGAAATTATATTTCCATTTGCTGTAGCAATTACTAAAGTAACAATTTTTCACTTCAAAATCAATATTATTTTTAGAATGTCGTTTATATGTGCGATTGTCGACTGTTTCGATGAAGCCAGCCCCGGCTGTTATCGAAAACACAATCCAGATGAGTGCTGCGGAGGACCACAAGTATGTCGTAAGTAAATCTGATATTAATCTTTAAAGTTTGACGAGGACAATTTTGTGGATACCTACGACCATCGTTAATAGTTATACTGCTTTTTCTACCTTGAGGAATATTTAGAGTACAGTTAAATGGAATAAATAAATCGGTAAATAATTATAAATTTAAAATACTAACATGATGTTTTTAAAATAAAAAGTGGATTTATTTGGATTTTATTAGCTGATAGTCCAGATCAAATACCAACTTGCGTAGTAAATGGCAAGACTTACAAAGATGGTGATTATTTTGAGCATCCAGTCGATGAAAGATCTTGCTACTGTGGCCCCGATTTTTCAAGTAAGTTTTCTTTATTAACTTTATAGTGATTAAGGAGGTTTAATTAGTTTGTAGTCAACTTGGAAATTTTAACGATGATTTATTACAATAATACGAGGACGGTGATGATCATTTTCATAGCAATTTCATATTTTTCAGTGGAGAAGATCGATCAGTTCTGCAAACACGCCAACCGATCCTACTGTGATCCCGAATTCAACCATAGAAGTGCCGTACAAGGACATTGTGCCCCAGTTTATTATTACGAACAGTCCCTCTTAAGCAGTTGTAACATTGCATACCGCTGTCGTAAGTTTTGTAGATTTCGCAAAGTTACCCAAAATTTACTAAAATCACAATTAAATGTATTATATCTATAAATTATTTTTATACCACTCGTATATCCTCAATTTCTTGTACAATTTGTGTTTTAGAAAGTCCCAAAGATAAGATCATCAACGTGAGCAAGAGCACGAATCCAGAAGATGACACAGGTAAAATGATGGTTATGTTTCGAGGGGACTAAAAGAAATAATAAATTAATTTTTTGTACGATTCTATCTTTGGTTTATGAGAATTCTTAAAATTTGCAGAGGAAATGAAATGCCGATATGGAGATATGTTACTGAAACGTGGCGAGGAATTGAATCAAGCAGTGAATTACGATTCAGTCTGCGTTAGATGTCGCTGCGACGTTCCACCATTGCTTTCTTGCCAACGATTGTCGAACGAAGAGTGTGACGTCAGAGAACATCCAAATTTTGATTGATACTTTTAATTAGTTCGCACCAAGAATTTGTTTTTATTTTTTATTGTTACTAGAACTTAGAATAAATTTTGACATTATTGAAAAAGATAAGCAATCATTTTATTTGTAACATAATTTATTTATATCCTTAACCTTAAAATATGTTTGAATATTATTTGTTCATTTAAACTAGTTAAATGATAATTGTTTTTTATTTCAAGTGATCATAAACAGGTAGGGAAAGGTGTGTTTGATAATTAGACAGTAGATAAAAAATTGCTGATGCAGGAAACATTGAATATCTCTGGTTTAATATTAGATATTACATAACATAATATGGCACTCTTACAAACTTTACATTAAATAACCATAATTTTTAAAAATTTATCAATCATTAGATATTTTTGAAAATTTTTGTTACCATAGAATAATGTGATGGTATATTATACCAAACGAGCAGACATGGTCTAAATACTAGCATATACTACCATAAACGTACAGCCATTGGTCGGAAAGATAACGTTTAGAAATTGTTGAGATAAACGATTTGGCAATCGGGACGAGGTGGTGAGAAACCTTTTTAAGTAGAATTATAATCCGCTTCATACTTTGTCACACCACCGGGGAAATAACCAGTTTACATACTCGACAAAACAATCCCCGAGCAATCCTGGACAATGTCCATCTAGCTGGCATTTATCCACAAAACAAAGTTTCTTGTTTCCTTGGTTAGAGAGTTTCCTATTTAAACTTGTAAATAGTTTTATAATATATTAGCATTTGTGTGTCAAATCTTACTGATCATTATTTCTTGATAAAAACATCATTTTCTAATCAATCACCTATTTTAACACGCGATGTTACGTTCTTTATATATTCCCAGCAAGATCTTAAATCTACACACACACACACACACACACACATTTACATAATATATTATTATTAGTATCATAGATAAAAGAACTACAGTGATTTGCCTGCGTAAGCTATTCTACCTCCAAAAGTAGAAATAGAATAAGGATGAAATAAAATTGTGTGTATAACATAAACTATTATTAAATATGTTTTTTAATAATTATTTACTTTCGGTTGAAAGTTATAATGAAGTTTCAAATCTGGATATAAGTCACATTTAGGCTGGGTAAATATTCAGATAACAATCAAAATAACAAATGTAAAATATTGATGAGTTTTTTGTAACAATAAAAATGATATGTTACGTTCGATAAATGGCGTTAAATTTATTACAAAATATTCTCGTTATTCCGTTTTGCCTCAAGTTCCCTTAAAAGCCCCTGCACACATTCTTATAAATAAAATAATGTAAGTACTAAATACTAATTCAATTTTACTAATATCCACTATTTATTTTTACCTTCTTATATAATTATAATTAATAATGAGGCTTTATAAAAAAAGGATTTACACTATAATTTTGTCATATTTTAAAAGAATAAGAAAGTTTTGTTACAACGTTCTCGTGATAATCGATTTGTCGTAATTGTCGATTAAGAAGTTGCTTAATTATAAAGTACCAGAGACCTTATTAAGCGAAAAAGTATACAGTGTCCCTGAGTTACAAGTTTGTATTTCTTCGAAAACTCCAGAGCTTCAAAGAATAACACTGGATATTTTTTCAACAAAATTAATATCTTACTTTTGGCATAAACTAATTGGTATAACTGAAGCAAGTTCTGTTTTTCAAAAGGCGATACAATACAGTATTTACACGAAAATATAGGGTTGCATCATACAGTAACGTTTAAAAATAACCTTTAAAGTTTTGAATCTTCCTCTTCCCCAGTCCATAGTAAAATATATGTCTCGAATATATACAGAATCATTTAATCAGTCTGTGGAATGAAAAATTAAAAAGGGCGTGGTTTAATGAAAAACAGTTTCAACCCACAAGAGTTTCGAATGAAACCTTTGCGTGTGTAGTGGAGAATATTTCATTTACCCCAAACTGAATGGGTTTTTAGGATTTAAGGCGCTGCAATGCGTAAACGAGTCGCCGTAAATTTCATTTTAGACGATTTCATTCAGTTTTCTAGTTTCCAGGCGTGGCTATTATTCATATAGGATAAACAAGTTATGTCAGCCTTTTAGCGTGCAAGAAAATCTGGCTTTGTGCGAGGAATAAATTCAAAAAGTAATAAACACGTTTCGTCAAGAAATATTAATCCTGATGCTATAGATTTGCTTGAAATTTTTATGTATTTTAATGAATTTGCGATAAATATCGTGCATGCTTTCAGCAAGATTTTGATGAGCTAATCCACCGTTAGTAGAATTTACAAGAAATTCGTCACAAACACTGCAGCTCACTTTTATTTGTTTCACTGCTGGAAGCTAAATAACGTTTCACGTAAACTGTGTTGTACAAACAAAACGTCAATCAATAACTAAATTTTTTCAAATATAGATATTGGATATCACGTGGATCAAACAAAACCGTCGAAAAAAATATATTGAATAAATAAAAGAAGCGTTTATTAAAAATCGTTGTAAGTATTTGAATGTTAAATTGGGTACAAAGAGTTGAATGAGTGGTGTTTGAAAAATATGTGGAAATAAGAGAGAAAGAGAGGAAAAAGGGGAAATGTGTACGAAGAGTAAAAATAGGAGGCACAGGAGTTTATAGGATATTATCGTGTATTTTGACGTAAATCGGTTAATGGAAGTTGGACATTGGCAGGCGTAGATCGTAGGTGGCTTGGTAATTGTTCGAGCTCGATGAACCCGTTGCTGAATCCGGAATATTCCGGATTGCCTTGACGGATGAGCAATCCATCAGGTAAACAGTTGAACAGACATGCTGCTTGGATCACGTCAGTTTACATGCGGGCACCACTACTACGTGTGGCTAGCGCGGTGTTTCAATGAAATTTCTCCCTAACTAAGCTTGTAGTCAATGAGTTAGTACTGACTGTACTCGGCGTGAAGCTATACTATATTGGCTACAATTTACTCAGTGATTTCTGTGATAATAATAAATAAACAAATATTCTGTGGAAATTTCGTCTTCCTCTATTATCTCCTACACGCATATTTCCCAAATATCCTTTTTTAAATCAACTGATAGCATGCTGTGTCCACTGCCTGTCACTCAACGATTCTACACTGTACAGTTATACATATTTTTTCCCCGAGTATAGATATTAAATAAATATGGTTAAATTAAAACTTAATGCTATCGTCGTAATTAAAATGATATTGAAGAGGTAACTTCCATTAAACATTATTTAAATTTCTTCATATGTTCAAGTTTTCGCTGAAAATACGTAATACTGTTAATATATTTAAAAAATAAACATTGACATAAGTTTAATACTGAACAAATTTCAATTGAAACATTTTTATTGAAGGCATATGATTTGAAGAAAATTGTTCCGCATATTCACCAGTTTTCTTTCCATTTGAGCTCTTTATATTTATATGATTGTAGCTGTTTAAAAAAAATGCAACTTATAATTAATATAAAATACAATTTTACACACGCAGCAATATAATTATCCAATATAACATACAATTAGATTATTGTCGATAAATATTGCTGGGAAATTGTGAAGGTGTATCAGGAAGTTTTATGCTTTGGACGTATCGTGATACGAGTTGTCGCTGCAGCTGATATTTGATCCTTGTTTGAAAAATTATTGCGCTGGCAGTTTTCAAGCATTAGCCGAGCTGAGAAACAGCATAAAATGGAAAGGTAGTTGAAACACTGGGAGATGCAATTATGATAAACGCAAGGGCTTTTCCCGAGAGCTTTTCACGTGTTGTACAAAGAATAGCACGACATGATGCTTGGCTGACCTCGATTATACACGAACCACTTTATTTTTCGACCTTTTTCTCATCTCGGATTTCTACATTTTTTCCTCATTTCTCTGCTTCAATTATAGACCCCCCAACAATTATACTCCAACTTGTACGTGTTCGTGTGTGCCCAGCCTGTACATGTATAAGTATTTTGCGTTAATATTGATGATTGAACTCCATTAAGCAATTAGAATTTGTAAAAGACTCTTTAAAGAGCGTATAACATAAATATCGGACGGAAATGGAAAACATCGCGATTGATCGGTGAGCGTCGATTAAAATCATTGATTTAGCAATTTGAGTTTCCGATGAAATTCATCAGCCTGTCACAGGGGAGCAATTTGATGAATATTTGATTGATCATAAATCGAGAGATGGTCGATTGGAATCTCGACATAAAAAAAGCATCAGCTAATGCAAAACAAAACTATATATACTGTGTGAAAGAGTCGGAGCAGTAGGGATGCGCGCGCGTTATAAAATCAGATTATTATTAATTACTTGCGAAGTCTTTGATGGATTTAGCTGCGATTCGGTCGAATATCGTTGTGATCTTGGTTTATGAGACCATTAATTATAAGTGTCGCTTACCTAACTTCATATAACAGCGTTGGTCGATCCACCTTCTGCTCGGTAATTGGCCGGTAAACTCCCTGAAACTTGCACTTTCGACGTTTATACACTCAATGGCACGGAATCCTTAGTTTGGAGCACGAGAAAAAACAAAAACTTCAAGAGTCCAAGAAACGCGGCGAATTTCTGCAGCAATTACTGAAAATAATTACAGACTAATCGTTTGCACAAAATCTACTTTATGTGAGTTATTGCAGGGTATCGATTTAGAAAAAGGTCAAACGTTCATACAGGGGTTAAAATAGTCATTTATATTATTAAATTTATGGAGAGATTTTGGGAGGATAAAATGAGAGGATATCATGCATATCTATACAAGTGAGAGAGAGAGAGAGAGAGAGAGAGAGAGAGAGAGAGAGAGAGAGAGAGAGAATTAACAAATGAAAATAGGGTAAGCTATTATTGATTTGTCAGGCAGGAGTACAGCATGTAAAGGCTTGATTCGCCATATAGTACTACTGAAAAGGGGGCTTTCACCTTTGCGCCAAAGCCTGAAAGTCCAACATGGATCTTTGACTGCATTTTGGTGCTCGGTAGCTCTCTGTTTACGTAGGTCTACCATTTCATTCATCGATCTTCTCAGCTGCTATTCCAATACTATTTGTAATCGGTGTCATGGTTCCTCATGGCTCTCCCAACAACCAACCATTTATACATAGATTATCCGAATAAATGTAATATGTAACTGACTCCCTTTGATGAAACTCGTGTACGAGATACCCTTGATCAGAGCAATATTCATCTTTCACAAGATTTACGTAAAAGTCTATACATGAGAAATTAATTCTAAACAACTTTATACCGTTTGAAATATTTTGGGTAGCTGCAACACTTGCAACCGAGCAAAAAGAAGCTTTATCGGATCCATTTTTCAAGGAGGCGAAGATTTCATCAAAGGCGACTCGTATCTGAAAAACCCTTTTCACATCCCACCATAAAAGGGTGGATCTAGGACGTGAGATGGTAATTTCGAAAGAGTAGAGGGGGAGGGGTATAAAGCAGAGCAGAGAAATTCAAACGAGGTCCAGAAAGTCCTGCAGGAATTGAAAAAGGACACTTGGAGGAAAGGGATGGGGTGTGGGAGAGGACGAAAGATGGTACGAGAGGAGATTAGATACATTCTTTGAAGCAACTAGGATGAAATAGCACCATGTCTAGGAGAGGCTGTAGAGCAAGGAAAGCGATCTGCATTTACATAGTCTACCCCTCCATCTGCTACAATAGAATGATCTTGAAGCTTCTTGCACGCTTTTCTTTCTTCCTTGCTGGAAAACACAATGGCACTTTAGGGTCTCCGTTCACAAAAAACTGCAAAAGCATCGAAAAAATTTCCATGAAAACGCAACACTAGACAGTGCGTGTAATATATACCAATTTCAATTTTATCTCTAGCTGCTGAATTGTAGTCGTACTATATTGCAAAATAATATGGTCCAGCAAAGTTAAGAATAATGTTTTTCATCATGGACGCAAAATGTCGTTTCAATTTTATTATAAATCATAATTTCAAAAGTTATTATTATATCTATAAAGAATCCATAACAAGTTATTAATGGCGCACATCGACTGAGAAAGCCTGGACTTTTTTTATGTTTCAGTGGATAATCATAAAAAGTAGGTATAAAAATAATAGTTACGACATATACAATAACGTTTTAAGATAGGGGGTAATGGTCAAAGTTTTTCTACCCCTGCTTTTCTTTTTAATGTAGAAAGGTCAGCGCTTTCATTAGCGGGTGTTGTAAGTTACCTGTCACTTCTCGCTTAATAACTGTCTTCTTTCAAGTCCAATTAGCACCTGGACGACTAATCCATATTTAATGCCCCCTCCCCCTCCTCACCTACCAGTGTAAACCGCATCGAGCAAAATAATTGCACGTTGCAATTTTCGCCGATTCGCCTTTCCCCATGAAAATAATTGCAATTTTCCTAATTACGTATCCTATACAGATTCGGTTAATTTAAAGAGCAAAATTCATTAATGTATAAAATGATTTGGAAATTTTAAGAAATGGAAAAGCTTAATTGGAAAACTTAGTTTTAATGCGGAAAACTATAATAATAATAATAAATAATAGTATTTTATCAAATTTGTTTTTATTCTGTTCCAGGTCGATCTGTCTTGTAGGAACACAAAACAAACGGTGGGTGCAATTTACACACGCACCAATTTTGTCACGTTGAAATATGTTACCGATGCTTGGGGTACCAACAGAAATGGTTTTAGCCTCGTTATCACTGCGGTCAAAGAATTTAGTAAGTACAAATTTAATTCGATCAACTCTGGTCTATAAATTGTAAAGCTATATAATCATTATTGAGACAGCAATCGATGACTCAAAAATTTAAACTTTCACCAGTAATTCTGGAACAATAAAAATTCTACATATTTTGTACTTTTACGAAAACGCTTTTTTCAAAGTATCTAGCTGATATTATTTTAAATTAAAAAAAATCAATTAATTGATGCTGAATTTGTATTTATATCTATTTACAATTTTGTTATTATCTATAGTTATTTATTACATTTTATAAACAAACCTACTGGTGTGAGGTATTTTATCATAGGTAGAAGTACAATTGTAATGTTTCCTACGGTAAAAGCATATTTTCCGGGCTTGGGAAATGCGGAGCGAAATGCGAACGTGTCCAGCCTTGGCAAATATCAATTAATCATAGCGGGTAATTAGTGTCGACTAGAAAAAAAAGAATCGTTAACGCCCACGCAATAATTACCTTCCCCATACTCCCCCCCCCCCCCCCCTCTATTTCATTCACGAACCAAAGCATCCGTCCGAAATGTTTGATGCTACGTGAATGTTCAAGCTGAAATCTTCCACATTTAAATGTTTGTTTCAATTTTATAACTATAGCTGCTTGATTTAGAATACCGATATTTAAAAAAAACTCTCTGAAAAGCCCTAAACCATCCTGAAATCTTAATTAAAAAAATTAGTTTCATTAATATTTTGCAGCCCTACTCTGGAATATTCATGCTCTCTTACAATTAACAATTTTCAGAAATCATTTAATAATATTAACGATTTTTACATTTTTTCCTTTGGAATTATCCAGTATTGAAGCCTGGGCTCGAGGCACACTAAAGTTCCTCTCTATTCTGAATATACACGTACATCCTATTAGTTCGGTAAATTTTTTATTCAATAGTCGATACGTCAATCTGAATTTCAACTAAATTATTATATCAGAATCCAAATTTAATCGTAGAGCGATTCTTCCATTCTTCGTTCGATTAACGTAAAGCAAAAGGGATACAGAGGAAAATCGACTGAACGAGTAAAATAAATTAATGGAATGAATAAAAGAGCGTAGGTATAGTACCTATATGTGTACAAGGTGTCCAGTTAACTCTTGCCAAACGTAACGAGCCCTGATTTTTCGGTATTGTTACTGGAATGGAGTAAAGTATACTAACACATTTTCGTAAGTATACACAGGGTGTCCCCCAGCATTGATGATCAAGATAATTTAAATTTTTGTGTGAAGAAAATAGTCTTTTAGTATTTAAAATAGCACCAATGAAAAGTTAAGAAGTTTAAAAATGAATGCCTAAACGTTCAAGTCGTTGTTAGCTTAACGTTTACCGTGGATGTGATGGGGTAGAGAATATTTTTATTTTTAATACATCCTAAACCATTAACGACTCACTGAGAGAAATACAAATAACAGCTGAACTGTATAAGCTTAACTATAAAAAATATTATATCAGGAACGATATTATTATAGTTCCCATGTATACTATCAATAGTAAGGCAAAGTATAAAAATGCAGTAAAACGTAAGTTAACTACACCCTATAGTTGTAATAACATAAAAATTACTGAAAGTTATTATAAATGTAGTCTGCTTATGCCGGCATGGCAACTATACTCTTAAATGAAAACACAAATGCCCTCAACTATTCAAAATTAGTACGTACTATTAACTATATTCGTTGCGTGCATACTAACACAGTATTAAGATGCAAATGTGTATGAACACTTATGCATATATTGTCAGAACTATCCGTCAGTAAGTTTTGTCATTTCTATACTACTTTTTTCGCATATTCATATAGCAAGTCACATTTTTACTCTATTGTGTTTGTTCTGATATGCATTTTAAAATAGTTAAAGACTTTCCGTTTGAGAAAGGTCTAAGCTAATACCCTCTGGTTTTGGATTGGCCACCAATTCTGGGACACGTTGTATACACTTGTATATGTATGATGAAATTAGAAAGCATTTGTTTTTCATCGAAAAATCGGTAAAGATTAAGCGTCAGAATTCAATTTAAATCGTAGAGCGAGTCTTTCATTCTTCGTTCGATATTCGTAAAACCAATGGATATAGGGGAAAATAGACAGAACGAGGGAAATAAATTAATGCAATGAATAAATGAGAGCGGGTGTAGGATATACAAGGTGTTCGGCCAACTGATGCCAAATCGATGAATGCATATAAGGGGTGTTTAAAAAATTGAGATCTGTAAATATTTTGAAAAGTAAGCGATTTAGAAAAAAGATCTACGGACTTCTAAAAGGTATTTTAAACAATCTACAAGATGGTGTCTTTATTTATCCTTCATTGGAGTTTGGAAGTTAATGCAATAAGGTTTCTTTAATTTTTTTTAAATAGCATAGCTACTATTTTGTATGTATATATATTTTTAAAGCTCATGGTAACAGCTTTCTAAAACCCTGTTTTCAGTTTACTTTTCGTCCAGTCCGTTTACGAGATATTTTAATTTAAAAATATATACGTGAGTGTGACTATTCATTTGTATGAGTATATAGCGGTCACGTACGCCCATTCAGCCGAATCTACTCCCCTATAATTTTAAATTCCTAATTCTCGTAAACGACCGGATGAAATAAAAAAATTACAGGAAGATCTTGGAAAGCTTTTTTAAGACATAAGTTACAGGAATACATAATACAGTTACACATCCTATATAGGGTTAGTAGGTTTGAGAATAAAATTCTCATATAGCTTTTGATCATGTTCTTATTCAAAAAATTATTAAAGATTAATAACTGCTTACTTCGAAAATTTCTATATTAATACACTAACATTGTTCAATCGGTGGTTGATCCATAGATGGTAATCAACACATATTTCTACCAATAGTACGCCATAAATAAAGAACTGTTTCTCCTATATTACTTTTTAATTGATCAAAAATCTTGTTCGAATATTATTTTTCTCGGCCTATACAAGGTGTATAATATTATTATTAGTGACAGATCACAAACGTCAACATTCACATTTATCTCCGTATCGCTCTATAATATTTAAGAAATATCAATGTTTTACATGCTATATACCTGAAATTCCTGTTTATTTAGATTCGAAAAATGAAACCAATTTTTAGACCAAGACTCTAGGGTGAGTCAAAGGATTCAAGATAAATTTATGCATTTGGCAGGAGCAAAAATAGGACATTGTGTACATTTATTGTATTCAGGATCTGTCGTTTAAACACCCTAAGGCATCGATATATGAAAAAGCGCATTCCCGTTGTAATCAGATATATAAATTTTAGTATTTATTCAAAACATCTTTCAACTTGCAATAAAAAAAGTTTTATGTAAAATTTTTAATTCTTTAGTAGACTAAGATAAACATATATATATATTACATCCGTGATTTGGAGGATTTGAAGTATTGAACCTTAGATAAGAAACAGTTAGAGAAACAGATCTTGTTCAATATCGTATGTCCGAGGAATGAATCCTGCAGCAATAAGTTTGAAAAGGGGTTATATAATTGGGCCCTCCAAGCAAAAGTTACGAGTGATGAATGAAATATTTCGATCATCATGATTTGCTCTTGTCTTTCTCTTATTTTTCAAATGAACCCTATTATTTTTGTCGCGAATTCAATCGGAAATATGATTCATATGAGACTTCTTTAAAGCTTTCGCACTCTTCCTGCCATTTTCTCTTCTCTTTGCTTTTTACTCTTTTCTCCCATTTCGATACCCTGTCCCCTGCCTCTACTCCCTTCGATCCATTCTTTCATCTCTATCACTTCCTCCTTACGAGCCTCGCACTCATTTCAACTTCGACCTCCCTACTTTTCATCCACTTCCTCCACGAATACTTTTTCCAAACTTTTTCTTTCCGGTAACCCCTCCGTCTTGCACGGCAGGCCCTATTTTTCTCTCAATCCTACAACCTCGTAATTTACACCCAAGACTATGACGCCTCTCAAATTGTCCCAAGCAGCACTTAAGATTTCAAGATTTCAAGAATCTGCTACAATTTTACCTTCTAAACTCTGCTGCATGGCGGTAACCCACATTATCACCTTAATTTCCTCAACTTTTTGCTACTTAACGCTTAATTGATGCATTCCGGTCAGTCTTTCTTTAAGTATTCTCTTACGAAATTAATAAAAAGACAGAGAAACGCTTGAGAAGAAATAAATATATTGATTGTATAAATGTTTTCTATAAAGTTATTTAAAAAATGACCATATATTCCAAATAAAGGGTTATGGGTAATATTTTTTTGTAGACAAATATCTGTATACAAGAAAAATGCAGGCATAGTTCTTATGACCAGTGATTACCAATTAATCTAAAGTTTCGATAAAAAATTCTACATTGATGGTTCCAATATGATGGAAAAATTGTTAAATTAAACCGGGTCTGATTAAATTTCAACATTCATTTGGCCTAGATTGGATGATCCGCGAATTTGGAATTTCAGAGTTTAACTTCAGATTCGCAATCAGCGATCCCAAAAATACCCCGTGGAACAAATTGCAGTTGTTCTACTTAACGGACAAATATATGCTTCAAGTATTATTATATAAATCACACTTTTGCTAACATACAATTAGTAACACCAAAAGCCTTGAGTGTTCTTTAATTAAAGTCATAATTTAATAAACAAATGCTGAATATGAATCCTTCTTCGGCCACGTCCCCACGTCCCCCAGAGTTTTCAAGTAGATTTGGTTCTTGCCAAAGGACGAACGAACGCACTTCCAATCTTCTCCTTCTTCTTTTGCAATGTGAGTTTCCACCGAATATCGATTTCCATGCTTGCTGAGTCTCAATATGACGCACGCTTCTCTCCCACAAATTCTTTTTTTGTTTCCGCCTCTTCTTGATTTTCTCGTGATTTTTCACCGATTCAGTGATAGAAGCACACATATCCACCCCTTTGCCTCTTCGTTTCCTTATCATTTGAAAATTTGCTTTTATCAGGACCTTTTTCCTTCTCTTTGAAAAATGTTATTCTCCTCTTTACTACCCTAAACGATCTTAAGGATTTTGCTATTATATTTTGATAAAATTACGACATTTTTATGCCTCGTTTATGAAAGCGAAGGAGTTTTTAAAATATTTTTATTCGAATGGATAAAATTGCATGTAGTGATGACAAATTGATAAACGTACATTAGTATGGGAATTATACCAGAATAACACAATTAGGTCGAGCAAAATTTCAGAGATTTTTGAAGGCTACAGTAAGAACGTAAGGAATATTTGGTGCCTTGCATTACGTGATAATGACATTACGGTTCATGTCTGACTTTTACCACTTGGTGTAACCTTAGTCTTCTGATATCTTACTGCATATTTGAAAGTTTTAATACGTAATTTTATTGGAAAAACTAATTTGAGGCACAATTTTCTTATACGTATACATGTGCAATTAAACTAGAAAATTTTATTTTTCATAAAAACATCTATAAGAATCGAGGGAAACAATTCGTTTGGCTTGATGAAATTCGCAGAATGGTTAAGCTTACTTTCGCCACTCCATATTGATCACCTGCTTGGTAATTGAATTTTGTCGTTTTTCACTTTTATACTTGCTACATGAATATTATGACGCTAGCGGCTCTTTAAAATTCAAATCAAGACGAATATTTTTTCCTTTTTGTCGACATTGTTACTCTCGATTAATTTTTCTCCTTGCTCGGTAGGAAAAGTGATTATTTTAGGGAGTGGCTCGCTAATTTGCAGCTTCGTCCGATTCTATGGGAAAAAGTTTCAACTGTTAATTTCTAGAATATTGTAAGCGAAGGGAGTACGAGAAACGTTTCTGTGGTCTTGGAATTACCTTTTAAAGAAATAAATATTTAAATATGATTGTGAAATAATAAGGACGGTATAAAAAAATATTTAAATTATAGAATTCAATTATATGATAATTCAAGTATACGAAGAAACCTTAATTAAAAAATATAATTGTAATACAGTGTAATATAGAATTTACATTGGCGAAGAGTTGGAGATTGTACAGAAAAGTTTTATGGCTGTTCTTATTGAAATTGTGTATTTCTTATTAGGCTATGAGGGACGTTTGCGAAACATTTAGGGAACCGCATGTGTCGCACAGAGTTGTGTAGTTGTACGGGAGACTGGACGAGTATAGTTTTGTCATTTGGCAAAACTTTAGCAAGATGGATGGTGCCATTTCTCCACTAACGTTGATGAAATTCTCCTAACACTATTTCACCCACACGCCATCTCAACCAACAAAATAAGCAGATTCATTTTTTACAGTTTAAAACTCCCAAAGCACCTTGCCACTAACAATAAATTTTTTACCCTTCTTTAAAATTGACAAACTTGTCTTTTTTGTACTTTAGTCATCTGCTTATCTGAAATAATGTTTCAGCAAAAAATTTACAAGTCAAATTATATCCATTATCCTCTTTTATTTTGATTTCATTATTTTCGATAAAGTAAATAAGAATATTACATTTTATTATTTTCAATTTAAACGAAAATTAGATAATTAATGTGTGTTTAAACATACAGCGTGTTTCGAAAGTCTCAGGACGGTCGCGAATATCACTAAAAAAAAATATTTTAGAAAAAAATATCCGAGGAATGCTAATAATGACTTTTAAAAATCTATTAATATAGGTGTCCTTAGTTAAATCTTGGGCAGAGTATTGAACTTCATATAATCTCCTTGAATTTTTTAGATGTAACATTTTAATCCATCCTGCAGTCGTTTATGAGATATTTCGATTCGAAAGTTACATAGTCGAGCGACTATGCATGTGCGCGTGTACTGTGACGCACACTACTTCAGAACCAGACCTACATCTATATATAATTTTTCAAATCGAAATATTTCATAAACCACTGGATTAAAGGTATAACTGAAAATAGATGTTTGGAAAACTCTGGAGCTAAGCTATAAGAATATGTAATAAAAATGAAGGGTTTTATTTATAATTCCCAAGGTGACCTTTAATACTCTATCCAAAATTAATCTAAGGAAATTTCATGATAAATTTGCGAATGTATCTTTTACAAGTCCTCAGAGATTTTTATTCTAAAGTATTTAAAATATTCCAACATCCTGGAACTTCCTATAGCCATCTCTCTTGTATGTAGTGCATTATATATTATAAGTTAAAAAAAATTTTACTCTTAACAATATGCTAATTGTGCTGGATAAATATATTAATATTTTTATCAAAAAGGCCATGTTTTGTTAAGATTAAATTACTATATAGTCCATACCGATGAAATTTCTTTTTTTTTTTTGTTGTTTTTTTGTAAAAGGACATTATGAGCATCAACATGAAAATTATTTACATAAGCCCTACAACTAAACCTACTCAAGCTGACATTGTTTACAACGTATAAATTTAAATCCATGTGTAAATTTAGTTTATTTGATCGTAAAAGTAGAGCTTACGCATAGATTTAGGGGATCAATGTAGTAAGAAGTACTAGTACAGAGTAAACCAAAAGTATAAGATTAGTGCATGATTCTTAACATTTGTATCTATTATAAAATATAAATTAAAAGCATTGACATTTATATTGATAATAAATATTGACATACAAAGATTATTTATGAATTAAACTTATGAATTATCTTCAATTGAGTGTAATGTAAAAAGTCACGAACGTGTGGTTTTCGGTTGTATGGAACTATAAAGAGTTTCAATGAGAAATCAAGAGTGTACAGAGTGGGGGTCAAGTGAATTCCGAATTAATCTGCGCTGTAATCGAAACAGGAGAGATAAGTCTAGCGTTTCGTGTATAGCAGCAAACGGAAGGGGTGGCCGTAAAGCTTGTATATATCAGCGAGATCTACTCGCGCAAGCTTGTCTAGGATAGGAAAGCTCGACTGGCGTGCACGGGATCGACTTTAATGTCCGGATTAAGGCGAGACTGGCCAAACCCCATGGATAATCCTGAGAGAATGGAGTCAATTAAGTCGAAGTAAGACCCATCGCGTATCGCCGGAAACCTCTGGCTAGACTCCGGGATTAGCCACTTCCGGGAAGACCACCGATCTATTTACTTTCGATTTTAATTTTACCCTAGCAGAAATCACTATTGTTCAACCGCCCAGCTAATTAAATGCTTTCTTCATCACCTCGCCCATTAATCTTCCTTACATTCAGCTATACCGATTACAAATGATTGATGCAATCGTCTCGAAGAGGTACCAACGGAAAAAACAATTTATTCCCAAGAAACGCTGCCTTGACTCGCAATTAACTCAATTGAACGAAGAGATAACTGGATTATTTGCAATTTCGATCTGACTTAGATTTACAGCCAGCTTCGTTTATACTGGGATAGGAGATAATAGTCCACGAAACCTATTTGAGATCCTGTCAATTCGAATGACCTTGCGAATTTGCATATACAGGGTTTATCAGTGACACGCGTTAAAACTTTAAGGGGTTCCAGGCTTATTAATTTTTTAGCAACTTTTCTTAATAAACTATATGGGTCATTGGGCTGCCAAAAATATTTTATGAAAATTTAACAATTCTGTGTTTACGGCGTGAGTGCAGAGCTCTAATCAACACCGCATATGCATAGAAAATTAAATAGTCGTAACCTCTAGAGATGCAGGTATCTAGACGTATATGTAGTATTATTTAGGGCTCAGCCTGCACACTAGAAATTATTGCAGAATTTTCACATTGTTGGTAGTCAAGTGACTCATCGTGTGTTAATGGGACAAAGATTTTAAGAGTGTAAAACTTTATTGAATCAATTTTGGACTTTTTGGGTTCTTTTTGACAATTCGTGAGATTGAATGCGATTCATGGCATTGTTGAGTTCACGGGGTATAAGCTGGTTAACGCAAATGGACGAAAAGCTTATTCGGTCTTTGCAATTTGGATGACCTTGCAAATGTGTTATCGAGTGACGGGGAGGAGTATGGAAAGTGGGGCGGATTAGACAGGATAAAAGGATTATAGGTGTGCAAGTGTTTCGTGGTCAGATCGACATTGAATTAGAATGAATCGTGTGGGATCGTTTCCATATGGATGGTTCTCGTGCAATTCACTGTTTACACCCCTTACTACAATTCCTATTATTTCAATTGACTCATGGATTTATTTGTCGATTTTTTCACTTATTTGGTAATTTTGGCCGATCTCATTGCTATTCGCAAGTTTAGAATTGAAAAAATAACTAAAGGTATGCAAGTGTTATGTAGTCAGATTGAAAAAGAAAACATGTGGAGTCGTTATTCCAATTGGCTGCTGAATTGGAATAAAAACGTGGGTTTATTTAATTTTTTTTCTCATTCAATTGATATAGTTTTTTTATTTAAACGCGATTTGCAAAAAAGATAAAACAATTAAGGGTTTGTAAATGTTTCGTGGTCAGATAGACATTGAATTAGGATGAATCATGTGGAATTGTTCCATATAAATTCGTTTCGTGCAATAATCTTCCTACGCCCTCTACTCACAATCCCGACTGATCCAATTGACATGTGAATTTATTTATGCATTTTTTTTCAGTTACTTGATACTGTTTCTCGATTTAGTCGCACATTGCAAATTTAAAAAGGACAAAATAATTATAGGCTTGGAAGTGCTTCGTGCACTGTCGACAGAGAATTGAGATACATCGCTTAGAATCGTTACTCAAATTGACTACTCAATTTGAATTGTCTCGTGGATCCATTTCTCCTTTTTGTCACTCTCACTGGATAGTCCTTTTTGACCTAGTGGCATCTAGTATATAGCCTTAGAAAAAACGAATTAAAGGTTTATCAGTGTTGCTCGGTTATGAGAATTAAAAGATAAATGATTTGTATCGTTTCCACAGGGATGATTTTTGTGCGATCTATGTCTTGAAACCACCCACATAGCCTACTTTCCTTATTAATTTATTCGATTAGTTAATTTACTAAATTTTTTCATCCACTCGGCAATCGTTTTCGATTTTATTACCATTCGCAAACTCAGAGGTAGATAGGCTATAAATATATAATAGGTATATATGAAAGAAACAAACTGAAATAATTATTTTGACACCTTCAAAGTAGTATGTACAAAAATACGAAACTTAGTAATAAATTTCTATATCACTTTAAGTTCTCTTTTTTTACAACTTTATTACGGAAATATAATATAATTTTTGAATTAATTGTTAATACATTTTCAATAAATGATGTGTTCATCCGTTCTTGCATAGCTTGGTCGAAATAATAGATCGGCAAAGAATTAAACATGCAAGTAGATGAAAGTGTTATGTCACAAAAAATTAATAATGAGATAATTCAATCTTTCTCCACTTACTAGTTTACTACCACAGTAGCAGCTAAACATATTAATTTAACTCCTTCATCAACTAGCATTTTCCAGTGTAGAGCAAAAAGCTTCCTCCAATACATTAATATTTAAAATAATATCTAATAAAATATATACATATATGTTTCATATTACTAAATGCAATATGTTTAAAACCCTGTAAAAATGGTTTTAGCACATTTATCTACTGATATCTTCAATTAAGATGAATCATGTACGATCATTTCCATATGGATGTTTTTGAGTAAACCATCCCACACCCCACAATCCCCATTATTCCAATTGACTAGTCAATAGGAATTACCTTGCATATCTATAGTAACTTTTCTTCTTTTTCTCCACTCACTTCACATTCCTTTTCGATCTAATCGCGATTCGCAAACTCACTGACTCCAGCTGGAAAAATAAATTTATCTTCTCACGATAGAAGTTTCATGCGTCGCGTCGCTTTGTTGCATTTGTACGAGAAATTCGAGTCGATCGAACGCAACTCGAGCAGTGTCAGGAATTCCAGTCGATCGAGAATTTAAAGTCTCGAGGATGGACTGAAACGAGAATAATTCATTCGAATTGAGAGTGGAATTTTTACTCGATACTACAACATACTTGTTCGGGGATGAAGGTAGATTTCATTTGGTCTTTGTGTCCCTATCAGCACGGGAGAAATTTGATTCGCAGCTGGCGTCATAAGCAAATAATGCGTTTATGCATTTGCATGATGCTCCCGTAACAATCTGAAACATCCAGCAACATCTGTGTTAGTGTTAAAGCATCAGTGTCGTTTCTGTTCAAGGATGCATAAGCGTTTATTACGATGCTGTAGCGTTTTGCACGCGGGAACCGAATAAAACGCTGTCAGTGTGTTGGTCCGACTGATTCTGATTGTGAGATCGCTGACAAACCACGCGAAATCTCTCTGCACGCTCCTCTCCATTTCAATGTGGTTGCGTCAAATTATTGCTTAAACCTCTTCTGCACCGTTTTCATTCTTGTATTTGGATTTGTACTTCTAACGAAGCGTTACTGTACTAGCTTGCAGCGTTTCGTCTGTGTATCTATCTCATTAAGAAATTATTTCGATCTTCTATTGAATATAGTATAACATATATATAGCTTCTGTATATGTATTTCTCATGCTCTTTTATTATTATTTATATGTTATTATATGCTTGTACTATCAGAGTGAGTGTAGACTTGGGGCTTTAGGGCAATGTTTTGTATCATCCATGTACCTATTTATCTTATTGGAAAATTACTGCAGCTTTAACCTTCCATCAAATGTAATACATTTTTTATTCAGTATACTTTTTATTAACGTATTGCAGCTCCCTTATTTTCTAGTTTTGTGTATCTGCGATAATAGTGAACAGAGTTTTCAGTACAATATTTTCTGCAAATATAAACTCTTTAATGAAAACTACAATGCGAAGTTAAAATAACACATCTTTCTTTGTGTAAAATTGTTGCTATAGAGGTTTTTACTAAAATTGAATTTTCACTACATATAAAACATTAATTTTTCCTACAAATTTATTAGTCAATTGAATTGTAAATTTAAAATAAAATTGCTTAAACCTAGAATCAATGTTTCTTTTGTTCTGTTAGTGCATGAACAATGATGTGGCAGCATTCGGTCAGTGTGTAGTATAAACTGGCTAGAATAGTATTAGCATTGACATCCTCTATTTAAAATCGGTACCGCCGGTTTGGGAAAACGAGAGTGTGGCAGTTTCTATTGGTGTGTCAGTGATTGCACTGGATGTATATGTATATATAGCATCACTGCAGGTTTACGGGCGGTGATTTCGCCAATGGCAACGACATCTCGGCGATTCCAGCCGCAATCAGATACCGCATCATTCCCCCTCCCCCTCACTCTATCACTACCTCTATCTCTCTCGGCATTGCTTTCTGTGATTGCAAGCGTCGGTAAAATTGTATTCCCACGTTTTCCCCACCCATTTCCGTTCATCTCCACATTCTACCCCACCCTCTCCTTATAAACCACATACTACATGAAGAAATGTCACTTGGAAAACTGCTAATAAGGATGGCCATCACTGTTATTATAATAGCATTAAACGGTTATGATTTTTGTATCAGACATGGAAGGCATATGCATTTTGTTATAATTTCCTTATTTTTCATGCGGTATATACACATGCATATATACGTTCGAAGAACTACTTAATTTAAAACAGTTATTTCCCTCCGTATACGAGTGATTAGTAAGTTGATATTTTCGTAGGATTTTCGAGGTCTCTGAGTAAATTGGAGGAGTTTCGAGGGAAAATTTTGGAGAGGGGAGGAATAGTGGAAGACAGAGATTTAATGGAACGGGAGGGCAATACTCGAAGCCTTTCACGAAATGTCAATGTTAGTCTTTCCGGATTGTCCAATCGTTTAACGCCAGATATGTTCCGAGATGTGGAGAATGTCAACGGAATTAACAGAGCTACTTTGACAAATGGGCGAAAGCACCCTCCAGTAACGTTTGACCGCTCTTGAAATCAATTGGGTACATTTGTAGATACGATCGAATCAGCATTGATTTGTCTTGTTGGTAATCAATTATTTTATTTATTCGGCTGAAATATTATAAATATTTGATTAAAAACTCTAATAGTTTAATAAGGTTTATTTCTTGAATTAATTCCACAATAATTTACTACTTATTTTACATGCACAATTTGAAAGCTTCATATGGACTGAAAACACTTGACACTTGTGTGGGATATAGCCGCATGTACACATTATACATACATATACACACATACATACTAAAGAGAAAGGGTAGTTAGCGAGCTTCTACGAATTCATGAAGCTTCTACGTTTAAGCTAATTTAATTAATTAATTGTACGTCGTCTCGTAGAACCAAGTCGACAATAGCACATGCAACCCTCGGCTCACTGTCACGTTTTGGAGATTATGGAGTCTCTTCGTTCTCTCCACTATCTCCCCCCCCCCCCCTCTCTCTCTTTCTCTCATTTTGTAATTCAACTTTTGAAGAGAAATATCTATTCTTTATCATCGGCTTTACCAAGCATAATTTCTATTCTCCTTGCAAGTAATTCAAATAGCATTATCGTAACTTACTTAAACTCTTATATAAATAATACAAGGTTTAAAAAGAATTCAATAGATATATCGAAGATTTTCTATTGAGAAAATTCAAAATTTATGTGAGATACCCAATAAACGAATTCTGGCGAATTTCTGTAAGCTACCATTAAGAAAATACATGAATGTAGATGGAAAAATGTGAAATATGTTGATTAGCAAGTAAAGGTAGTGAAAGATTAGAGTGCATCTAGGAAAATTCATTGGATGCTTTCTCGTGCTTTTGTAGCATCAAGTCCCATTTGAAAATCGACTCGAAATGCAGTGGATTCTCCAACTGGCTTATCGTACAGGCCCCAACTCCTCTTCGAGGGTTCTTCACCCTCGAGGATCGCGACGCCCTTCAGGTTAAGCCACCGCGAGGTGATGCTTTCACTCCCTCTATACCACACTATAGGTACCATTACTCTCCCTACTTTTTCTCTCTTTCTAACCACTCCTTTCTTTTTCTATTTACAGAACATACTTGTAAAGACTTCCGGTGTACCCAGAACAAATTCTGCATCGCAACTGATTTATTGTGCGACGGTGTCAATCATTGCGGCGATAGCTCTGATGAGACATCGACCCTCTGTTCAAGTGAGTACTTTTTCTAACTTTCCTAAACAGTTTGAGGTAACAAGTTTTACTCTTTCTGATTATTCAACAGCTAAGGTATTCATGCAGAAATAACTATTAAACTATTTTCGAAAAAGAATTTCCTTAATTTATTTTTCATCTTCCTGCAACGATAGACAGATTCTTAATTTAATATTAAATGGTTTTAAAATAAGTGAATTATTATTCAACTATATCCCCTAAAGGGTACACATATGAAAATTGCATAAAGTGTACTCTAGCTTTAGGCATTCCAATTAATGTATCGATACTGAGGGTGTAGAATATTTTTATATTACAAAATTTATTGAAGTGAACCGTTATTTCTAACCTTTTAAAACTATAAATATCTTATACCAGTAAAGTTACATCGATGGTTCAGTTAAATCAATGGTTTACACGATGCTCTCCTCTCCTATTTAATACAAAGTGATAATGATGTATTAATACGATTTAGTATATTACATGAAATTATTATATTTACTTCGGTGATAAATAAGAGCGTTCCAAAATAATTTGTTTCTATATATTCATTTCATTCTACAGTGTAATGCATTTTTTACTATTCGTATTATGGGATAATTCACACTATGATTCCTCTATAGATATGTTCCCGCCTCGCCGTCCCTTCTATGTATAACATAATAGACATAAAAAATAAATGAGCATATTCATATACATAGTTATCGTTCAAAGATTATTGTCTCGTAATTAATTTTTTATGTAAAAATATTTTATCAAGGCAAGAACACACGTCGAGAAGGAAATTATAGTATGAATCATGCTAAAGTACGTAGAAAAGATGTGTAACGAGTTTTGCAATTTCACGACTCAAATAATGTCTAAAATTTAAATTACTCTTGATAATGTATACATTTTTTCACAGACACTGAAGCCTCGACGATTTTAGGGATAGAGACGACATGGTTCGCTGTTATTTTGGTTTTTCTCATCCTAAGTACGGCTGGCTTGGTCGCTGTTGGTGTTCTCTGCTTTTGCAGGCAACGCGTAGCCACACCGAGGCATCCGCAAAACGCACACAATGCCCAAACACACCCTCCAGCCAACTTCCCATGTGAGTCATCAGAGATCAATCAAAATAATTATTTCGATCTCATTGTTCTTCTTATTTTGCATAAATATCACTCTTCTGTACTGCCGTGTTAATAATAGAAGTCGTAATTGACATTTATGATATTTCGAAATAATGTAACCTTTACAAATTAAAACACATGTCCATGCATGAACAATTTACAAAAATTTTATGCGATATGAATTATTTGGAAAGGAAATAAGATGCAACAGCGGAGATTTCACAAGTACATATTTAGAGTAAAGATGTAGATATAGGTGCAGAAAAATAAAAATATAAAAAATTGCATATACTACTTCTATTCTTAATATAGCAATATAAGCTTCTAAATCTGTATAGCATTTTTCATTACTCATTATTCATAGTGTTTTTGTTATATGTACTATTTTTAAAATGTTATAATTACAAATTTTTTATTCATTTTCTAAAGTTATTATTCTACTATTATCTCTCTGTCACTTGTTTCTGAAGGCACTCAAACTTTAACGAATTTTCTTGTATTCATTTATTTACGAATCGAGAGGTCTGACCAATGACGATCTATTTTTAATATGGTCCTTTTTCGGATATGAGTAAAGTATTGATTACATAGATTTAAAAGTTTTCTTAACACTGCCTAATGAGCTAAATTATTACTATATGAAGTTTATATGTTAAATTCATTTTAATTTTTTTTTTTTTTTTTTTAATTTATTACTATTAATAATTTATATTTGACAAAGCCAATGTGTTCTAATTTTCAATGCACAGACACGAATAAGTAGAATATTAGAGCATAGTATATTTTTGAAATAAGAGTATAGCTCAGTTATCCAAAGTATAAATAATTGATTGGGCTTGAAAATAAACTGGTAGTAAGAATTACGCAAATACTCCTTTCACAGCGACCCAGTTTGCTTATTTATGAAATCTGCTGATATAAACGAGTGAAACAAGAGGTCAATGAAGGTATAATGAAATTAAGGAATCAGGTTTTTCCGGTATGTCTATGGGATAGAAAAAAATAACCCAAATGCCATATTAAGGAATTTGCGCATTGACCGTGTTACATTAAAAAAAAGGGACAGGTTTGACTAGAAAGTAGGTAAATATTGGAAGAATTACGCGGTCACCAGTTTTAGTACTCATCGCTGAAGCCTAAAAGGAAAATCCACTTCCAATCAGCATGAGTCTCGCAAGATACTCGTAACAGTTACTATGCATTCAAGTTATGCAAGATTTTATTAGATAATTTGTATTATTCTATATGACGTATCTCAAACCCTTACCATATTCTCTACACGGCTTTGAATGAGTCGTAAAATTGAAAAAAATATTTAACAAAATTTTCTTACCGTTGAACTTGAGATCAGGTTATTTGACATTTTTTTCATGTGGAGTGGCAATAATTTTTTTATCAGAGATATGTTTCTAAATTATTAGCGAGTAAAAAAATAGAGGAAATGAGAAAATATATGTAGGAAAACTACACTTCCAGACGAGACTGGAACAGAGAGTGAGGTGACCTTAGAGGCAAGAGTGCTAATAAATTTCAGAACGTTCGCTGTTATCAAGTCGACACGCGCCATTAAATTTGCACCCTTTCGGGATTGGCTCTGTAGGGAAAACATAACATGGACTTGTTAAAATCTGAAAATATACACATACCGAAACTTTTAACCCTTCAATTAGACCATAAACCTGATGATTACAAAAAACTAGTTGTAAAAGCCAGTTGAAATAAACTCATTTATCATCCGTGAACAATGTTCTATAAATAGTTTTCCGTGTAATATTTTTCTCTGATAAAAAGTATGAGAATTGCACAAGGTGAATAATATTTTTTTATATTTTTTAATATATTACATTTCCCGATAATAAATTCATGCTTCGTGCATTATTCTTATATTGCAAAAGTTTTTGATTTCTCAAAAGTTTTTCAATTTGCAAGAATGATAGCTCGAATGAAATATATATAGAATTATCACTGCCTCTCTACAATGAGTTTTCAGAACTCAATTTCCAAATGGCTTGTACGTGTGTTATGTTTAGCTGATTATCATTGAAATTGGTTTTATTCCGAGTAATCAATAAAGCATGACAGATGCGTCTCTATACGTTTCGTTCGTACACAGAGAACACACACATTTTAACAGCACTAATACCAATTTATGTCTGCTTATTTAAATTTATTTTAATAATAACCAAAACTTTCTTTCTTCGTTAATTAAATGTTCATGCAGCTTAATTCAATGTTTGTTACAAACCTTACAATCGTTCATCAAGACCCTTGCTCTATTTATAAATTTATTATAATTATAATGTTACATTAAAAGTGTATTTTTTTTAAAGTTGCTCCCAATAGTCTCTTCTAGTTTTTGCATTCCGCTATCGACTTTGGAGAGCATTATCCACTTCGTCGAGCCAGACGTTTTATCTTTTTCACGGTCTGGTGTTCGAATACTTTGCTCTTTTCCCCCGTTCCTTTTTCTTTTTCTTCATCTTCCCCTCCCCACACCGCATACATGCATAATGCGCCTATACTACTTTCAAGATGCACGAAAATCCTGATGTTTCCACGACTCTTGTATTCCCTGCAATCTAATAAACCATGACACAAGTTTCTACTCGAATACTTCAGTCTTTTCTTACGAGCAAAAATATTACTCTTCTTCCATGTCAGATAAACCAAATTTGAGAAATAAAAAGAAGTATCTCAAATGCACACAGCTCTTAAAATTCGGTACTTAACAGTTTATTTTTCTTTTTTAAATTAATTATTATTTGAATTACATTGCATATTTTTCACGTTTCTCACACAAAATGGCGCATAAATACGTGGTTAATTTATTTATAAGAAAATAAAGAAAGGTTGACTGCTAATGTAAACGAAATTTTAAAGAATGCAGTAGCATATCCCTGAATCCTAAAATTTTAATTATAATTATAAATTATTATAAGTTTTTGATCACACAACGACCGTCTACTAGCGCACGTTACATATATTTTTTCTCACATTTCTCATAGTCCGGCGCGTAAACGTGCAGTTGGTTTGTTTAAAAAGGAAGAAAAAAACTTGATGCGCACGAATGATGAATCGATTTCACCGGGCTTTAACATGGGGGATGGAGAAACTGTATCGAGGAAAGTAGAAATAGCGGAGAAAGAAGAAGATAACGATTTCGGCAAGAGTGGATGAGCACGAATGGACTTTGGCCCGGATCCAAAAGAACGCGATTTTACGGTGCCTTTTTACATACGCCGTAAAATGGCCCAACCTAGCAATACTTCCTGACTTTCCAGCTCCACACGTTGAATTTCCGTTCAGTTTAGGTAAATACCCAAATTACGACAAACATTAATGCGTATGTATTTTCTTGTACGTTTTCATTCAAATCGATTGACTTATTTTTCAATCAACACATTATCAATATAGGGTATTTATTCCTTTTTATAGAAGAAAAATAAACCAGTGATACAACAATGAAAGCGATGGACGATGGAATGACTTTTCTTAAGATCAATTTTCTTGATAATTACGTAGGTGCGCGTAACGGGGACAAATATTCAGATGCGTTCCTGCATCTTAACACACACATCTCCGATAGTCATTCTCATTCCAAACGCATGCAGAACGAAAGTTCAGAATGTTTGGGAAGCTTCTGTGAAATTGAATGAGGTTTCACCTTCTACTTATATCTTTCTTCCACAGGAAGTACTAAATACTTTCGCGTGCTCTTATTAACTCAAAATATATAATCAATTTTCAAATCGAAAACCAGTATCTCTTTGATATTCCATAAGAATATTAAGTGGCTTTAATCAGGACACTGATTTCAGACTGATCGAGACGGTAGTAAAATATTTAAGGATATTTTAATGCTATCAAATTTGACGAGTTGCATTTTAGCGGACATAGTCATTTCCTGTAACAACATAATCAGTGCACTAATTTCCAAATCAAATTTGAGAGCTAGGCAAAAGTTTGCACATTATTCAAAGCAGCCTTCGATGTCAGTGATGCTAGTCACGCGATCAACTTCCGCTATCTTGTCGGTGCCAGAAATTCGAAATAACTTTTATAATTACCTTAATTGCTATTCTTCATTGTAGATAAAATTTGGTAGTCATTGAAGATTTTCCGCAGTGGAAATGTTAAGATTTTTTGCAAAATAAAGGAATAATGCTTAAACGATAGTTGCACGTAGTTTTAACTGAAGAACATTGGCAAGTACGTATAAATAATAATAGTGTGTTTTTTCAATTGGGCGTCATTTTGCACTTAAATAAAAAATTTCAAATATAGACAAAATATCTGCCCAAAACATAATCTATATACGCAATATAAAAACCGTTCCTACATAAAACGTTCCAACCTCTCAAATTGAGGCTGGGAACGCAATAGCAACGTTTTCGACACTCTTCTGTTATGTGGGAGACTTGTGTGTATTAATATTGGCCGATGATATCGGCCGATCGTTGTCCAAGGGTTATGAAAAAAAGATGCAATCGTCTGACAATTTTCCTCCGATTATGTCCTAGTCTGTACGTGACTAAAAAGATACAATCATACAACAATGTTCACGTCGATCGTGTCCTGACCTGTACATGGCTTTAACTGAAAGAAACATAGGCGTTATAAAAAATTAACAGATTATATAAAGTCTATTAACGAGTAATAATTGTCATTCTTATACATCTAAGATACACGAGAAGAGAATGTAGTAACAAAGATACCAAATTGTTAAGACGATTATACATGACAATGTAGCCAGGGCTCGCTAATTTCTCCAAATACGTTTTTGGTATAGCTAATATAAAGGGTGACATATTTCAAATAGTACACAGTAAAAAATCTCGTGTCTGTGGTTTGAAATAAAAAATTATTGAAAACAAACATTGAATAGGTCTGGTATACAAACGGGGGGGGGGGGGGTATGAGATATTACAATCATTAGTTTAGATTTGAACAGTTGTTTGCACATCACGTGAAGGAGAAATTAATTTTCTTAAACTGCCTCCCGTATTTTTTATTAAATATTGATGAAGCTTATTTTGAGAGCTATGATGATAATGATGAACCATTTGATTCAGGCGTTTATGAGATACTTCGATTTTAAATTACAGGTAATTGAACAAGTGTATAGCGTAATGGCTGCGCACGCATACTATCTGAGAAAAGCTCAAACTTTATTTATTTACAATTTCATGAAAATTCATACATTCTAAATACATTAATGAAATGATACCTTGTACATAATTAGAATATTTTGGAAATCTGTCGGACTAGGTTATAGGAACATGTAATTAAACATAATAGGCACCTAGGGTAATCAAAAGCATGCAGATATTACCTTCCCATTAGCTTCAAAAATGTTCAACATCAAATCAATGCTACCATCTTATGTTCTCCTCGAAGTCACATCATTTTTCTGTGAAATGTCTTTTCATATTTCTCATTTACGAGATTTCTGACAATATTGTTTAAAATGGCCAGGCCTTTGTATTGTTGACGCTTCATACTCGAAAGCTTATTATAACGACGCCCTAAAATGTTTGAATGTGAAAATGAATTTATTTCTATATAAGCCATCTAAAGAAATAATTTCTTTCTTAAAAACAGTTTTTCGAGTCTATATACAAAAGAGCTTTGAAAAGGTTCCAATAAAAAAAATTGACATTTCTTACATTTAACAAAATTATATTTTCTTATGTGGTATTCCTCTATACTTTGAGATATGTTAAATTCTTCACCCTGTATATTAGACTTTTATACATCTCGAAGCGAATATATATGCAGTGCTGGTGTAGAAAAGCTTCCGGAACGATTAATAATATTGATTATTTTGAGAAATGTTAAAAAGAAAAATACCCAATAAAATCTGTTATTTCGCTATATTTGTTTAACTTTAGAGAACATACTGAAGGCCATGAGAAGGATACCTTGAGTTTTTTATAATAAAATCACGTAATTCTTTTCCTAATCTCTTGTAGGTTATCTCACGTGTTTTCTAAAACCCTCTTTTCATTTTTTTCTTTTATCTGTAGTCTTTTACGATATTTTCGTTTTGAACATATACGTAGGTGATGAAAGACTACGTGTGCTTATGTGTAGTGGTCGCGCACATTGCTCAGCGAAATCTGCAACTGTATGCAATTTCAAGTCAAGCTATCTCATAATCAATTGGATTAATTAAAACATTAAATAGAATATTTCTGAAATCTCCTGAGATAAGCTACAAAAATATGTAAAAAGAAATAGGAGGGTTCCTTTAAAAAATTGTAGGTGACCTCCATATGCCTTTCAGTACGCTTCCCTGTAAAATCAATATAGCCATCCAATACATTCTTTATTCATTTTATTTGAATCATTTTTCAATAAATCAAAATATTTTCTAAGAATTTTAACCATCCCGGGACTTTTTATAGCACCGTATACAATTATTGTATTTACATACGAAAATGTTCTGTCAAGAATGATAAAATTTTAAATGGTGCTGATAATATACTGAACAACTAGATATTCTCGTTTCAATGTCATTGGTTAGAGTATACAATTCCTAAATTTTAGCTTTATACGTCTTTTATCTATAGTGAGAAAATAGATGCAGTACAGCTTGTGTAATCGACGCATGGCCAGATGAATAAACATAATATTAAGAATGCGAGGGTTAGCTACCCAAGATAATAACTTAAAAGAATCTAATGAATCTCAGCTGTCACTGAACAGAAGCACTTAGCATACAACTGTTAATATTTCAAGTTGAGTATCGAAAGTAGCAAAAACCAGTTCTCCATGCATAAAAATTGTCTGATGTACTAAAATTGTTTATATTAGGTTTCTTCCAGCATCTCACTGAAATTCGTTCATTAAACCATCACATTTTTGCGCAGAACCAGGAATTGAACTATGAAAATTGATTGATTTGTGCATTGAAGGATTCTCAAGAATTTTTCTAATGCTGGAAAAAATTGATGGAACACTCTCTTCGATTTCTAAAAAAATAAAAAATATACAAAATGCGTAATTATCTATCGCTAGCCGTAAAGTTGCATTTAGATATTGTAACTTGGAATAAAATGTTTAAATACTATTATTTTATACTGTTAATATATATTTACCGAGCTGCATAACAAATTATGTAGCCTTTTAGTTTAAAAATAGTTTTTCATAACTCACACACAGTAAATATTAACAATAATAAAAAATAATATAAATTTTTTATCGCAGATTACAATATCGAAACTTTATTTTGCATTTGACCATAAATAATCACATACCTTGTATAAAAAAAATTGTAGATAATTTTTCAAATTTAGTATCCAAAATGCTACAAATCTCTTCTTTAAATATAAAAATAATCCTATTTTCTTAAATTCTTGTCGTTTACAACAAAATAATTATTCAAATGTTAGAATTTAAAATTTAAATTCACAAGTACTATGAGTTTTGTTTGCGCAGATTATCTCAGCAAATTATTTGTGAAGATTTAGTAAGCAATGTGGGAATAGGAGATTTTAAATTTAAAAGCGAGTGTGATAAGTGGATCGAGCTTCGATTGGATAAAACATGAGAAAAGTTTGAAGAGTTTCATAGAGACGTAGCATAGATTAGAGGGGACTGTATTGGAAGTGTAGCGTCATTGGTTCGACCTCCGGTTGGGTAGGCAGTGGTGGTCAAACGATAGACTGAAAAAACTAAGATCAATATTAACGCTGTCTGGCATGCCTCTTTAGGAATTCAGTTGAGTTCGCATTGGCGATACGTGTGTTTGCTGTTGCCGGTGTTTTCGACTGGGAGCCTTCGGACAATCGTATACTGGCCAGTTTCCCTGCAGACTTCAAACGATTCAGTTCTTACGATTGTGCTCACTTACAAATACTGGCACAATGTACAGCATGCTTCTTTAGGGATTCAGTTAAGTTCGCAAGGGCCATACGTGCTTTTGGCATTGCTCATAGTGTCTCCATCTGGAAATTCTTGGACAATCGTGTGTTGGCCAGTTTCGTTGCAAACTTCAGACATTCCAGTTCTTAATATTGTGCTCCGTTCAAAATACTGGAAAGATCAACTAAGCCTAACTCATCAGTGTGCTCAAAAATCCTCCCTATCCCAATTCTTTAACTTTAAGGCCTTTGAGAAACTTGTAAATCCTTTGAAAAAGCTGCATTCGAATTGCATAGTGAATTTGTTATCGCCAGTGTTTCCACATGGAGGTCTTTGGACAATAGTGTACTGTCTGGTTTTTGCTGCAGTCTTCATGCTTTTCAATTTTCAAATATTGGAAGAACCGATTTATCCAAAGTCAGAGTACTCAAAAATCCTTCCTATCCCAATTGTTAAACTTCAAAGACTCCAAGAAGCTTCTGAATTTGTGGGCAAAGCTACGATCGAGCTGGCTAACAGTTGGCATTCCTCATCAGGCTTCCAGATGCAAAGTAGAGAAGAGGAAATTTCAGCGTTGGCGTCTAAATACCGAGACACAGTGTTCCATTCTGCTGGCAGCATTTGAGTCTTGGTTGCAGCTACAGCTGAAAACGAGACGGGCAAAGCTATCGAATTCCCGTGGAAGTGAGCGGTGCGAGCAGGAATTGCAACTCTGGCAAGATCTGATGTTGCAAGATCGCAAGTTTCCCTTGGCAGTTTCGACGCATCACCAGTGGAGGCCACGTGGATTCTCATCCCTCTCACACTCTTGGCTATTCAGCTGTCAGCCACAGCCAACCAATCGAGTTGTATCGTATTTCCACGCAATTAGCCGAGTGTCTTTAATATTTTTCTTGAAAAAAATTCATTGGAAAATGTCGAAGAAAGTAATATTCACTCTTATGCTAGTGTCTGTCCTGATGTGTTTGATCAGCTTTTCCAGTGCGATCAACGATCAATCCTACAAAGAAAACAGCGTAACTTATGAAGAATTTGTTAGCAGAGACTTCTTCGTCGGACCTTGTTTAGTGAATACTCAGAGAACCTGTCCGGATCCAGAAGTCAGCTTCTACTTGTATACGAGATTCAATCCTACAGAAGGGCAAGAGATTCTGGTGAATAACACCGGATCCAATTTAGGTGACACTAATTTTCTACCCTTTAGACCAACGAAGATCGTAGTTCACGGTTACAATTCGGATATGCAACTGTACTCTTTGGTGGACATTAGGAGGGAGTATCTGAAGAATGGGGAGTACAATTTGGTGGCGTTGGATTGGCACAGATTGGCCGTATCCCCCTGTTACCCAGTGGCAGTGCACAATTTGCCACACGTTGGCGATTGTTTGGCTCAGCTGATCGAAAGAATGAGGGATTTTGGTGCCAGTGACATTCACGTGATTGGATTTAGTTTAGGTGCCCACGTGCCAGCATTCGCTGCAAATGTACTAAGGCCCAATAAGATCCAGAGGATTACTGGGTTGGACCCAGCCATGCCGCTTTTCGTTACTGTCAATAAAGATGAAAAGCTGGACGCAGGTGATGCTGATTTTGTGGATGTTTTCCACACGAATGCCTTCGTTCAGGGTAAACTGGAACCTTCCGGACACATAGACTTCTACATGAATGGTGGGATCAACCAACCAGGTTGCTGGGAAAAGAAAAACCCATTTGGTTGTGATCATCATAGATCGGCCGAGTACTTTTCCGAGTCAATCAACTCTGAAGTTGGCTTTTGGGGTTGGCCCTGTTCAGGATTTGTCGCTTATCTGTTGGGACTTTGCCCCCCTACCTTCCCTGAAGTGCTGGCTGGGGATAAGGTCGACAAGAACTCTAGGGGATTTCACCTTGTAAAGACCAATGCACAAAGTCCTTATGCCAAAGGAATGTTTCCTGTTAATCTTCGTGATATGCATCAGTGATTCAAGTTTAACGAATTTTCTGCAATTTTCAATACGTTCCTCCTGTTTATTCTCCATAAACATTTTGCATGGACACCTGAAGTGTTATTTTTTAAATAATTTGCTGCATCGGTTTTAAAACTTATCTAATCTAGTCAATATAGATTTATTTACCTTATGCTGGTTCCCTAGGTATTATTGATAATAGTATATGATCGATGATAAGATACAGCTGGCACGTTCCTCTTAAAGATGTTTCATTTATCGTCATTACTGAGTTTCAAATATTTATGTACCTTCGATGAATCGTTTTGTGTAAATATAGAGCTGTATATAATTTAGATGATAATTATCACAATGTAATAAAGGATAATAAATGTTACTTGTTAAAATTTTCAAGAATTTGAATGAAATTAATGGAGCTTAAGAATAATAGTTTGTTATAATGTTTTACTTTTTTCTATTTCGAGTACCTAGACTTTTTAATGAAACTTAATTTTCAATTAAATTTTTTAGAGGCTACTAACTTAATCTGTTATATATAGGTCAATTTGAAATTTATATCAACCTACTTTTATACCATTGTCTTTTTTCACAAATGAAAGAGATACAGTACTGCTTATAGAAAGTATATAAAAAATGTTAATAAATTTATTAGTATTATAGTATCGATAAGGGAGAGTCAATTGCAGCTTAATTCAATACGAAATTTTTGTAACCTATATGTATAAACTGGTTTTCCTATGTCGCAAAGTAACATAATTAACATTGCATCATTGAATCAAAGTGGTATAAAAATATTTGTGCACTACTTTCAATGACCTAATATTTTCTGATTACCAAATCCTAGGTAAGAAATATGTGATGCAAAATTTTAATATAAACTCCACACTAAAGTTTCGTGCAACTTTCTTCTCTTTGGAATTTTAAAATTCTTTGTCAGCATAAATAATGTCAGATATTTCAAAGAATCGAGAATAACTTTAACGCATAGAAATTTTTAAATCTGCTCGAGTGGATCTTTGCACATATATATTAATATGCTTATATTATAAGATTTTTTTAAAATTATGTTTCCATTTGGTTTACAGAATATGTTTATGTGTGCAAGTATGTTTTTATCATTTTATTCTTAAAGAGTTCATAAACAAAAGGTTTGAAACGACGCTCAAGAGTATTTAAGATGATCCCGTTACTGGATTTTGAGTAACTTTAGAACGGTGAGAAAATTTATAAATTGAAATGAGGTAAGAAGAATCTAAAAAAAAATCATATGTAAATTTAGTAATTTTTCTTCGTAGGAGGAACTTTAAAATTCCATGCAAACAGAAAATGCACCAGATTCCCGGGTGACCTAAGTTTTCCTGGACGTAAGTCTTCTCGTCGTTAACTTGACGAAACTTGAAAAGTTTCCTTCGCCATCCCACTCGCGCTTCTTCCCCCTCCCTATCCCCACGCATATTCGATCGAGTCGCCGGAAGTGAAAACCGAGATATGTCGCTGCGGTCATATTAAAACTTCTCGAATTGTTTAGAAGCTCTGGCACACAATTTAAACTTATGGCGCATCTTGCCAGACGCTTCTCCTCAGGGTTTAATACAAAATTCAAGCCTTCGGTAATCGAACCGAAAGCTTGCTGAATTTGGTTAATAGCGGAGTTTGCCTAATCCATCCTATGGATAAACTAACTTTGTAATGAATCATCTATAAAATTTCACAAAAAATTATATATCTTCAATGAAAAACTTATTATTATATGGAACTTAACCTCTAGAATATTTTGGAAACTAGTTGATTAATAATTTGAAAGTTTCATTAAATAATCATTAGAAATTGTAATAAAAAGAGAAGGTTATTGAGTTCTTTAAAAATGATACAAATTAATATTCAAATTTTCTCTCCATTTACACTTGCATATTACATTTCATACTAGCCTCACTATTATCTCTCTGTTCTGATACCTTCGATTCTTCCGTGGACTCGGGAGGCTTCCAGCATGCAGCTCGCCTCAAGCGAAATTGGTATTCCTGCATATCCAAGCAACATGGCTATAAATTTAAATTTTACGCTCGACACTTGAAAAGATTTCAGAAATTTCAATTTGCTTCTCAGCTGCTCCTAAAGCTCTGCAGATAAATAATATTCTATACATAACCATACTATTCGTTTTTTTTAAATGTAGGATCAAACTTTAAAAACATATTTTTATGAAAAAACGTTTAAATACAAACGTGTTACATATAATATAATTTGGGAAAGAGAGGGAAAAGCTCATTTGTTTTTTGATGTTACATTACATATATATAATACAATTTATAGCAAAGAAGGTACTGAAATAAATGTAAAAGTATTTCCAATAGGCTTAAATAAGTTTTGTATGTTTTTAAACAGCAAGAAAATTTGACATTTCTTAAGATAATAATAATTTCAGTCTTCAAAAAATCATGATTATATAATGATTAATAAATACAGATTAGCAATCAATTGACAAAATTGTCGAATAAATTTATTTTTAAGAAGTGCTTTAAACAGTTATCATCTTCAGTAGATAGCATAATCTCGGTTTTGATATAGATATTAGGATTTAATCCGGTAACACAGAGGAATTCGCGAAAAGGCCAATGTATAGAGGACAATTGGATAATGAACGTTCTTCAGTAATGAGCTCAAACGTAAATTGTGCGACGAATTGCCCCTCTGTACTGCTATGAATAATTACTATTCGTCGATCGATGGTAGTTGAACGATATAACGATAATAGTTTCAGCATTGCTGCGTCCGATAGGCCACCGCTTCTCTTCAATTTCCTTTAAACTCTTTCCAGATTTAATTCATTACAGTCTAATTCTGTGCATCCTCGGTCAAAACTCTCACTCTTATATTGGCTTTTTCACTAGATTAAGTGGGACACTGACTCGATCTACTCATTATTTCTTAGCTACCTAGTATCAGCTATTATTACGGTCATTTGAGGTAAGTGTGCCCTGCTGTTTTCAATTTTAATAAGGTCTTATACTGACATATTAATTACGATAAATTTTGAAAAAAAACGGTAATATTTAGATAAAGTCTCTATTAAAGATCAAACTGACTGTATAAGTATAAAAATGTAATTATCACTTTAAAATATTTCATACACTTAACGTAAAACCATTGACGCAGATTATACATACTTGCTTTGCTCTTTATTGCGAGTAACTGTTCAAACCCATGAAGGGTGAGTGTATATGCACACCATAATCAATAGCATGACGTATATATATAAATATATATTGATGATAATTTGAACATTTGTTAAATTTTAATACTACTTTTTCTTTTGTTTAATAATGTTGTAACAGCAACAATTTGTTGTTTAATGATATGGTGATAAATAATTAATGAGTATATCTAATCATTTCCAATAACAAAAAATTATCAGGTATCTTTTCTGATTTACATTTTTAATGTCATACGATAATATTATTTTTTCAATCGCATATTGTATCATTTTTAATTTTTGACCGTGAAAAATATATTATTTTGTTTTGATAAAATTTGATAATGAATGATATTTTTCTTTGTGATAATTTTTCCATCTTTTAATATTTAAATTAGACGTAAATGCTAACTACGGAACGCAAAAACTTTTAAATAACGTAGGAATAAAAAAGGTATGCGAGGTATAGTGTAAGATTGTCAACAGCGGAAACAAAGAGAGGAGTAACGATGGTTTCCAGCTAAAGAGAGGGGCGGAGGGGGGTGGAGGTTGCGCCAATTTTCTGTACGAAAGTGGATTTTCCGGGGTAGAGCAAAGGAACGCGTGTAGAACAGATCGGAATATGCATGAGTCGGTATTTCGTTGTCCAGAATTGAAGCTACTCGCAGTTGGAGCTTTCGTGGATTGACTACTAAACGCACAAGGGAGTGAAACGGATATGGCGAGCTTGCAACTTCTTTGTCAAGCTATAGAAATGCTCGGAATTAACAAAACCACTCTTTAAAAACCATAACTAAATTCCCCCGATAGTATTTTATCGTGAAAAACACAGTCACTGAATACTAAAATATTAAACGAGTTAAATTATATTCTGATAAATGAATAACGACTCCATTTAAATGGTCATATATATTTCATTCATATTATGAATACAATAATCTTTACTTCATTCAATAATTTGCTATCTATCATATTATCGAAATTATTAATTGATATTAGATAATTGTCAATTATTTAATTGTTAATTCAAATTTTGTATGAAAATCGTTTTGTACGCACTATTACTCTACAAGTGAGACGCAGTATTATAACTCCATTCCTCCGACAATAGATATAACAGCATTATAATATTCATATACCATTACTAATACATGAGTACACTAGATCAGAAACCCACTTCATGAAAATTTGCAAATCAGCCTGGAGCAATTTACCGCGAAATTTGAATTCTGATAAGAGTAAGGTGGAATTTGTTTAATATATATCGAATATCAAAGGCAGTTGCGGATTATGGGTGAAACCGAGTGGAAGAAAGATTCAGCGAAGGGTTGATAGAGCTCGATAGAAAACGCTGCATGGGAAGCTAAACGAGTGGAAAAGTTGAAAAGAAGCGAGAATTGAGAATAAACAGGGAAAATTTGCTTGAAATTAAAGAAAGTTTCTTATTGTTCAAGAGAATGAAGCAATTAAAAGATTCTAACGAGATACGAAATTGGTCTGTAAATGGCTTAAGTGAACTTGTAAAATTTCCTGGTGGTTAGAACAATGGATGATTGCAGGAATCTTTCACGTGCTCTGGTTCGAGCAGTTTTCTCTCATCTCCACGTCTTCGGCATATTTTTCAAGGAAGTTTCCAGGCATGGAAAAATCGCGGCACGTTAAACACATTCTCGTGATGGTTCGTAAAGTGGTGAAAAATCTATTTGACCCAGATACTGAGCTGAGACGCATAATGCTATCTTTATCTAAGCCAGCGGAATATGTGCGCAGCCAAATAATCGACGTAGAGTAGACTGTGTCTTTTTATCATTTCAGTATTATACCTTAAAGTTTGTATTCATTTAAAAAAATCTTTCTCTTTGTGTATTTTTTATTGGCGAATAACGAGGCTTCAAAGCTAACAAGCTGAAATCTTTGCCATTTTATTCCGAAACATCCCTTGACATTTGACATAGCTTCAGTCTGTCGCTCGAATGATTTTCAGCTGCTTTTTTAAAGAGCTTGCATCTTTACAAAAAATCCTTTGGCAAGCCCCGACAAAATTGTGCGATTAAGCCGAGCTTAAGCCCCTATTAGATATTAGTAATGTTTTACAGAAGCTTTTAAGCACACGAGACCTTTTTATAAATTATTTTTCACGATTTGCATGAGTGTAACGGTGATATACTTAGGGAAGTTGGTTGAGCGATTATGCTGAGTTTGAGAAATCTATTTGAAGTACGCTAAACCGCTTTCCCGCAGAACTAACGTGAGCTTCCGTGTTTTTATAGAAAATACTTAATTTAATGAAAATATTGAAGAAGGGATGGGGAGGGAGTTGAAGCTGCATTTCTTTCGTATTTGTAAAATTACGATTTGAAATTGGAATATTTTTCTTAATCCATTGAAAAATAACTGAAGGAGATATGCGGAAAGTAGCTTTTCAAATTATTCACACGTGTGATTTGTAATTTGCATTTGTAAATAGATAAATATTGACGGATGCATGCATCTCGATGAATATATCGAGTAGATAATCTTCTTGTTTGTAAACATAATATAAACTTCACTGGATTGGTGTACTCTACAAATATACTTTTCGTACGTTCTAATCATTTTCCATAGGCATGGCTTATACAGGATAATTGTTATTTACTCATTCTCATAACGAAGAGACTATGCTAAAATCGAAACACTAAAACTAAAAAGTGGCTTATATACTTTAAAAACTATTGGACAAAAATGACAAATCGAATTATTTTTATTTGTAACAAGCTTTATTTTCACATTAATGTAAATATAAAATATAAATCGCATTATTTTAAATTTAATGAATAAATTCTTAAACTTAAAAACAACGTGTAAATCTTGTTGTTCACTTATTTCCACAAAAATAATAACATTTGAATTAACTAACTTTCCATGCACTGCGCCCTTTATACGAGCCCACTTCGTAAATTTTGACCACTTCAGTAAATCATCCCGTTCGTCATTTGGATCTTATGCTTCTTTACAATAAATAAATATATTATTTTTTACAAAATGAATCTTTCAATATACGCTACGCAGCACAGTTCTGTATATAGTAACTTATATTTTTAAGTAATCGACGAATAAAATTTTACGTTCCAAATATGACAATAATTTTCAACAAGTAGTCAAATCGGGGCTATTCAGTTTTGCCCCGGCGTACGTAATAACATATTTATAATCATTGCACATTTACCAAATAAAGTTATTTATTTTTTACCATACGAAATTAACCTTAAATAGGTAATGAGTTACATAATTTATATCTGTACTTGATTTGTCTATATCAAGTTTTTGGCACAACAGACTCCAAAATTATTTGGAAATTTGCAATTGTAGACCTCCTCCTCCTACAAAAATCAGTACCAACGTTTATCTTAACTGATTGAATGCGAATGTTTACAATTTTTTATTGACAAAAAGTACAACGGTTTGGTCTACATTACTACTAATAATACTGCATATACGGAATTTTAATGGCATTATGAATTTATACCGCACTACATCTGTCGCATTATAATTGTGTTTCTTTCGAATACCGATCATATAAACAATACAAAGTCATGAAAGCATATTTCCACCAACATTGCTTTTGAATCAGTGGAAACGACAGATTCGTAATTGTTCGTTTAATTCTCAAACCATGAACACTCCGAAAAGAAATATGCTGAAAGAAAGGCCTAAAAAACATGGGCATTCTTAGAAGTGCCAAACGTGTGCTCCTGTAATAAATTTGACACGCATTGGAACATTTTAAGAACGTTTTTGACACTATACTTGATATAATCAGCCAAACTTTTATTTAAAAACTGGCAAGAAATTTTTTTTTCAATAAATGTCTTTATACACTATGAGATATATAAGTTTTTACCGACAAATAAATGTTTATTGAAAGAGATTAAAAAAGCTATCGAGTCGTAAGGAACTAATTGAGGAGTTTGAAAGTGGTATGGCGGGACTGATGGGTGTTAATGGGTTTCCAGTGCAACAGATGTACGGATCGAACGGGGCTTCAAGCGGCCTGCCAATGGGAATGACGCAACTGAAGGGCAGCGGCGTCGGGGTGTTGGGTCCAATGGGGAATTTAATGAACAACACGGGGTCCTACGGCCCCGGGATAATGGGCGCCACGACGCTTCCCAGGCCGGGAAACTGGCTGCGCCCTGCGGGCCTCAGGCTCGGGCACAGCGTGGTCCGGGTCCGCCTCTACTGCCAGGCAAAGTGAGGAGCCATGGCTCCGATAGGTCAGTATGATCCAATAATCTCTTCAAATCTATCTTCTCTATCCAAACCGCCTATTACTTACTTACAATTTTGTGAATTTTCATGGAAATAATACTCACTCCTTTTTGGTAATTGTATGTGTGTGTGTGTGTGTGGACACGTACAAATTTAAAACTATAAAAATTATTTCTTTTAATTTTAACTCGATTTTTCAATTCTATGATTAATGTTCAAGTCATTTTAAAATCGTGTCTCAATAACTCCTTAAAAATTGATCTTGGGATCTTGTTCTACCCTGTATAATTTAACATGAGTATTTTAATCTGTCTCACAATAGGCACACATAAAAATTAATTTCACTGGATTACCTATTAGAGATGTAACATTTTATCTCTTTACCTTTTTAAATCTAAAGAAAGAGGAATTTTGAAAAGGTTCTATGCAAAAATTTCATTTCTTTACATTTACGCAGATAAGTAAATGTTTATGCTTACTATCTGGAACTAATTAAATACCTTACTTATATTTATAACAATAAAAATAACAAACAGTCCCCTACAGATTCGTGTATTTTCCATTATTATCCTTCAGCTTGTCTAAGGTAATCAGTTGCTAAAACTCGCTGAAGCTAATAATCATACGTTTTGAATAAAATTTATAATATTTAACGAGCTGGTATTAATTAAAGTTTCGTTAATTTATTTTAGACTCCCTGTTGCTCTCATTTTAGCAATCCAGGGGCAAGCTGGCGATAGTCGTAAAAGCCAAAAAGTATCGCGTTATTATCGCAGTCTGTGCGCGTGAATGGGTTAACTTCTAATGGATCCTTTTTACCGGATATTCGCCAAGTTCCAGCCGAGTTTGCGCTTTAATGGGGCTCGTATGAAAAATGTAACGAAACGGAAAAGCAGCGGAAAAGTGACATTTCCTCGCCTACGTAAAAGATTTTTTTTTCTTTATGTTTTTTTTTTTAAAGCCACGTGAATCGCTTCTGCTTCTGAGAGCGCTCGAAGAAAATTCGATAAGACTGCCATTATCGTTTTTTTCACTCTCATTAGATGCATTCCATTAATTACCACCCCCCTCCCCATTTCTCTCTTCTATTTAACTCTTTAAATGTGTTACACTATCTCCATTTATTCCCTCTGCACTATCTTATCCAGATTATTCGCTCTAATTCGATTCAACGCGATCAACAGATTTTATGCCAGCCATCAAGTTTTTCACTTGGAATTTTCTGTTAAAATTTGTCAACTGTACTATTTTTTCCCGTTTCGTTCACACTACAATAATTAATTTGTTGGAGAATGTGGAATATTTAAAATTTCAAAGAAGCGTTACGATTTCGTTGGAATTCCATGGCAAGGGAGATTTGTAAATAAAAATATATGGTTCGTGCAGGGAGCTTCCTGTGCAGCGTATAACGTTTAACGGGAAGTAATTGAGGAGGAAGGTTTGGCTGTTTTCTACCTTTTCGTGCAAATAAAATTGGATGAACCAATGGGAAGCGAGGATTTTAGGATTTTATTCCGTGGCCGAGGACCATGGGCTCTTAAAAGACCGTTACCCATCTCTCGTAAATTCAAATTGCGATAAGATTGCTTATGCGAGTCTCGAAATCGATAGATCCCTCGACCAGAGATTGGAAAACTTTCGAATTTGCATTAGACGTGCGCGATTGCCGTTGGTATCGCGTCAATTAATTGAATTCCCTGTTTCCTATGCTCTATTTAAATCGGTTTCGCATAAACCACGGTATAAACTGACGCATAATACGATTAATTACCTCTCTTAGGCGGGGGTAATTAATTACATTGCCACGAACTTTAATCAATCAGAATATTTAGACATGATTTATTCATCAAGAGACACGGAAATGATTTTTTAGTCAGCAAGTTCATTCCTAAAAATTAACTCACTGAAAATCATTTATTATAAGTTTAAGAAATTTTTACAACTGCTAACTTTACTCTTTATTAAATTGTTTTAGCGACATCTCTTCCAGCCAAAAAGACGAATGGTTCGTGTAGGTAAGCAAATCAATTTATTTTCTTAAAAAATTCAGATTTGTTATTTGTCTCGATGTATGATTATTTTGTACAAAATGGGTAACAAACATGGTTGGCCAATTATAGGCATGGGTGTTTTGTATAACTAAGAATAAAACAATAAGAACTACTATTAACATATCCTAAAAATGTTTGTTGCTCAGTTGCAACTCCGATTTAAAACGAATTACTTGTTATATACTTGTGTTCAGTGGTGATAATTTATCGTACATTACCCATCAGTCTGTGTAAATAGGATTCGTATGCCTATTATTTCAATAGAGTCGTATAAATAATTTGTACGGTTAATTAAAAAGAAAAATAAATTGTTTTAAAATTTTTCATTAACTAGTTTACGTGTTTCAATTCTTTGAAATTTTATTTTATGAAGAAATAATTAATTAAAAATCTAGAGTTTGAAAATTCAATAGAACGTTTTTAAATAATAATTTAAAACGCGCGTTTTATAGAGAGCACTTTACTGATTAATTTCGCACAAAAATATTGAGATTCGATAAATATTTTACAAGATACTGCTACTGAAAGTCGAGAGAAAACTACAAAATATCTGAAAGTTAAAAATAATTAATATATTTTGTCTTGAATAATTCAATTACTTTAAAAAGTCAACCGTAACCTGCTATTATATTTGTTATACCTTACATAACCATTTAACGAGTTAATGAAAGTATAGTAGATTCTCAAACGATTTTCAGTAGATTTCATTTTTTTTTTTTTTTTAAGAGATTATTTGCAAATGAAAATGTAAAAGCTGGTAATTGTTGGTTTTTCAGAGGCAGGCCTGGACCAGAGCCCGCAGGGTGAAAAATTGCGGTGGTGCCCACACCGCTGTCCCAGAAGGTGACCAAATGGACGATTTTAACAAAATCGTATCTGTCGCGATAGAAAATCGTTGGTCGCACATATAACGATAAAAAAAGAATTAAAGTAAAGCCGTCGAACACACCACAAAGACCATCACGACTATCCACAAACGACAGAATTCCATGCGAAAGGACTCCAAAGCCGTATTGAAAGATCACAGAAAAGTGAGAAACGCTGCCGTATCATAATTAAAATTAATTCTTAATGTTAACAACTGCCATTTTACAAAAAGTGAGAGCATAGAGTAACATATCCTTGAATATCTATAAACATTATGCAATCGAATCATCGAACGAAAAACAAGACTTCCCTTTGCATCGGGAACATTGACACTCGAAGGCAAAGTATCACAGTAATCTCTACGTTTTTACAAGCTCATTTAAAAATGGAAAAGACATAAAATACAAAAAGAAAAAAAAATTCTAATATTGTTGTCAGGGTCTTTTTGTTGATTCAAGATCAAAAATAAATTTGAGCTTGCAGACTTCGAATTTATCTGCATAGGCTTAAAGCATTGAGAGTGTGATTTTTCTAAAAAATCACAGTTAAAGATTGATTTACAGTTTATGTCACAAAGTAAAGAGAAATTTGGATAGAGGAAGGCTGGGCAGAGCGGGAATCTTTTTCAGGCATTAAACTCGATTTTGGATGACATATTGACAAATACGGTAATTGGAACTAAGAAAGAAACGAGAGAGGGAGACACGCGATTTGAAAGATAATAGAGAAAATTCATTGGAAGAAAAAAGGAATAAAGAATAGCATAGATTTTCATCTCGTTGCGACTTACATGCGTGAGTGATTGCTCTCATGCATAGGAGGTTGAGTTTGTGTATGTTTGTATGGGTTTGTTTCATGTGTATGATCGCGTTTGATCGTAGGTGAGATAATTTTTCATTACGTAGCTAGTGTCATTATACTATATAAGCCAGCTGTTTTTCGATGTGTATTTTATGGAAGAGTATAAAAAACAACGCATGGGCGCGCGCGCGAGAGAGGGAGAGAGAGAGAGAGAGAGCTTGATATTATTTAAGTTGTACTAGAGATTCGGATCAGAGACTTTTCTGTCAACGATATTGCATATATTCATAAAGTTATAATCATCTAAATATTTAATTTAAAATTCATGTGTTTTTTTATTACTACAATTCAAGTACCTATATATAATTCTTCATTGAAATGTACTAATTTGGTTAGTGACCTTATTGGGTACAAAATTATTCATGCACAAAGGCAAACGAATAATTTTTAAATAATTACAGAATTGTTGTTGAGTTAAATCTTAGAACGAATCTTTTGTACAAAAGTGTGGATCAATTGCATCTTAACAGATGCGCTTTAAATACATATTAAAAAAGCATAATAAAAAATTTACAAGTTTATCGCAGAGTCTCGGTAATTTAGACAATTAAGAAAGTTTAGCCCAATACTCGGGTTTCACTCTCAACAAAAGACTCGTAACATTCTAAACTCCAACTTATTTATCAAGAAGAATCGCACAAATTATAAAAATTTGCCTATATACAAGTACTCATACTATAATAGAGAACTTTTGTCAATTCTGATTTCCTAGCAGAGATTCTGTCAATTTTGGTCATTCTAAACTTGCTCATGTGAGTTTTTTTTTATCAAAGCTCTCAGCTAAATTTTTTTTGTATTCCATAAATATAAACGTCGACAAGATTTATCATAACAATAAGTTCATCGTTACTTCTAGTAACGTATTTCAGGGGACAATAATCGAACTTTGCTAGGAACTCAAATTTTTCTAGTTATATTTCGTAAATATCCTTCTATCTATTATATGTATATTGCTCATTTGTATTTATAGGGGTGAAATGCGAGTATAGAAAATCTTTATACACGTGTACATGTAAAGTACTTGTAATAATTATTATAAACATTCAGCTTTGTGCCGTCTCCATAGATGGATTATGAAAGCGAGAAAGTACATGTCTAACTATAAGGACAAGTTCGATCAAGGAGCGAGTAAGTAAATATTAAATGAAATGAATTTATTTCAGAAAAAGTAGTCTTCAAGAAACTTGATGTGGATAACTTTTTCGCTTTACATAATCCATGTTTTTCTAGTAGATAAAAGGTTGTTAAGAGGTTGGGTCAGTTATGTGGTATTTCAAAGATACAGAATAGGAGACATTTAATAATCATATGTGAAAAGTAATAATAACACTATAAAGATATAGCTTATCTTAACCCTTTCACTGTGGAGACAAAAATGCATCTAGGCTTACAATTTTTGTGTTGGGAAAAATATCGAATTTTATTTATGATATTATATAGTAAAGGTTTTTGAAGACAGTCACTGAATTCGAATTTAACTTCAAACTTTAAAAACTCAAAATGGTACATGAATATGATAAAAATAAACAGTTTTATGCAAATAAGTGTATGCACATTTTTTTAAATTGATGAGTGTACTTCATGGTATAAACCTTTTTTAATTTATCAAAATGAAGTAGAATTTTGAAATAAAACAATTTAATATTATATAGCCCTTTGCCGATCTTAAAGTTACAAAAAAAGGATACGAAGGTTTTGCTATATTTTATTTAATTTTTGGACCTACCATGTTAAACTTTTCATAATTATGATATCAAATACAAATTCAGCAAACTTAAAACCTGAAGTACTGAAATTCCTAATAATCTGATAAATCCGAATACAGCGACTTTAAAAACACGTACATTAGATACATACTTTTCCAAGTATCGAGGCTCTATTTTACTATTATTTTTATATGATTCTATATAAAAGTAATCCACACTATAGTAACACAATTGTTTTATGCTGCTATTCCAGCATGTAGGATGAAGAGTTTTTTCAGACGACTTTTGGAATTCCATTTGACGAAACTAAAAGCGGATTCTCTCCTAAACTCCTTAAGAATTCTTAAAATTTTTTAAAAATATTAAGAATTTAGAAAGAATGCAGTTTTTTCTCACAAAATAAGACTCCACAATCGTTAGCTAAGATAGGGTTTATCCACAGGGAAAGGGTTAATAAATAAATTAATAAATTAATAAATTTTAATTGAATTTCGACCAAACCTAACTACTGACCACCAAAAATTTGTTTGCTTTGGTAGATGATTATTAAGTATTTTTCAAATATATAACCACTAAAAAGTTATGCGTTATTAATGTTTAAATATAGCATTCTGCCTGAAATTCATCTAACTAAGGATAAGTGTGTGTGAGAGACGGAGAGAGAGAGAGAGAGAGAGAGGCGAGGGGTGATTATGTATGTACTGAAATGGGAAAATCTAGAGTGTCTGAATGAGAAAAAAAGAGAATTGGAATGAATGATTTTACAGTCCGTTGAGGCCAAAATGGCCGTGATTAAATTGTAATAGAATAGATAAGGTTCTCCGATTGTTGGATTCGGACACACGGAGCTAGCTAAAACTGCCATGGAGGAACTGAAGCTTAGAAATGTGACATATGTAAGAAATATTTAAACGAGTTTGTTCGATGTTCCATTTCATTAATTCAGCTTCAGTTATTGAAAGACTGTTTTTTCTTTACTTTCTTTTTTATAAGAAACATTAATTTCATATTCTCGAAGATCTTATCAATATGCAATATATCATGTAGTTCATGGGATGAGCGAGTACTTGAAGGATTCTTATAAGAAACAAACGTTTATTATAATTGTTTTTAGAAACTAAATTATTCTTCTTGTAGAATTATTTAATTTGTTATTTGTTGTATAACTGCTTAAGTGAAGTAAAAATTGTGCATACTTCTCTGTAACATATCTAATATCATCATATCATACATTAAGCATATCTTTGATAACATATCTTAAATTAAAACAAATGAACAATAACAAGAAAGATATTTTCCATTAAGAACTCGCTCATCATGAATATAATCGAGAAAGATTAATTATAAATACTTTGATATCATACATTTTGTCAATTTAATTGTTATAAATAATCTACGAATTTTTCTAACCATTATGCAAAGCAATACATATATGCAAAACAATTTAAATAAGAAGTATATCTAGCGCTAGTCAAAGTTTCGTAACATTTGAAAAACCGTTAAAAATTTGTAGAATAAATTGGTTATGGCGAGATTAGATGAACTATTGTTATTGTGTAATGTCTAATATTTACTTAGCCATTCTATAAAATGGAATTTGCGCCATGTAAAGGATGACGATAGTCGACTTATCAGACTTGTCGATTAATCGTATTATAATTGGCCAGCGTAAAGTGTACAAATTTATTAACCGCTGTGCTCGCATAATGAAAGTTCGGAAAACATAAACGTTTCTGTGAAATATCGAGATAAGCACGCAAACCTTAAAACTCATACGTATATTTTAACAACTTATTTATAAGCGAATGTTTGTTTCTTTCAACTAAAATGTATGTTTTATATTGATTTATATGTTAACAAGGATTCAAATAGTAAAGGCACATCTAATCCTTGTTTGTGTTGCGTGTATTTTTCGTACTTTCCATTAAAAGTGTATACTTCGCGTGATATATAATATGCATTTTTAACGAAAAGTGCAGAAAGTTCAAGCAAAATGAACAAGCTCCTAGAATCGGTACTCAAGTCTTTAAAGATTTCATAAAATTAATGATTTGAATATTAAATACAAAAATTTGTATAATGCGTCACTCGAAACTTGTCTAATTTGTTAAAAATTCGGTTGATATTAAAGATTTTTGTTTTTAAATAAACTAGATCGGATTGACTAACAGATGGTACATCTTAAGGCTGGCTTACTGGTAAAACAGTTTGTGCTTCATGCGCACCGATAAAGCAGAAATCTATGCAGACCATAAAAGCCTGATTCACACAGGCAAAAAATGAAATTTTGCTTAAAAATTATAAGGAATTATTGTTTTAGTGATGTGATCAAAATAATTATTATATGTTATAACCCGTTACGAGATATGTACACATGTAATAATTATTTTTTATTATATTATTATAATCGTCGTTCTCAGTGTCTCAAACTTTAAGCTTATCGCTTTGTTGTTTTGATTTTACTTGTATAAACAACGTCGGGTCGTCTAATATAAGGATTCAATGTCTGCTATATTTTTGCCGAGACGCAAAATTGTTAATCAAGTGTCGAAGGAGAATAAAAACAGGAATATTTGCTTTCTACGAGCATTTATATAAGTATATATGTAAAAAGAGACCTCGTTGCACACACGCGAAGGTCAAATGATAGGTGATAAAGCTAGTAGATTCAATTAATTGCAACTGATGCGCATTACAGAAAGGCTTTTGTCGTGAAAGGTGTGATCGTGAAATCTTTATGGAATTTAATAGAATTAACCAAAGTGATTCGGAAAGTTGCAATGCACGTGCAAACTACGATTTATCAATGAGGCAGATCGATAGTCAAAGGACTGAAATAAATAATAACGAATAATGGAGTAAATTTTGATGACTTAAGGGAGTATTTTCAAAAGTTTACTCCTAACTTTATCCCCCAAAATGTTAACGGACAATAATACATTTTTCGAATCGATTCATCCGAAAACATTGCACTCATTAAAAATATCATAAAACATGTAGAAATTACACCGTTTCGACAATGCAACATGGAAATACTCCCATGAAGAACATTTTTAACAAGTGTCTATTAATCATTTTTTATCCTATCAACAAAATTTCACCGATTACAACAAAAATCCGCATCGAATGGAAATTTTTTTCTATCTTCCTAGGCTGTTTATAAAAAAAATATATGAATTATTTATATTATTTTTTCCTGAAAGCTATTTAACGAAGCTTGTTAATATTTTGTTTGAATATTTTCCTTTTAAGTCGTTCTTACTGAATCGCGAAACGGGGTTAAAGTCTTGCAAAGTTTCAAGACCAAATATCATTTTTTAATCATTGCCATGCAGTTTCATAATAAATCATTCATTAAATAGGGTTCATTGTGCGCATAATACAATATTTGTAAAATTCGTATTCTTAACTGGATATTTCGGGTTTGATCTACCAAGAATTGTTTCGTAACTTGTAGCTCTAGCTAAAGTTTCTTTATATTTCAATTTTTAAAGTAAGTATTCCTGCAATAACTGGTACAAATATGATTGAAAGCTCTTCTCGAGAAATTTTCCTTTACAATTATGAAAATTCGCATGTTTTTATCACATTAATTGAAAAAAGGTAAAGCAGTCTTTGGTAGAAAAATCCCGAAAGAAAGCGTAGTTATATATAAGCAATGGGAAACAAAACGATAATTTTCATACTATTTTTACTTTTTACTACTATGATTGAGTATGACTGTAAACCGTTATTCTAATCGTGTATTGTGTATATTAAGCGGCGTGAGCACCGAAAACTATGCGAAATTTACAAAAGTACACGCATACCGACATATTATGCTCTATAGTTTGTATCTATAGTTAATATGCTCGATTATCACAATAATTAATAAACGAAAACGTGAAAGATAGATGCCTGTGTCTTCTCGTGTGCATGATAACAAAAATTCAAACAAGCAACTTTGCTTCATTTCTACCAAAACACTTGTATCTTCGAAAAACTCAACAATTTCTTTTCAATATTTCCATGTATTGTGCGCATCGACTCTCAATACCTTCACATATTGATTAAATTTCTATCGAATATCAAGTACTAAAAACGGATTAACAATATATAACTAATAGATTCGGTGAGTCAAATAAGATACAGAAATAGTATCAGGCTTATATTAATTTAAACAAAACAAAGAAATGAATAAATTGCACGAATTCTAATTAACAAGCGAATTAATATCAATGAAGAAGTTGGGATTAAATTGTAGAAACGAAGCAATAGCTGGGCTACTTGGCACGCGTGATCGATAACGACTCGAAAGTCAATAGAAATAGCAATTATTATAAACAGTTATTGTAAACAATTAGAAATTATTGTGTAACTGGCTGGGAGACCAGCTCTCCAGACAGCTGAAACGACCACGTGAAATGGTGAAAGAACTTCGTATTGCTTAGCAAAAAAGGGAAGGGATGTGGAGGAGGAGGGTAAGAAATCAGTGCTACCAAACCAAAGATTAATAATGAAGGCAACACTAATTACCTATACCCATAAGTATCCTATGTACCCAAAAAAACGAAGAAATAAAGCATTGTAACCTTCTAGAGGCAAAGAACGAAAAACATTAGAAGTACCAAATCTTGTATAATTTAGTTCGACTACTGATTTGTCCGTGTGTGTTCGTTATAATACTGAGACATGTTTCTTTAGTAAAAAAATCATGGAAAATCTATACTTACATGTGTGTTTTTATTAAAATCCCTTTCATAAAATTTACATCATATTTTATTCTACTTTTCTTTCATTTTTTTGCCAGAAAAAAAAAGAGTAAATAGTTTTTGAAGATAATGGGTCTGATTAAAAGTTCTTTCTTAAAAAGTATATAGGTAGTAAATTTACTTTCCTAATACGCTGATTGTAGTAGTCTTAGAGAAGACGGGCCTACAGTCTTAAATATTATATGTACTCTAAAGTATAATAAAGCATTGTAGAGCCTTCTAAAGGTAAAGAGCAATAAATATTAAAAGTACCAATTTAATTCGATTATTGCTTTGTCGGTGAGTATGTATGTTATAATACTAATCTCTCTATGCGTTGTTTGTTTTTATGAAAATCCTTTAATACAAATACATTTTGTTTTGGTTTACTTTTCTATCCTTTTTCACACGAGAAAGTAAAGGAAGCAAGTATTTATCGAGGATAATTGGTCCGATCAAGCGCTCCTCTTCGATATAAGGTCCGAAGGTAGCAGATTTATCTCTGTCACAAGTATACTCTTCTAGTTATATATTTGTTATCTATAAATTAATAGGAATATGTCGTTTTCATTATAACTTTTTTCATAGAAAACATATCATATATTTTGTTTTAATTCTTCTTTCTTCATTTGTTTTTCAGGAGAAAGTGAAGAGGGCAACCGTTTCTTGAGAGTGATGCAGCTGGTTAAAAATTCTTTCTCTAAAAGCGCGCAGGTAGCAAATTTATCTGTAGGATACACTGCTTCTGGTAATGCTAGTTATTTATAGATTTAAAGGGGTACGTGTGTTTTGATCAATTCCTTCAAAAAAAATATATCATGTTTTGTCAAATCCCTCTTTCAATTCTTCGAGAAAGTGAAGAGAGCATGTGTTTGTCGAAGATAATGGGTATGATTAAAAGTTATTCCTCGAAAGGTGTGCAGGTAGCAGATTTACCTGTCGAATATGCTGGTTCTGGTGATGTTTGAGGGGCGGGGGTAGAAAGAGAAGCTGTTAACGGTGGCTCTTTGCTCTCTCAACAGCTTCAGCTGAAGTTCGTCCCGACCATCCACGACTGCCTGGCTGCTGCTGCCTGTGTCTGCAGTGTCTGTAGCCGTTCGATTCTACCCAACTAGCGTTGCTTTTAGCCTCGAAGCTTGACGCTCTACTCGGCTCAGCACTCAGCAGACTCAGTTCGCTCGCGGCGTTCGCACCGTTCGTGCCGAGTTTCTTTCGCGTCTCCGTTTCTCAGAAATTAACAAAAACACCTATAAATTGATACAAATTAAATTGACCAATTAATCCAAACCTAAAAAATTATTTATAAAAAAAGTATACTTGTGCTAAACAGTTTTATCTCTTATGGCGTAATTTGTTCAGTAAATTTAATTCTTTTTTATTTTAGTTTATTTATCATAAGTTAGTACCAAATTACTGATTTTATTTAACGTTTGGTGAGGAAAGCTTGAAATCTTTCGTGTTTTCGTTGGAAAAAGCTGATCGGTTCGCTTCAGAAACGCACGTGGTGATGGTGCAAAAAACAAGGGCGTAATGTTGACATTTTTGTGTTGGTAATGACGAGGAAAATAAAGTGAATAAGAATTAAAAAAATATAAGGTTTTATTTTGTTTATTGAAAAAATAAAGGTTTTATTTCAAGGTGTAAAGTCAGTTTGACGATCAAAGTCTGGCAGCATGGAAAATATATGGAGTCGTAAATTATCAATTAATGAAGCATGTCGAACGAAATTTTAACGAAAGAACAATTCAACGAACGACGGACATCCAGTCAGTGATTTTTGATCGTTAATAATAAAATCGATCTATCGTGAATACGTGCAAATGAAAAGTGGGAAAATTGTTGTGAATCATGGCATCCGATAAATCAGTGTGCATTTTCGTAGTGCAGTTGTTGTTTATTTCAATGCTAACCTTATCGGAGATACAAATTGTTAATGGAGCACGTGGTTCTCGAAGGAATCTCAAACCTGGTAAGTTACAGCGATTACAAAGAGTTGGAACTTGTTATTTTAAACGATGAAAATCATTACACCTATTACAAGCGCCTATATATTTTTTGAAGCCTCAAGAGTGAGCTAGCAGAAATTGAATTGGATTAATTACAGTAGTCGAAAAATTGTTAAATCACTATTATAGAATTTTCCATTATAATTGCATATGTTTGGACATGTACCTTCAACACAAATACTCTAAAACTGTCAATCTTGTAGAAGATTTTCAGTATATCATGCTGAAGTATTGCAATATCACAGATACTTTCCAGATATATCAGTGTAGTATGTATCATTCAAATTCAAATCAAATGATTTAACAATTTTGTTTATCTTTGCATGATTATTATGCAGCATAAAGTCTCTTTTTTGAGTTTTGAATCCTAATCAATTGAATCACTCTATTTTTTCATTGAAATTCATCAAAGATCAGTCAAAATAAGAAAATGATTACAATACGATTTGATTTTTTTTTATTTTTTTATCCTCATCATCGGATTCACGCGAAAGTTTCCTTCATATATTTATCACCAATAAGATGTAATTTTCTAGGAATCATTCAAAATAAAAAAAACTTATAGATATTGGTTTTTTTGTGTTTTATAACAAATTTCAAAAAGATAAACTAGTAATCTTTAAGAAGCTTCGCATTTTTTCTTTACAATTAAATCGATATGAAAAGGTGCACGCAGTACTATAGGCCTATCCTTATACTAATCATAAGCACTTGGATGTGACTTACTCCTATGTAGTTTATGAGATACGAAACGGAATTGCAATACAGAATAGTCAAATAAACATAAAGTGGTGCAGATTATGCAAATCCTATGATTGTGCAAAATTTATTTATAGCCTTTGCAGCCTCTTATTATAATACAATGTGAAGTATCTTTTTCGATTTTCCAACTCTTATTACTTGAATCACGAAATTAACCCATGTCATTATATAACCATTAGATGAAGTTGGGAAAGATTTGTTAAAATAAGAATAAAATTAATGATTCTTGCTTCATGATGTAAATTTAAAGCGGCCAAAACTGATAATATTTGGAAAAGATGCATGGAGTAACGTGGGACTTTCAATATACCAATTACACATTTTTGTACAGTGTATGAGATGAATGTAAATATACGTTTGATTACAATATGACACCTATTTCTAGATTTAGAATCCTTATTGAGTAATTAACAAAAATTTATTCGTTCCAATCATATTTGTCAATGAGAAGAAATTCGCGAAATATCAATTCGTAATATAGAAAAAATTGATATTTGTTTTGCTTTATAATAAAAAATTAAAGAAAAATGACAGACAGGTGATCCTGGAAAGTTTGCGTTGTTTTACAGTTGAACCATTGCATGGAAAGTTGAGATGCCTATCAGAGATTGTGCTGAAAGTGTCGTTATAATTATCCAAGGGCGGATAGACAGTCGTAATGAGAATAACTAACAGATTCATAAATCGCTGTGAAAATTTTTTGCGGTATAGGCGGCGCGTGTGGTCCTTTAAAATATTGTTTGAAAATTCCAAGGAATCCCTGCGGTCTCGTAAAATCCGAGTCTGCGTATATTAAGTGCCATGAGATTCCGCACCTCCCGGCTCTTTGCTTTATATTTAGCGACAAGTCGAATCAACTTCCTTCTCTCGTTCTCTTCTCTAGCCTCCCCCCCCCCCCCCCCCCCAATACTTGTCTATCCCATCTCTTCTCTATACTCTCACTTTTGTTTCTCTTTGATTCTTCTTCTCTATTCCTATTTCTTATTCTCTCTCTCTTTTTATTTCTTTCACTCGCAGGTTTAAAAACCCTTCGACACTCGACACGACCACCATCAAAGACTTCGCGTTGCCCCTACGTGATCGATTTTTTTATGTATACTTTTTCAACACCGGAAGTCTCTTCGCGCCTCGGTTATACTCAAATGCGGAGAAGGGATAACGAACGGTCGTCCGGATCCTTTTACCCCCTCTCGTTCAGTTTTAAGTTTTCTTTGAAATTCGTGCATGGAATGAGGCGGGAAGAGAACAATAATACACTAGAAAATAAAGATCTTGAATTCCAATATCCGGTGAATGTTACTAATATTACTATTATAAAAGCTGCTCTGACACTTTGGCAGTTTCTGTCGCGGCAAACGCCCTCGGTCAAAGAGCCTCTTAAAAGTTGCTGCTTGTCCAAAAAGCCAGCGGCAAGCAGGCAATTAACGCTCGAAACGTGATCACCAGCTGATCCCTGTTAATCGCTCGCGACCATCTCCCCCTTTCTGCATCTTTTTCTTTCTTCCTCTCTTCCTTCCTTTTTTTTACTCCTCGCCCACGCGTCACGCTCGCTTTCATTCATTAAAGCCTTCCGTTTTTTCATTACTTGCTCGCGCTTGTAATTAAACTGCAAATCATTATCCAAAGAAAAAAAAACGGTGGATGATCAGAGGGGAAGGGGGAATTGGTTTAAATTAACGGCTGTTGAGTCGAGTCAATTAGGACTAGTACGATCGTAGCCCATTTCGGTCTGATATTTACACAGGTTTTTCTCGGTGCTCTGCTGTATACGATACAAGTATTGGCGTATTTCATTTTAAATTAATGTTCTATAGCAGAATTTTAAATTCATATTCAGATTATAAACAAACAAAAAATATATATATATATTTATTTATAATTTTAGATAATTCAACTCATAAAGAAAAATATGTGATTAATGTATTCCAATGGCAATAAATTGTTACATTTTCAATAATATAAAAAAAGTTGTGAGCGTCGCGAGTGAAAACTTTACATATACTTTAATAAAAATATTTTTTAGTCAGGTTTAAATGATTTTTCAGATTAGGCATGGTCGAAAATTAAAAAAAATATGTAGAGTTCTTGCTTTAGTTTCTTCGCGTTTTTGATTACTCGCTCGCAATTTAATCGAACAACGAATCATTATTTTAAAGAAAAAAGACGAAGCGGGGGATTACAGGGGATGAGAAATTCGTTTAAATTAGCGTGTATTCTGTCCAGTTAATTAAGACTAGCCCAATCGTAGCACAATCAGTTTGACAGTTGCCCAAGTTTGTCGTCTCCACGTTCAACTATATTCGGTAGAACTTTCTCTGATAACGAATCGATCAAATAAAATTGATTAAACAAATTAATATGTTCTAATATGAAGAATTTTGTATATTTTTAACGAGTAAAATCGAATATAAAATTTAGATGTTCTTCAATAAAAATATCTTTTTTAAGATTAGGTATGGTCAGGAATTTGAAAAAGAGATGCAGAGTTCGGATAAAGTTGAATTACGGTTAGTAATTAAGGGCCGCTTGGTGTGAGAAGGATTTGTGGCCAGGCAGGCGTGTTTCTCGAAAGTGCCGATCGAATCATCGAGATACAATATATACCGCATATACCGTGTGGTCGAAGTTAGCTGCAGCTAAACGTATAAATTATATAGGATAGTATGCATAATTGTAAGAAAGTGTACTTCCTAAATATTTTTAATTATAGTATTTATGTTGCAGAAGTTATTAAGGGTTAAAAATACTTTGATTCGAGGCTTATTCGTGGTTTGGGAAGCGTGCTTGCAAAGTTTGATCTGTCGAAGAAGATCGGTGGATTACTGTACCAATAAGAAACCCTGAATAACGTAATTTTAAATCTTTAATAACTTCTTAATTAAGGGCTATGTTTGAAAATGGTAAACACAATTTTTTCTTATTAGTGTACTCATACTATCCAATGTTATAAGATTGGCCCTTGTTAATCAACCACCCGGTATATACACACAGAAATCAGTCTGGCCCGCCTTAGATCGCTTCCTGTTTCTGCAATCGCTCTGGCAAACACCTAAAGCGCCATAATTTCACCGTGGAATTCGTGCGCGCTTGCCATAATCACAGATCACTCGAGTAAAGTTTCCCCATGAACCGTGACTATGGGAAATTGGAACGAAAAACCTTCAATTAGTCACCGTCCTACGATGATCGTGTTGAAACTACTCGCCCAACTTTTCTTGCGAAACACCAAGGATGTACAATTATACATATATTTCCTATCAAATTTTTGTAGTAAACAAAACTTCTATTCAATATAATTTCTCGCTGCTTTTAAAATTATATTTGTTAAATTTTCTTGCGAAGTACCGGTGATGTGTAATTATATACTGTGCTTCCAAAATTTCCATAAGAAAGTCTTTTAGTTATTATTTCTGGCCTTCAATGTGAATTTTTCTTGTGATATAGATAGAAGGAAATCATTATATACTTAGATCACACTATACATTAGAATCCTTGTAAATAGTTTATAAGTGGATAGATTATACTTTTTGAATTTGTCTGTTGTTAATTGTGTATGAATAAATAAAAGATGATCGAAAATGCACTACGTTTTAACGATCTCCTTTATCAATAATATATACATATATATGATTACATGTTTCCTACAAAATTTCCGTAAGATTCAATGGTTCCATTCAGTACTATTTCTTTCTTTCAATATTAATTACCAATAATTAAAAATGTGGAATAAAAAATATTAGACAAGTTTTTGGACTTGTTCAACTTTGGTTTAAGAGAAACTCAGCAAAAGGTCGACAGTCACAGAAAAGATATTAAGACACTGTTCCTATTTGATATTATGTATAGCCACTGGGTGTAGATTAAGATCATATATGTCGCAAGAATAACCAGTATCGCCCTTATCAAGATCAAACTGGACGCGAATAGCTTCAGTTTCCATTGATATGCTAATTAATGCCCACTGCACAAATATCCACTATTCATTCTAAAAGAGCCTCGGAACATCCTTGACGATTGTTACATCAGGGAAAACCCAAGACTGTAAAGTATAAATAATACTCGAACGGAGGATGTATTTATATTTTGCATTAAAATTCTCGTTTCATGCATGGTGCACATAGATCAATAACTTTCCGAAAATGTTGCCAGCTACAATTTGACATTATGTAGAAGAAAGCTATCATTGTTATTCTTAAGATGCAGAAGTAAGCAAGGTGCGAGCAAAATAGGGCAATTAAAGCTCTTTCCATAAATATGTCTGCTGATTTTAAAAGAGCACATTACAATCATTGACAATTATAAAAGACTCAAGTGAGTTAAGCATAAGTAACTCTTGAACGAAGGACAAGTTTCGATTTTGCATTGAATCTATTCTCATATTAAACATAGTATCTGAAAATTTCGAAAACGTTCTCGGATTCAATTTGAAACATTGAAACATTTTAGAAATGTTTCTAACACTTATGTGTATGCTAAATGAGAAATGACTATATATATATAAGGATGGTTTATTGATTTTGTGACTAAATGTGCACCAAACGAGTAAAACGGATATTTATTTGTAACTGCATAAATATCAATTAGTGATATTTTAGAAAAGCTCTTAAAAATCCTTGATGATCGTTCGATCGTGGAAAATCCAAATGACTTAAGGACTTATAAAAACTCTTGAACGAAGGATGAATTTCGATTTTGTACAAGGACTGTTATCAGTATTCTGCAGTCGATAGTACGGAAAGACGAGCTGTTGAATTCGTGGCTAAAAGTGCAACAAGTAAGCAAAGTGCGGTGTAGCAAAAGAGGCAACACGAATGAAATCATCGGTTTCACTTTAAACGCTTAGATAAGAATTTCATGATAAGCATACGGGAGTTGTTATACAGACTGAAAGGCTTGAAAAGTACAGTTTCTCCGAGTTTCTGTTAGGAACAAGGAGCATTCACGTCAATCGGTTCGTTTAAATCCGACCCCATTCGCTGAAACTAATTAAATTAACGACGCATGTCTCAATGGTAATCAGATAAATTCTGGAATGATCTTTGCTAACAATCGATGTACAACATGTCACTTTCATGTTACATCTTTTAAATATCTTCAACCAGAGTGTGTTTTCCTATTGTTTCACTGTCTTTTTCAATTTCATCGAAATCTTAGCATTCATCAATAAAAATTATTTAATTGGTTAATTTGTGAGATAATCCTTACCAATAATTGATACGTGTTAGTATAATTTCTTTTTTGTTCATCTTCAACTCGAAGAGTGTTTTTGAATTGTTTAATATTAGAAAAATTTATTAAAATCTTTGTACGCTCCAATTACCAATTAAAATTTGATAAATATGCTTAGATGATCCCCGTCAAGTGTCAAAACAAAACGTCTCTTTTTGATTCCCTTATTTATCTTCTTTTTAACGTTTATTTTTCAAAACTCACCAATCATTTGTTTCTTTCACTATACATTCCTTTTTCTTTTTTAAAACTCTAGCCTATCCGATCCACTTTCATTTTCGTAAATCAATAATAATCAATCTTGTAGTACACAGTAATCCACGAAAAATCGTATATTATTATTAATTCTGAGATAGCACAAGCAAATCGTTGGCATGGCGCTCTCGAAATAATCTCATTCTCAGTGTTTTGCACGCTTCGTTCATTTTGCCCTTATTTAAATGCCGCCAGCAGGCGTATGCAAAGTGACCGGTCGGCGTTTCTGCAGGAAGAGAGAGATAGTGGAAGAGAGGACGAGAAGAAGGAGAGATCGCAGGAGAGAGCGAGAAAATAACATAAAAGTAGAAATTTCTTTAACGAATCTTTTGGCTGTTTCGTTGAGCTCTCCTTGAACCTGAAATCGTGACCTTCATAAACCATCGATTAGTGGTCAATTTCTTTTTACGAGTTCTATTTATACCCTACCCTGATCACATTTAATACAAATATAAGCTTTAGAGTATTGAGTGAAATAGGATTCTCTTTGAATTGTAATTTTATGAGAGAACCGACAAATTTGTATATAAATTTGGGGATGTAAAGAAATCGACCATAAATGAGAAACTTTATTCGTAAATCAGTACAAAAATAATCGGAGGTTCTTTATCGAAAAAAGTTCAGAAATGTGGTAAGTATTTATAGACGGTAAGAATAAGAAAACCAAAACAATATTTTAATGAGAAACAGAGATGTAAAGAAAGTAATTTTGTATAATTGAAAAAGTTTAAGCTTAAAAATAATACGGTGGATTAGTAGGGAGATACAAATCATCCAAATTTATAATTGTAGTTTATTTCTAATAATTTTTTAATATTCTCTCTAATAAAACGTAAGATTTAATGATGGAAGCGGTGGTGAAGGAGGGAGGGGTAAACAACTGAATGTTGAAAGATCGCATTCAAGGAATCGATCATTCATTCCTGATCAGTCAAGCTTCGGACACGATTCGGGTCTGCTCGATCCAATTTGGTTCGTGTTACTTAGATCTTGCCTTCCGAGAACCGATCACCAAACGTGAAAGATAAAGACTCCCGATCTACCGATCCCTTTTCTTCTTTTTCTTTTATTCGCAACTAAAAGAACCATAATACATCCAACGAACCTTTCCAATATGTTTATTTTACGGTAATTGGATCCCACTTCGTCATAGTATTTCATCGTTCTCATTTTATTAATTGGAATGCCTATTTTGAGAATTGGAACATCTCTCGTTATTGGTTATTACTAGAATCCATAGAAAACTATGTCACTCACCTATTATCGCGTTTGGGATTTCTCGCATTTTCTGTGACGAATCGGGGAATTGACTAAAAATTTTTAGCCGTTTGTATAATTGAGAAAATCATTGGAATTAGCTGTTGCAGGAAGACATACGTGGCCGGTTTTGCCTGCTGTAAAAGAAATCGATTCATAAATAAATTGATACCAGGAATAGACCAGGAATAGACCAGGAATATCGATAATCGATGAACTCAAAGATTGATTTATTTCTCAATTTTATTTGTCTATCTCATGAATAATATATTACCTATTTAAATTTTAATAAACCAAATTTTTGTTTACAAATATTTTGATAATAAATTATAAATTACGACTATTGTTATGCAACTTGAATGAATGTAGAAACAGCATAGATACAAAACATATCACAAGAATTTGTTGTAATAAATCGTAGACCTGTTTCAATTTCGATGTTCTAACAAATTATAAATTTGTACGTAAAAAATTTTGAAAAATTGGAATAAATTTGTTCTTAATGTCTTTGCAGATTTACATGTATTCCTATCTTCAATATACTGTCTTATTTTTAGTTTTATGCAACTGTCGAATAAATAAAATCTAATATAAAAACTGAAAAAAAAATCGATAAGCCATAGAAATTGGTTAAGGTTCAGTAAAATGGAGCGAAAGATCCAATAAATAATTGCAGGTAACTGCGATATTTGTAATTAGCATACTGTTAATTTATTACAGTGACGATCTATAATCATCTTACTGAGCCGGATGATTAAAGGAGAGCAATTGGTTCTTGTGCTTATAGGAAAGTTGGTTAGATTTGATTGTTAAGATAAATGACTGGTTGTCATTCTTGAAATAAGTTACTAATGGTAGTCAGCTTTTCTTTTCTTTTGTGTATTTTTGTCCCTATTCGAAAGCAGTGAAGAAAGACTGGATATTTTTGCTTCTCACAGGCGGAATCTTTACAGATTCTGCGTGTGAGTGTCTTTTGGGATCACCGATGTATCCGGATCTTCATCGTATCGAGTTTCACATAGCAGTTTATTCGTAGACTTTAAATGAGTTTTGCTGGTCGTGTAAATATTTTCCATTCCTTACTGTGATTCACCATTTTCCTGCTTTGGTCACTAAATTGATCGTAATTCAGCTTTCACCCGACCTTCCGTAATTTCAAGTCTCTTAACGACGATTCTAATGAAGCATTCCATCCGCAGTTTGACTTGGCAAAAGCATAATTCACTTATTTTTACATACTTTTTTTCCTTAATATTGTCACACATCCTTTCAGAATAGACACTATCGTTTCAACGCGTTATTGACGATTCTGTTTTGTTTCTAAAAACAGTTAAACTGAAGACTGGTGTTTTATAACTAATTTTTAAAATTCTTTTTCTCTATTTTAAAGTGAGTCAAATGATAGTAACTGAAATGCATCCGACGACAGATTTATTTTACCGTTCGAAGGAACATAGGCTTGAATTATTGCGTTGCCTCAACGAAAAGTTAACTCATTTATGTGTGCACTTTCGCTTCAAAATGTTTGATGGTACAAAACAGTGATTGAAATTATTAGAAAAACTAATTCAATTAAATCATTTTTTTTATGATAGTCTTTAATTAGTATTTTTTTTCATATTCAATCAATCAAATTTAATTATTTAGTTACTATCAATTTTGTTTGTTTTGATCAAACGTGATTCGGTTAGCTTCATCTATATTAAACAAGTATGATTAAATCATTGATGGCAGATATGGAAATAACAAAACAGATGATTAAAATTATACCATAATATTAAGGAATAATGGTAATAATTTAAAGTTTTCGATAAAACAATTAAGGAATTTATGAAATTGATGATTGATTAAGAATTGGAGAGCTAAGTATATACGCTGGAAATAATTACGATTAAAATAATGGCAAATGTCGATAATAAAAGTAATTCGTAAAACCATTAGTTGAAATTGTATATAAAAATAATGAAAAAAAAAGTATACTTATTTATAATATAAAATTGATAAAAATGGTTAATATTCAAAGAGTACTAATTAAGATACTTATATACGTATTAAAAAATTACGAGAGAATCATACGCTGACATGAATGGTGGAAGTAAATAGCGAGACGATTATTAGTTAAAATATTATATATGATAATATTAAAAATAATAAATTCGTTTACACAAAACATACAGTTATAGCCTGAACTTTATGAATCGTTAAAATTTGAAAAGTTAAATTAAATACATATTTAAAATAATTACGATTAAACTAATGTTGGATATCGATGGTAGATGTGAATGGTGAAATGGTTAGGTGACATTATTTATGTTTCATGGCCGGAATAGCCGTGGCCGTGATTCATATAATACTTCTGTGGAGCTCGACGAGTTGGCGTTCGGCTGGCGACACTCGCCGATTGCAATGTCGCATTAAGCCAGCAAACTCTCTGCTCTCGTAAGTAAGTAGAGGCTATTTATATCAGATCCTCCACCAACTACTCTCATTTCCCTTCCTTTCCTATCTCTTTACATCCTCTTCGCTTTCTCCCTCTACTGAAAACCTAAGAAAAATCCTCAAAGAAAATCACCATCGTGCAACATATATCTTGATCAATTTTCTACGGGATAAATCATTCTGTCAACAAAAACAATATTGACTTAAATTTTTATTATTAATAAAATCTGTTGATTTCTATCCAAATAATAAGCAATCAAGTTAGATTTTTAATTAACAGTTTTCAGAAGTATGCAGTGATACGTTTTAATAACATAGCTATATCTATATATATATTAGGTATAGGTATGTACTGTACAATTGTCGAAGGTAGACCATGTTGGCTTTTAAAGTAGTTATTATGGCTGTATCTTCAACTAATTGCACGGTATTCTCTGGTACAGCTCAATGGTACTTATAACCTGCAGGGTACGGTATTTCCGGGTCCAGAGTGTTCTTCCACATTTGTTATCCGTATCGTGTTACGTTAAAAAAGAACACAAAAATTGTTATAGCCACGAGTATTGCCTCTTTTATTCATTGCACTAATAAGTCTTATCTTTTTATGTATAATATAATAGTGTGCACAAAATAATCGACAGTGGAAGCCCTTGAAGAGCTGTTTACACCCAACACTTTGAAGCGATTAAGTCTTTTGCTAGTCAAGTGCATCATGAGTGCAGTCAAGTGCACCCGTTAAATGCACTACGCTATACTATAGTAATTATCGTGCAACCGATTGCAGTCATGTCAATTGCTTAAACGCAGAATTTCTTCTCGTTTCACAATATAAATACAAAGCATTGACAGTACTGTAGCAATATTAAAATAGATGAAAAAAAGAAAGCTCAAAGGCAATAATTAGACTTTTGTTATATCGTATTATATGTTTCAAGAATTTATGATATAAAGTTTATTTCACAAAGAAGGTCGGAATTTGTAAAAGGATATTTAGAATTCGGAGTCTACGCGTATAATTTTATTCTCTAAAATTGGTCATATTTTATGGTATAAGCGATCAAAGTTTGAACAAATTCTTAAAGAATTAAGGAATTAGAGGTTTCTTACAATATTGACAAATAAATTATGTGTAGACTGAACTGATAACTATACGTCTACGCGTACATAACTCCATTGACGTTTTACACAATCATATGAAGAATGTTTTCAATGTTACGAATCAAATTTGAAAAGATAGTTAAGAAACCAACGAATTGGAGCTTTCTTACAACGTTGATGAAAAAAATATGTGTAGATATAGCTGAGCTAAATTTGAACATAAAATACTTAGCATTTTCAATAATAATAAAATTGTAGTTACTGCATGGAAACTATGACAGATATTAAATAAATTTAGACTAAAGAAAATTAAATAATAAAAGAAAGACTACGATCAGTAATCGTCTTAAAGATGTTTCTCGTCGTGCAGCGATCAGAGGCAGTTACCGAAAATTCGCGTGATGGAAGGAAGGAATTCTGCACTTTGAAGCAAAATGATTCGATGAGATTATGGGGGTGAGACTGTTGACGACAGCTTGTCGATCGTTATCGAACTTAATCGTGTGTGTCTTCGGGACAATTTGTATTCCGACAAAGCATGCTTCGGTGTTTTCTGCCGACAGGAACGGATAACGATCACATCAACGGAGTTTGGAAAGTTCTACGACTGCTATTAATATTTCGCACATAAGCCAACCAGATTATTAATCACCAAATTTTCCTCCGAGCTTCGTAATTTTCAACTTCCAAAAACGATTCGATCCATGTAATGAATTTTATAATCGATCGGTCTCTATTCGCTATGTGCATATCAACATAGTAGCATTATAATGAGAATGTGTAGCGGTGCATATATGCATAAAATTGACGCTACTTATCGGTAAATTTTTTCATTTTTCTAGAAGACTCTTCGTATACGCACGCGCGCGTGTACAGTTAGATATTATTATTCGATTATTATTGTGTCATTATACATATATGGACATACGAGATTAAATCTTTTGAGGATCATTATGAAAGAAAGAACATACGTTCCTTTGTTTATTCTCGTGAAGAAAACTCGCGCGAAGAATTTATTTATTACATTCACAATTGAAACCCTCAATGATTTAAAGTTTTATGCGTATCAGAATATTCATCATAAAATAATTCACCTTTTTTGTTTACTATTAGAAACAGCTGATTGCCTTTAACTCATTCATCAGCTAATATATTTCCGAAGATAAATCTGAAAAACCAAAACTTTATTCAATTCGTTAGTATCTGAAAAAATCTAGATAAAACAAGGTCTACTATGGTTAAAATATGTTCAATTTTGAAAATTATCACTTAACTCTTTTATTCACAGATTTCTGCAATTTTATTGTACCAAATAGTGTGCATAAAAATTAATAAATATTGTTAATGCTTCGTATAAAAGTATTTACTCTGCAGCATTTCCTTTAGGTATATAAATATATAGTCTTTCAAGTGAAGACATGAATTTTTGTTGGCAGCTTGTTGGTACTCTCATTATAAAGTGTGAAGGGAAAATCTTGGATATTTTTTCAGAGGTTTTCATTGCGGTAGTTAGGGAATGGAGGCATACTGAAGTCAGTCGGGAGTAATTACAGCGCTGGAAGCGTATGTATAGTCGAGTGGTAGCCAAAGCCTCTTTAAGTTTCCTCTATCGAGTTTAATCACAAGCATTAGACTGAACAGGTCTGAGAAAGATCAAGCATCTGTTGTTGCATTCCTTCAGCTATTCTTCTTGGATTCATTTGCAAATTAAAATAGAAATTTAGTCAAAAATAAATGCAGCAAATGCTGTCATCTTTTCGGTTTACCGTTAATTAGTCTGATATCTCTATGTGTATAATAAAGTAACAGTCTATTTAATGAATGTTCACAATTTTATTTTTACATCGCATTTAGAATATAGGTATATGGGAATATAGATAAACTTTCTTGGGTATAGTAATTATTTTCCTGAAACAGGAAAAAGTACTTTAATATAGTTGTTACAGCCTGCATAAAAACTTTTGTGAATTTTTACATCAAGTTTAGTCACTCACTCCTTCTTTCTCTGGTTTTAAATTCAGGTAATCATAAATAGAAGAAACTGTAAAATTCTTGAAAAAAGGGAATGGCTTATTTAATAATAGCCCTGTTTATTTGTAGAACGTTATGAATCACAGCGATCATTAAAGCGGAAAAGTCGCTGGAGCCAAAATTGATATTACAGCATGGCATATAAAATTCTATAAAAATATAATGGGCCTTGAGGAGAGACAAAAATCAGGCTTTCTGTGCTTTGCGATATAGTTGTGCAGTAGCGGAAGTTCTCAGTCTTCTTTTCGTCGTTATTATTTGATTGTACCGGAAGTCGAAGGTAGCTCGGTCATAAAGGATATTCGCGAGTGTCTCGTAAATGGGGCAGACCGGAAGTGTTGCCAGATGCTCCCGATACTCTTTATTTAAGAATTTCTAAACCTTAGATAAAAACTTTTACAAATATTTTATTCCTATTTCTATGGTTATTATATAAAAAAAACAACAAATCTTAATGTATTATTCCAATATTTATATTGATTAGACAAGATATTAGAAAAAAATCGTGATAAATCGTATACTGTAAAGCAAAAGTGTAAATTTGCAACGTTATAGTTTTGATCATTTTTGTAATCCAGACTATTCGGAGTGAGATACTTAATCCTCCCCTCCCCCCAGAGCACAAGCACAACTACATAAGAAAATTGCTTGACCTATAAATGATGTCAATTCTTTGAATGGTACAATTTTAAATTTCTTAATATTCACATTCTGAGAGATCTTTCGTTAAAAATTGATATATCTCTTTTATTTACAAGGCTAAATGAATTTTATATTCTATCTCGAGGCTTTATCTTATTTGTGTATATTAACATTTGATTATATTAAGGCATAATTTATGGTTATATCCTTGTTATTAGGTTATATATCATATAACTTATATCTAAAAAATTGTTCCTTAACAGTTTACTTGGACATGAACTGAAGACAAAAATAAAAGAAGGAAATAAATTCGATTTATGTACAAATAATTTAATGAATTTTTTCAGAATTCTATATATTATCCCTTAATGAAAAGCTATAATCCTCTTAGATTTCTTATTTCCTTTGAGTTTTCTGATGCCAAACGCGTTATATGGTATATAATATATACAATACGATAAAACTTTAGTGTTAATTAACTTAAAATATTGAAAATGTAGCTTAACTCTATCTTTCAAACATATCTTCAATTATATTATCACAAAAAATGTTTATATTTATTTATTAGTATGCAATTTATAATTTATAAGTTTTACAAAAAAAGCTGAAATACTTTTGTTTTATGGTATACGAAATAATAAAACGGGCAATCAGTACCTTAAATAAATGTATTAATTACCTACTCAATGGCATATTTCTTATTTTTTTGTTTCACAACAGAAGATTTTTTATCAATATAAGGTTGCTCGATGATAGCGAATGACCAGTGAGGACCTGATTAATCGGATGGATCGTCTGACGCCATGCATTAATTATAACGTGGACAGGTTTTCATTTTCAACCCGATATTCACTGCGGGAAGCCCCAGTCGTGCATCATTAGTCGATTTCTCGCAGAATATCCCAGTTTACGCTGCCGTCTCTCACATTATTCCTCTTTAAGCATCAAGCTTTTGCTCTAACCTATTAGAAACCAGACACTCATGAACTTTCAGCGACCTCCTAAATCAGGTTTGATGGCGATGATAAGACTAAAAATACCGAACTGAATTTCTACAAATCAACGCTATTATACTCTTAGAAAATAATTTATCTATATCATCTATTATCCTGCTGTCATTTTTAACTTATCTCTCTCTATACAGAATATTATTACTAATTATTATCTATGTGACAAATTAATTATTCTAATTTCTTATTATCGAATAATTTTTGTTTACCAAACTGCTTCGTGAATTGGAAAATCATATGAGAATTAGCAATTTTACTTTTGGATTATAGTTTATCTATTTATTTATTACGCCATCTCGTTAAATCATTTATAAAAAATAAAGGCGCTAAATATATACTTTTTTATCATAATTATTAACCCTAAAGTCATGATATTATTTAATTTTTGTTGAAATAGTAAATTGGTATATAGATAAGAAAACTAAATGATAATATATTTAAATATTCAGTTATAAAATTATTTATTTTGTAACTATTATTTAATCTTTCTTGTCATTATTATTGCAAGTATCAATGGTTATTGTATTACATACAATATATAATAGACTTATGGATGTGTAGAGCTCGTTGTAGATTATTTTTCTTTCCGATTATTTGCATAGAAGTTTAGGTATTGAAACAGTGCTTACAATATGAATTACTATAACGTATAGCTAATTATACGGTAATATGAATGATAGTGTGACTAATTCCGCGAAGAACCTCTAGCAAGAAAATATTAGAAGATCTTTCATTTGATGATTTAGTAGCTGCTGCAAAACGAATCACATAAGAGGTAACTCAAACATTTCCATTTCTCCAATCGTAAAAGGATCTTAAATAAGATGATAAATTGAGTCTGTTATCGCTCCACTTCAAAATATTTACATAAATTTTTGTAGTTTAATAATAAAAATATATAAAACTGCATAAATTGCTGCAAAAAAGCCCATTTTTATCCTAATGAAAAAAGAAATTATTGAATGTAACGAAATATTCTGTGAATGTAGAGTATATACATATTGAGAATATTCTAACAGGTTAGAATTGATGGTGGCGTTGTTATACTGCCCGCGGTAAGAAAACTCGATGATCTTTCACCACGAGAAATTAATAGCCATTATAATATAAATCATGAGTGTAAAATTCAGACGTCTCTATTCCTCCAATATTGATACAATAGAAACACCTGGGAAGAATGATTGATCGATCTGCTGATTATTTTATCCGGTAATGTTTATAATTAATACATCAAATTTAAAGATAATTGAATGAACTTTAGAAAGGGTTTTATGAAAGAGGGGTGGATAAAGTATACTTTGAGGAAAGCAGAGTGGAAAGGAAGAAAAGGATTTAAAGGATCTATAGAATTTCTATTCCTCTCCAATCTTGATAAACAACACAATAGAAACCTCTGCATGGGAAGAATGATTAATCGCTTTAGTAATTATTTCACTGGATAAGAGTTAAAATTAATTAATAAAAATTAAAGGTAATTGAATGAACTTTAAATAAATCTTTGTATATAGAAAGAAAATTGTTAATAAAGTTTTATTTGAAAATCTTAGGGTGGGAAGGAAAAGAAAGAGAGCACCGTCAGAATTTCTATTCCTGTAATCTTGATATAATACAAACCTTTAGGAAGAATGATGAATCGATTTGATGATTATCTCAGTCGTTAAACTTTATAATTAATTTAAATAAATTAAATATCGAAAGAACTTTCAGAAAGGGTTTTTTAAAAAGGCTGAGGGGTGGGAGATGAAGTATAATTTGAGAATGCTAGGGTACGAAGAGAAAAAAAAGATCCACGGTAATTGCATTCCTTGGATAATCGAGTAGGTGCATTGTGCGACAGTTACGGTGTAGATAATGCTGTGTTAGTCATTTGTGTATGTGTGCGTGTGTGTAATCAGCCACTTCGCGAGACTTATGGGGTCCTGCTCCTTGTAACAAGTGGTTCTCAAGCGGATAACAAGCAAGCAGCACCATGACTTTTCCGTGGGAAGAATTACGTGAAAACGATAAAGCCTGACATTTGACATTCTGCCAGACTGATGCAAAAACCTCCCATCTATTGCCTTAGGCTAATCTAAATCAGCTCATTCCCCATAATTTTCCATTGCAACTCTCTGTAATTTTCTAACACATTTTCCATCAAAATAATGCAACTACAAAGCTTACTCTTCTTATTCTTGTCCTGATAAATCATATTGCAACGAATGACTTTAAAAATAAATATCTCATACCATCTTCTATTTAGCCTATAGAAACACTATTTTCCAGATTGTCCAAACGAAGTCTGGCCAATAGTAGCAGGTAAATAAATAGCATTAGTAATAGGAATCCTTGGAATAAGGAATTTTTAATACTTAATAACTTTCTATTTAATTGTCAAATAAAAAAATAGTACAAGAATTTAATTCAATGTTTCGCTTTATATTAATTTGTCGGTTAGCTAAGAACTAATCAGACACCTTACAAATTCATAACATTACGAGTTTTATATTTTAACAGGTATAGGTATAATTCTCTATGTGCACACCTATACAGTAGCATTAGATTATGAATGTGTAGTGATGCATATGCATAATATCAGCGGTGCCTATCGGTCAATTGTGTCACTTTTGCCGAACTATCTTTGTTTATGTATACAGCTACATATTCTCATCTGACTGCTACCATGTAGATTTTCAAGGCCCCGATAAGCGTATTAATTGATTTATGAATAAGAATGATGAACTACGAACTCAGATTTTTTTTCTTATGCTACAAATTGAAGTTAGAAAAACAGTATAGTGCAAAACAGAAGCATAGCCGAAAACGAAGTAGGCTGACGACAGGTAGGAAAGTCTTGAAGTAGGAATGTGGATGTTGGCAAGTGAAGGAAAAACCGTGCAAAGATCCGGATACATGCAGTAGAGAGGGTCGTAAAGTAAAAGGAAAATCTTTGAAATGGGCAAAAGTGATTTTCAAGGTGCATTTACAGGTAGCGGTAAATGTTGCAGGCACTGGGTAGTTTGAATGGGATAAGAGTGTCTTTAAAGTGTTTTTAGGATCTTAAGAGAAGGTGACGAAACTTTGAAGTATTCTTTGGACGCTCGGGGTCTTCTGGTTCTGCAAAAAGGAATGAGGGATAAGGTCGTTTGGTAGTAGAGGGGAGGTCTGAAAGGCACCTTTGGTCTTCTCTAGATAGGTTTAAGGACCTTCGAGGTGTTTCTCCCGGTTCTCTATGTATCCAGAGATTTCGGAATTCCATTCAGACTGTACCAAGGGGGTCTAAACAAAACCTATGAATCTCTATAGCTACACGTGCCATTCCATTATATTATTACGATCGTGACTAATTTCCAATTTTTCGTTCTCTGTAAAATCAGTAGATCCCTTACTTAGTTACTTTTCTACGTTCCTCTCTTAGTATTTTCTAGAAAGATTTAAACAACCTTCAAAATCTCTAGATATTTTCCCGGTGCCTTCAGTGTCCATTATGACTTAAAAATTCTAGAATGTGCAAGTGGGATCAAAGAAAACCCAGAGATTTTAATGACTACGCGTGTCCTTCTTTTACATTATTGCGTTCGTAATCACACACACACATACACACGGACTTTTACCATTTTGTATTTTTTCTTTCTTCCAAATTCAGTAGAACTCGACAGTAATTTACTACTCTTTACTTACGTTCAAATCTCAGTGTTGACCAGATGGATTTAAACAGTATTTAAAGTCTTATTTCCTAGAAATCTGCAGACTTGAATTTCAGACCATTCAATAAGGAGTCTAATTAAAATTTTGATATTTTTATGTTTGCATATGCCTTTCCCTTATTGTATATACTCTACTCCTGTACTTATACGCTCAACCTTTTCAGTATTATCTAGTAGGACAGATTTAAGCAACCACTGAAGTCTCTATTTCTTTAGTGTATCTCCTTAAACTTCCGAATTCCACACTATTCAGAGAGGGTTTAAGGAAACCTTGAGATCTCTATGGCTGTTATTGCATTTGTGACCAATTTCCCATTCTTCGTCTCTATAGACAATTTTCCACGGTTCACGATCCTTTACATTCACGATCTAAAGAATTCTTCACAGATATACCTATTCGAGACCGTCTCCGTCGAGTCAATTTTCTTCATTCAGACTGGCGTGCCTCCTGTCATCGGCTCATCTAGTCAAGTACCTCCAACACCCACTACCAACTTCCACTGTTTATCAGTGTCAATTACTTTCTATAAACATCCACTGCGATTCAGTAGCCAGACACATGCTGCATCCTCATTGCACTCTCTGCATAAAGCAACTAACTAAATGGCAGTAAAATATTCAATGCTTATAAGTTCAATCATTCATTGCCAAATTTACAATTGCCTAATTTTTCGGATTATCATTATAAAAATTTCATGTTTTAGATATAGAAATTAATTGATCTTTGCCCAAATGACGGACGACGATAAAGTGATTTCTTATTAAACTTGTTTAAATGAATAATATACATTTGGAGAATGAGAGACAGAGAAACACATATGAACTCCTACTGTATCCTTATTGTAATCTCTGCACACAAGCAAATAATCAGATTCTGGAAAGAAATGTAATGCTCGTTAATTTGATCATGTAGATTGAAAATCTCGTAATTATACAATTTTTTATTATATTATTTCTTCGATTTTTAAGATATTTGGAGACAAAACTTTTTTTAGACTAACTTGCGAGCGTTGAAGGAATAATTTGCTCGTTAAATTTGTTGCATGAAATTCTTAGGACAAGAAGGAGAGATAGTGTTTATGTGGTGATTTAGTGTGGGTAGCGTGAAAAGAAGATAAAAGATGATAGTTCACCAGCGACTCGACGTCGATTAATCCATTTAATTGCCTCGTTGTCTGATGTCAGTTCGCTTCTAATTATCGATGCTACAGCGTGCGACTTTAACGTGCATCCAATTATTTCGCGACGATCGCGAAACATCTGACTACCACGTGCACACTTGACTACTACCATTTTTCAGAAAGTGTGATTTATCTTACGAATTTTACTAAATTACTTAGTCGACGCATTAAAAAGAAATAAAATAAGAAAAGAATTAAGCAAGATCAGTGATTAACAAATTATTCCTAAAAATATTAATAAATTAATATTTTTGTAGGCTACAATTTTAAATTAATTAACATTACATTGATATAAAGGTGGAGTAAAATAAAGAAATAGGAAACATAGAGAAGTGATCGCGTTTGAGGAAATCAAAGGATAAACATATATTTAAGTATTGGTAGTTAAAATCTGGATGAGAAGCGTAAAAGCAGGTAGCAATGAGTAGGGTTTCTAGTGTGTAGTTAATAAAATGCTCAATTATTGTTGGTATCACGTATTTGAGATTTGTAGGATAGCTGTGGTTGCAAGAGCGTGAGCTACAAGACAGGAGTCTAACACTTGAAAGGAATGTAAGAGTCATGCTCAGGTATTGCAACTTAGCTTTGTCGGGACTGCAATTAAACTGGCAATTCAAATTAGAAGACTCTCGATCAACAGTTTCCGCTCACGCATATGAAATATTATACCTTTATCCATATTTAATCTATTGTATACAATACGCTGCCCTATTTTGTCTCTTGCTACTTTCTTCCTCTTGATGAAGAATTTTATCTTTCTTCATATTCATTTAGGATATCCCATAATATTTTTGCTATTGGGGGTGCTCTTTTTGAACGGCAAGTAAAAGATTACGAATCAGGTCGACGAGTGCTCCACAGTTTCTGGTAGTTTTCAGACTTATACAACAAAGTAACTTCCAGACCATTGATACAAAGCAAACCGAAATCGTAACATTGTATCATGTTTCCCATCCCCGTGTTCATCATAGTCGGTAAATTTGTGAACAGGAGAAGGAAAGTTTCATGCTGCCACAAGTATGTCCACAGGGGGCATAGCAAGTGAGAACTATTCATTTTGGTAATGAGTTTTTCTTCGAGCGACGCCCTCGGGTGGCCCAAGCAGTCGTGTGGTTCAGCATTAGCGCGCATTCTCTTATTTAACCTGGTGGTTGCATTAGGGATCACCAAATTAGTTAACAAACAGAGCACGGCTGCAGTTAAGGGTTTTATATAATAAATATCCTATTTACTATCAGAATAAACGATGTGTGTATCGAATCAAGAAATATCCAAATTTATCCAGGCATCTCCTCAGATGGTGCTACTGCTGGGGCGAAAGTTTTCAAATATTTGGGTTTTATTTAAATCCGTTGCAAAAGCGTATAGGTCTCATACAACTACAATTATTCATTCATCCAGATTAAACCTACATAATTAGTTTCGCAACTTCTTAAATCGTGCGCTACCCTTCTACATAAGTCTATATATGGCGCTTATGTGTTACGTGGTTTTTTGAAAAATTATGGAGTGAAGGAAATAGTTAGTAAGATAATAATTATTTAGTTTCGCTGGATAACAAATATGGCGCATTAGAAAATGTATCTATTAAAAGCACTAAAGCTTACTTTTAAATGACATGCAAAGTTTTGCGACGTCTTTTTCTAGCGAGTTTTAGTCGCTACAAACCGTCCGGTTCTTTTTGACTGAGAGGGATCAAAATAATATGGACAAGCTCAATGTTCGGTTATATAATATAGTTTATCATATACTAAGAAATATGCACACGGTATATTACAAAGCTTATACAATTACTTAACCTATTCGTGTTTATGTGTGTGTTCTGCAGCTGCAGGTGTGTACTTACAAACTACGGTCCGGGTTTTATATATTCGCCCGCGGGTGGCGCATTTGTCGGTAGCCTCACGGCGGGACTACGGTAGGCGGCGGGGCGGTCGGTGGCCACACGGAGGGGCCTTCGGTTGACAGCAAGATGGCGGCTTATGCCATAACCTGAAAATAATTGCCAGCGGTCCGGAGAACTCCTGGACATGGCGTTAGTACGGCGGGGCGGTGGTCGGACCAGTTCAGACGGTGCAGAGAACTTCTGCACCAGGACTGCTCGGAGAACTCCTAAGCGGAGATAGAAGTACGCGGAGAACTCCTGCGTGGTCGGGGATAGGACTGTATCCGGAGAGCTCCTGGATACGGGACGGACCTCACGGATGGCACGGACCTGCTGGCTGCTCGCTGGCCGCTGCTCGGCTCAAGCTCGGCCTCACTCGGCTTTATATGTATACACGTCCGAGGCTCGGAGACGGCGACGGTGGCGCTCCGAACGGCCAGTCTGGCAAGGTAGGGAGGTATACTCCGAGTCCGTTATACTCCGCACGCTGTACAGTGCAGGCCGCGGTATCGGCACTTGCACTGTAGACTCCCCCCACTACGCGGTATCGTACATGGAGTAGCAGCGGAGTAAACGTCTCGTTACAGTTTCCAAAAAATAAACAACGAAGTATGTCATATTGTAAAATTAATTTGCAAAGTGAAGTAACTCTTACTTTAAATGTTGTCTATTAAATATACAGGGTGTGATTATAATTAAGATCTGCAATAAACTGAAAACTGCAATAATAACACCTAGTATATATTGGATACAAAAATTTATATACGAAACTTTAATATTTTAGCAATTATTTCGATAATTGCATAAGTCTTTTAAAATACCTGATCGGTGTTAACTGGATTGTTTTCCCCTCGCTTTCTCATTCATCCACTAATTTTAAAATAGACGTACCGCGCCACAGCCGTCACAGGTGGAACAACCACTTCTATGTATATGCTAAAAACAAATGGTAATCAAACCATCGGTGAACTTTTTCAGATGTTAATATCCTAAAACTACATTCTTAACGAACAAGTTGAGTAAAAATTTACATTTCCTATAATATTGTTCCTCGTTCAAATTTCTGACCTCCACGTCAATAAAATTGAAATACTTTATTATTGGCTGATTTTGCATAGAATATATGGATAATTTAGAACAATCGTTGTCGGGCAACGATCACAAGTAGGATTAGTGATTTCATAATAATTTCAGGCATCCATGAAAACCTGGAAATCGAGTGGGTTTCGCTAGTAGCTATACGGATGAAACGTTAGTATAAGGAAATGGGAAAATATCGCGTATGCAACGGCCTACAAATACTGTTTACGAGGTTGCACCTTATTTCATCTTTTACTTTTATAGATACTCCGATCTCAATTTGCTCTTCTCTATTACAAATAGTCTTTGGTTTTTCATAAATAGTGAGGTACATAGGATTTAACCATAACATTACTCTCTATAATAATAAAGAGATTTATGTAAGAAACCGCATTTAAAGCAATTTAACATTGGGTTTAAAATTAATATGATTCTAAAACTTTCAGTCGTGAGTTTCCCTCCGTAGTCTGGAAAATGCAAATTTTACTACTGGTTTCATTAAATATTAACTTTTTCATTCCCGGATACTACTATATATATATATTATAAGTGATGGAGGGTGACTGTATTTTCTAAGTTTAACCCATGCAATGACATTGATAAAAATGTTTTCGTATTTAAAACAAAGAAGGAGTTAGGTGAAAACATTGCCGGGCTATAAGAACTTTGTTTCATTTGGACTTTCTCTGAATTACGCGGAAGTATGCCTATCTATAATGATGTACTTGAATGAATAGATTTAATTATTAAGCAGGTACTACTACAGCCTTAAGTATAAAAATCATCAAAGGGGCTGAAAAAAAAAGATTCTCTTTTTTTGTTATGTCTATCCAATTAAAATTTATTACTCAGAAATTTTTGAGGTGGTTGATTGCTAATTTAAAGTTTAAAATTGGAATATTTAAAATGATTGTTGTTCAGTTTGATCCGATTAATGATGAAATTTAATCAGATTTAATTTGATTCTAATCACTTTTTCTCTATATTAATTCTGCCATTATGAAGTGAAAAATTGAAGTTTTAAATTTGTAATCAGCGCTATAGAAAGTCTCCAGTAACAAATTGCATTTGAATCTGAATACTTTTTAACATATTCTCCACCATATAGTTAAGCAGATATTTTAAATTTTGAAAATCTAATATCGCATTTGTAATCAGCGATTAAAAAAACTGTGGAATATTAATTTTGAAGTGATTATCACAAAAGGATTGTGAAAAATACATTTTTTCTAAGAGACTCCAGTATTTTCAAGTTTATTTATAGCCTTTATATATAATAAACAGTTATACCTTCTCGGTTAGTTGCTTATATTCTGCGTGTCTTCTCTCTTATCATTAAAGTAACACAATAGTACAAAAAGTATGACCTGAATGTGTCAACTATAAGTTAAATAAAAAAAGTGTGATGAAATTGAGGTAGTAGCGTGTCTCAAAACATTAAATGGGAGCTTGTTCGATGAGAATGTGCATCGTCTTGAAATGGTAAAGTGCCTACTGTCAACAAAGCATCGTTTTAACGATAAATAGGTAAAGGATGCCACAGTCAGAAACTGAGAATTTCGCGCCATTCCTTTTCCACAGTTTCCACGATGCACATGGACATTAGTCGAAGATAAATGGAAATTTCAAGCGCAACAACACTCTGCAGAAATGCTATATCCTTCATAAAGGCGTCCATCATGTGTGTTCAACTGTGACTTTTGCTGTTTTCTGTGACATTTTCAAATCGCAAAATACAATGCAATGTTTACTACCACCAAAGCACAGTTTTAACGAAGTAAAACACAGAAGATGCAAATGATGCAGCAAAAGATATACAGCTACAAAACGCATATAGTGTCACAAACGCTTCTAACAGATTCGTAGAATGTTCCAAAGAGTCAAAATGAGTGTAGGAACGTTTTAGGAATGTTTCTGATCTGTTATGCATACATCAATTGGTTTCAAACTGAATGTTAAGCGCCATGTCCATTCGAACCAGAATTGCCAGACAAGAAATTGGTAAATTCTTCAGAGCGGCATTCATCATATGGGGCCAATTGTGAATTTTTTATTTTTTTGTTCTTCTATGACGTTACATGTAGCTCACCAACTACAAGCTATTCTAATAATCAATAACCTAACAAGCTGTTATTTCGTCAATTTTATTTAAGCCATTTCTATTCGTACTTTCTTATATAAATATTTTGTAGATTTAAAAATCTTCCGGAAATTTATGTGATAGGTAAAACGATAAATTTATGTATATAATATGGCTTTTAAGTGAAAAACATCTGGATATTCATGTTACACTATTTATTTCGGTACGATCAAAATAAATTCATGCTGAAAACGAAGGAGAAAAATCTGGGAAAGTTTATGCTACTAACGATAATAAATTCTATCGTAAAGAAGCGAGACTGAATCGTTTTGCTGCATGCTGTCAGTCAATTAACTTCTGTTTAGGTGAAAATAATGCTGTTTCTCAAAATTTTTTTGAACTAATTTTCCAGACAGAGAAAATTTGTACATCAGTATCAACTTCATTTTATCCTGACAATGGAGTTTCTTTGATGAATATAACAAATATTAATATGAAATTTTACTGATCACTAAATTCTCACATTCACATATATTATTCGCATTCTCGCTTCTTAAAATAATGATTAATCTGAAAATATAAATTGGACATTATGACATCAAATTTTCATTGTATATTTTACAAAAGTAATTCAATCAAAAGCTTTATGTACAAATAATTGATGTATTATAAAGCGTTTATTGAAAAATTGTAAAGTGCATTCGTTATTGCTCCAATGAATGATTACCTATTTATTCTCGTTGAACAAATGAAATTGATCAATTCAATACAATTTCTTGCTGTATTTATTCCGCTATTAATTGGATTCAGTGAAAAATTCTTCAGTCACAATATTCCCTTACGGAATTGCTGCAAAATGTATGAAAATGAAAAAAGAAACATTTCAAAGATTTTGTAAGGTAATATTGATATAATTAAGTAAAGAAAAAATGGTCGAACTCCTGCTGAGGAAACAATTTCAGGAAAATTTATGCTCTTGTCGGCGATAAATTAAATGGCAAAGTGGAAGGGTGGAACGTTACTGCGTTGACCCGATTAGCCTCCGGTCAGGTGAAATCCTTCAAGAAGAGGGCTCCTCGAACATTTCATCGTCCAACAAACCGTAACCGCATGACTCATACGCTGTCGCCTAGAATATTTTGCTCTCCTTATTTCTGCACGCGATCCTTTTTTCGCCTAGAAACCAATCTCGTAAACGCTTCCTGTTCAATTATCAACGCTCGATATGTATGTATGTAGTTGAACTATTGTTAAAACACTTGAAATTCTATCGTATTGTGACAACTGCGTCACACCCTCTACTCTAGCTCTCCACTCTAACTTATCATACCGCTCTGTTGTGAAACAGAAACGAACTCTTCGATAGATACTCAACATTGCAACAAGGTTGCATAAAAGTCATAATTCACCCGAATTAATTTTTTAATTTTATTAGAATAATAAATAATGAGTTTTGAAACATTTTTTAAAAATTTAGCAAAGCGAGGTTATTAAATATGGTGCATTTTCGTTAATAAGAGAGATTGGGACGCAAACCTTTGGAAATTTGACGAGCGAAAGAGAGGATTTTTCTATGAAAGGCAACCGACTAGAAGGTTTTAGTGTTTCTTTAAAAGGCCGAAGTGGTTTGGGCGCGACAAACTGTTTACAAAATATCCTGGCGAGGCCAGGCCACATGCCAGGGGCCACACGCACGGTGGTCCTTATGACTAATAGTCCCATCGTTCCTGCTATGTTCCACCAGGAACCAGCAGGAACCACCGGCCACTGCCCTCCGGACGGACACTTCTAATGGCGTTATGAAAAATCACGAAAGAACATTCATTCACCTGCACTTCTCTGTATTCTTTATTCTTTCCAAATTCCTTTCAGTCACAAATAAATCTAACTCTCTTTATATACTAAACAATCAATAAAATATATCAAAAATTTTATCAAGATAATTTTAAAATATCCTCTATTGCAGTAAGATAGTATAATAATATTTTATATGCATAATAGTAATATTATTGATAATTTTATTATTTAATCTTACTCATTACAAATTTAGCTCGATCTTTAATATTTTGTATATTCTCATGATTAGTGAAGAGATCATCGTTACAAGGGATATAATGAAAATTTTGTTATACTGGGTGTCTCATTGTTACCGTTTAACATTCTCAAGGTAGACAGCGTGACGATGCGTGGGTTTGCACGCACGTGGACACGCGCCAGCCAACGGAAGATGGAGCATGGCTATTTCTGTCGTAATCAGTCACTCGTAGCCGGCTTAACTTCCCGCGACACGCTAGCTGGAATAATCGCGAACGCGACCCCAGACACAACACAATGTCCACTCCTTTTCTGGATTATATAGTACTACGCCGACTACTGAATCGACTCCACCCTTTATAGTAGCTTCATATGAGAAAGAAATCCACAAACTTCGTTTCTTACTCCTTTTTATAAAAGTACAATTTTCTCAATTTATAATTCTCTACTGGAATTCAATTCATTTCATCCTCTTTTCATTTCATTTAGGGTTTATGTGCCTGACGAAAGATCTTTACCTTTGCAAAAACAATATGTTTGAAATAAATCAATTCACTTATTTCCTCTTCGACATTTACATTCAATTAATAAAATTGAATACAAATAAATGGTTTATTCTTATTTTTTAAAATAAATAATATTTACTGGTCTCAACATTTATTTCTAAATTCAGGTAAATTTCAATATCAGTAAACTGATCTTTTTATTTTAAATAAGTTCTATATAAATTATTAAAGAAATGATAGCTTATTACGTGTTCTTATTGGGTTTTTATATATAGTTTATGATTAATTGTTTGTATTTTTTTATTAAATCAATGACTTTACACCTAGGTATACACTTTCGCAATTCGGTCGTTAAAATAGTACTGAACAATGCTAGACAGAACAATATTCCACTTTTTTTTCTTCGATGCTTTGTATAGTTCTACTATCCGTAAGAGAAAAATCTTTGACGTTCTTTACTTTCTGATAAATTGTTATTTCTCTCAGACGAACGACTTCCAAGAGGAGTGGCAGCTACTAGTATTAATCAAAAGAGTCTCTTTCACATTAGAGCAAGGAACCAACCTTACCATATTAGGAATCTTGGATAATGTAATAAAGAGCCTGAAATATCTTTTCTTACATGCTACAGCATTTTCATTTGAAAATATACTTTAGAATATGCATACGTGTATATTTAAACTTATTTAGCTAATTATACAGTACGTCATTCTAATGTTTCAATCCATATACTTGTAGCATATCAAGTTATGAAAAAAAATGGTTATATATTTATATTTTTGACTTACATCAAATTACATGTATCGTACAGAATTATTCCATTATTATTTCTTCGTATTAGCTTATTTAATTAAATCCTACCTAATAAAGATTAGTTATTGTCAATTTATCATTGAGTTAAAATTTATATATTTCTACCTACGTCTGTGTACATATCAAAGCTTAACACATTTTAGTAAATTTCATATATGATTGATCTATCTGACAATAAGAAATGAAAGAGAATAGTCATCAGTTTTACAGGTTGATGTATCGATATAATGAGTGCATCTGGATGCACTGAACCTGTTTCAGACACTGTAGCGTAGTTACAGCTTGTTTGTGCATTTTGTGTCTCGCGATTGCCGCGTTGCACTCTATCATGTGTCAGTTTGCTGTCATCATATTCTTTGTCAAGATTACGACTTTTAAAAACTTTTCATTGATTCTTTCAATATGAACAGGTCCAGAAAGCTTGTCAATGTAATTAAACCTTAAATATACAATATTTACATAAATGCGTACATACAAATATTTAATATAATTTTGATACAATTCTCTTATGTTGTAAAATATTAAGAAATTATATAAATATTAGTAGAGATTTGAAAATTTAATATAAAAATAGAAATTAATAAACTGTAATATGTATAGGGGAGGCTGGAGCTAAATCGGGCTTGGGTCAAAGTCAACAATTGGAAGTAAAATATGGTCATATCAATAATGTTATTGAAACGTTTTCATTATTAGTATACATATTACTAACAAAATTTGATTTGGTTCGAAACAATGTCGTTATCTGAATATGGTGAAATACTTTTTTATTAATTATATTACAGAAAATTGTACATGAAAAAATCAGCCGATTTAGCTCCTGTCTCCTATACTGTTAATTGATTTAGTATACAATTTTTATTTTATTTCAATCAGCTTCACTTTGATTATTTTGTAGATATTTCTGTGATTTTATTTTCAGCCCAAGGACACTTGGTAAGCAAGAATACAAAAGCAGCGGGGTTATTTCCGTCGGCGTTCAACGTGGCAGCGAAAGCAGAAATTTTCGTGAATGCAACCTGTGGGGAAGATGGCCTTGAAACGTTTTGCAAACTTTCGGAGTCATCGAGGTGTACAGTTTGCGATGCCAGAAGTCCGGATCCTGGAAAACGACACAGTATTCATCACGTTTTGGCTCCGAGTCCCGGTAGATGGTGGCAAAGTCCGACTCTCGAAAGGGGTGAACGCTACGAATACGTCACGATTGACCTGGACCTTAAACAGGTACCTTCATCCCTCTATTCATTTATCTTCTATTTAACGTCGATAATCAACAATAAATACCAAATAAGTGTCTCCTTTATTGTCTAATCGTTAACTTCTTTAATCGAACAAACCTAATTTATAATTACTATAAAGTGCAAAACTTCATTACAGTAAAAAGATTAATGTTTTATATTGAAATAAATGTTTTAGTAAAAACTTATGTAGATTTACTTTATACTTAACTATACAAACAGATGCACAACATTGTCTACTGGCATGTGTGTGTATAAAAAATTTTAATTGTTTAAAATTGTACCTAATAGTTATATACAAAAAGAGACCAACGCTACAATACAATTTTTTTTATAATTGATATATTTGACAGCTAGAAAATGTAAAAGCAAATAGAACATTTGTAACATATCTTATTATTTTCATTATATTTATATCTTATTTTTTTATCTATATAAATATAATATTTTTAATCCAATTCTATAACATTTGTCGTTAACTGATTTAAACATTGTGCAGGATTACTGTTTTCTTTGTGCATAGCTTTATGCCCAATATATTTCTTACGAGAATTTCTTTGACCGAATAGCCGACATAATTTCCTTAAATAATGTTCAACCGTTTTTAGAAAGAATAAGGATCGATAAAAATGAATGTGCTTGGAAAAAAAATTAAATATTATTTAATGATCCTTTTTAAATCTGAAGAATACGAGATCCGAGCACCTCTCACGCCTCTTGTGCACTTATCACTTTAAAATCTAAATTAAAAGGCAATAACTCGTCCCTAAAAAAGGGGACCTAGCCCTATTTTCAGGAAATTGATTTCACGCCCAGAGTCACCCTTCTCTCTCCCGTTAAATTCCAATTCTAATTTTTCTCACATTTATTTCTCGAGTTTTGGTGGAGCAAAGACTTGTTTAAAAATAACTCTTCAAAAAAAGTAAAAGTGAATAATAAGATAATACAAAATTGATCAATAAAATAATAAAATAAAAAAATTATTCCTAAGATTTGAGGTTATTTAAAAAGAAGTGAACAAGTTGAAACAAGGGAGAATGCTTTCCCCTTTTCCAGGAAATCCAAGCAGCAGGTAAACGGTCACGGGCGAAAAACGCGCCTTTAACAAAAACATTTCCTTTTCCTAAAGGCTGTCAGGAGCATTTAACAGGTGCTTTCCAAATGGACCGATAAGAAAACAATATTTCCAGTTTTTCGTCAACCTTATATAACAAAAATACACTAATACTTTCTTCTTCAATAATAATTGTTGGTTATGTGTGTGCATATATATTGATTTTTAATATAATTATTTTATACTGATGTTATAGATCATATAGTATTTTATACACACAGAGTACAGGTAGATCAATATCATATTATATTTTCCTCAACAATGGAACGAATATAGACTGGTCTCGAAATGATAATTATCGTTTGACAAGAGCAATAAAAAGGGTGATAGAAGTAAATTGGAGGAATGATATACTGTATGTAGGATAAAAGTAATTTTATAATAATTAATGGAGTTATGGCAATGCACCGGACATAGAATAATTGACACATTAATCTCGAGACTATAAGTTGAGCAGTGAGATAGGCGAAATTTCGAGGTATAATTAGGGTATATACGTAAAAGGGATGGAGGGAGGGAGAGAGGTTGTGGGATCTCCAGGTCTAATTAAGGACCAATTGCTAGTCTAATTTCCGTTGGAGATACACCCCCGTACTCGAGTAATCACAGGATCGTGCACGCATATTAATCCCTGTTTACTTCTACCTTATCATAATATCCTTATAATAAAACCACCGGGGCCTCGTTAAGACGAAGCTCCAGCAATTCTTTAATCGACCAAAGAAAATTTTCCACTCGAAACCAACTTGACCCCCGCAATTTATTTCATCGCCAATGAATGAATCGGCCAATTATTCTGCTAACTCGACGCTACGTTAAACTCCTCATAATTTTAACAACCACCACTAATGTTGCCCGTTACTCGTAAATAATTCTCAGCGTATCATAATTGTATTCGCAACGTCTAATTTGCTCCATTCTCATCCAATTTAACGTGGGGCATGACGCTGCACGTTGCACGTAAATAATATAGTACTGTATACAAATAATTCCTTTCGTATCTCAATTACGAATTCAATCGTCTTTACATGTTTATATCTTTAAATTCGATAAGCTTGTACTCATTGCATTCTACAATAATGACGTTGCAGTATGCTGCCATGAAGACCGAGAAATATGTGCAGTATTAAAGATTAACATGGTAGATTTGATACGGAGTTACGAGTTATAAGTATATGTATAATAAATAATTAATAATTAATCAGAGATTTATATGTACACTGAAAAGCTATACCTACATAAACATTATAGTGATAATAAATTTATAATAAAAAAATAGTAATTATGTATTAAGTTTACACGCAAGAAAGCAATTAGTTGAATCAATTAAAATTTAACTGAATTAAGTAAAAATTTGTTCATTTGAGTATATCTATGTGGTGTAATCGTGGATTTCGAACATTAATTTATTTGAATGGTAGGAAATCCAAAAAAGTATTTCAATAATGCAAGTAATTATTTAAGCAGTTTTTTTAACGATAAAATAGATTAAGTAGAACAAATATTCATTGATTCGGTATAATACTTATAATTTATAGAACTAGATATTTATTTACTTTTTATAAATATTTAGTCAATTCCATGAAATACTTTTTATTCATAAAAATCTATTATTGATTGAGATAAATATTTGTTTGTTTCGTAAAATATTTTGCCATTTCATTTTGCTTATCGTTTATTTCTTTGACTTTTTGAATGTCATTTTATTAATTTAATGAAATAAATAATTGATATTATTAATTTTATTCATAGTATAATAACTTGATAGATTGGTATAAAATTATAGCTAATAAACATAAATCACACATAATAATTCATATTCAATGATATTCTTATGATAGCGATACTGACGAACGAATTGGAAGGCCACTGAAATATCATGGTAATAATAATTGTGTGTGTGTGTGTATCAAAAACTGACAAATGTATTAAAGGATAACACGGTAGATTAATATCGAGTCCCGGCTGATGAAGAAAATGCAGTAGTTGCGGTTCGATAAGCACTCTCGTGCGGATGGTAATTAATGAATTGAATTGGTTTTATACTCCGCATAAAGCCCGATACTGTTTGTCTCGCCCTTCGTTGCTGATAATTCTCGAGCAGCTTTGCCCGTAAAAAGGGGTGGTAAGGGCAGACTGAGGATTCATTGGGAAATTTTTCAATCACGAGCTCCAACCGCTCACTTTGATTATGCTAATCGAGGGATAAGCAGAGCACGTTTATTTATGACTCTCGTTAACGTTCATTGCACTTATTAATTTTAAGAGTCAGCCTTCCAGCTTTGATTTTTTCTCCGCTTCGTTATATGGCGTGCCATTGTAAGCACAACTGCTCTACCATTGTTAAACTGCCTAAATTTATTACTATACGTCTGGATGAAGAATTTATGATGCGAAAAAATCTTTCAGATATCTTACACTTGCCCTTATCAAACCAAGTTTTAATGATAGTACTACGAAAATTTGTCATCGCAGTATACAGTAATAATAGATTTTAAAATAACTATACTATAAAAACGGGTAGAATCGCGTATTCATTGCAGTGTAATTTATTCTGGTAAATTAGACTGACAGCGTAGGAAACTTAAATAATTTTAATTCATTGAAAACATCTTAAATTTATTTATGTCTATATATATATATATATATATATAGAGGTCCTTCCTCACTAACTGGAGCAACACTACTGCCAGTAATTGACTCTTTGACCACACTCTCCTCTCATTATTCATATACTTACAAATGTACAAAACATTCTATCCCTAATACGGGCAGTCGTTCAAATATATGTTATACAACCTACAGACTTTTAATCAAAAGCGCAAGTGCAAAAAGTTTTGAAAATAAATATGCAGACATTCTGTAAAACACGTACCAGGTAAAATTACACTTGCAAAATTGTTTAAATTATTAAAATTTAGTGAAATTCTTTAAATCTCACTCAACAAGAGAAAATCTCACATTTAGTAAGTTGGTTGTTAATTCGTTTTTAAGCAATAGACTCGAGAAATCGTTATTTTGAGGTCATTGAAACTCCTGGCTTGATAATCATTGAAGAAATAATAGTTATTTCTTAACGTCCCAAGAACGTACAGGATTGGTTAAAGTCCGACAAAGGCTTCGAAGCTGTAATCCATTGGAAAATGATGGTTGGCATCGTTGTCATCGTAGAAATGAACGGTGAAAGGGGGAGAAAAGATGAGGCTGTAGTCGATTGGCTCGGTCTGCCAGGCAGAACCGAATGTCCTTCATTGTTCGTGGATTAACGAGTCAAGTCTCGCTCCCTCCAGAATTTCACGGTCCTCGACATGCCGAATGAATCATCCTCTTCAACGTCCACCATCGGCGTGATAATTGATAAATACCCAATCTCTCAATTTCGTCTCTATAAGCATCCTTGATTTGCAGGCAAAGTCGTTCAAATCAACCAACTCGTATATACAACCTTCCAATTCATATCTCTTCGATATAAATGTTAATAAAAGCCAACGCGTTAGCATGTTTTCACAAGCAGTCAAAAAGATCTGAAAACTGACAGATGGATTGTTAGCTTGCACACTCTTTCGATTTAAATGATAAATAAAATCAATATTTGCAGCGATGTATCGACGCAGCATAAATATAGTTAAATTTTGTTCATCATTGATGCAGGTTTCTTTTAAGTTTTTAAAGTGTGGAAAAGTAAGTTTAGAACTGTGAAATCGTTGGAGAGGGTGTAAAAAATATTGTAGGTGGTAGGAAGATGTTGCGAGAAAAGGGGGAAAAGGACAGAGAGAGGAAGAGAGCATGGTTTAGAACGTCAGAGGACAAAAAGATGGCTGCTGCTGCAAGAAGCATCGCACCGGCCTGTAATTATCGCCAGTGTCCGTGGGAATTGAATTACGAGGTAAATTCGTAACGCGCTTTCAACAAAAAGCCAAATCCTCCCCACCACTACTCTTAAAATCGCGCCCCGAATGACCTCACTTTCCATTTTTTTAACTTCCTTTTCATCTTCCATTTTGCCCCCCCCCCCTCAAACATCTTCCTTTACGCAATGCTTACGAAATAAAAGTCCTTTCATAAGATTTAATCCGACGCTTCTCTTTCATTTGCACAATTTTTCTTGCCTCCTTCTCTCATAAATCTTTTATAAATTTATTATCGAGTACTTTTCGTAAATCTTTTTATATTTACGTATTTCTGCTAAGTATACCTTTCCGTATAAAAATTGTTACAATCAAAACCCGCTCTCTTCTTCTCGTAATCAGAAATAGCTTCTAAATTTATTATTGTTGTTTGGAAGTTTTTCATTCTCCTTTATCTAACATTACAAATGTTAACAGATACTTCCGCAATTATCTCCAGTGATCGTGGGAAACGGTAAAACGGCACACACAACGTGACTCTGCAGAAAATCATTTGGACAAAAACGAACGAGCATCTTGGACTCGGGGACTCATTTCAAGGGAATTAATTCTCGTAATTTTGCCAGGATAGACAAAAAAGTGTTAAACGAGCATAGTGTTGCTCAATCCAGATGATTCTTATTCGAGGAGGATGAAATTTTAATCAAGGAGCGATATTGTGGGATAGGAACATGATTAAAATGTTTGAAGGAAAACTTGTAACAGTAAAAGAAATGTTCCGATAAATGAAAAAAATGTATATTTAGTAAATTTATCATGTCTGTACCATAATTAGAACAACGTGATAAAAAAAGTATGGAAAACGAAATGATGAGGAGATAAAGAATTTTTTTCAGAGAGAGCGAGTGCGAGAGGAGCAAAGAAAAAAAACAGCATATTTCGTTCTTCACCTTTCTTTCTCTTCAGAGTCTTTCTGCTCCCTGGGACAGCTTTTGTTTCCTTTGCTCGGTGATCTTGCATTTAGCTTTACGCATTCCGTGAGGCCCTTTTCTTCAAGCCTCCCCTCTTGCCCCCTCCACCCCTCTTTTTTCTTCTTAATCTGCTGCTCGTGCTTCGCGAGCCCCAACGACTTGAATTATTATCTCACGCTGATGCGGCTGGCACAAGGTGAGGCAAGAAGAGAACGAGGGCTTAAGGAGAAGGGTGGAGGCTCGTTATTAAGATATTTCGGGGCCCGGTAGATATTATCCACGTTCGTTCAGCTCATTGTGCACGAGGCTCAAGCCGGGAAACTTCGTGACTGGCCAGCGCCAACTCGGAATGCGAGATTATCCAGGGCGAGAACGTGCCGACGGTAGATCATGAATTCACGCGACTAAAATCTTACTCTAGCATCGAGAACCAAACCCCTCTTTCGCGATTTCTCACCTTTCAATGAATTAAGTATAAACAATTTTTTTTAAACATTATTCAAAAACAGTTTACACAAATTTGCAAAGTTAACTTTATTAAGTAGGAAAGCCAAAGTAATTATTTGGTTCATAATGTTCAAACTAATTCTCATGATTTATGAAGAAAAAAAAACCTTGTTGTAAAAATGTTATATCGATACTGCTATTAAGTCGATCAGATTTAAAGAACAGCAGTACTAATTGAAGATTTGTTGTTTGGCATAAATTAATCGCGCCCCGTATGGTATATGGCGCAGTTTAGTTTTTGGCAATCTTTAATTTATATCGAGGAAGGATAAGTGGAGACCAGGCCCATAAAGTGCACTGGCTCAACTTGATTCAGTCGGGCTATACTACAAGGAGGCATTTAGGCTTACCGTGAGTACACGGTACTCGCATACTTGGGCCGTCCCTCCGGCGAGCCTTTTGCGTTCCTCGAGAAAGTGGAGGGGACGAGAGAAATAAAAAAAGAACAGGAAGAAAGAAATCCTTCGAAAGTTAGCCCGACCAAAAGACTATTGCTAATGGCATACAGCGAAATCCATTATTAACCTGTCGCGCCGGTTCCTTTTATCCTGAACATAAGTCCTTTAAAATTAAGTCTGATTTTTCGCTAAGGATCTCGGTGACAATTAGATTCTGTGATTTGACTGAATTGGCCACGCCTGGCCCACTTTCCAAGCCCTGCCCTCTACGTCCATCGAATCGAGTCGTAAAATCTTTCAACCGGGACCACCCAGCTCAGCTCCCGATGCAGAACCTGGAATTTCGTTCTTCTAATGAACAATTGTTCGCTAACGGTGCAGCATCAAGCATCAAAACTCCATGCCCCAAATTATAAAGGAAAATTTCAGCCTCGAAGTGCTTAATTCTCTATGCAAAATATTTTATTTTTAAAACATTCTATTGTTTTTTCTCGATGGGTATAAATATGGAAGCGTAATTTCAAGAAATTCAGCTTGCTCGTTTATCATCAAAAGTTGTCGCTGTCAGCGGAAATGAAACTTAAACTTGGCGTAATGCAATTTTAGCGATAGCTCTGTTTCGGTACTCCGGCCAAGAGCAAATTGGCAAAAGTCCAGAAGGTGAAATCTTCGCGGCAGACCGCGTGGTGTCCGTTCGGTAAAATTCGCTTAAAGTACTTCCGTAATAAACTACAAAGTTATTTAATTCCCCAAAACAGTCGTAAAAAAATGATTTAAATGCATTCAAACAATTTTGCGTTTTTTTTTCAATTTTCATGGTTTAGAGTTAATTTGTGGAAATAGAAATTTAATTATATTATGTTTTCAGATGAACATTAAATTAGGGTTTTGAGAAAATTATTTAAGTGTGCATTTAATTGGGATTTTCCGGTGTTATCCTTTCATTTTCATGGATTGGGTTAATTTTTGGAATAGCAGCTTTAATTTCATTTTGATTGTTTAATATAGCATAAAAGTAAAATTATAGGGTATATTAAGAAAATTGTTTAATAGTATTCAAATGCTATTCCTAATATTTCGTCGATTTTCCTAGAATTTAATTAATTATTTGAAAATAAACTTTTTAATTATTGACTTTAGTATATGTGCCTGGGACGAAGATAGAAACGGGAAAACAGGTATCTATCTTGGACTTCACATTCAAACCTCAAGATTAGCAGAAAAGCAATTGCTGGTACTAGCAATGAGTATTTTAGATTTTAGTGTCTTGCGGTTCATTGTGTTTTCTGCTTGCTTTATCTACTAAATTATCATTTTAACGTCTTATTATTTTTGCGGGAACCGAACAATCAATGGAAAATTTTAACTCTGTGATAAAGTTTCCTTGAATATTATTTTTAAATGGATTAATTAAATTTAAAAGTTATCATCAAAGCAAACACATTTCCTACAAAATTTCAATAGTGACGTGGAAGGCAAAGTGTGAAAATATACGTATCTAAAAATGTTTATGCCGATATTCAGAATTGAATGCCTTATTGGTACAGCGATCAAAAACAAACTAATTTAATATGAGCTAGAATTATGTATCGCACTTAGCACAAGCTTCTCCTGTAAAAAAAGGCAGCTAGCACATAAATCATCCAGAAATAATAATATAATAAATAAAATATTTCAATTAAAAAAATGAGTCAAGTACGAATAATATAGGAAAGTATATATTTTTACCGTGGCAAAAGTTAAAAATTCGGAACAAAAAATAGTAACACAAAAGTTACTTGCCGAACCCGCAGTATACAGTGGCATTAAATAACTACATTTTGAAATTACGAGCCCTGCATGCAAATTTTTTCTGTTACTATTTTTTTATTTGTTAAAATTTTCACTTTTTCCACGGTAAAAATATATACTTACCTATATCATTCGTACTTCACTCATTTTTTTATTTGAAATATTTTATTTTATTATATTATTTACATTATAGACGATTTATGTATTTGCCGCCTTTTTTTACATACAAAGCATCTTTTTTGTAGGATACCACATTACCGTAGGAGGTGTGCTCAGTTTTAAAGTAACTCTAACTTCTAAGCAATAGTATGTATAACGTTTAACCCTGAATATGCTAATTGTAAAGTGGTGCGTTACAAAATAGGAAAAAAAATTATAAAAAGACTCATTCTATAATTCTGAGTTTTCCAACATCGGTAGCTTTAATCAGATAGTTTAGTCAGCTTGATTTACAATGTTTACATGATTCTTCTGCATTGAAAGACTGTAAATGTACTGTTGCAGTTCGATTTGTCATATAATTTGTTGGCGGTTGGACACATCGATATGTAAATTTTTGTCCTAGTACTTAAGATCATTATAAGTCATATAATTATTGAGGCTTATTTATTTTCTCTTGTACGAAGGATTTGATATGGCTGTAGAATTATAGGATTGCCATTTTTAACCCAGGGCGCATTAAATAAATTAAAGTAATGGAGAATATTTTTAATAATCGTTTAATAAAAAAAAATGTTACTTGCTAAACATTTAATAATGTTATGAAAATATACAAATGAAGTTTATTTAAAATTCACTTTAAAGACGACCGGATGTCAAACTTAAATATGATTGATTGCGGATAAGGGAATGTAAGTGAATCATAATTTTTTCAGCATAAAGAAAGAAAGGGATAGGCTTGAACAGCTATAATTTTCCTGGAAAATGAATTACATGTTAAATCGCAAAATTCTTCAATAGATGTAGGACTATGTGGTGCATTTAGCATCTGTCTATAAAGTTATGTGACAGAGTCAACTTGCTGGCAAAATTAAGATCGTTCAAAAAAATCTACCTCTTTCTCTCTCATTTATCTTCCGGGAAACGAAATTTGAAAATGGCTGAAGTATATTATTATTTTTGAGAATATCTGATAAATCTAAAAATTAAAGGCCATGCCATTTGTCATGTTTTTTTTGTATTTCTTTTTATAATTAAACGTAAAATACCCACCTATTTTTACCTAACTTTATTCTAAAGCAATATTGTTTACACACTTAGTGTCTTCCTTAATGAAAAATTAGAACTGCTAAAGAGCTGCTATTTTTCATTGTACTTGTTATTTTAACTGTCTTGAATAGATAACAATACAGTGCAATATGACAGAACAGTACGAGATATCTTAAAAGAAGGAGAGGCAAGATGTTAATTGTAAAATATCTACACTATAAAACATATACATTTAAAAGGAATTTTTATATATTGCCTTTTTGTAGTGCTCCATATTTACACTAAACAATTTTGCAAAAAAAGTTCCGTAGGTTTGACACTCCTCATCATGAGTATTAAGATTACTTTTTTAGATTTTTCTGGCAAGTCATACCATTGATTATTATAGCTAAAATAGCATTGTGTTAACTGACTTGAAAATAGAAATGATAATAGGAAACTTTCAAGAAACATGAGTAACGATTTTGAATAAAAAAAGGCTGTAATAATGTGATTGTTGCTTGATCGTGGACATCATTTCACAAATAATGTTTAGGTATTGAAATATTGATGTTTTACATTAAGTTTTTTGGTTTTCATTTGTATATGACTTAAAATTTTAGCATTAAGTTAGCACAGTACAATATATATCGCTATAGAGTATAAATCTTTCAAATCTTTACTTTACCAATTACTCTTACTCCTTGAAATACTATTAATAAATAAATTCCTCATTGTTAAAACTTGTAAGAACTCAAAAGTTTTACCAGCATTATCTTACGACGAACCTTTCATATTAAATCGTTGCTGATGTTCCTTAAAAATAGAACTTACGCGGCAAGATTAACGTAATTGCTATGGTCATTTAATAATTGGCCTAAACAAGAAACTGCAAAAATTCTCGAAGTTTGACTTAAATATATCAGACCATATTGCAAAAGCTGGTCATAATCGTTAATGCTTTTGATGAACTACATTATACGTGAAACAATCATTACTAAATGTGTCAAATCTGTACCATGTGTAGATTACACTGATAGCAGACCTTAAAAGCTGCTGTACTTGTGAGTAAGATTCCAAAAAATAGATCAGACATAAGCGGCATGGTAAATTCAGAGTTCAAGCGTTCTGCAAATCTTTTAAAACAATATATGAGATTGAGAAACAAAAAAAAGTACTGATAAAAATCAAACTTACCTGATGCATCTTAAATGTAATTTAACACATTCGGTCAAACGCAGGTAATCCATGTCATTTGTGATTACAAGTGTATTTCTTTGTAAAGGCTTATATTTTTTACTTTCAAAATTATTCATTTCTAAAGTCTTTAGTTTTTGACTAAAAGTAATTTTCTATCCTGAGTTTCATCTTACTATAAATTTGTAATGAAATAATGGCGGATATGTAATTTGGTATTCTTACCTTAAGACGGCAAACATTCCACAAATATGAAACATAAGTGTTATGAATAAACAATCAAATGCGTATACGTAATAAGCAGCAGCACACATTCCGTATAATTCCATATTAAGAATAAGGAAATAATGACCCTCTGTATGAATATAGAATTCACCTGGGAATATTAAGTTACGTGACCTGGATTCATTCAGAGGTAAAATCAAATCCAAAATCGATGGTATGCATGAAGAGAGATAATAACCTATCACCAGTAATTGCAAAAAACCTGAAAATAATTATTTTGATGAAATGTCGATTTTCTTGAATTTTAACTGTGGAAAAAATTAACTCACTACAACTTATAATCGTTATTAGTTTGCCTGTATTTCTATATTCTTTGATAATTGTCGATTCAACTTTTCCATAGTCACAAAATTCCTAATCCCGTTTTATCTGTTCGAAGAGTATTTGGACACCTATCCCAACCGTTTTCCGAACGATTAATAATTAAAACATTAAAATGAATGATCTTTACTAATTTTCTCATATATGAATTCTTACATTATTGAAATGCAGAAAAATCGTTTTGTTAAAACCATTTACTGCTCCAATAAATAATGGTAAACATTCCATAATAGCATCATATGATTTCGAACCTTTTTGAATATTTATCCACTGTTGATAAACCACATTTTCATTAATGAGAAAAACATAAAATCACTGATGCCAATATTAATTCATAGATTGTTGTAAAATAGTCTACTGCAAATTCTACAGCTTTAATTTAACACAAATAATGCGTGTAAACTTTTAGCTATATTCTATAAATTTTAACACTAAACCTACCATTGAATGTATGGCCTCAAATTAACCTTTTTAAATGTATAATTAATATAGGAGTTTATAAAAAAATTATACGTATGTTTCGTATTAAGATGGGCTATTTTCCACACAATTTGCATAATTCGAAAACATATTTTTCTGTAAAATCCGTCCATTTAATAAAATAAATCTCTTAAACAATAGTTTTATAATTACAAAAATTTATAAATAAAGCCACATGTCTTATGATAGATATAAAAAGTGACTACAAGCTTTTGTGTTAAAATAAAACTTTTGGATTTGCAATGTACACCTGAGGTAGTAAATAGAAAAAGAAGAATCCATTAAAAAAGATCACCCTTAGGATGAGGGTCTTGCAATTATTGATTTGATAGGGCCACACGCCGCAGATAGTGAGGAGTGTTTTTTGTACTTTAAAATAGGAACTATCAAAGAAGTCCATTGTCACGTTCAGGCGGCAAAAATGCTTGTGACGACTCCGTACTACTCTGTAGTTGTAGTAGATGAAAAGTGATAATGATCTTCATTAACAATTCTGTTCAGCTGCCTGAAAGTATACAGTCCCTTTTTAATTATTAGTAAGTATTTTACTTTCCAGTATCTTTATAAAAATCTCATCTCTCTCATTGTGCATCGGTAACTACTAAAAGAATATTTGATCACACAGAAACGTATTATTTTTTGGTACGGTTCTAAAAGTGATAATTATTAAACAAAGAAAATGGTAAAACCCGTAAGATGTCTTACTAGCTTTCGAATTAAATATTAAAGTCAGCAAAAAGAATTTCTACTGAATGCTCAGCTATACATATAGTTAGTTGGTTATGCGCGTAATGTATGCGCATTGTACATAGGCACTGTGTGGAGAACGTTTGTAAAAATCAGAAAAAGAAGATAAAGAATACTCACCCCAGATTTTAAGCGTTTACTTCAGACATTTTAGTGTTACATTTTATATAGTTGTTCTCAGTATTGTTCATATGTTGAATGTGACACCAATACACAATTTTTATCCTGACGCTCAGGATTAAATTAACTATATGTATAAATTATGAATTCAAGTGCTATTTTTGTCAATAGATATTGATTCTATGGAAACAATAATTGGTTTTTGCATTGAGTCTAAATGCATAACACTTTCGATTATTAGTATACATCTTATTGTTACTGTTCCTTAATTGTTAGTACTGCGTAATATAATGCATAAGTACGAAATAAGTAATGAAACATGAGGAAATCTGTTTTAATAAGAGAGAGTGAAAGAGAGATAGAATTTAAAGGTGTTCCTTGAATATCGTTCAGTGCAGTGTATTTAAAATAATAAGCATGAACGGCTTATTGTGAGATACTACAGAAAGATTAAAAACTAACCAAACATCTGCCAGGTTTAAAATTGCAGAATCCTTTATTATCCCAACATACTAAAAGTATTACCGAAATTTCAACAATATTCAACAGTTACAATTCAACCCTTTTAATCATACAGAGTACGTATAACGTTATCCTTTGAAAAATTAATACTAAAATTTACATATTAATTTTAAACAATTAACAGTAGTAATATGCAACAAATTTACGCTGTATATAGACTCCTCAAATGACATTCGAACTAATAAATAAATATGCATTATTTATTTTTACTTACAAAGAATATTTTGATAGATGGATTATAAAGTTAAAAAATAAACTATATTTCCAGAGGTTCGCTTACATTTGATATGTTGTGTAGGTGCGAGTATAGAAGGGAAATTGCATTTTATGAGTGAAAGCATACAATTAAGTGGAGTTTATCAGGCAATCCGAGATAAAAAATGAGTAATCGCGATCATTATGCCAGCCCGTAAGAGCAATTACAGCAAGTTACAAGCACCTAGTTACATTGTCTCAAGGTGTAAGACTACACCTGCAATCACAGTACTTACCGTAACGATTTTACGGTCGTCGTATAATTACAAGCGCTAATCCTGGCGCTGGTACTGGTAATTTTTATGGATGCCCAAGGGAAAAACAGAAGAGAAGCAAGAAAAAGGGTTATTGTGAAACGAAATGGACGCGTGCTGCATCCTGTCGCGCGTTACAACATTACGAGCCACCCTCGAAGATCCTGTCAAGGATAAGAATACCATGCGAGATCTGTTTACGATATAACAGGCTCTCCCGGGCCTCTGTTTCTTCCCAGACCCCCTCCCCCCTCCCCTCTTCCTCTCTTTTACTTCTATCACTCTTGTTTCCTATTTCTATTGGTGCTGTCCTAGTACGTCCTGTGTGCACCGAGTCAAAACATTTCTATCATTACAATATTCCCTTGCACGAAAGTCATCGTGAAAACAATTCCATAAAAAAAGTAACATTTCGAAGTTAAATGTAAAATAAATATATAAACATTGCATAATCATATATTCTTTAGAGACAATAAATAAGCATATATTATTAATTATGTAATATAACTTAAAATGGAATTTTAGACAAGCAAAAGCGACGAAAAGATATTTAACAATTAAATACTAAAGTTTATATTCACCGGAAAATTCTTTTTCTACACGATATATAATTTCAGTTCCTTCTATTCTTCCCATTCTCCTTTCTTATAGTTTTACTAATGAAAAATCAACTTCTTCGATTTATTATACCGCTTTTATTTGCTAATGACTAATGACACCCGAGATGCCGCTCGTGGAGTTACTTATCGATGCTATCGCTTATTACTCGTAGATTCCCTGCTTGTTTTTCCTTGTGGTATAAATTTCACTATGTCAATGTCAATAATGAGTTAGGGATCCGGTTAATTCTACCGTAATAAACAATATTTTCTTTTTTTAATTTCAATTTTTTGAAAATAAAATTCTGTAAAATTGATAGACTGACAGTGATTGCAATTTAAATTTATATTACAACATTTTTCTAATAATTGTAACAATAATGAACTAATAGTTATGGTTAATTAAAAATTGTATTGCTCAGTATCAATAACATTTATATATTACATATATATAGAAATTTTTTTTTTCTGTAAAATGCTATATCGTAATCATTGCAGGAATGTGATTAAATAGGAGTTTGTTAAAGTCTAGTGAGCTGGTAAATGCATTAAGTTTCTCAGGGATTATTTTACTGGGTTCGATGGAGGTCAAGAGATCCCCTTAACAAAAGGCGAGGGAGCAGCACTAATAAATTGGCGTAGCGCAGTATCTGGGCAGGTCCGTAAATGGTGTGTACCCCTCGTGCGCAAGAAAATTTACCGAACAGCCGGTTTCTAACGCCGTTAAGGAGCTCTCCGACTCGTTCCTCAGGGACATGCACGGAAATGAGTGGATTCCCGGTATTCCCGCTCTCCCGAATATGCGTCATCCCACAGACAATCCAATTTTCTTCTCTGTTGTTGCTCAAACCCCTGCACTCATCTCTTGCAACGTAATATCCGAATTAAAAAAATCGAACAAAATTCAAATTTCATTAAAAATAATTTATTTTTCTATAAATAACTAAGCTTTAACAATTTTCAATAAAAGTAACTCCTGTTAGTATTTTATTGTGAATTTATTTCTAGTTGCAAGATCATTTGATTGGATGAATTTTTATGGCTTTTAACCCCAATGCGAAATTATCTGGTCTATCAGAATTATGAATGGGGGTAGAAGAAGGTTGTTTGCGGGCAAAAGTGTTGATTGTTCAGGAAAAAGTAGGAAATTGGCGGTTGATGATGAGCATCGAGGATCGTTATCGGCTTTCCTCATCAAGAAGCTTCGGCTATAAAGCCATTTCTGTCATTTGATGCTAATAGCTGCCGCATCCTTACAAGGACCTGACCTGGACTCGTTCAGCTTCGAAAGAAGCAGGTCGTGGGAGCCTTTCTGCACGATCGCTCTGTCGCTTCTTCAAGAACTTCCAGCCACCATCCAACGAGTCCCTGCTGTAACCCTTGCCTCCGGATAACTACAACAAAAAATTACATTTCTCAGATCAACCTTAAATGCCCAGAGGCTCTTCGCTGAAACTCTCCTCGCGTTCCAGCAAATATTTCACACACTTCGTTTCGGTTAACAACAAAAAATAACTCTAGATAAAATTCCATTGGACGAACTCTTCCTGCTCATTGAAAAAGTGATCATTCTAATTTTTTCAGAATTCCATAAAATCAACAACCTACTCTTTGTTCCATATTCAATCGTGGATTTATTTAAAAATATTATAATCAATTTTTTGACAGTGACATTGTTACGTATTTCATTTTCTAAATATCTAAGTGTTTGCGAGGGAGAATTTTGAGACCTAACAAAAACATTTTTTTATAGACATTGTTTCACCCAACAATAAGAAATTTATCGATAACCTCCCTTCGAAAGAAGTCTTCCTTTTAATAATTGATCATTCTAATTTTATCAAAACTCTCTACAACCAACAGCTTGCCTTTCCTTTCACATTCAAGCTTGATTTTTCTTTAGAAAAAAGTGTTCAGCCTGCTTTTCTCCTTCCGCCTTTAAGGCTTGACTGGGGGTTTAAAGTTACAGTATTATATATATTTAGTTTTTTAAGTGCTTCTCGCTGGTAAGATTTGAACTCCTAACATGGGCCAGCTGCAGTTTCTCTAAAAGAGAGGTGCGTGCACGAAATTTAACACGCCCGCTGCTGTGCAATTACAGAAAACACGACGAGGTACGTGTCAAGCAGCGTTTTCAGGGTTGTACTTGAACAAGGTCGCTCAATCAAGGCTTAATTTGCTTTGAAGAAAGCGTGAAAAGTTTTATTACTCTATGACAATTTCGATCGATCAAGGCTCGATTTACTTTTAGAAAAGCGTGAAAAAGTTTATTATTTTATGACAATTATTTAGAATAGAGAAAAATAGTTTAAACGGTTTAGAAGACACCGATGATTGATTTATGTTTTTCAAAGGTTAAAAGTTGAAATTTTGGAATTTCAAGGAAAAATATGAAAAATAATGTTTACTGTGTATGTCGGAATTGAGAGGTGCTTTGACTTGGCTGCAGCTGAGCACGCATGTGTGTGTGTGTGTGTGTGTGTGTGAAAGAGAGAGAGAGAGAGAAATTCAACGAGTCACAGTGTTAACACTGACGAGTGGAGGTGGAGTAAACATCGATGTAAAAGAATGATGTATGCAAACAGAGGGCACCACATGGCATAAATCTCGCTCGACTCCCCAGCCACTGTTTGGATATTCTATTTTAGTTGAAAAGGGTGTTTAACCTTGAGATCCATCAGTGCTTTCGCGACCTACCCTATGGTGAGCCATCTAGTACTAATATTTTAATGAAAACCCATTTGATCTCAGTAGCGTGATTCAATTCTTCAATATCAAAATTAAAAATGATAAATTGAATTTTAAAGAAAATGTGATACATAATCAAAAGTATTTTAAAACTTATGTGGAAAGCGGAAGAACACGCAAGAAAAAAACAGATGAAAAAAGCGAAGGAAAAAGAAAAAGGAGAACTGGGTAATATATATGTATATATATCTATTAGACCATCTTATTATGAGTCACATACTTTTGTCCTAAAAATGATTCTCTGGAAAGGTAATAACTTTGTATATACAATTATTTTCAGAGGTCTTGCAACGAAAGTTTCATTTTTCCATTTGATTAACGCGTATAATTTTTCTTTATATTGTTTTAGGCGTATTAAACATTATTGTATACAATATATATTGTTGTAATTTAGTAAGAAGTTCGACTATACATTCCTTGAGACTATTTAGTTATTCATTTAATTATGTCATTACCTTTAAGCAAAACGCATCATGATGCAGTGATCTCGTACATAGCATACCCTACATCCGCTATGTCCTATTAACCCCTTATAGCGCGTTTCGTCCACGTTTAATGGTTTGTAGTGTCTCATCCACGTTGTATTGCAGTTATCTCGCATCTAATTTAATCCATGTCCTATTGGTCTTGCATAATGTCTCGTCCATGTCTTACTGGCTTACTACTCATGTGTAGCATTTTTTCAATTACTTATTAACCCTTTGTATCATTTCGTCCATATATTCCACTATATTCCCATGCGAAGTCTTGTAAAAATCCTCTGATTACTTAATATTTCTTCCATAATCTATAATGATTCTCTATAGCGCTTCGCCTGTATCCTATCAGTCATATATCCTAATGCAGCAAAGCTATGAAGAAGAAAATCAGTATAGGTAAGAGTTTTTGCGACGTTTAAGTGGGGAGGAAGAATACAAGAGAGTGCAAAGAAGATGATAAAAAAATGGAAGAAGTGAAAGAGGGTAATATAGGGAGATGAGCATGCGCTGTCCGCGTCTTAACAAGACGAGACGGAAAAGGACGTAGGAGAATGGGATTGGTGTTTTGGTCCTGTGTGGCGTCTCGTTCATGTCCTAGTGATCGTGTGTCCGTATGTTGTACGCTGAATATATGTTAACGGGGCGGCATTGTGAAACGGTGCGGCGGCCGACGCCCACTTTCGTGTAACATAAAGACAGATCGCGTGTCCGCGATACCGCCGGCTCCGCTTCCTTGTAAGGACTTGGCCGGAACGGCTGATTCTCCACTCTCGAGGAAGCCGACTTCAATTATCCGACCCTTTTACTCTCCAAGCTGGACCACGCGCGTGAGCACACGTGTGCCAACCTTACCTCGCCCGCCCAGCTGGCGCTACGCTCAAATCTAATTCTTCCATTCCAAGACAGAAAGGACTCCTCCTTATTCGCAAAACCTTCCCACTTATCGCATCTCTCAAACATTCTTTACGCCCCATTCAAACGCACTCCACATTTTCCTCTCCTTCATGATACTCATCCTATCCCGTGGAGAAAATTTGGTTTCAAAATATAATGAAAATCTTCATTAAAATACGTTTGATCCATGTATACAAGAAATGGCCGAAATGCTATATTTAAGCATATTTTTATATATCATCAATTAAATTTTTTGCTCCTTCAAATATGATATATTTTTAAAGATATAATTTTAATTATCTATTGAAGAAATGAAACTTATTTTTAGGCCAATCCTCCTATATTTAAATATGTATATTTCTATATAACTTTTCCAATTTACTATCATTTCAGTATCTTTCATCATTAATGACTAATATACTATACTTTAAACGCATCGTCAAGTACTTTTTATAATTTCAATTCATGATGCTAAAAGCTACCAAAGGACATGGAATGAAAACTATAGGAAAATTTCGATGTATCACAGAAATAATTGCAATAATTAAAGAGTGTAATCTATTAAATTTCAAACTGATAAATTAATAACAAAAATATTAGGATTACTTTCAAATAAAGCGATTTATTTGCTAGCAGAGGCATAACAGTAATTATACAATTCAGGTATATAAGTAAGTATATATTCATACAAAAATTAATCGCAGGGGGTATCTGATAATACACCAATGTCGAAGATTATCGAAGGAAATTAAAATGCTACACAGTAATACCATTGATGCCTAATTCAAAATGATATAGAACACCAACAGTTTATTGAAATCGATTTTTAACACAAAACTTATATCACGCAGCCATCCAACAATAGCGCTCTGGTCAAATCTATAATTCTTTTAATTCTCAACATACTCATTTATCGCTTCTCTCAACAACTTATTACGTCCCACTCAAACGTGCTTTTAAATACTCCCTTATTAGCAGTATTATAACATCACAGAGGGTACCTCATTTAATATCACGAATAAATAGAAATAATAGATATTTTAACACATCAAAAATTTTTGTCGCATTCCGATTGAAAATAGTAATTTGACGGTATTCATTTAATTTCTAGTAAGCCTTCTATCCATTACGATTTTTCTTTTTATATACCAACATTGTTCCAACTTTCATCGTTGCGATAATTAAAGCTCTTCTGCTTTTTTTTTGGCGTCACATGGGATCTCGCAAGGAGTTTCGCAATTGCAGAATCCATTTAGCCACACGAGAATTCCCACTTTTGACGTGACGGCTAGGTGATGCAAGTGACTTGAGCACGTTGCCTTTCAGGTTTTGCCCCGCGGACAAAGTTTCGTTTTCCACCGGTCAACAGTCGTATCGTATGAAGATTCCCGCAGATACCCCATATGGTGCAATGAAACTTTTCACAAAATAATTAACTCGAGGCACGCCGCGGGTATTGCATCTGATATAAACCGGAAAATATTAACCTTCGCTGAAATCAAGAGTGATTGTATTATTTGTGACGCTTCGATTTATTTTCTTGATCTGTTACCTTAAAAATTCTGAAAACAAAATTTTTAAATTTACATTCGTCATTTGAAACCAGGAATTTGATAAATAACTATTAAATTGGTCCTTTGTAGTAGAATATATATATAAAATCACAATGATAGTCGTAATGGCCTATTACTGTTGTTATAACTTTATGATAATTTTATTACAATAGCATACCAGCGAATATAATAGTAGTTAACTATGGTTCCTCCTGTAGATTTAGATAGTGGGATAATTAAAAGAAAGAAATACTTTGTCATTTTTAAATTCAACCCTTAATGAAGTAAAGAAGTTAATGATTATTAAAAATGGCTTCAATTAACACTTTTTACTGATAGAGCAATTCCTCAATCTTATATTGGTAAGATTTCACCATAATTGCTTTCAGCACATAATGAAGCCTTGAACAATGTTAATCCTTAGAATCTTCTGCAGCAAGGGTTTAACTTAGGAATAGTACAGGAATTTTCAGAGCTTTCGCTTATTCACGCTATATGTATACCACAATCTATATACATTTTTCTATGATTCATCGACCACCCGATATATTGTTGATTCATAAAAATTTGCTCATATCGACTCAATATTTTTATTATATTGAATACTCTCAAAGTCATATGGAATATTAATAAATTTTGATCTAGACAATAAAGCTACTAGATGTAGACGATTTAACGAGTTTTGTTATTTCAGGTCTATCAGATAGAATATGTAATAGTGAAAGCTGCAAATTCACCGCGGCCAGCTGCTTGGATCCTCGAAAGATCCATCGATGGAATCAATTTTCAACCTTGGCAATACTATGCACCAAGTGATGAGGAATGCTGGACGCGATATTCCATGCCACCGTTGGTTGGAAAACCGACTTATATTGACGATGATGAACCTATTTGCACTAGCATTTATTCCAAACCTATCCCTATGGAAAATGGGGAGGTGAGATATTTTGATTATTTACATTATACTACTTTTTACCCTAACAATTGAATAAGTGATTAACAATTTTTTAAATTAATTAATTTCATAACATTCGTTTAAAAAATGTCATTAGCTGTTGAAAATTGTCGACAAACATTGCGCTGAGTTTTCACAATTTTCACAATATACGTACAGAATATTTTATAAATGATAAACTGAACAGATTAACTGATTTTGTTATTCTTCCAAGATGAAATTTATAGACAATAATTCGATTAAGAGTCAAAAATTTGGTTACATTACATTTACTTAACTATGTACGTAAATTTTTGTTTGTTGATTCATAATTTTTCATGCTAATATAAGAAAATGTCTGCTAAATATTATATTAGAAAGTTGGAACATGAAAGGGATAAAAACCAAGAAAAAATTCTCATAATTATCTAATCTTATTTTTTAATTTACAGATTAGGCATGAATTACAGATTTTCTGAACAAACCATTTTCTCAGACTGGTTTCAGCAACTACAAGTCCTTGATATAGTACAGCAGTATATAATTACTTGTGTTTTTATAAGAAACTGACTGACAGCCTTGTTAATAATTCTTAAGAAAAAATTAGCACGAGCCTAGGTGTTATTACTCGCAGAATAATAATTAACATTCATCTTGAACCAAAGTTGGTACGATTATAAAATTGGATAATTGGTAGTCTATCGCTTTACATGAAACGCTACGAGCTTGAAAGAAGCTTCCGGTGCATTTCTAATGTAATTTTTAGATATATCTAGGACAATCTTTATTAGAACTTGATACAGCCAAACTACAGATCACGGTTAATCAAATACGAGTTTTCTGAACAACAGACAAATTTCGTTTGGATTTCTTAAATTCAAAATTAAGTATCAAATAATTCAAACAAATGACACATTAAATTGCATGTCTGTTGAGTAATTTATTAAAGTGCTTCGTGTGTTCCTAATCGAAGCAGGGCAAGCAAAATTTTTCAAAAATGAAATTGATTCTGTTTTGCCTTGAAGAATATACAGATTTTTCTATTACAAATTAAACAAAAATATTCAAATCAATAGCACAGATATGCATTAAATTGTTGCTAAAAAATAGGAGACTGCTTCACGTACTTCTGGAGCAATAAGTTGCGCAGAGAAGAATTTTCAAGAATAGGATTTCTCGATGCTCATAGGATTTCTTCTGGTTTGATCTGTGCAAGCGCAAAAGTGGCAACCCCCGTTTGAAGTTGCGTACGTGAGATGGCCATATAAGGTCAGACATCGCCTTAAATGGCCGGAATGTAGGGTTCCCCGTTTTTGTTTCATCGATTCCTTCTGCCCCCTTCCCCTTTCCTCCCCCACCCCTTTTGTACAGACGGTTTCCCCGTCTCCAGAAGCTGGCGTTTGCACGAAACCGATCACGACAGCGCGCCAGTACTAAAGCAGCAGCAGCAACTTTAATTAGCCCTGCTCTTCCGAGAAATCGCACAATTATTGCCCCTCCTACCCACCCCCTCGATTCTCTCGTTCCCCACTTGCTCCATCTCACCCCAATGACCACACGATCGCACGAACACTCGAGACACGCGAACGAATTCTCCACCAACTCTTCCCAATATTTTCCACGACCAATATCTCCAGATACTCCATAAAAGTTCGATCACTAATAATTAATGTATATATCAGCTTATGTTTTTTAAAAGTATATATATATATATAAATCCTAAATATATAATACAAGGTGCTTCGTTAACTCCATACCAAACCGATATATAGATTGAACCATTTTAAGAAAATTAAACTATTATATATTTTAATTAAATTTTAGTTTTTATGTTTAAATGTTGCTTACTTCAAAATTTGTTATTAGTTACTGAATTCCCTAAACGATGCCTCATTAATAGCAGAGAGTCATCAAATAATCTTTTCAAATGGAAGATTAACATGAAATAATTCCTAATCTTTGTTAACTTTTTAATTAAGAACTATAGTAGGAAAGCATAACATTTTTTTTAATCATTGGATCTATATCAATTTATAGGCTTAGACTAGCCCGAAAAGAACATACAGAGTAAAAAAGTTTATGAGTATTTATAAAATTTAAATAATTCATTTTAATAACAATTGGAAAGACGTTTTATTAATAATAACACTGCATTCCGTTTTGTATCATGTGAATATCTTAATTTTTATCTTCGTGCTTCTTTAATAACTGTACCCAAATTTGTGCAATAAATATATTTTTCAACACCTTCTGAATAAAATATTTACACTTTAGATATCTTATTAGTCCAATTCATATGCAACTTTTAAATATTTCAATTTTAATAAACTATCATATAGCAGCATAGCTTTATACATCGCCTACGATAAAATGAATAGTATCAAAATTATTATTTAGAGAATTTAGTCTGTCTCTTGTAATTCAGTATTACATATATAGTTACTTGTTAGTTTTTGAAAATCTCTGTCAGTAACGTTTGTGATATTATTGAAATCCAAAGATGCGCGCGATAAAGATTAAGTAATACTTGTTAATATCTATTTTAGGAGCCTTTATATTTTACATTAAAATTTATTATAGTTTTTATCAGTTTCTGAATAATCAATTAACGATTCATTTTATTATAATTGTGAACAATACCGATTCCGCTCGTAAAAAAGATTTATCACCTAGAAGGGAACTAATATGTTATTCATAAACATGATTTATAAACAGTTTTGGAAAATATGAAGATTATAACCATGAGCTCAGGAGGCCAATTTTGGTAAGAAATTGGTGTTAACTGTGAGCGATTAGTATCGCAATGTCTTAACGATCTCACTCGCCATTAAATTCGAGTAGAAAATCGTCTGACTATAAATCATCCGTGAATGGCGCCGCGAACTAATGCAAGAAAGCAGCGCATAAAAGGATCTAAGTAAAGCGGCTCCTAATACGGAACAATCGTTCAAGTTTTCAAATGAAACTTATGATTATTTTTATCATTCTCTTATCGCTCAGAAGTAATTCACTTACCATATGAAGAGTACACAACAAACAAATAATAATAGTCCAAACATATTTATTTATTTTAATTTGATTAACTATATAGCGTGGTGTTTTTTGCAAATCTTTTATCCGTAACTCATTTTGAAAAAATTGACTATTTCTTACTGCAGCTTAACTACGTTCATATTTGAAGATTAATAATTAAATTTGTATCGCGCAATTGAAATCTATTCAGTTTAATATTCTCTCTATTTGCCTCCATACATATTTAATAAGTATAGAAATTATATTACGTCGTTGTCTTTTTTAAACAAGTATTTCTTAAATACTAAATTATCCATGAGTCTGAAATTTGTGACTCCTCCACTTTCTTCTTTCTATTTATATTTTTCACATCGAAGATTAATTGAAGCCAAATAAAAAAATGTAAAAGACAAGAAACTTTTAGAACACAAATTGAATTTATTACAATTTTAAAACCACCCTTAATTATTAAAAGTTATTAACGATTAAAAATGCTGCTTTATAGATTTCGCCAACTTTCGTTTCCTAATCAAATATTATGGTTCAAATGAAAAAATCTTCAAGTGTTAATAATTTTTTAATTAAGAGAGAGAGAGAGAGAGAGAAAACTATAGTATAAATATTCTTTAAGTGTTTTTTCCCCTCTTAAAATCCATTCAATGCTCTGTTAGACCATAGTTAATCTCTCTTTTCCCGTATAAGATGTACGTGTTATCATTATTGATGCCAAATTTAATATGGTAGTGATTAAGCAACTCCGAAAATATTTTCAGATTCACACGCATTTGGTAAATGGAAGAGCTGGTGCCTTGAACCACAGCTTGGCACTTGAGGAATTCACACAAGCGAGATACGTGAGGTTGCGTCTTCAGGGTCTCCGGCGTAACGGGGAGACCATCGCCGACAAAAGGAGAGCCTTTTATTCGATAAAAGAGATCAACATCGGTGGCCGGTGTCTCTGCTCCGGACACGCATCGCGCTGTAGATACAGTGTCCATCATGGAGTAAGTTTCCGAGATATATGACCAAAACCTATATTCTATTTATTCTAGCAAAAATCTGGTAATATAGCTATCAATAGATAAGAAATCACCAAAAAGCTTTTGAACAATGCCGGGCCCACCTTGCTATTTTTTGTGTTACATGAAATGTAACAGTTTATATAAAAAATTGCTTTAAATTAAAATACCAAATATATGTTACGTTTCGCAGTTATACACACGCAGTAAATTTTTGTAAATTTAGATTATAAATTGAAATATTACTATAATTTCATTTTGATACTCTCTTTACTTACATTTTATTGCACCACTGAAAATGGACGTAATTACATAATTTTTTATTTGTTCTTCCCAAATAATTAAATTTAAAAAAGCAGAGCCGCTGAACATTTTGCTATACTATTTGGAATGTTCTTATGGGAATAAGAGGGAGATCCAGTTTGGGCGAGCTGGGAAATAAATCCGTCGGAAGTACCATAAAGTTGTCGTACCTTTGTTCGGCAACGGACCGCCAATAGGAGGAACTGCCTTCTGTTCAAAATGCCTATCTCTGTTTAGGACCAAAATTGCAACAGGGAATTTCAGTTGCGTAGTCGGACTAAATTACTTTAAATAGCGGTAGCAAACGTTAATTAGAAATATTGATAAATCGTAATGTTAGCAAGGATTTTAGATGAAACATTCAATAAAATATTAAAGAGACAGGTGAAATATGTCCTGATTACTTATTTAATTAGAATCGTGGATAGCTTACAATATTATAGCAACGATTCGAGCTACAATTGAAGAGCTTTGGAGGTAAACAGAATAAATCCATGCATTCTTATGAAAATGTGTATTTGTGGTGGTTATCTATTAATTTGTTTGTAAATATATCATATACATAATTTTTAACAACTTCGGATAACTATACATCTTATATTTATTTATTTTTATTAAAAACTATCAACTTAACTAATGGTAAAAATGTAAAAAAGAATAAAATTGTATCGCGAAAGAATGAAACTTTATATTCTTTATTAAAACGCACTGAACGCCCCATTTTCTCAATGCAATATTTATCATTTAGAATAATCTTTGCTGATATTACGAAGTTTTACTGTTTCTAATTAATACAATTTTTTCTTTAAAATATATTCTTATTATTAAAACATCGTGGTACGATAAATTTGTTATCACAGAATAATTACTTGCTTTAATTGCTCCATGCAATTGACTTTCACAGGTTTAACGGAAATATCGGAATAATGTAGCGGTAAGTGCATTTCTACTAACGCCACAATATCAGCTGATATGCAAATATTTGCGATATTACTGTTGGAGGCATTGGTTCCTGTTTATGGTTATCGATACAGTAATCGGTTGCTGTGCAAGTCTTTTATACGAACGTAAAAGCCAGATACGACGATGGCCCTCAGTTTTATGATGTGGGATCCTCGTAATTTTATGGCAACGCATAAAATTGTCTCACGTATCAATTCCCATAAAACCTAATTCACCAACACGTTTTAATAGCACTCACGCTTGCTTTCATTCGATTGTCTCTGTAATTGTCCATTGTTCTATACTCAAATGCACTAATACTTTACTCCAAAAGTAATGTCAAACATTTCGTATACTTTTCGCTGGATCGTGTTAAAAGCTTCTCAGAAACACGTTGAAGAAAAAGTCGAGAACATTTATTTATGGCTATTAATTATAATATTGGATTGAAGTCGTGGAGCGAAATAATATCAAATTAGTAAAACTGAAAAACAAAACCTTTTAAATTTTTCGAAAGAAATTTTATTAATAAATCATGAGGGATCGCGATGGGTCAATTTTGGTTTTACTAATACTTTATTTCCAAAGTATTGTCAAGCTCTGAGAAACTTGTTGAAAGAAAAGTTCGACAAAATTATTTATAGCTATTAATGAATATTGTGGTTAGAAATTGTGGAATAAAATAAAATTCATTTCATAATGTTGAAAAATGATATCTGTTAAAATTGAAATTAAATTTTATTGACGAATCTTAAGATGTCGTTAGATCAATATTAGCTTTATCAATGAATCAGTCATTGAAAGAGTGCTGTATAAGCAGAGAATTAAAAGCTGCAGTTCTTTTCTGTGTCGCTGTTGTACTGGTGAAATATGTTGAAACGAGACAAGTATGTATTTTCTCAGTGTAAGTTATTGCACCAGTACCGCAATGTATTAGCAGTTCGGTTAAAAAGAACAAGCCCTAAATTTGATTCACCACAGTCTGTACCGTCAAAAGTCAATTCTAATAAACTTCATCGTAAGGATTTACAATACGATAAAAACCTTCATTTTCTCTCTGCAAAAAGTTGGATGTTGCATCAAAACATGATAAAAAAGCAAAACCACAAAACTGCTCGAGCTGTAAAATGATAAAAATATTTTTCTTCGAGCAACTGGTTCTAAACAAAAGAAAAAAATATTACCTTGCTGTCTTTAATTTTTGTACAAACCAGTTTACGATAAAGGGTATCTAAAATCTGCATATCTCACAAGTGTAACTTAATCCTTGAAGTCGTAAACCTAAACAAAGAACTTGTAAAAATCCAAAAGAAAAAGCAAGTTACGCGAAAATTCTTTTCGGTATGAATATATATAACTCAATTTTTTAACGTTTATAACCTAGTTTATTTATATGAGTATATAGAATAATCATAGCATTTTCTTTATACATAGGTGTAAAGATTGTACTTGTGTAGTATTGTAAATACATTTATACATTAGATTTGCTCACACACACACACACACACAGTGGAAATTTCTGTACTAGCTATATTAACGGTTAAATGCTTGAGAAATTACCAAATAAGGCTCGTAACCTTATTTGGACAACTCGTCCTTCTTTCAGTAAGAGAATATCCTGCTAATGCTGGTGACAAGCTATTAATCTCCCGAATCTTCTTTCTTGGCTTTTACTTTCGTTGATCGCACAAATAGCTGATGTGTGTGTGTATGTGAATCATAATACCAATTTATACTTATACTCATGATAAGATTTAAGGAAAATATTGCAATTAATCTTATAGCTAATTTGTAATTTGACATTATTTATGTAAATGATTGCTTGATATTTTGCAAATAATCAAGCAGCCTTTTTTTAAAAAGATTTTTATACAAGTTTGGTTTTTAGAGTCTATTTTCAATAAAATGTTAAAAGTGTACATAATAGATTTTCAAAGAAGTCCTTTTGTGCAATAGATATACATAATGTTTTATAACTTTCAAAATTAAATTAAAAGGGTGTTTTGTTAATTTTTGAATTAATAATTTGTACGTTTTGGTACTTCATATTTTATTAAATAAATTACTATAAGGTTAAAACCAATAAGCCTGTTCGAATTTTATGTTGAATCTGATTGTTTCGAACTTAATTATAATCGATAATATAAGTTTCATTCTTTTCAAGCTTTGCCAACAATAGATACATTCACTTTTATTGAAAATTGCAATATTGACGTATCAAAGAGCCAAAATAAAAGGAGATAGAGATCAATAGAAAATAAATGAACGTGATGAAAATGAGCGATGCGTAGAATGAAGTGTTATAACAACCATGATTTATTTTATAGCATCAAGCCTGCGAATGCGAGCGGCACACGTGCGGGGAAAGATGCGAGAAATGCTGCCCGATGTACAATCAGATGCCGTGGAAGCCGGGTACAGCCGGTAAGGGCTTTCACTGTGAGAAATGTAACTGTAACGGCCACGCCACCTCCTGCACATACGACCAGGAAGTTGCTGACAAACGAATGTCCATGGACATTCGTGGAAAATTCAGGGGTGGTGGTGTCTGCCTTAATTGCACGGTAAGATTTTAATCGCTTAAATCATATTAATATTCGCTTGATTTAATTTTATCTACGAGTTTGGCAGTTTCTAAAATAAACTCAAGTAGATAACAAATGATTAATATTAAATATTAGGCTGCGCAATTTAGGATCATGTAGATTCATAATTGGTCAATAACTTTCACTGCTAAAGTCACTGAGATCAGGATGAAATAAAAAGTAACAAAATCTTTGTTACGAATTTAACAAATCCTAAGATTAAATCGATCAGATAGCTAGCAGCTATCAATACCAAAAAAAAAAAAAAAAAATGCAGCCTATGAAATCTATTATCATCTAGTATCACGCAATAGATAACTCAGGTGTATTATTGTAATCCGTGCAGGGACCAAAATTACTTTAAAGGAAGAACAACAATGAGACATGCATGATAGGCTTATGAATTAGAAAGTGATATTATAACATTAGAGATAATACCTTCATAATCACCAAAACAAATCAATCAAGTTACAAAATAGATTATCAATATTATAAAGTGAACTGTATAAAATTTAGAGGTGATTTCGTTATATCGAATATAAATGAAGTTGCAGTGAACTAAGAAGGATCAACGGTTGATTTATAATCTTCCGTGTGTCTTTGCTGAGTAATTCTTGAATTTTTTGCTATTGGAATATATATTTGATAAATCATCTTCATTGCAGCAACACACGACTGGTATCAACTGCGAGAAATGTGAGATCGGTTACTACAGACCAAACGGAGTTCCGCCAGATGCTCTTGAGCCTTGTTTACCATGTGATTGCAATATTCAAGGTAGTACCGGCGATTGTACGCCTGATGACTCTTATACATCATTAGGGAAGGTAAGCAATTTACATGGAGTTCGTTTATAAACTGATCAAAAAGACTCACCAGTAAATCTCCTAGCCTAACAAGATTTCACTATATTTTTCCATTACTCTTTCATTTAATATTTTCCTTTGCTGTTTACCTCTAACTAAAGATCTTTGGAAGTTAGAAAAATACAAGAAAGGATATTATAATCTATAACAACAATCACTTCTCCTATTTGAAATTTATTATTTTAATATTTAAGTAAAATATATACTACTTTCACAATTTTTCCTTTTCTCTTTATTGTTGTATACAAACCTATTAAATCTTAGAAAACTTCAATAAATGATATTATGACCTAAAATATATTCTATCTTTAATTTCTGTCGACGTAATTTTTTAAATTAAAATTAATATTATAATATTTCAGGTAGCTGGGGCGTGCGAGTGCAAAGCAGGCTACTCTGGTCACAAGTGTGATCAATGTGCAGCTGGATATCGTCAATTTCCGGATTGCATGCCATGTCCTTGCGATTCTCGAGGGATCTTACCCTCACACGATTGCGAGGGTGATTGTATCTGTAAAGCAAATGTAGATGGAGAATTTTGCGATCACTGCAAATCTGGATTTTTTGCATTAACTGCAGATAATCTCGATGGGTGCATGCAGTGTTATTGTTTCGGAGCCTCGAGTAGCTGTACCAAAGCCAAACTCTTATACAAATCGGTAATGGAATCACTCTCCATTTAATAATTCTTATAAATAACTTAAAGCTTTCTTAAATAGTGAAAAATCGTAAATAAATTCAATCAATAATCAGAAATTAAACCAATTTTAGTTTCAATTTGTTTTAAAGTTAATCTTGATTTTTTTAGATTTCTACACTAGATGGTTGGTTGATAACTGATATGAACGCATCGAGACCAGTCGTGCCAACTTTCGATACCGACAGTGAATGGCTCACGATAGGAGCATTCGAAGTTGATTACGGCAGTCCTTTTTGGTTGGCACCGAAGATTTATTGTGGAAATCGACTTGCATCCTACGGAAATAATCTCACATTTGCCGTTTCTTGGGTCGTGCAGCGAGGTGATACCAGCGGCAAACCAACCACCGGGCCCAACGTCATATTAGTTGTAGGTTCTCCAAGCATCTTCATTTTCCCTTAAAACTTTAATTCCAATTTTATTATACTTGTTAAAGAGCATAAAATATTTTTACCAAATGTTTTTTATAATTTGCCAGGGCCACAATGGTATGAGAATAGCTTATGGCGAAGAACATTATAATGGTCAAGAAGCTCAAATCACGGTAAATTTCCACGAAAATGGCTGGTATCACGTGCCTGGCAATATTCGAGACATTCCAACCAGATTAAAAAGAACAGAGTTCCGTGGCGAAGCTGTAACCAGATTTCAAATGATGGATGTCCTGGCTGATCTGAAATACTTGATGATAAGAGCCCAATATTATTCCGAGCAAATAGAAGGAAGGTAAGAAATAAAAGTCTGCAAATGGTAAAAAAAAAGCAATTAACAAATTCATCGATTGATTGATTTTAATTTATGTTAGTCTTCAGTCTGCAATTTTAACTATTGGGGAGGCGATGGAAAATGGTGAAACGCATAACTTGGTAGAACAGTGCGACTGTCCTGAAGGATATACTGGATTATCCTGCGAGAAGTGTGCATGGGGTTACGTAAAAGCAACCGCAAATGGACCGGATCATCAAGATCATCATATCTGTGTTAAATGTGACTGCAACGGTCATGCTGGGTCATGTGATCTTGTAATGGGTGATTGTGGTGTAAGTTTCGTGTTACTAGAGTCATTCTTAACTAATTTTTTTTACATTAAATATTATTAAAATTATATACCGTCAAGTACTGTAATAATAATTAGGTACACGCATTTGCGTTTTATTTCCCTTTCGGATATTGAGAGACTTTAACGTAAATATCTGCACAAGATATGTCCGTTAATTGTTCAGTAGAAGTAAAGTATTTGCACGGTGTGAATCTGACTTTAAAACGGGTAAATATATTGGTTTTATCATCTGTACTCAACGGATTGCTAAAATAATATATCTTCTCTGATACGGAGGAAACTATCCATTAAAATATTACATTTTTACGAAAGTAACAAAGTAATTTTTTACAAAAAACATTATTTATCTTGATTTTTATGCTATAGATAAAAGTTACTGAAAGTTAAGCTATGTCCCTTTACCAACATTACAGATCGGGAACCAATTTTTATGAAAAATATATTACTTATATGCATTAATACTTACACTCATAATGTTCATTTTTCTAAAATTAGTAAAAAATAGCAATTTCCATAAAACTTTAATTTATTTATTAAGAAGATGTCTTTGCGTAGGTAATGCAGAGGCAAATTAATAATTTACGTTCTCTCTGCTAGATGGCGTAGTAGTTGAAGTTTAGAGAGTGTACAGTGTTATTCTAATTTTTTAAAGGATAACATGAAAACGGATATTTCTTTTTAAAGCAATTGTGGCAAAAAATATACATATATAAAAATATTATACATCCAAAAATAAATATAATAATAGAACCCAATTAACTTATGATGTGGATTATATTAATATATATTCTTTTAATATCTTAATTGATTAAATAAAAGTAATACATTTTTTAATCGTCCATCAATATAAAGACGTTTTCAACATATACATTAATAATATGTTTTTAATTGTTAAATAGGCTTGTGAACATAATGCGATAGGGGCAAAATGCGAACGTTGTAGTATTGGCTATTACGGTAATGCTACACGTGGAACATCAGAGGATTGTAAAAAATGTGCGTGCCCACTTTTGATCGAGTCAAACAATTTCAGTCCCAATTGTCAATTAGATAATCCCAATGATACCGAAAGTGGATACATTTGCACGCAATGTCCTGAGGGATATTCTGGTGACCACTGTGAAAGGTAAAATTTATTATTTAAAAATATTGTTACCAATCAAAGTACCTAAAACAAAACTCTTGTTGCAGTTGCGATCTAGGATTTTACGGAAATCCTCTGATTCCTGGAAGCTTTTGTCAACCATGTCCTTGTGTGGGGGGTCCTTGTGATCAAGAAACAGGAAGATGTCTGGAGTGTCGTGGGAATACCGAAGGTTGGAAATGTGAAAAGTGTAAAAAAGAGCATTATGGAAATCCTTTGGAGCAGAATTGTATGCGTAAGTGTTATTGTTTTATTGAAAAAAACAATATAAATACTATTGCAAAGATGGGAAATTAGAAATAAAGAGGATTGTTAGCTGCATTGAAGCGACACTGTATAGTCTGTGGAAGTAAAGTAATTAAAATGATTGTTTCAGGTTGCAATTGCGATATGTTAGGCAGCAATTCGATGGAATGTGACGAGAAGAGCGGTCAGTGTCCCTGCAAGCCTTTGTTCACAGGTCGTGACTGTTCCTCCTGCATCAAAGGCTACGGGAACGTGACTGCAGGTTGCAGGGAATGCGATTGCGACGTGGGGGCCATCGACGGGGATTGCGATTCTGTAACCGGAAATTGCAGGTGCGCCTCTGGTACCATTGGTTTCCGCTGTGATCAATGCGCCGTCGACCACTACGGTTTGTCACCCGAGGGCTGCATAGGTAAGTGATAATTTTCATAATTAATCGTATACTCTTGCAAACTCTATAAAAGACAAGGGATAGATTTCATACTATCAAAAAGTAATAATTGATATTAGTGTTGGTGAATAGGGTTGGAAAAAACAATTGCATGCAAAAAGTGTTAACAGAAGTTATTCCAAGCGCACATGTTCTACTTTAATTTCCTAATTATATATTTTTCTTTACATTTTTATAAGCTGTTAATTACTATTCATCCGTTTAACCTTTAGATAGTTGAAATTGTTGGGCGCTACTTGAGGGCGTGAACCATTTGTCACGACTTTTCAACATAAACGTATCGTTAATAATCAAAGTAGTCCTAAATAATTTTCAGTCATTCGTTTATTTCTAAATGATATTCACGAAACATTAAATTATAAAATAATTATAATGCAAACGGCAATTTAAATCAGAGAATATGTAGGAGAAATTTAACAAGTAACCACCACCCCTTCATCTAATAAAGTCATTCGTTGCGTTTATGAATAACCGCTTCTGAAGGATTATTATGAAACAAGGAACTTTATTTATCAAATACAAGACTGATTGATAAAATTAAATTCGTCTAAAATTGTTTTTATACTTATGAATGATATTTAAATATAAAAATAGGCAAACTATAGAATATGAAAATAATTATTATCCAAAAAGGAGATTAAATTAGAAAATAGAAGAAGGGGAGAAGTTGAACAATTAAACTCGTTACGCAAGGGAGAAATAGCATTTCACCTCAAATAACCGGATGAGCGCAAAGAATAATGGTGGACCACTCATCTCACTCTAGCTTCATACTGCATAAACTCATGATGTTTATCTCTCGGCTCCATAAATGCGGGCCACTTATCGGCCTAGACGGGAGTCGTGATTTTCATTCTACACTCGAGATTTACAAGGGCCATCCTTCCCTAAATACTTCAACCTAACGACCGGTAAACATTAATTGTAATTTACTAGTCACGATTTCTGCTCATTTTCCACTTTCCCAAGCTCGAATCTTGAAACTACACCTGATTCGGAAATGATAAAGATCGACAAATTATTACAAGCTCGTAAATTTCAATACCACTGGCTTATCAAAGCAATCTATGGGAACTGATCAAATTAAGACTGCGACAATTTTCTATTTTTATCAAATATATGTTTTAATCCAAGGTAATATAAAATAGTATTTACGTTAAGAATTAACTACTGAAAATAAATTAACTTTCCGAGAACTCGAGCATTGATCTTTCGAAGTAGGACTTTCATAAACTAAAATCCACTTTGGCGAACTTTTAACGATTGCACAGTAACCAAGTAAGTTTCCTTCGACCAACAATTCTCTTTTCAGAATTTATGTTCACTGCTTACGGCAGCCGTTACAAGGAAAACCAAGCGTATGTATGTCTTAGTAAACACGATATTATACGACTTTAAGCTTAATACATGTCAAGGCTTTGGTGTATATGTAGAAAAATTTCAACAGACGTCGCAGAATTCAACGCGTGGTCTCGATTTGTTGTGGCGGTACCTTAAGATCTCCCTGAATTAACTTGATCCGATCGGCTATCCATAAAGAAGCTTCGACCGTTCCATCTCTCGCATTGCTGAAACAATCTCTCTACAGCACTGTCTCTAAGTTCACATAATTGCGTTATAAAACACTAGTTCGTCCAATTAAATCATCCATTGATCTCATCTTGATTAATATTAATCTATTGCACTGATCATTTGATAATTGTTTATCCGACGGCGCATTCGACCCGGCAAGTCTATCAACTTTAAATCCAATCATTGATATTATTCTGAAATTACGAAATAATTCAACTCGTAGACATAAATTCTACACTGTAGGTGCTCATAAATATAAAATTTGTATATAGTAAATTAAAGTAATAAATCGATATTATATATGTTATTTTAATGCAATGTTTAACAATGCGTTAGAAGACTTAATTGACAGCATAAGCTGAATTGGTGTCTGAAAAACACTTTAAGAGTTAAAGATCTGTAATATCGAGGCTTGAATATATGCTTTGATTCCAATCGTATAAGGCTCACTATGGCACGTTTATTAGTTGAGCGATTGGGAGGTATTTGGAGACACGTAATCCTATTAAAATATTGCTCTGGATCAATCGATTTTCTTATAGATATTATTACGAACGTCGCTGATTTTTTTATCATTCTTGAATCGTTGCTCTCGACGTGTAAGCAGTTGTAATAGCACCCCCCCCCCCCCCTTCTTCTCTCTCTATCTAAAATTCACACACATCATACAACTTTGAGGAGCTCTATCACGTTATACTCTTTCGCTTGAATTCTATATAAGTATATATTTATAAGTGCTCATTGCAATTAGCCTCTCATTCATGCTCATCAATGCTAAGCATTATTATACCTTTAAAAGTTTATTTATTGTGCAAATTTTTCAATGAAAAACGGTAATTATAAGCCTTACAGAAAGACAAATTTTGAACATTGAAAGAATCAAATTTTTTCACACGTAACCAATCCCCATTACGAACTAAAAAAGAGGTACGGTAGTGTTTCGACGGCAAGTGCATATATATGTACACCGATAAGGTTATATATTTCTACAATAGGTTAAAATGAAGAAAATTTAAATATTTGGAATGGTTTGATTACAAAACATATGTCATGACTAATAGAATGTATTGAAAATTATGTGATGAATGAACGTTAAAAAAATGTAGCGTTAAAGATTTAATGTGACTTTTTGCAATTGAGTATGCATTCACCATTATCCTACTTATCCTGCCTCGACCCCTCACCTGCTTATTTACTTGCCCACGCACTGAAACCACTCACCTACGCGAATTACTGAATTTATTCACGAACAAATCGGTAACAAATTTCTATGACTCTATACATAATCCTTGAAAACTAATGCAGCAAAGGTTTTCAGTAGTCCAGTTTATAGAAAAATTCTATGATTTACTACTGAAATAATAAAATTGAAATTGCACCACTTATAGGATTGAAGGTATCTCCGAACAAATTTTGCAATGAAGAATGAATTTTGAAATTGAGGAAGTTTTAATTATCGGTAAGATTAAACAAGGTTTTGCTTACAATATGAAACAGTCGGGAAAAAGAGGAAACGGGAAGGGAGCATAAAATATATAATCTATGCAAGCTATAATAAAGGCTTCAGTATTCCCATTCAATAAAAAAATTGTATGATATACTGGCATAAGAAAATTTAAATTATATTTAAAGGATTAAGCTATCTTGAAATAAATTTTATAACGAAGAATGAATGTTGAAATTGGCGGGGTGTTAATTATCGTAAGGTTAAACAAGGTTTTTCTCACAGTGCGAAGACGTTGAGAAGAGGAAACGATGAGGGACCATAAAATGGAAAAACAGATGGTATCTCGAGGGTATCAAGTGGTATGCGGATACAGAAAGATATAGCTAGTGCACGCGAGATACTAGCTTATTTTTTCACCGTCTCCCACCTTTCTCGACCACCCCCACTCTCCTTTTCCTTCTCCATTACCTCCTCCACCTACAATCTGTCCGAGATGTTAATTAATTTCCCACGTCCATGAGATGCCACTTTCTTCTTTCTCGCTCGCAAATGATACGGTCCGTTTAGTGCGTAGAAGCCACGTTTAAGTATGTGTGACGCATATGCTTTTAGATTTCCGCAAAATCTACTTCAATTTGCATCAAATGCAAAAGTCTAATACTCGCTATCCTTTATGACAAAATCTAATCTCTGCCTTCTTTATTCATTAATCCTTCCAATTTATCAAAGTAAATTATAATCATCACTTCTCTCTATTCACTAATACTGTTCATCATATACATATACATTTAATAGACTTTTTACACTCTTTTACTTTATATCTGTGTAGGTATTCCATTCCATTAATTTATACAGTCGAGTAATTTATATTTCATTCCTCTTATATATGTATTTGCACTAATCCCTTTTATCATCAGTCCATGCATTCACCATTCATTAAAGGTATAGACATTTAGCATAACGCAATTGGTGTTATAGTACTTTATTTATTACGAAATAAAATGACAAATATTTGCACTTTGTGCATGGGACTTAAACCTGTAAGCTTTGTTTTATGTTATACAATTAATTATTTTTGTGTACTAATTTGTATTTTTAACCTCTTTATTATCACTCATCGTTGTTGTTATTAATAATGTATTTATTATTCACTTATTATATTTTACCATAATGCAATATATTTTCGTGCAGCATAGTTTTGATTTACCGAAGGAATCAACAATGTTTTGGCATCTTGTATTATTTTAATCTGTAAATGTGTTATATAATTAACTGTTGAAATACTTTTAAAAAATCAAAATAAATCTCGACATCCTCCAAGCTTCCCTTGGTGAGGTACGAGACTAGCTGCAGCACACATAAACGTTGTCTTAACCCTGCAATAACCTCTCTCGTGCTGATAACTCGACGAATACAGCCCTCCCCTCGCTTCATCACCAATGATGCATGCTTCAAACAGCGTGCTGAACGAGATCGCACCTGCAGAAACTAATATACTTTACTACATATATAAACAAAATTGTTTGACCTCACATACTTATTTACTTATACTTCAAATCTTAATCAGTTACTGATAAATTTTTTCTATTATAGTATGCCGTAAAACAACAAACTCTGGCATTTGCTCTTTTATTATTCGTAAATACATATTTGACGCGATATTTATACAGAAATATGTATCTTTAATTTAGATGTTAATCCTGAAAAGTAAAATATATTAAATATCGCATTTCTATGAGAGGTACTGGCAGCTGAACATTTATCTGCTGAAAGAGCTCGACCGCAGGTATAAATAAATACGATAGCCCTTGAATTATGTGAGTCTCACGCAATATACACCCTCTCTGTATGTATCGATGCACGCTAATCAAACATGTATTCACTATTTCTTTACGCTTAGTAAATTGTCTATCCATGAAAGAACTGTATAGAGTAATTCGTAGCAAGAGTACGCGCATATGTATTTTCTTTTATGCAATTATAAACAGCTAATCTAAAGATACAATCAGGATTTCTTTTATCCTTTTCTTAGAGTAAATGTAATATATTTATCATTATATTGAATACGCGTTTAACCAAAACTTTAATGGTATTTTAAAAGCAGAGCTTTAAATTTTGTTTGCAGATTGCCACTTTAGAGTTGTGTGCTCTTATACCTACACTATGAAGAAGGAATACTATATGCATACGTACTCCTTCTTTATACAGGGTGAGGCACTTAAGCCGCCCCAAAGCGTCGATACAAAAGGGCGCGTATCTCTTTAACTATAAAAGATATTCACTTTTCATATATGACTTTTCTGAAAGCAAATAACAAGAGGCTTCGAAAAGGTCCTATGCAAAAAGTGAGTATCTTTTATAGTTAAAGAGATAAGCATCTTTCTGCATCCATTATCTGGAGCGACTTATGTGTCTCACCCTGTATATAGTATAGGTAAGATCACGCAACTGAGGACTGTGGAGTCAAAGTATACATTAGAAAAATATGAAGTTTTTTTAATAATCAATATGAACGTTACCGTATATTGTCAATATAAGAATAAATATAAATCAAATGATAATTAATTTTATCACTGACTGCAGTCTTCTTATTTGATTCTTTTTTTCTTTGTTTTTTTATTTACACATTGGAAATTTGTGTGCGTATTCCTTCTGATTTTCTTATAATTTCGCAGCATTGCTAAAACTGTTACGAATAATTTAATATGACTTACTACATGAAATATTAATAAAATGAAAGTGCCAAATATACAATGTTGCTGCCGTAGTCTTACCCTTGCAGATAGAAATTTTGAATAATCGATTATTTCATTGGGCTTTAAAATTTAGTGTCTTTAGAGTAACCATACACACAAAAGGTATGTAAGCAGCTTGCAGGTATTAGCTAATCTATATTAAATACAGAAACTTTCCCTTTTCTTATGTATAAAATCGAAATTTTACTAATTACATCAGTAATCAATTTCAAATTTTTACCTAGTATTTCATAGAAACAATAACACATGAATATCATACTACATTGATTCATTAAAGGCATTCAATTATAACTCTAATAAGATATCATAAATATACTGAAACATCCCCCATCCCCCATTCTATAATGTTCAATCTCTGCGTACTATTGCCTGCTGCGTTTTCATACCCTAAGAATGATTGCATTATAACCAAAAAAACAGGTTTTACATGTTTGACCAATTTTATTAAAAAATTGAAACTTTACCAAATTTCAAGTGAATTATATAATAAATATGATTAATCTCATGTACGTGTATTACCACTGTAAATGTAATTTTCACTTATATACGCTGATTTACATTTAAAAACTCAATATCATGCGAAGAATGAAAATTGGACTAAGATAAAGCGTCCATACAAAGGATAGAACTTTAAAAAATGATATTGAAAGATGAAGTATGAAAGAGATGAAAATTGAATGATTAAAGAAAATAAGTTGATTCTAGATTAGGGGTAATCAGCTTTTACGCTCTTGGAAATGGCTTGTGAGACGAATGGGGATGAATTTGCAGAGATTAGACGATTGACTGGTATTTAAAGAGAATATTGAAGACTACAGAGAGTATCGATAGGCCGAGTTGCAACGCCCACGCATTGTCTGACGTTGAGGCACAACTTTCAAACTGCGATACGAAACGAATTCATGAACGTTCACGGACAATAATTTTGCAAGATGACGATGCTGCCTGGTACACCTGGATACATACACTTATTCCTCTTCTTACCTTAAGTTCTACAAGCTTATATAGAAAGAACACTTCATTCCACTCTTGCACAATAAATAATTCATTCCTTTTCAGGAAATCCAGATCACATAGCATGAATAGTACAACATATAGGACATGATATCAACAATTTTCTTAAAGAATGTCAACGTGTCAAATTGTGTCCTAGCACGTTTAAGGAACATTTCATGTACTATATGTCCTAATTAAATAACATTCACAGAGGGATTGTGATAATAAATTTAATACTTATAAAATTTATTACTATATATATTCAATATGGAAAGTTTTCTTCTTTTAGACAATTTTCTGAGCACAATTTATTTGTCCAGAAAAGTAATAATTATTTTAAGAAAAGACTGGAAGCTTCAAGAGTTTGAAATTCAATGGTTCTGAATTTTATATGCCTGATAGGATAGATGGTTAGGATTGATAAAGAGTAACGCGTGGGTTGATGGATTATAACTTTTGCTCCGAGAGATCGCGATATCAGATAGAAACCTGATCCTGAATAGCCAGGATCAAGATATTTCCAGAAGGACGTTAAACCATGAATGGAAGCGAATGCAGAAACTTTTAAGGACCCTTTTGGATTACTAATAATACGATGAAACGAGAAATTCAGTGGTGCTTCGTGAAAAACGCAATGATTTTTTACTCGACTTTGTACATTGGCGCAAAACGTAGCTACAACCTTAAAATCATATTAATTTCTACGGTTATTGTAATTAACGAATTCATTTCAGTGCTTATAACCTTTGTTGCGATGGTAATGTGCAAAAAATTGAAGTTTCGAACGACCCTACAGAAGTTTACCAATAAATATACTTCTGTTAGTATGGTTATAGCAATGACTAATCATCGAAGAAATACGCTTAACCCTTTGAATAGTTTTGTCACGCGACCTGCGATGCCCCTGTATTCGTTTATTTGTATCACCCGTTCCTAAATAAGATCTTCATGATAAATTTGGCCCACTCACTTGCCAGGTGCACTTCTTTATTTAAACATTCATAAAAGAACAACAGAAGCAAAGAACTAAGTCTATCTTGAGTCTACACAGGTGCAGAGAAACTTTATGATTAGATGGTTGCTGTATACTGTAAAAAATGTTTGCAAAGTTACAACACAATTGTAGGTAGCTTTTATATATATAACCCTGACTATCATATCAATTTTTCGTGCATTATTAAAAAAAAAATTTCATATAGTTATTAATAGAAAATAATTAATTATTAATTCAAATTAATTTTACAACTACAATTCTATGTCACTAAACTAACACGACACGTTTTTTACATACAATTCTGTTTACTGCACAATACAAAGAAAGAGTATTTTTCGCAAAAATGGATTAAGGAAGAAATATATCAACTTTTTAAATTAATTTTCATGATGGAATCAATTATGTATTATCAACAAAATGCCTATACCTTTTAGGGCAATGTTGTAAATAGAAATCAGTTTTTTTATCGTAAATTATTTTGCATTATATTAATGTACCATTTAAGCCTAACCTTTATAACACGTTTGAATTTGTTTCAATCTCATAAAATTAGTCCTATTATGAAATTTAATATAATTACAAAAATGACTTAATCACTGTTATATTACATTTCTAAGAAATATGTCTTTATATTTAGTTACTTGGACCACCCTATATGTATATGGAAATATTTGCAAGATCAGTTTTGATCAAGTTTGAAGGATTCGTAGTTATTATTTTGAATAATAAAATGAGTTATAGGTATATAACTATACTCTATATATGTGTAATATAGTTGGAAAAAGGAAGAAATGAGCCGCGCCCGCGGGATCGAAAGGACAGGAAGGACGACTTTCGATATCGGTATTCCGGGATTCCGCGCTGAAGAATTCAGTATTCGATAAGATCTCGCAAAGGGTTCACCATCCCATTAGCCCGATCGCATCTCTCGCGGGAATCGTTCGAACCTAAACTATCTTTAACCTCTCCCTGAATCAGCCGACGATTACCCGGTATAATTTGTCCCTCTATGAAAGTACCCAGTCTCCACCCATTAGCAATTAGTTAAACGAGGATTAAAACTCCATTAGTATGTGTTATATAACTTCTATCGCTCGTTTTGTACAAGTTAACAATTAGTGCGAAACAAGCGACCTGCATGAAAAATAATGTCTTCCTTATCAAAAATTTTAACTTGATTACGTGAAATATTAATTCTTTACGGTCTAAATGATTTTCTGTGTAGTTTTAATTAACGTAATAATTAAATAATAATTATAAAAAAAACCCTGTTTTTTAAATTATATAATGCATTTGTTCTTATTTTACTTACATTGTATATAAAATATTAATACTAATTCAACCATTCCATTCATTTCATAATTTTTAGGGAAGATAACTTGCTTTTTTTTATCTCGAGCCCCGTGTATAAATTAGCAAATGAAGCTTTGCATTGAAGCCTTAAAATGGTTATTAAATAAGGAATAGCTGATTTTCCATTTGTTTTAATTTAATAAGCATGATTGCTCATTGTGTAAATATGACTTATTGTATTAAATAATCTCCCATATCATATTTAATACAAAATTTAACGAAATAGGTAATATAAAGTCCTGCAGTTAAATAACATGCAGTTAGCTCTTATATAGTTTGCCCCGTTAAAGATAACCTGTATACGGTGTAGGTAAGAAAAAATCGTGTCATGTAAATTAATGTTTTTTCATTCTAGTTTATTTTTTAAATTATATTAAACCCTGATACACGTTAAGACAAATAACAGACATTATTATAAAATTTTAAGAAAAATAGTTTTCCACTTTGTTGTCTCGAGCCCACCTGTAAGAGCGCGAATGAAGTTTGCAAGAGAAAGCCTTGGGGTTGTTGGTGATGGTGCGGGTATGAAACAAGGAGATTCTTGTAAATTTCCCGATGCCATCATCGAAGTTATAAGAGAACAGTGTGTCCCAAGCCCACGATAAGGGGTTGAAGGCATTCAGGATGGTCCCGTAAGGAAAGCCTTAATCGAAACTGCGTTGACTAGGCAGTACCTAAGCAAGAAGAACTCGAGTGTCTCGTCTCGATCGAGATAAACGAGATATATGAACCTACCGAGCCTTCCTTCCTTCTCGTGATCCTCCCAGCCCTCGGCGCAAACGCAATTGCACCGTCTCCACATCCTTCGACAAATTTAAAACTTTCAAATACCACGATTATTCGATAAATATTTTACACAAATAATTATACTTTTATCATTTAATCTGATCGATATCTCAATTTGTAATAAAACCTTAAAATCAAATTTAGCAAAAATAAAGTTTTCTCTTAAAAATCTACTATAAAACTGCTTTTGAACGTAGCGAAGTGTATTTAAGAATAATATATTGATCAAAAATATATATCGAAAAAAGAAGACAAATTTAAATAGCGATTTGTCATCGAGAAAGAATGATATTATCAACACCATATCATTGAATAAATGTAAAAATTTTTAGTTATATATATATATATATATATATATATATATATGTATGTATATATCGTGAAATTAAAATTTAACAATATTACATTTTTCTTAAAACTCCAGTCGGGAAGAAAGCGGCTAAAGTTCAGCATGGCGTCTAACAATCTATATAGGAATCTTTGTAAAATCACTCTTCTTGGTAAATACATACAAACAATCATTCTGAATAGTGCAATTTGATAAACTCTCCTTCAGTCGTAATGCCGAATCATCGATTTAAATTTTAACAAAACAATTAAATATTCATAAAAAATCCAAACAACAAAGAAAAGGGGTTAAAGTTCAAAGTGGTGTTATTTAATGATCGAATTGTATGAAATAAACTGAAGGAAAAGATCGAGGACCCGAAAGGAATTTGGACTGCGCGTTACCATCGACGAAGATTGAAGACTTTTTAGCGCGATTCGCCAAATTTGGTGACATCCGCGCTCAGACAAAGAAAAAGGCCCTCGCTTTCCAGTCACGGAGTTGCGGCTGTCTCAAGCAAAGACTTTGATGTATGCAGTGTATTTTACGATTGATCTCCAACTATATTCCGACGGATAATTTTATTATGTATGGTAATATTTAAAAGTGATTACACTTAAATTTATACACGCGGAGAAATATTAGCTAATATTGATTAAAAAACGTTTAAATTTTAATCAAATCGGATAATTATTTAGCATTAAATAAATATCTATTTGCAAATAGTTAAATTTTATTAAATGAATTCTAATAGAGATAAATTAAAAACCATTAAGATTAAATTATAATTAAACTTAATGGAGCATGGACTTTCATAGGTCCACAGTGTCCAGCAGGTAATATAAAATGGCTCGTCGAGTTGGTTCATAGATAGTCGTTTTTTGATTAGTGATTAAGGTACTAGCTAGCTGAAAGCACCCTCGGTGGTCCCGGGCACAGCTCGAACGTGTAGCCAATCAATTTCATCCATCGCGTTAATTTCCATAAACTGGCTGTACGTGCATCGCTGCTGTCTTACGTTTCTTCATTTTTTTATCTATTTATCAGTGCGTAATTCTTCGACTAGTTTGTCTCTGCCTTTGCGTTCGGATTTGTGACTTCCGTTCGAATTTTTATATTTCATCACACGGCCTTAATGGGGCTTTATTTTCAAGGTATTTAAGTAATTCTTCGTTAGTAAAGATTCGTTGTAACCTTTTGTTTATTTTTTATAGATTTAACATTTTAACACATTCTTTTTATATTTCACTGTATATATAAATCTTAAAAGTAAACGTGCTGATACTCAGATGGTCGTTTGTTACTTATGTTTTAAAGTGGCTGCTTGACACTTCCTTTTTTTAATATAGTGACCGAGGAAGATAACATAAATTTAAATTAAGTTTGAGCAATGACTATTAAATATCGACCAAATTTTGATATCTTCAAATCACTGTTTCTAAAGTATAATATGTTATTAAAGCGTTTATTTAATATTTTGCAATAACCACTTTTAATTAATTTTACTGACAACGTTTTATGTATGGTGGAGAGTTAACGCGCGCGTTATACTCGACGGATTCTTTTTGATCTTCAAAGATAAAGCACAGGAGGATAGAGTTTCGCGCCAGACTTTACAAGCTAAGTTGCAAATCGTGGATGTAGCTCGATAGTCGAGTGCTTGGTTCATGCAATTGGCTAAAAGATCTACGGATAAATCCTTGAGTTTGATCAAATTAACGTTGCATAATGAATAAACGATGCCGCGTTGCTTGCACAAATATTTATTCACCGGTCAGTAATGTTTTATTTTGGTTATAGAAAATACTACAAGTTTCTTTATATCAAGTAAATATTTAGCTATTTCAAAAACATATAGGATTAATTAAATGACGTATTTAATTTTTTTCATATTATAAAAATTGTTGATTCTATATTTTATATAGTTAACTTTTTGCACTTCGCTGTCGCATCTCATGGGACATAATACTCCCTATGTGAAAACAGTGAAGGAAAAAGAGTTAAATATTAACAAAATATATCGTAAATCGATTTATTTCATCTGTTTAGCATAACCCAACAAGTTTTTTTTACAATTAAAATTATTTTATTAAAACAATTGTAAGCATGGGTACATTGAAACAAATATTAAATTGATATTATATAAAATAATATAATTGATTGATTTAAATTTTTTTTACTGAAATAAAAATACACTTTTCAACATTAAATATGTAAATCTGTCTTTCAATGAAAACTAGTTACGATGAATCGTCCGTTTTTTTTATCACAGCTATCATAAGTATCACATTCAACGGACAAAACAATTATTATTTTATACATTCATATTCCTTAATGTTTGTAGCCCGTATTATCAGTAAAAGTTAAAAATTGAACACGATGGAGAGAATATAGAATATACAAGAAACTCCTTTGTGTGTGTAATGAGTGTATTTTTTATTACAATACTAAATGTTTCACTTACAAATACAATTGCGAAACGCCGCATAGCGGCAGATAAACGTACTATGATCCTTCACGTGTGGAGTTTTATATATACAACTTACACGTAGATATTTTTAAGATTTAATAAATTGAAGCAATAAAATCTATCCATTGCCGCGATGGAAATATTTATTGTAATTATATATTTTTTTAATTTTCTTGACGAATTGGCAGATGCCTCATCAAGAGGCACGGTAGTATTTCGACGGCAAGTATTTATAAAAGTAGATAAAGCCATATCTATACCGCCATCGAGGCACTACTTCTCAAGTACAGCTAGAATGGCCGTCCCAATTTTCGAACCAATTTAACGCCGTAAAATTCATTGTCATGATTTAAGTAAAGCTTTCCTTAAAATGGTTTTCAACAAGCTTTCATTTGAGCCCATGAACATTAAAATTGGTTCATGCAATCCGGAGATATCATGCTCTGTTAGCTATATATATGTAAAAAATGTAAGATTCTTCTCCTTCATAATCTTCTTCAGCCAGAGTATACTGTATACGTCCCGAGCTGAAGTTGGCCGCTTGAGTGACGTTATTTTCCCATTACTACCAGTATCAACCTGATTTTCGACTCTCAAAATTTGTCACAACAACCAATTTAATTTTGAGCTGTCAAAATATTGTCGGTTGCAGTCAGTTGCAGTGTTTATAATATAATATTATATTTGTGTGTATGAGTGTGTGTATTGTGATGTAGTTGTTCACCCATTATAAATTTAAAAATTTCTTAAATTCAAAAATATATCCAATTAATAGTGACAGAAGGAGTCAACAATTAGATAAGTGATAAGTATAATATTACATTTTATAATACAGGTTGAAAAGTACTTTGTGGGATTTCTTTTACAGATTATAAATATACATATAAATTACAACAAAATATTTATTTCTGTATTGTTGAGGATCGAGTTCCTTGACTGGATTATTTGAGATTGATATGAATAAGATTGACAATGGGAAGTCTATGTTCAACATTCAAGTACATGGCTCATGATCAAGGGTATATTAAGCAATAGAAACTGCTAAAGTAATTGAAAATTATATGCAATCTTTTAATGTATTCAAACCATTACTAAAGTGTATGTGTTGTATCTTTTCTTAAAATTGATATCAATATTAATTTTGTAAAAGGATATATGATACTTTTGAGAAATTTCTCATTGGACAATGAAAACTTTTTATTGATACAATTTGAGAAAAGTAGATAAATATATATTAATCGCTTTTGAATGTTCATTTATAATATATAAAGACATTCAAAATAAATACTGACCTACTTTTCCCTAATCTTAGTTATAATAGGTTATTACCGTCTCCTAAAAAAATTAAAAGTGCAAATAACTTAAAGAGCTAGTGAATATCATGAAAAAGCATCTAAAAGCGCAATTTTGGTAAGAGCTTTAAAATTTTTGTATTTGACAGGCATACTTTGGATAAATTTATGAAAATGAAAGCAGTATACATAAAAACAGAGACTTTTATCGCATTAATAAGTATATTTCCTAGTTTATATCAATCAAAGGAAACTAGAAATAAATCCAGTTTGAAATAGACAGAGCCATAAAGCAAAGCTGATATTGAAAGTAGCAGTTAAGAAACAGGATCTAAAAGGGGTAAATTTAATAGCAAGCTGTTGAAAATGAAGGGTTTTTCGATGATTTTAGGCATAAAATCTTAAAAATATAATTCCAATAGTCAGCAAATATTATGATAAAAGCCTCTAAAAGTGTAATTATGATAAGTATTCATCACTTTAATATTTTGTATGTGACAGATACACGTTGGATAAATTTATGAATTTGAAAGTAATTTACCTAAAAGAAAGAGGCTTTTATTGCATTATTTGGTATATTTCCCAGTTTTTAATAATCAAAGGAAGCCAAAAATGATACTAGTTTGCCAGAGAAAAAGCCATAATGCAAAATTGATGTTGAGAGTAACCGCTAAGAAAATGATGGAAAGAGAGGTAAAATTAGAAGCAAATTTTTGAAAACGAAGGGCTGTAATGTGATTTTGGACATAAAATGATGGAAATTTAATTTATGTAGTCAATGAATATTTAGATAAAAGCCTCTACAAGTGTATCTATGAAAAGAAAACATCACTTTAATATTTTGTATGTAGCAGGCATACGTTGGATAAATTTAGGATATACTTAATATGTGTATACCTAAAGGGCTTCCATTGCACTAATTGATATATTTCCTAGTTTATATCAATTAAAGAAAGTTAGAAATGATACTAGTTTACCAGAGAAAGGACTATAATGCAAAGTTAATATTGAGAGTAACACCTACCAAAAGGTAGAAAAGGGAGGGGTAAATTTTAGAAGCAAATTTTTTAAAGTGAAGGGTTTTAAAATGATTTAGTGCATAAAATGATAGAAATACAATTCAAATATTCAGTGCATATTGTGACATCATAATCCTCTAAAAGTGTAATAATGATAAGAATTCATCATTGTAATATTTTGTATTTTATTTAATAGATTATTAAATTAATATCTTGAAATGAAGCTTTATATTTTGGAACGATGAAGACATTGAAAAATTATTTTATGATTGAATTCGATAAATTAATTATTTACCTATAATTCCTATATTCTTAAAAAACTTCATAAAATTCCACAAAAAACAAGCTTCGCTTGTAAAAAAAGGCAACAAGCATATAAATTGTCTAGCGTATAAATAACATAGTAAAATAAAATATTCGAATTAAAAAAATTAGTGAAATCCAAATGTTAGGCAAATATTTATTTTTACTGTGGTAAAATTTAAAATTTAAAAAAAAATATTAATACAAAAACGTTACTTGTCGAGCCCGTTGTATGCAATGGCATTAAATAGTCACATTTTAAAATTACGAGAAAAGCAATGCTTATATTGTAAGATAGCGATCTAGGTTCTTGTGGGATTATTCCCCACTATGCAGCGAAGTATCGTTTCTTTCACTTTCTTTCATTCCAGAGCATGTACTTAAAAATTCCATCATTTTTCTTTCAAATGGAAGGAATATGCATTTTTTCATAGAATCTTCTTAAAAGTACTTTCTACTCAGATCCAAAAAGAGTTTATGTAAAATATTGATATATCTTTTATAGTCGCAAAGATATATCAATCTTTACGCTCACGCTTCAAAATGAATTAAGTAAAACACACTTGATATAATTATGCTACAATTAATTATTACAAGTAATTTTTTTATATTTATGAACTTTTCAAATTTTAAATACTAATAATTATATATTTTGGCATTTGTAATTTCAGATAAGTGTCTGAACTTCTAAATGATATAAATCTCGCTTTATTTCTCTTATTGTACTGTATCGACCCGAAAATATAAATATTTATCGGAAAGCAAAAATATTAAATAATCGTATTGAATAGAATATTAAAAAGTTCAGCGGTGGAGAGGAACGTTCAAAATTATACGAGTGACTGTAAATTTCATGCCAGATAAAGTCGGCAATGTTACTCGCCGCTCTTTTTTTACACCCCCCCCCCCCATTTCCTTTATATCTCCTGCAATTTGTCGCGGATACTCCTGTTCCCATAAAAATCGGTTCCAGCAAAGGGCAATCTTCCACTACCACTTTATGTGGCTGCTTTACATCGAAATTTAGGCCACTTGAATTACGATCTTCTCAAAATGCTTGTTCGCTATTCGCTCCTGAAAGTATCTTTTCGTACTAAAAACTTGGATGAAACGAAGTAAAATTCGCAATGGCTTCAATAAACAAACAATGTTTTAATTGCTTGTTCATAATTTTTATAGTATATTGCTTTTAAGTATAATTGATCGTAGCGCATTCAAATGCTATATTATAAATCAATTTCATTAATTGATCAAATTAGTTATACTCACCGAAGAAATCCTCCTACTGAACCCTTCTAATAAACACAAACGGACAAAGCACTAAAAACATTTTTAAGGGCAGTAAAGAAAAAATGATAAGGGTTTCCAACTTAAAATCTACATAACTATCTCTCTCAAAGGATTCTAGGTCGACGTTAACTTTTAGAGTATCCTGTATAGAGTAACGAATAAAATAATTTATTTGACGTATGCGAATATTTTGTAAGAGGTTATAAAAATAGTATTAAATGAATGCATAAGTTGTGATTGATCATTATATAAATAAAGGAATCTTGTAGCGCAAAGCGAAAGAAATTAGTATCGTTAAAAACAAGGTGGACTCCAATATTACAGAGCTATTCTACCTAAAGTCTTATTAGGAAACAATGTTATTTAAAGACCGATTTCAATTTTGGCAATTGCTTTCGATTTTTCAGAAAAGTATTTATTAAATAAAACACTGAAATGAGGATGTTAAATGTAAGTCAATTTTTACTTTCAGGATGGAACATAAACTACATATTTTCTTATAGAACTTTTACTGTAGATCAGAAAGTGATGCTCGTTTTACTTTAAACAATAAGAAAATTACAAAAAAATTATAATACTTATAAGATATCTATTAGATAATTATGGTGAAATGTAGCAATTTTTGTAAATAACTTAATATTTACTTGAAATATTTCTTTCGTTTTATTAATTTAAGTATATAAATAGTATATTTGAAGGAGAGCTTTCGAAAAATAATTACGAACATCATGGACGAAGTATGGAACCAGTTAAAGGCTGCGCTTGCGGATATATTGATAATTAATTCAAATATATTTATATAATTCAAATAAATTATTATAAGAAAAATTGTATTTTTGTACCTTTTCTTTTAATCTTTTTGTATTTTCTTCAATGTTGAAAGTAAAATGAACTTCACAATCTGATCCTACATTGAAAATATTATAAGAATCATGCCTAGTTTAGTTTTTAACCCAGGGGAATAATCGACCTATTTTTAACATCCTTCTTTTGAAATAACATTGTTTTTGAAAAATTAGATTTCAGATGAAAGCGTTCTGTAATGTCTGTATACGCCTTCCCGTTAATTTATAAAATTGCTTAGAGCTATTCGCGTCTGACGCTTGAAACTATACGCGTAGTAGTGTGCTTAATGATGAAATAGCATCGCAGCTACTGCAAGCAAAGCAGGAGCGAACTAACGTTTCTCACGTACATTAATCTCAAGAGAGCAACTTACAGCTGATTTCCTTATATACTTGCAATTTCCCTATAAATACATTACAGATAACCTCATTTGAATTCTACTATGCAGTTGAATTCATCTAATTTTCGAAAGCAGCTATCAATTTTCTAGCTATATATTTCCCTGTACTTAGGCCCTTTTATTTCAGTTCATAAAACAAGAAAAAACTCAATTTATTAGCCTGCTCGATACGCTCTATAGATGATAATAATCAATGGAACGTGAATCAATAAGAATTTTTCAGATTTTGTCACAAGATTTAAGTGCCCAGCTGTCCTGTTAAATATATTTTTGAACTACTATGGTACCTATCATCCAACGAAAATTTTATTTACATTAAAAACAATTAATTACAGTAATGTAGAAAGAACATTTTAATTAATGAATCAGCGAAGAATGTATAATTTAAGATCAAATTTTAGTTGGTAATTCTACGATTCTAGCTTTTGATGGAAAATCTTCAAAATTAATTTAACCGGTTCATTTCAATTTTCTACATCTATACTAATAAAAATCCTATAACTTTTTAAATTTGCATTATATATTATCACTGAATATTATTGAAAAAATATAGTTTTTTCGTCCCATCCAGTTATTGCTAGCGACCTGGAATGAATGATTTACTTTGGTCGATAATCTGATATGCAAATTATTCTCGTAAGGAAGGGATCACTTACCTGCAGCATCTGTAAGTAACTTCTACATTGAATTACTTCTACTTTATTATTTCATAAAAAAATTCTGTATACATTTATATCTCCATGTCATTACACATGCCTTCTATTATTTAAAAATATACTCGTGTCACGGAAGAGTAATACTATGTAAATATACAGAGTGTTTAAATATAAAAGAGGTTCAAAAAAGTCCAGTGAAGAAATGGAAATTTCTTATATATATATATGTAGTTACTGAACTAAACGAATTTTTAGATATACGCTCTGAAGCTAATCTAAGAAAACACCCTGTATACTATATTAGACTATAGAGATGAAGCATAATTCGACTTGAACGCCGAACATGACGAAAATATAGTGAGCTTGCTTCTGTTCGAATTCACAGATTACATTAATTATTCGGATTCATGAATTCCGTTTAATTTGTAATTCTAATGTAAATAACACTTTGTTGGTTTTTCGCAATAACTTCATGTCGAGGAGTACATGATAATTTTCTCCATCATGAAAGTCTAAGCGATGATGGGGCTAATGTATAAGGTACTGGAATAATATGTAAATTTGTACGTGTCGTGTCGGGGAGTAATTGTTGCCCGGTACGCGATACCGAACTTTTCTTACGACTTGATGAAGCAATTTTCGACTTCCTCGTAAAAAGATTAACAAACTGTACTCGAATTTGTCACTTACCTTTGACACATGCCGCCAACAAATCCAATTTTTCCCAGATAGAGAGAAGCTTCGTAACATTCAGGAAAAATTATTATCAAATTATAGACACGTGTGTTATATAAATACGAAAATTTTTCAATATTAACACTTTCAATAAGAAATGTAAACACTTTTTCAACGATTATCCTCACTATTTTTATAACCATCATTTGTAATAAGCAATGAGAACAATAATAACTTTATTAAAAAATAAAGGAAGATTTATAAATTAGAGGGCTAGAAAAAAAGACAAAATATATTTTTCTGATAATGTTTTTCTGTCCTAAATGTACAATAGAAATATGATTTATGAAGCAATTTTTCAGTCGATTAAATTATTCATATATTTATAAATTGCATGAAAATATTGAAAATGGTAGCATAAGAAAAATCAGGCAATTCAGGTTAAAAAATGTTTAAATAAATATTATCGTACAAATGAAAAACTCCAAATCATAAAAAATTAAGTTAAACGAAAGAAAGACTTTTTCGAATGATTGGGAATAAAATTCCTGCGTTATCTCTTGTTAAGAAAATCGGAAGAAAAACATGCTAAACATTGATGAATCATAACATGATACAAAAGAGGTCGGTAGGTGGAGATGAAATAACTAGAAAACATGAGTCTTCTAAGCTAATAATTTTTGAACGAGAATGTACCAAATAATTTTTACGATAATAAACAAAATTTAATAAATAATAATATTATTATATGAAAATTTATATTTTACGTAATTACATTGGATGCTGCATTTAATTGATCGAAAAGATTATTAAAAGAAAGTATGAAAACTTATATTGTGTGTGTATTGCTGGGTTCTTAATAATCGTAACGGGTAACAAACTGCCATTTTAACATTGGGATCGCAGGTATATAACACTTGGAAAATTTAGGTGGAGGGGGAAAATGGCCAATCCGGAAGCCAGTTAGAGTTTTCAGCCAATAAGCAGACTAGATGGTTTCTTCCCTTTTACGCCACATTTTCGAGGACACAAAATAATAAGACAATTACAGTCATAGAATTATTAGTCATTCTCTGTTTGAATCTCAAGGCCAAAGGTAGTCCCTCGAAAACAAAACGCTCATCAAGTTTTTCACGCGACAAGTGAAATTCAAAATACAAGTGAATTTTTCCGTTTACATTCTGCCCGAAAGTCGAAATCTACTAACATGGAAATCTCTAAAGAAACTACAGAAGAAGTAAGTTTTATAAACATTTATTTAAATTATTACTATTGAGTTTTACTATATTAAATACATGTAAATTTAATTCTTAGTAAATTTATTAATAATAAAATTGTAGTAATTTGAAATTAAAAGAATTATTTAATGCACCAAAGCTTTGTCTGATATATAACTTAAGCTCTGGTCTTTGTTATTTCAGTTTCTATCGTTGCTGGATGAAATTATCCCTTCGGATGAATTACAAAACGAAGAACTTAACGTACCTAGTTATGATCTCAATTTTGTAATTAACAGCGTCGATGTGCCTACCTATAATCTTACAATCGAAGAGATCGATAGATATTTACGAGAAAGCTTCAACGACTTTGATAGTGCCATCACTGGATCTCGAACATATTTGGCGCCTCTTCCAAATGTTAATCAGAAATGTTCATCGGAGCAAAATTGCCAATCTCGTTATCAGAATAATAATAACAACGAATTCGCAGTTCCAAAGATTTACGTTTGCTTTTTTTGTACGAAGAAATTCTTCCACGCAGCTTCCAGAAGGAAACATCAATCTCTTCATAAAAACTTCTTGCAAGCCGCAAGAGCCTATTAGTAATTTTGTGATTTTTATAGATTTTTAGTCAAATAAAACCCCAGTTTGTAACAATAATGTACCTGTAATAGTAATAAAGCTAGTATTAATATGACAACTGCTCCAGGAAAATATAGTATTAATAAAGTTTGCTCTTGATCGATATTTGTAATTATAACTATAGTAATATTTTTCGAACTGAAAGATTACCTTAAAAGGATTGTTAACCATTGAAAAAAAAATCCCGGTAAATTAGAGAACACAGTGCTGTCTTACAACGTTTTAGACTTATTTGTTATTATATCAACTCTATTGTATATCAATTTTATATATTACAATAAGGCTCCATGTTTTAAAGATATAAATAAATCTTCTAATTTTGTATATCCAATCTATCTCGAAACTTTTATTGCTTTACCAATCCTCTAAAAACGAACGTATCTTATTATAAAAAATAAAAATAGGACAGTGATTTCTTGATTTTAATATAAAAATATATTATTTATTTCCATGCAAATCATATTTACTTGCAATTAGTTGTAATTTTAGAATACTATTTCTTCTTTATAATTACAAAAATACATATCTAATTCTTATCTTATAAGCTTTTATAAATACATTTCTTATCTTTATTAAACTTAATAAACCATTATAACACAAAATGTGATTTTTTCACCTTGAAGCATTTGCTAAAGTGATACTTCTTCAATTCCTTCGTAGGAGTAATTTCATGACATCTTGCACATCGAGGAATTTTTAAATGATGAAATACATGTTTCCGGTATACAAAGTAGTTATAGAATGTTCTTTCACAAAACTTGCATTTGAATTCCTTGGGTATAGCAAAGGAGTAATCTTCATTATTGGTCCTATGGATGTTTTTTCGAACGAAGGTTCCATTTGACGAAAGGTCTGGTTGCTCAGGATATCTCTCGGAAGCTCGATTTATAGCACCATGATGTATATTTGCCACTGCACAGCCAAAATCGAATCTTCTTGATTTTTTAATCAAACATCGAATAGCCCACCGTGAAATTTCATCGTTTAGGTCACTTTTCACTGGAATCTATAAACAACCAAAAATAAGAATTATTATTTTTTCTTCAATGAAACATTATAATTATAAAGTTTTGAAACAGAAATGCAGATTTTTAAAAATTATTAGAGAAAAATAAATTAT